>NW_019028981.1:0-717500 GCF_002105155.1 Lobosporangium transversale | reverse complement strand
CATGCGCTACAGCATTTTTATTGTCATAGGAGGGACTTTTATGCTATGCCCTTTTTTCTTCCTCTTACGTATATATGTACATTTTCTGCATTGTAGCTGCAGATCTGAAAGGTTATTCATTATCTTTTTTTTTTTTTTTTTTTTTTTTCTTGGCGTAGAAACAGCCACAAGACAGTGTCGATTACAGAAAAAGGTATTAATAATTAGCCATGATCATATCAGAAGAGAGCTGCGGATCATTTCCTTGCACGCTTGCTCATTGTTTATTTTCAAATCAACAAAAGGGTAATCAGCCAATGGCATTGCCGCTCCAGAACAAGCACCAGAGCACCAGAGAAGGATAATTATATATATTTATATAAACTGCTATCCAGGGTCATCGGAGTAATCGGGTGTAAAAATAATAATAAAAAACTTGTTAGTCATAGCACGTCCTAACTTTACACAAATATTCAAATTGTACATTTAACTTCATGGGCACAGCAGGTCACATGTTGCAGAACAAGTCCCATTGACATGAAATAATATTCAAACTAAAAGACGCACTATGACTGATCTTTTCATGGCTTTCTTTCCCCTACATGAACATGTAAACTATCCACCCTTTCTTTTTTTTTTTTAGAAAAAAAAAAAAAGCCAATTGATGCTCACGAATATACACGTTTTCAAATCGTTACTATAACCCCTAACAGTTCTGCGCTCGTAAGCGTATGGCATGTAGCTTTAGAGCACAAGACATTGGCCAGCATGACCTTTTTGAGCCATACTTTCCCGCCTTGCTTTGTTAATGCACATATTTCAGTTTGGCTTTTTTAACATACCAAAATGCCCTAGTGGTAGCAAATCAGGGGAGGTAAACTTCTGCATAAAAAAAAACAACAAAGACTTTATTTTTTATTTATTTATAAGCGGTTGACATTGCCTAGATCCTGATTAGCTTCCTTGACGCGCTCGGACATGGTCTTTTCACCTTCACGGACCCAGACACGGGGGTCATAGAATTTCTTATTGGGTTTGTTAGGGCCCTCGGGGTTTCCGACCTGAGCCTGAAGGTAGCCCTATTTAGAAAAGAAGGGAAGGGAAAAAGGAAAGAGAGAGTGTGCGTGGATGCGTATGTATGAGCATAGATAAGCATATAAAATGTATTGTCTTTCCAGACTTGGCTTGGTCTCGTGGCCTGGAAAAAAAAAAAAAGCGGCTTTGCTTACCTTCTTGGCCTCATAAAAGTCTCTGATACCTTTCCAGTATGCCCATTGAGTGTCTATAAAGATAGGATCAGAAATAAGTAGAGGAATTAACGAAATTAATCTTTTAAATTAGAGTTTGGGGTCAAACACGATAAGATAAAGGAGACGCGTGCTCTCGTCTATCTTTCTTGACTCTTTGGGTTGCTTTGTCGCCCATCGATCTGATCTGATCTATCCTTTTCTTCATTTATGTCACCAACAATATTTATATGATAACATATACATTTAAATGATAACAGAAGGGTAAAAACATAAAGTAATCGAGTTCGTTTTTTGACTGTCGTTTTTCTCAAACTCTGTTTCGCAGAGCGTTTCATGATCAAATTGCACAAGCAGTAATATCTTATCGTAAAAGTAAAAAAAAAAAAAAAAAAAAAAAAAAAAAAAGATAAGAACCCACCCGTATCAACGTTCATCTTGACAACACCAAACTTGACTGCAGTCTTGATTTCTTGCTCGGTCGAGCCCGAGCCTCCATGGAAGACAAACCAAACGGGCTTATCAGTTTCCAGCTTAAGCTGTTCCTTCACATATGCCTGATGCTTGCCAAGGAGCTCAGGATGAAGCTTTACGTTGCCGGGACTATAAACCCCATGGACGTTACCAAAGCCTGCAGCGATTGAGAACAAGTCTGTGATCTTTGAGAAGGCATTGTAGATTTCAAGGATATCCTCAGGTTGAGTGTAGAGCGCAGCATTATCGACATCAGAGTTATCAACGCCGTCCTCCTCACCCCCAGTGATGCCAATCTCCATCTCAAGGTGACAGTTGATCTTGGCCATCCTTTCAAGGTATTTAACACAGGTTGCAATGTTTTCCTCTTTGCTCTCCTCAGAAAGATCGAGCATGTGGGATGAGAAGAGAGGCTCGCCATGCTTTGCAAAGTACTCCTCGTCAGCAGCCAACATGCCGTCGAACCAAGGAAGGAGCTTCTTGGCACAATGATCAGAGTGCAAAATCACGGGGACACCATAGGCCTTTGCGACATGGCGGACATGATGAGCTCCAGCAATGGCTCCAAGGATTGAAGCCTTCTCGTCCTTGTTCGAGATACCCTTCCCGGCAAAGTAAGCGGCACCGCCGTTGGAAAACTGGATGATGAGAGGGGACTTTGAATCACGAGCAGCCTCTAATATAAAATGTCATGTAGTTTTTGTGTAAAATATCACGTCAACAACAAAACACAAACAGAGTGACATTCACCCTTTTTTTTTAACATTAAATATAATATAATGAGCTGGTCATACCGAGAGCAGCATTAACAGTCGAGGAAGAAGTGCAATTGATGGCAGGGATGGCAAACCCGTGCTCGGAAGCATAGGCAAATACTTTGCGGACATCAGAACCAGTGATAACACCAGCAGGAACAATATCAAGAAGACCCATTGTGAATATTTAAAGGAGTATGGAACAAGGGTGAAGCGATTAGTATGGAGTAGTAGTAAAAATAAGGCATAAAAAAAAAAAAAAAAAAAAAAAAAAGAGAGAAGAGAAAAGAAAGTATGAATAAATAGCCATTAAAAAATGGGCGTGGTGCTGCAAGAACAGTGACTTTCCTTTTTTTTTGGTCGATCAAAGAATTAACATCCTGACTTGCAGATTGCAGATCAAACTGGGATAACACCTTTCATTAGAAACAAATGTTGTTTGGATAAAAGACAGTGGTCATCACGCTTCTTAGGGTCTACTGAGGTGCTTTTTTCTTTTTTCAGATAAAGATAGCCCGCTACCGCTCTTATGCCCTTATACTTCAGTTCGCATTTTGGCACTTGTAATATCATTCCTCTTACCAGGTATATGATTTAATTTCCAGTTACGGCGGCATCCTCTCCTTCGAATGTTAATGCTCTTATTCAGCTTTGATATCCGGGACGTTATGCAGTTCAGATCTAATGTAGATACATCCACCCATGCATCTATGCTACATCCTAAATACTACAATGCCATATGCAGTCATATGTTATACTATCTGCCCGAGTCATGGAGTTAAAGTCTGGTGAAGGATGGCATATACACCCCTTAATCAGTCTGATCAAAACATTGTAAACAGTACAAGCCCCCTCTCTGTCTTTGACATTTGTGTTGACTTCCTAGTTTCTAGTTTCCTAGTCTCCTAGTCCTTGCTTGAAATAAAAGTGGCATTCTCAAGCAACCCGATTATTTATTGTTCATTGTTCAGTCGTCATCCACCATCATCACGCCTTTGTTTTCATCAGGAAAGTCAAAGGACTAAAGACGATACGGACCGGGAATCATAACCAGGACTCTATTTTAACATTTCTCAATTCGGAAAAGAAAAGGAAAAAAAGGCCAAAAAAAAATGCTACGTTCCATCTCAAAGGCTCACGTCGGTATCGCCAAGTCCGCCTCAGCTTCGGTTCAGAAGCAGGCCGTCCGCACATTGATGACCTCTTATCCCTCAACAGACAGAGCTCGTTCATCCGCATTGGGCGCTATCCGTAGCTCTGGCAGTTCCAAAGACATGTTGGATGTTTCTAACCTCGAGGAGTTTCAGTTTGACGATAATACTACCGTATGTTTTTTTTTTTTTTTTTTTTTTTTTTTTCCTCCTCTTTCTCGTTGAATGTTGGGGTGCGGAGGAGTTTCTCTTTTTAATTTTTTGTTAATTAAGCTGGGAATCTTGTATGATGGCGATAATGGTTTTTAGACTGGTTACAATGTATTGGAGGCTCAACGCGAGGTCAGACAATACCTCCGCATTACGAAGTACGAGCTACCCAAGCTCAAGGGTAGGTGATTCTATTCTTATTCTTTTTTCTTTTTTCTTTTTAATAATATAAAAAAAGAAAAAAAGAAAAAGACGTGGACAGCATCTAATTTTTTTTTTTTTAATTTTCCCTCGCAGCTTTTGTGAAGCCATTTCAGCCTCCTTCAAAGACACAGATCCTTCGTTTCCGTGCAACGACTTATATTGGTGAGCCCAGTCATCCAGCAGCACCCAAGGTGGTCATGACAGTTGATGTGAATTCATTACCTTTGACCAACCCAGAACGACATAAATTCTTACTCTTGGTCGGACCACGGTATGATCCGGTGAAGAAACAGGTCAAGATGAGTTGTGAAAAATTTCAGGATCGATCTCAAAACTTTAAATGGCTGAGTGATACCATGGACAAACTGATCAACGAAGCAAAGAAGGATCCAGAATCAGTGAGTGATGTCCCCTTGGATCTGAGATATGCTGCCAAGAATCTCAAGCCAAAGCTTCGTTTCCCCAAGGAATGGAACCGTCCCGCTGCAAAGAATACTGCTATCACAACCACAACCACTACACCAACGACCGTTGCTGTTGTTAACTCTACTGCCGCCACCGCCCCCACTACAACAACCTCTGCCACTGCATGAAAACTACACAAATAATGTTTTTTTCTTTATTATTTTTTTTTTAACCGATCATTTTTTACCTGAATAAATATATAGCCGACATTATAGCCGACATTATAGACGACACTTTATATTCTTGCCATTATTATTATATTTACTACGTGCACTGAATTACTGCTGTCGTTTATTATTATTAAAAAGGGTTTTTATTTATTTATTTATTTATTTACAAGATACCCTGGATTAGTTCTTTTGAAAACAAGAATTCTAATTAAATGAAAAATGAATCACTTTCCGCGCAAGTATTGCATGTCATATTTGGTGGACTTTATCCGCGAGTCTAAGCCTCGAAGATGGCTGGTATCCATCTCGGCTTTGACAATATGATGTCCTGGAATCATAATCTGGCCTACGAACCGCCTCTCTAAAGAATATATAAAAAGAAAAAGAAAAACAGTATTAATACATGAAATACAATGCACAAGTATGCAAATATTATTTCATTCCCTGAGGATTATCCACGCAAGCTTTTTTTTCTTTCTTTCTTTCTTTCCTCTCACTCACCTTCTTCTTCTTTATTTTTCAAAATGCCTGATCTTGGTGGTGGCACTTGTGGTGGATAAGGATGTTGATTTGAAGTTGACGCCTGTTTATTAGGTTCGTTTACTCTGGCTGTCGTTGCTGTCGTTGTAGCAGCGATTGCATTGGCAATAGCGTCTGTGATGGCCTTCTTATCTTGTGTGGCGACAGATAATGAAGATGAGGTTGTTGTCGTTGCTAGGGAGGGATTCAAATAAGCTGGTCGTGACTCATATGCAGAAGCAAGAATGATGTTTTTGGAATGATCAATACACATGAACTGTCCCTCAAACAATCGTCCATCTGTGATCTGAATCCTCGTGCTCCGATTCAATAGCGATCGCAATAACGCTACCTGAGGTGGATCTTCTAAAAAGTCTGTGTCTACATCCATTATGAAAGATTGTACTCTTGTAAACGATGTCTATTTTCCTCGCCAATGAATTATATGAAATATCATGGAGCCAAATTATATTTAATACAAGATCATCACGAGTGGTCAATGATCAGCCACCAAATCAATTCAAATCATCACTTTCGCATATTAAGAAAAATATACATTTTTACATATGAATTACTTGACAGCATTCTTCAAAGACAGCAGGTTTTTTTCATTTTCTTTTTAATTGTCTATAGTATACACGGGAAAGAGCGCTATTTGTTCAAACAGAAAAGACTACAATGAAATAAAAATACAAGGACGATTTTTTTTTTTTTTTTTTTTTTTTGTTGTGTGTATGTTAACGAAAAGAGGAAATGGGGCATTTAAAAAAAATAAAAAACGCGGTTTTTTTTCCGATGAATGAATAACAAGAATATATATATATATAACATTTTTCTCAGCTCAGCTCAGCTCAACTCAGCACATCGCTCGGCTAAGTTTATAACCATGTCCGGAAACCATGTTGTCACTTTGGTTCACATAGCCACTGCTGACAAGCTGCTGCCGACTCATCACTACTGGTGCAGGTACAGATGGCAAATGTACAAGATGGGATTTGGGTGCAACAGCAACAGCCGTGCCAGTAGCAACCGTGTCGGAGGATTCGTTCATACTATCGGGACCACTGTCGGGTGATGGGTACTGATCTTGGTTGTTGCGGATGGGGATCTTGTACATGGGCATGACCTCACCCTCCTCCAAGCATGGCTGGTTAGGAAGGGATGGGCGTCTCTTGAATTGATCGTGAGGCGGTACAACGACCCGGATTTCCGCTCTATCCTCTCGACTGGCAGAAGCACGCTTATTAGAGCTAGGCTGGTTAACGGGCACTGTTTGAGGGATGTAGCTGCTACTGGGCGAAGGAACAAGGTTGGTCTTGGGAGCAGGCACAGACGAGGTGTAGCGACTGCCATGGGAGCGTGCATGTGCATCAAGTGTAGATGTGGTACCGGAAGGGATGGTCGTGCCCTTGGCTGATACGGAGGATGAGGTGGCCTGCTGCAACTCCAAGAAGTCCTGGAGACTCGAGGCCAAGTCGGCCTCTGTGATACGCAGATCGAAATCCAGGAGCGAGAGTAACTGCTTCTCCATCAGATTGACCTCTCCGACAGAGAAGACGGCCGAATGTGCAGACCAGTGCTTGTTCTTTGGAGATTGATCATTGAGGTATTTTGCTGCCACGATGAGGGTAGCAAGGAAGACACGATGGCATGTGCAATGCATACCTAAGATGAGATCACCAACGAATAGGAGGAGAGAGAAAGAAAGACCAATAAAGGATCAGTTCATACAGTTCATACAGTTCATCTAAATTAAATTGGAGTTTGAAAATTCGGATAGAAAGGAAATAGTGACGCCCAAAGTCTCTTTTGACGATGATGATTTGGAAATAAATGGTGTCACAAGGAAAGAAGAGTGAATAAACAATGAGCGCATTCGCGAAACTTTAAAATGTGCTTTTGTAGAAGGATGTCGTGGGTGCTGAAAAAGCGGGCTTTGTGGATTTTGTTTGAGAGGGGTCCCCTGTTTGACTTTGATGTTTTAGTCCAAAAGCGTTTCTGCGCTGCTGCTCTCAACCTGCTTTCTTACTGGTTTGTTGATTTGTTTTGACGCCCTTTCATCCATGGTGATCCCCAAAAATGTCAACTCTTTAATGTGATTAACAAAATAGTCTTAATGGTACAATTCAACAACGGTCTGATTGTGTTAATCGTTGCAATAGAAAACGTGTTTGTCTATTTGTTCTCACCGGTGAAGTTGCATAATTTCAAGAGAATGGGACAGATAGTATTTTCTTTTCCCCTCCTTTACCGACCAAGGAAATAACACATACCCGATCGAGATCGGTGACCAGATCGCTATTCATATTCATATTATCTTTTGTAACTCTTTGTCCACGCTATTCATGATAGTAAAATAAATGGAGGGATCAAACACCCTCCCACATACGCAGCACACAATGGTTTTTTTCTCTCTCTCCCTCTCTCTCTCTTAGTGCGGACTAATAAATAATAATAATAATAATAATAATAATTAAAGAGCTCTCTCTCTATGACGATCAATAATCTCTTCATTAAAAGAGACATCAACACGTTCACCCATGAAATTTAAGAGCACAGATCACCAAGGGATACACAAACACAAATGTTTTTCTTTTTGTATAAATCTCATTGCTCTCTTGTTCCCTTGTTTTGTTTTTTGTTTTTTGATGTCAAATCGATGTAATGACTAAACTTTAAAAAAAGGGATCTTACCTTTTGCGGCGACGGGGAGCTTGTATTTGAGACGTTCGAGGTAGACAAGCGTGGGCAATAATGTGGAAGCTTGGACGTTCGAATTGATGACAAGCAGACGAATAAAGTCTTTGAGGGGTGGGACGATGACCATGGAGGATTCAGTTTGACCGCTGTTCATCCTTGCACGGCTAGCTGGGGTGTTTGGGGGAGAAGGCAAGGTGTACGAGTCGATGACTGGTGGCGGACTACATTCGATGACTGTGCTGGCGTAGTTTGCAATATAATCTGTGGGGGGTTGGTTTAGTCAAGGAGAATAAGAAAAAATAAAATAAAGGGGAAGAGAAGATGTAGGGATAGGATAGGATAGGATAGGATAGGACAGGTTTGTCAGTCAAGTGCATTGTCCATTTCAGTTATTTTTCAGAGACTGCGGCAGTAAAGGGAGGTAGATGAACGTTCAACGGTTTTTGTTCTCGTGCATGAGTTTGTTTTGTGTATGTGCGACGGTGTGTTGACTCTGCAGATGAGAAACATGTTCCAACCAGTCGTCAACATTGCTTTTTTTTTTTTCTTTTTTCTTTCTTTTTTTTTTTTTTTTTTTTTTTGCAGGATAGCAAAAATAAAATAAAACGCTGCATGAACAAAACAATATAATACAATAAGGACGTCTATTATTATTGTCATTATTGCTCTTGTTGGTGCTGGTGCACGATTAGACTGTGGTTGTTGTGGTTGTAATCATCATGGTCATAACAACAATTAATAAAAAAAAAGCCGGGGATTGAGCCGGATGCAGAAGGGTGTTGATAAATGAATGCAAAGAAGGAATAAAAAAAGGTGGGAGAAAAAGTACTCACCAATCATCTGCTGAGTCACTGGAGTGCGAAACAGCTTTTCCAAGCTCCTGTTGGAATAGGTCTTTGTCTCTGCGAGAGAAGGCATAGTAATATTGATATTTTGGATGTAGAAAAAGACGTCAAAAGGAAAGAGAAAGGACTACGTGTGGAGGAAATAAAGGTGAAGCAAGGAATAGAATATTGTTTTGTTTTTGTTGTTGTTGTTGATTGTTGTTGTTGATAATGATTATAATGTTGATGAAGATACGATACGATGGCTTTGTATTATGTCGAGTAAAGGTTAAAAGGAATAAAGCAAGGAAAAGAAAGAAAGAAAAAAGAAAGGAAGGAGACCAGCGCAATGGGTTTTGTAATGAGTTGTAATGAAAAAGAAAAGAAAAGAAAAAAAAAATGTGATCGGAAAGAATTAAAATTCTAGACGGGACCGCACGGCTGAACTGTATTTTGTGCTGTTGTGCGCCGTTAGTGTGAAAAAGGTTTTTTTGTTGTTGTTTGGGCTTTGATCGTGGTTGAAGGAGGGGTGTAATAGTGAGTAATGATGGAGTTGATGCTTAAATGTGGTAGTAGAATAGTTCGTTGATAAAGACGAACAAAAACGAATTGCTACAACTATAAAAGAAATAGAAAAAGTAAAACTACAACAAAAAAGGAAGGAGTAAATGAAAAGAATCACAACTGAAAAAGGATAATGATATGAACGGTTCTTTGTGGAATCAGATGGGATCTGTTCTGGCGACAAGGTCTCAAAGGAGGTAGGGGGGGAAACAAAGATCTGATTCTATTCTGACCAAAAGGATGGATGTCTTGCTTTGGAAATGAATAAAAACAAAAACAAAAATAAAACGAAACAAAAAGAAAAAAAGTCTGAGGACCTAGGGGAATGAAGACGAGGAGGAAAGGAATAAAAAGACGAACAAATGAAGGAACAAAAAAAAAGAGTTCGAGGCAAACAAAAAGAAGTATGAACCAAAACAAGAAAGATGAATTGATTGAAGGCTGAGAGGAAAGAAGTATTATAAGAAGAAAAGGATTATGATGAAGACGGATAAAGAGTTGATAAAGAGAAGGAGAAGGAGGAGGTGTGGATGTGTGGGGTTGAGTTGCAACCAGTATTTATATGGCGAGGGTTGACCAGAATGAGAATGAGGAGAGAAGAAAAAAAAATTATATCATCGCTGTTTAACTTTGAATACAATCTCGTTTTAAGTATATAAATGGTATTCAATTTAATTGAATACTCATTTGTTTATTTATTTATTTATTATGAGTATGCATTATAGTTATATAGTTATATATTCTCATCTTTATAAACGCATTAAATTATTTAATATACACTTGCTTCTTTGCCTTTGCCATGCCATTGCCATTACCATTGCTGCTGCTATTGTTATAGTAACCTTCTTATTCTTATTCTTATTCTTATTATTCTTATTATTATTATTATTATTATTATTATTATTATTATTATTATTATTATTATTATTATTATTATTATTATTATTATTATTATTATTATTATTATTATTATTATTATTATTATTATTATCACTATCATTATCACTATTATTATTACTTTTAATATTAAATAAACAAACAATAACAAAAAGATCCTTTATGAACTGAATCAGTCAGACAATCAAAAGTGGATCCCAATTATATCCGCAATATCATCTCTCTCTATCTGAGCCATCCCATCCTGGCCACTACCCTTTACAGAGGCTGGCAACCAACTTGTTAACTGATCCAAAGCACAATCGATAGCATTTATATCTAACATTACTAGAAACGAACACATCTGTGGTCCTTTTATATATATATATTTTTTATTTTTATGGATTTGTTTGATTGCTATCGTAGAAAACAAAAGAAGAGGCAGACAACTCTTTTTATATCTTTCAAGGTGCACATTCAGCATTCCTAATGTCTATATTTCGAAAATATATAAATAAATAAAAATAATATAATATAATCATTTTTTAAAAAAAATAAATATCTCTTTGCTTTTTGCTTAGACATCTGTGTGCTTAACCAGTAACAACACCAGGTATATATCAGGATTGATGTCTGCAATACTTCCTATCCACATCTTTGTTATCCTTATCTCCGCCTCATCCTCAACATTCAATATACTCAATACGTTCGATTATGGATTGCACCAGATATCCACGAACAAGCAGATTTACCTAATAGACCAACGATTAGACTTGATGCCGAGACCATGACGACAGACAAAGTACTTAGTCTGATTCAAATAGGATGCAGCTCATTCACTCATTCTTACATCGATTGCCTCCTCTTTTCGCTAATGCTGCAGCACCAATAAAAAACCGAGATGCTAAACCTCTTTAAACTGTACTATGCGATGCAATGTTTAGATCGTCAATATGCTTGCAGATGTTCTGATCTGCATTGCATTACATTATATTCCCCACCCAATAAATAAAATAGATCAAGGCCAGAAGAACAGAAAAAAAAAAAAAATTAAACAAATAAGTGTAGAGTATTCAGGTTGCAACCCTTAAACCCTTTCATTTGTACCGAATCGCGCCTTATGACCCCAAATGCAATGCAATACGACCTGTTCTTTCTATGCCGTCGGAGCGCTTCAAAGCATTCAACAGAACATGTCAGACAGCCAAAAGAGAAATACATGTCTATCTATCTATCTATCTATCTATCTATCTATCTATCTATTAGATATTAGTATTATGGTCTTGAGGATTCACATTTGCTAAAAAAAACCTCATGATTTTTTTTTTCTTTTACTTTGGTTGTCGGATTAGACGCTATTTGCCAGCAAGGAGTCAAGTGCCCTTTTTCTGAATCTCTCCCCTCTTTCTCTTCCTTTTGCTGTCCAAATGCACAAACTTTTTCTTTATCTGGTTGGTTAGCCATAATGCTGGTTGCTCGGCTTGAGTAAATAAAATAAAAAAAAAGAAATGGCCGCCATCTCTGCTCGGATCTCTACTGGGTACCCCAACCTTCAGTACCCCTCCCCTTTTTGTCTCCAACCAGATTGTGTACGTAGAAAAGCATAAATGCAAGGGAAACCTAATAGAAGAAGAAAATAAATAAATAAATAAATAAAAAATAAAGCATTTGTTTTTAGTTGAATATACAATAATTGGGGCGAAGGACGGTATAGACGCGGGCAGCTTTTCTCCTCGGGATGGTCTCATCAAAAAGAGGGGGCCAATGCGGCACCGTACAAAGGGCATTTCCTTCCATCATGGCGAGACATCTTTTTTTTTTTTTTTTTTTTTTTCTCTATCTCTCCTTTTCCTTTTTTTGTAGCTAGACAATGTAGGCAGAACAGAGACAAAAACAAACACGTATCCAACCCCGCCTCGTCAAAACGGCCTGACCAGCCTTATCGTGGACTGATGGGCGTTGTCGCATTAATGCACGAGACCTGAAAGGAGAGAAAGGGAGAGAAGGAGGGGGTGAAAGCTAGGAAGAAGAGCGGGGAGAACGAGGACAAGTCAGGAAACGAGGGAGAGATGTACAAATTAATCGTCCACCAGGTGCATCCTGTCAGGGACCTCTTGTGGATAGATGAGTTCCCTTTTATTGAGGAATGGAATGATAGGTCGTAGGAATAAAAAATTTTATATACTAAGGCCTCTTTTCCGTTTGTCCTGCAAACTACAGGCCAAAAAGCAAAAAAGGAAAAAAAAATTGACTGAATCCAATGATGTATTCATATGCAATATGATGTTCATCATGATTCATAGTTTTCTAAATGATAGTGCGGTTCTATCTTCAAGTAGTGATTCTCACCCCAATTTAATTTTAATAGACATCGAGGGCCAACAGCCTCAAAATGGACACGCGATTTTCAGCATTTACTCCATTTTACTTTTTACTTTTAACAGAACTCGGGCGATCCGCGTCTTTTGCTGACAGTGCGCGATTTTTTTCTTTTCTTTAGTAATGTCTAACAATGTCAATGCACCCGTACTCCAAAGAAAAAAAAAAAAAAAAAAAAAAGACGCTAAAAAGATAGGAGTAGGAAGGATGCACATGCATACGCAATGTTATGGTTATATTTTCTATCGAATGTCTGTCAACGTTTTTTCTTCTTTTGTGCTTTTATATTGAATATTCCAAACGTTGAATGATAGAGAGAAGGGTGGTGGTATTCGACATCATCCTTTTCTCACGCCAGCTCCTCTCTTATTCTAGCATATGTTCTATAGGATTGTTTGTCATTGGCGAATAAGCATGGAGGATTCTTTCATGACTTTTTTCTTCATCCATGCTTCTTCACCCAATATCTTCAAGGACCCCGCGTTTTTATTTATTTTTTTTATATTTTATATTTTTTTGCTTCTCTGTTTCCCGTATCGGAGGAAAAGTTAAGGCCTCGAGAAAGATATCAATCATTGTCGCATTAGCATCAAGCAGAACCATTATACAAAACAACATGTCTATTAGGGCTAAGCAATTAAGGGAACGAGAATAAACAGTAAAGAAAAAGGACACGAGAATTCAAGAAAGACCCCAAGGGGCTTTTTCCTTTTGCTTTCAAGGCCTGCCCAACTGTCAAATGACTGATTACATGGATGATATAAGAGGGGAGAAAGGGAGAGAGAGGGGGAGGAAGGGCAAGGGACAGCCATATTGGAGGATTTGGAGGCCATCTTTCAATGTAAAGCGCCGAAAGAAGGGTGAAACGAATAAAAAAAAGAAAAAAGGATATGCCACATCTTTGAATCCAAGAAAGTTCGTGTCATGTCATTCTTTTCTCCTCCCTTTTTTTTCCTTCTTTCCCCTTTAATTCATGTTTAATCTGTACCTATCGTCTGGTAAAAAGCCTCTCCTCTCTTCTCCCCTCTTTTCCACGCTTCATCGCGTGCTTTGCTTGAAAGCCGTTCATTTTGGGATAGTAACCAAATCGACAAAGCGCTGTGCTCCTCTTCATGACTAAAGAGCGAAATGTAGTCTTGCATTTCATTTTTTACTTTTGTCCCTTGCTAGTCTAGCCTACAAGCTCACAAGCCTCATAGGAGAAATGAACCAAATGGGCAAAGTAGCGAAAAAATAGATCGAAACTCGTGTGTATCGCATGCTGTAGTATACTTGTGTACCAAAAGAGCTCGTAACCACTAATAAATATCATTCCCCAAGTCCTATATCGTTAAATATTAGTCAGAGGAGGAGGAACACGAAAGAGGGATCAAAGAAAAGCGACGCGAGCATAAAGGAAACGTTGATCGATTTCTTTAAGATTAAACTCTTGACCTATTCTATAATAGGGAGATATATTACCTAGCCTAGTTTTTTCGAGGCTTATTAATCAACTAATCAACCAGTCAATCCCCTCCCCTTGAACTTCTATGTAATCAATGTCATCAGCGTCATCGTCGTCATCCTTTTTTTTTTTTTTGTTCTCTTAGTTGATGTAAAATATACAATAGAGATATATAATATATATATATATATATATATAATATATCGCGCTTCATTTTCATGTGTGAGGGTTGGATGAATAAATTTAAGGTTTGAGGGCAACATGCATGGCCTGTGCACCATCAACATCCCAATGTTGCACAAAAATATATCGATTTTTTTTTTTTCTCCTTTCGCTTTATTCTTCTTTCCTTATTTTTGCACATGTGCCACAATGTATATCTGAGTACTTGAAATAAAGAGACAGCAGACTGTTGTGGATATGTATGGAAGGCGCATGAAATGTTCTTTTTTTTTTATGTACTTATCCTGGAGATCAATTTTTTTTTGAAATAACAAGGCTTTGCCAAGTAAACATGATCAAACAAAGAACGCCCTCAATTTGATTCTTTCTTTTTTTTTGTGCAACATTGATTGGTTCTTTTTATGTTCTTGATGCATGTGTGCATGATCAAGCCTAAGATGTACTCTTAAATAACAAAGTGTTATGTACATAATACTATAACTAATAAAGGGAATAGCAAGCCATTTTATCACTGTTCTTCGATACCACCTACTATAAAATCCACTACTATAGTATCTTTGTGGCCCAGACCTTCAAGGGACCTAAACAAAAGGAAAAAAAAAACCAAAAAAAAAAATCTTCTGAGCAACATCATTGTTTCACTTGTCTCTTGAACGCTTGTCCTTATCATGTAACCAGCGTAGACCACTCCACTAAATAGAGGCTGTTTGAAAAATAATAACAATAGTAAAATCAACAATAAAAAAGAGGAAAGAGAGACGCGTAATCAATTAAGAAGGGTAGATGGATGAGAAGGTAGAAAAGGTTCTAGAATTGAAGGTATTAATCCAGTTAACTGTCCGATCAATCCCAAATCAAATCATATTCCTAATAGGCTCCAGGGTGCCCCCCAAAAAAATGTGTTTGCTTATTCACTATACTGTTATTATAGTTACAATTCAAAGTTACTTTGTTCCCAAGACCTTCTTTATTTATTTATTTATTTCTTTTCCAAATAAAAATAACATTAGAGAGAGAGGTGACAAGAGACAAATATGGAAGCAACTCTATCATTATCGAGGTGTGTGTTCTACAGAACGTACCTTTCCTTACTTTGTATTAAATAGCACGTGGCGAGACTTACTACTGTTCATTTGTTCGCTTGCCTTGCGCCGGTATAAGCGAGCATAAAATCAATTTATATTTAAATGTTAGATTTTGAACGCTGACAAGATCTTTTAGGATCCCAGACCATGGTCGGAGCAAAATAAAAAACAAAAAATAAGAAATAAAAATTAAAAAAATAAAAAATAAAAAATAAAAATAAAAATAAAGTTTATATATTATATATAATTGCACACACTTTTTTTGACGCGTGAAAAAGCGTAGTCCATGCGAGATTAGGAGGTCTTACTTCATTTGAAATAAAAAAAAAAAACTTGGCAGTTCATGGATGGAGTTGTAGAATTTATACTTTCGGACATCCAAGACAAAAGTCGTCATCCTTCATTAACATGGTTTCGGATAAAGCCTCAACGGTCTGGACTCAAGGAAAAATAATCATTAATATGGAATCACAAGATTCACAGGTATGCTTTTTTCTTCATGTTATAATACTCTATTTTTGTCTTTATCATACTCTACTTCTGACAGAGCAAAAGATATCCTTGGTACTAGAGGACAAAAAAGGAACTCCTTATGCTCATTTCGAGCTCTGTTATATTAAATTTAGCTTTTTGTAACGAGAGGAAGTAAGGAACAGAGTGGTATGGATTAATATGTATGTATCTTTGAATAGTATTATATATCATATCAGACTCGATATGTACATGTACTGTATATATATTCATGTATATCTATCTATGCATTGATTGATAACAATAAAGTATATATTATAGGAAGGAATGCGATGGTTGAATTTCTTATTGTATGAGTAAACATATGCGCCAGACTAAAAAAATCATTTAACGTACGTGGAACAAAAATAGGAACTTCTCAGGAACCAAATGTTTGATTAGCTCAATTATGTGTTTAAACAAGTGCATGTCTTCGTCTAAACGGGATCTCCAAGGAAGTCAGCTTCCGCTCCCCTCTCTCGGTTCTGTTTGTTGCAAACATTTCAATTGATGAACCAATAATCTTTGAAGGAATTCTCTCATTGATGTCATTTCCTTTTTTTTCATTTTTTTTTTAATTTGCATAGTTACTTGCTGTGCAGATGCAAGACCTTTTTTTTTTAAAAAAAATTCATGCAGTCCGAATGCTATTGAATGTCTTGTTTAGAGTTTTATTTTCCGAATTATGAAGGACTTATAAAGACATGGTTCTGTCTAATGTCATAGAACGCATATAAAGCTCAGACTTGAGACTCAGTGAAAAAGTTGGGCTGAATGTGAATGGGACCATTGGCCCGATTTAAGTTTGGAAATGTCTCTCTTTAGCATTGTCCTCCTAGACTTTATTAAACTGACGATGATCGAAAGACCTCCCATATTTGAATAAACGATAACAAATAACAGTCTGATTGCTCGAGTCATTATCACTGACGCTAGTGCGGAGTCGGGTAACAGTGACAGCTCGTTTGTCGTGTCTCAGTTGTTACTCCAAAAGAAATACATGAGCTGGCCCCTCTCCATTCCTCCCATTCTTTTTTTCTTTTGTTTAAAAACAAAAGATTGTGTCAGAACCTATCCTCGATATTCAGCTGATCATAACCTAAGCAGACAGACATGTTGTTGGTACATGGATTGTCTGACCATTTTGCATTGTTTACACTCCACTGCCTTGATTTTTTTTTTTTTTTTGCCGATTGCCAGGGCTTATCAAGGACCTTTAGTCAATTCATGCAAACTTTCAATTACAGAGCTAAAAACAAACAGAACAGAAGAGAACCCTGACAAAAATTATTTTTCCAAGGTTATTTTTGCCAGTTTTTTTTTTTTTTTTTTTTTTTTTTTTTAAAAAAAAAAAGCTGTCAAACTGTCAAACTGTCAAACCATCCCATGTGCATAGGGTTTTCAAGCCCAGAGAAACAGCGAGGTTCTTGCCGTTTTTTTTTTTTTTTTTTTTTTTTTTTTCTTTATAGTTTTAAAAAGAGAAAAACAGACACGTTGAGGATGTATGGATTTCTTGGTGAAACAAGATCATTGTTTATTTATATATATTCTTCAAAAAAAAAAAAAAAAAAAAAAAAGAACCAAAGCATGCCAAAATTCTTGCTTTGTTTCGTAGTTTGTAAGACTCCACGATGATTCTCGGAAACATGCTCAAGGACGCTCACGACAATTTTTTAGACTAATGATAAAGGAAAACCAAATATCATTAAGGGCATTAAGCAATACGCGTCATTAAAATCGACAGTATATAAAGGTTAACATCATTATGTCTTGTTCCTATTGTGTACAAGAGCCTGAACCTGGTTGGCTCCCAGCATTCGCGGGTAGTTCATGTTCTCCTTTGCATAGAGTAAAAAAAACATTCACGTATGGTATATAAAATATGAAAAAAAAGGCTATTGTTCCGATATAAAGTAATTTAACAACACTTGGTTAAAATCAAGAAGAGCGTTTAAAAGCTAACTCTATATGTGGCACTTGCATTCAAACACTTCTTCTAGACATTCATTGTCATTATTTTGTATCTCTCCTGTCAAAGACTCCTCGATCATTCTAGCCCGAGCCCTTGGTATTCGGTTGCTCTCGATATAATAGAAGAGGTGGCACCAATGTTTTCTCCTACTGTTACTGCTATCGCGACTCCTAGTTGTAGAAAGAGTTGTTGAGACCACCCCCTACTCGTACAGTAGTTGAGTGTATAAGCACTATAAACAGCAGATAGACGTTACCATAAAAAAAATCAATACAAAAATCCACCACCTACCTGAATCAGCTTCAACAGATCTAGTCCGGATCAAAGGGGGCTGAGCTGGCGATTGTTCTGCGGAAGCTCAAACACTCCCGGTGTCCTCATGATATAAAGAGTCTCGAAGTCTAAAGACATTGTATAGATCTCGTAGCAAGAGACCACGCCCATGATAACATTTTTAACGGCCGCCTGCGTGTAAGTGTCTTCATTCCGCGCAAGCAGTGGTGAGAGAGGAAGGGGAAGGGACATGCCGCCCAGCCACAGGTTCGACCTTTCTGTCTAATGACATACTAGTATGTCCGCCATCAGGCTCACTTCACTTGTCAAAAGATTGCTTCGAGCATATCTTTTGCTCTCTAGAAATAGATGCGATATTGCAAACGCAGATGGCCAATTTTAATTCACACAACAGATGGCAACTAGGGCAACTTTTACCCGCTTGGCGAATAAAGACGTGTTCGCACCCATATCCGAAGAACAAGTTAATGATTCTTCAAAGAAACTTCTAATCACACTCCGCTAAGGATGGACAGCGGTAGGATACAGTAATGACTATGATGTAGGCCAACATCGCTGACAAACATGGCCCACTACATAGATACTATAGGCCTGTCTTTGATCTGTAAGGTTTTAAAGTTAGTCAAGGAATTCACGAGTAAGAGATTAGATAGAAAAGGATACAGGAGACGAATATAAACAGAAATTACAACTTTTTTTTATCAGTGCGTTGACACCTAAATACCTGTGTCTAGCGTCATGTGCGCTTTGCACGCAAGTGCAAAAGGAGGAATACGATGCTTCCATTTTATATTATGGATTGATGATGGATTAATTATTGTATGCTCATGTAGTGTTGATACCAATTCTTTGCACTCAGATCCATCTTTATTCAGCTTCTTTAGAGATCGACAGTGGATGCTGATAAATACAGGTTTTCGGCATGATCGACAGATTGGAAACAATAGTGTTGAGGAGCCAAGAGGGTCATTCGAAAATCCATCCTCTACTATCATTTATTACCGTCATTACATTTGCATGCACCACAATATATTCAGTTTTCGGTTTTTTGTGTCGACTGGCGATATACACTATCGTTTCGCCAAAAAAAAGTTTTAAGGCCATGCCCGTGGATTGCTGAATCTCAAGCCAATTTAGAATGACAAATTTGTCTGTTTTACGGACGTAAGAGTAGGAAGGTCAATAATTTCCTACTCATGCGATATTCATTGCATTAGAGTAGAAGTTTCTAAGCTAGGGTTATAGTGTAATGAAGGCCTAATCTACGTCTTGGAAGAAAGACGTTAACGGTCAAACCACCACTAGCATGTGACTGATGTCACAATAAAGGAGAAAGAATTCACGCGGTGCACATCAGCTAATTTTATCATTCCCCAATGATGTAATAGGGGTCAAGGTTGACATTCTATCCCATTTAGTTATTCTTTTCATTCTTAATTCCTTTTTTTTTTTTTTTTTTTTTTTTTTTTTTTTCTTTTTTCTTTTTCTTTTTCCTACCGACAATTACTTGGCCTCAAATAAGCTCTACCACGGACAAGACTTACAAACTAGATACCAACAGTTATAACCTTCCCACACGACTATGTCAGATACAGGACAGACAGAACAAATACAACAGGATTTGACCCTGGAGCGATCTATCTCTGCACCAGAGTCAAGCGAGCATTCTTGCTCTTCTTTCTCAGAACCTCCCAGCCCTGCACTCGGACCTAGCCTTGTGCCCAATATTCTTACACAGCTCTCCTTCAGTCTCGATGCCTTCATCTCGCAAAATCTGGAGGAAGACTTGCCAGATATTCCGGTGTTTGCAAGTCAGGTTTACCAGAATCTGCGTTCAGACCTCAAAAAGACAAAACATCAGCTGAGTCACCATGTTGGTACAAAGAAGCGTCAGATCCAGAATCAGGTTGACAACACTGCCAACAATCTTAAAGCGCAGATTGATACAACTATTATGATTTGGAAGAAACAAATGAAGAAGGCGAGCGTGGTACGATTCATGGACAAGATTGCATTTACCCTTGGCATGTTTGAGTGCTGCTGCACCCCATGGCTATTGGCAGTATATCCCGAATGGATTCCCTTTGTGCATACTTTCCAGTCTGTCATTTTAGTTGTTGCCCGTTACATTTTGTACAAGCGCAAGAGCTGGCATTTTTTCTTGCTTGACATGTGCTACTTTGTAAGCCTTTTTGATACTACCATTTCCTCCTTTCCCTAATAATCACGCGCTCGCAAAAAAAATCATATGAACCTCCGAAATCACTAACAATCGTTGTGTTGCTCTTGCTCACAGGTCAATACTGTCGTGATTCTATACCTCTACGTTTTCCCTCAGTCACAAGTCTTGTTTGGTGCTGTCTGGCTGCTCTCGCATGGGCCTCTTGCCTTT
The DNA here is from genome assembly GCF_002105155.1 of Lobosporangium transversale. Classification (NCBI taxonomy): domain Eukaryota; kingdom Fungi; phylum Mortierellomycota; class Mortierellomycetes; order Mortierellales; family Mortierellaceae; genus Lobosporangium; species Lobosporangium transversale. The sequence continues at coordinate 697,103 of NW_019028981.1, read as the reverse complement.
GCCATTGTTACATGGCGTAACAGCCTTGTCTTACACAGGTAAAAAAAAAAAAAAGGCTTAATGATTGATACTGTATGCATCAATGCCATGTTTTTTGCCTCCTCTGATCATTTGTTATTTATAAATTCAGCTTGGATAAAGTCACCAGCGTTTATATCCACATGAGTCCACCCATTACTCTGTACACAATCCGGTGGCTCTATCCTGATTCGGATAATAGCCGTTTTCCAGCTCTGAAAGGCATGGACGTACTTCCAACTTCGTCATCACTCAAATCAGCAATTGCTATTTACTTGATGTGGCAAGTTGCTTACTATATTTTTGTGGTAATATGGAAGCGAGAGAAAATCCAGGCGGGAAAACGCGTGACATCCTACACGTGGCTACTGAATGATCCTAAAGGAGGCATGATTTCGAAAGTCGCACATACCTTTGGCGAGAAGCATAGTATTCTCACGTTTATGGGCATGCAGTTAATCTACACTGTAAGTTGAGGTCCTATCCTGTCCGACCAGGTTGTGGTTGTTACAAAAAAGAAAAAAAGTCGGTTATATGTCTAATTTCAATCTCTTCCTTTCTTTTGTCTGTATGCTAGTTTGTGACATGCTTATTTGCATTGCTGCTGTATCGCAACTTTAAGTTGAATACGGCCTTTTTGGTTGGGCTGTTCATTGTTAGTGTCTGGAATGGTGCATCCTATTATATGGAGGTGTTTAGCAAGCAGTATGAGAAGCAGTTGAGTAAGCTTGCAGCTGAAGTCTCGAATGCGGTTGTCGCTAATCAAATAGCACAGGAGACAAACGGAACGCTGCGTGAACACGGAGACCAAGGACATCACCATCATGAGAAGCATGAAAGTTTGAAGCAACAGGCCGAAACAGTCAAGACAGATACCGAGAAGAAGAATGAGTAGAATCACCCCAAGTATAGAAAACAAGCGATAATGCCAATTCGTTTGGAATTAAAGTAATATCACAAAAATATAGCAGAAGCAGCAACCACTTATGTGTGTGACCTTTGGTTGCCAAAGCGTGCAGCAATTCTCCATTGTGTGTATGACAAGTTCAATTGTAACAAATGTTTATGACTTTGCCAAATTTTATTTCTCTTTTTCACCAACTACTTGCTTTTTGTATTTTCTCATCTCTCCTTTCTTGCTCTCATCATTCTTGAACCCAACAACCCACACTATTACATTTATTCGCCACAATATGGACCAATTCAAGGCGTTCTCCCAACAACTTAACCCTCTTGCTGCTAAACTTGGCAAGCAACTGGGCCAGGTTAAACAGGTATTAATAATAATAATAGCAGCAATAAAAAACACCATCTTGTTTTCTAATCACTATCAGAGTGTCAAGACCATGTCGTCATCAGGAACGTGTGAAATTATCAGCAACCCAGCAATCAAAGGCTTTTATGCTCATTCTTTCGAGCCTCAACGCGCTTGTTTATTTGTTCATCTAAAAGGGACAGACAGACAGCAAATGAACAGCTTTTTTTTTTTTTTTTATTGCATTGGTTTCGTAATGTGAGCCTCACCATGAGGCGGAAGGATGAGATTCTCTTTTGTTTTCTCTTATTATTTCTGAAATGTGGAGGCTGGATGAACCATCTAGACATAATGCAATGGTGTGCTATGTTCCCTATGAATAGGACGCCATTAATATTAGCGAGGAAGCAACTTGGCAAAAAAAAAAAAAAAAAAAAAAAGCCATTAAGTCTATAAAGCCTTATCACTGACACTTTCTGCTTTTTTTTTTTTTTTTTTTTTATATACTGATAGTTTGCTCAAGAAAAGATGGGCACAGCTGAAGATATCACTGAACTTCCTCAAGAATATAAGGATTTAGAAAAGGTAAGAAAATGAGTGTCGGGCTTTTTAAAATAGTAACAGTGTTATGGGATGGGGCTTGTGATTGATACCGGAGCATTATTACAGACTTTTTCCATAACATTGGTACTCTATTTATTTGTCTTTTTTTTTTTTTTTCATTATAATGAATCGATTTTTTTTAATATAGCGTGTGGATGCTCTTCGCACCATGCACACCCATCTTCTTCGTGTCACTCGTACCTACCAAAACCCGTCTTACGATTATCCAGCTCAACTTCAGGAGACTCTTGGAGAGTTTGGTCGTACAGTCACAGACAGAATCCAACAGGTCGCTCTTTCACCTGCAGAGAAAGCAGCGTCAGAGGCAGCGGCTTTGGAGGAACGCAAGGAGGCTGCGCCACCCAAGACCTTGGCACATGCCTTGTCGCGTGCTAGTTTTGAAGGATCTGAGTTGATAGGATTGGAGGAGCCAATGGGATCAGCTTTGTTCAAGTTTGCGACTGTTCAGGAAAAGATTGGCGAATTTAGATTGAAGATGGATCAGGAGATCACAACCAAGTTTGTGCAACCTTTTGGAACAACTTTGAACACTCAGCTTGGATTCGCAATGAAGGCTAGACGTAATGTTCAGAATGCTCGTTTGGCATTGGATACTGCCAAGGCTCAGTATAAGACTGCGAGACCCGAAAAGTCAGAGGCTAGCAGGATTGAGGTTGAGCAGGCTGAGGACTTGTTTGTGGCTGCGGTGGAAGAGGCTACTACTCTTATGAAGACTGTTCTCGAAAACGTAAGCTAATTTGTGTAGTTTATTTCATCTCTTGATGTGGAGCGTTAAGTACTCGTATTGATTTTTAATTTTTTTTACGTTTTTTTTTTTTTAAAAAAAAAAAAAAAAAAAAAAAAAAAAGCCCGAGCCTCTTCGTAACTTGGCTGATTTGGTTGCTGCTCAGCTTAACTTCTACAAGGAGGCACAGGAGATTTTGGCTGATGTTGCTCCAGAGATTGATGAACTTTCTGTCACTCAAGAAGCTCTCTACCGCAACAGCCGTAGTGAATAAAGATCACCCAGGGGTCGAGAAGAAGAACGAAAGAAGGAAAGAAAAAGATGAGCAGCGATTGAACATAACTCAATGTACAGGACAGCATCATACAATACGACAGCAGAATCAAAGTCAATATTACAGTCAAATAAAAAAAAAATTTAAACTATCAGATTTTGCTTTTTTTTTTTTTTTTTTTTAAGCTTCCTTTATCCACCATTACTCCAGATCAAGGATGTATTTTATTTCTTTTGCTCGTATCCCCTACTGAACTGTTTCTTTGGCTATCGCTATTTCTTAATGTACTAGTATATATTTGGGCTTTTTTTTTTTTTTTTTTTTTTTTTAGGGCTTGACTAGACCTTCATTCTCTGATTCTTTGTTCAAGTCATGTAAATTCGCTTTGCAAAGGCCCAGTAGATGAACCCTTTATGCGGATGCCACAGTATCGACTAGCAGTCTCTAGTCTTAGCGACATTAACAATTTAATATACCCATCAAGGACAGCTTGAAAAAAAAAAAGAAAAAAAAAAGTCGAATTCAAAACTTTTTTTTCTTTCCTTCTCCATGATGATGGATATAGCCATACAGAGTACAGTACTAAGGATTGAATCATGAGAATTAAAGTTCCAATATCTGTTTGTATTGTACACAAGAATCAATAGGATGATTGATCAGATATGCTAAAGGAATAATAATAATAATAATACAAAACAAGAGTTATAAAAGTTATAAAGATCTGTCTAGATGAGATGAAACGACGTGGATTGGAATGTATGCGCACATGGACAGAATATCGGAAGTCAGTTGCCTTTTTCAGATATCTTTTAGCGCCATCATCATCATAGGCAAATGAAAAAAAAAAAAAGGAATTCATCGGTCAAGAGAAACATATCCACTGACAAATGAAAGTGGAAATTAAGTGAAGGCGAAAGTGAATGGACAGTTTTACCGCGATGTAGATCACGTGAATAATTATTAAAAAAAAATTTTTTTTTTTTTTTTTTTTCTCATTGCATTTTCATTCACATTCATTCATTCATTCGTTCACTTTTTTTTTTTTTTTTTTTTTTTTTTTAAACAAGGCACATTTATCATCATATCTTCCCATGTCTGGACGCGCTGGTGGAAAAGCTAAGCCCTTAAAGGCACCCAAGAAGAAAGCTGTTGATCTTGATGAGGTTTGTCAGAAAACAATTGAATACATGGGCTTTATTATTATTTTTGTTTACTTGTTGGTTTTTGGTTTGTTTTGATTTGGTGCTTGTTCTGGTTTAAACTTGATGAGTTTTTTTTTTTTTTTTGCATGGGGCAACATTTGATTGTATAGTAATGCGTACAACAATGTATGCTTTGGAGAGAAAAATAGAAAAAAAAAAAAAAAAAAAAAAAAAAAAAGAGATGAGAGAGAAAAAAAAAGAAAAAAAAAAAAAAAAAAAAAATGCAGTTGACAACAATTACAAACACTTACTGACTCCACTTATATGTCACTCTTTATAGGAGGATCTTGCATTCAAAGCCAAGCAGAGAGAGGAGCAGGCCAAGTTGAAAGAGATGCAGGCAAAGGCTTCTGGCAAGGGACCTCTTCGTAAGTCACAGCCCTGAATTTCTTTTTTAACTCGTGCCGCAGCAAACATAAATCTGATCTCATGATTATTTTTTTTTTTATATTTAATCTGTAGTTGGTGGTGGCATTAAGAAGAGTGGAAAGTAAACTGGAGCAAGATTAGTTTGTTTACAGAAGACGAAAGAGACAAAGTTTTATAGGACGACAATAAATATGTAGTGGTTGTCTTTTTTATCATTATGATCATTATGGGTATTGTCTTTTTTGTACAGTAGACGACGATACATAGACATGTATATATCTCTGACTGGCTATGCTTGGCCAACGACGTGACCCATTGGCTAAATCATTGACTATATTTGGGGAGATTTATTTTATTCACGTTCAAATGGATCAAATGGATCAAAACTACAAAATTATTTAGAAAGGGATTGGTCTGGCGTTCCTCTTGATGCTGCTGATGCTGATGCTGCGCGCGTATTCTTTTCAATTATGCTTTTTTTTCCTTATAACCCCTCACTTTCCAATATGTACACATGCTCTATCTTAAAATACTTAAAACACTGGGTGGGCTATGAGTGGGCCAAGTTCAGGTCAATAGGGTCGGCTTTGATCATGTTTACTTTGTGCTCAATTTAATAGTATATAATAATATATAATATGTAATAATATTAAAAAAGGCGTGTAAAAAAAAAAAAAAGGGGATTACAAAAACTTGGAGCCCTATTCTTTTTTTTTTTTTTTTTTTTTTTTTTTTTTTAAAAAAAAAAATAAAATAAAACCGGCGTAATATCATGATTCAGGATGGCTGTATGGATTAACTGCCTTTGCCTGCGCGTTACGCTGATTGTGTAAATGATTGTACATGATGCAATATGATACACCAATAAATCTTTACGACATGACGGCACTGTCGGAGGGTTTTTTTTTTTTTTTTTTTTTTAGGTAGTGCATTGATCGTATTTCACGCGAAAGCAAACACTTGAAGGAAAAAAGAAGAAAAAAAAAAAACAGAATGTGTGAAGACTTGGATCTAGACCCTTGTCCTATCCAATTGATGTTTATACAGACTAGTGTATTGACAGGAAGAATGTGTTTGTGAGTGCATGTGGGTGTGGATGTAACTGTTTGTGAATGTGAATCGAGGATATTGGGCTGTCTAAGGAAGATTTCAACATGTGGAGAAGAATAAGCAAACAAGGCGAGCAGAGGTGTGTGTTCCTTGTTGTTCCTTTGGAGGAATTGGGTTAATGTCAGTTAGTCAGCAGCTTGTTTAGAAAGACGCAGAGTATGACATGGTTATTGTTTTTTTTTTTTTTTTTTTTTTTTTTTGGAGTTGATCTTCCCTTTACCTACCCCATTCACATTCTTTAGGATGTGGATGTAAACATTTGGGGGATTGGTTTTTTTTTTTCAGAGCAAGGATCCAATGGCAGGCCAGCATAGAGCCTGGCTGGTTACCATGGTTGATTGACCTGCATATTCCTTACATGTACAGTTAGGGGTATGGTTAATAATGTTTCTGCTCATATCATTTGTTATAATAAGCATGATAATAAAGACAAGTCAAACAATTAATAAATAAAATAATAAAATTAAAAAAAGTCGCAGTTTCTTTTTTTTTTAAAACTCTTTCTCACCTCTTTTCTTTTTCTTTTCTTTTCTCTTTCTCTCTCTCACATTTTCTTTGCTCTTCAAATCTACTCTCCACTCTATACTCTTATTGCTTTTCTGACTTTTATTTTGCACAAACACTCTGTTATTGACCCGGTCTTCAAGGAGAATCTCTTCTTTTTGCTTGACTTCCCCTCTTTTCTTTACACTCTTTCCTTTTTCACTTCAATTTGCTTCTATCCTTTTAATCCTTAACAAAAAAAAAAAAAAAATAATAATAATAATAATAAGAAGAAAAGGTGGGTTTATCGTGTTGATTGACTCCATCTTTTACACATTTGCATACTGTATATGCTATGGTGGCAATGATACTAGTAATAGTACAAGTTATCATTACTGTCGCCCCTTTCCTTCTTTCTCTTACTCTGCCTTTTTTTTTTTTTTTTTTTTTTTTTTTTTGTTCGTGAATTGAGTATAGACATTACATTTTCATTCATCATTCCACCATGTTACATTTGTATCATCATTCAACTGCATGTTGTACCCAATGACCGTTATTTCCCTTTTTTTTTTATTTTTTTATTTTCTTGCCACCAACATTTTCTCTTGCTGCAAAAAAAGAAACAAACAAACACAGCTACAACCGGCAGTTTTTTACTTTGTGACCACCGCATTATTACTCAACCAGCCCGTTTCTTCGCCCAATGCTATGACCCTAATAATGTGGCAGCATTTATTCGTCGTCCTTCCTTTTTCCTCTAGCGTAACCACCGATCCTATTCTGCCTTATGATGTCAATTCCCATCAATCTCTTTTAATGAACTCTTTTCCTTCCCAAAATAACAACATCTTCCAATGGTCCGAGCTTTCTAACGCAGTAAATATTATCCATCTTTTAGAACACGTTCATTTGCTTAGACCACCTCGTTCCCAGTCCTCTTCACCAACCCTTGTTAATCAAAGCCTAAATTGTGTGGAGATAAATCGTCAGGAAGCAAAGACATCTTCTTTTTATAAAAAGGAAAAAAAGAAATTACAATGCCAATAGTCCATCAGACTACTCAACCAAGCAACTCCAGTTTCTCCCCTTCCATCGAACATCAGACTGTACGCAGTGACATTAAGGATCGCAAGGGCAGTAGTAACAACATTAAAGACCTCAAGCAGCAACAGCACAACGCCCACTCGAAGGTACACATGCTAGGACAGGAGCCCTCCCTCGGTCAGAGCGAGATTCATTATCATCTTCCGAATCATTCAACTCGAGGGAGTCTTCCTCAGTCAAACGGTGCTGATTCACTTCAACAGAACCATAGGCCTGATTCCCCTGCCAGCCTAGAGGACTCTCAATCCGACAGTGGAGCCGACCCTTTTCCTTCAGAGACAACTGCAATTCAGCGATCCATGCCGCGATTCTCTAATGGGGTTGGTAACCGTGCGAAATACAATGGTTTATCATCCAAACAGAACACAATGGATAACTACGGCTTGATCATTCACGCTGATGTGGCAAATAATCCCACAACATTAGCCCTTTCTCAGGTGGCGACCCCTCCTTTGTCCCCAGTCAATGTCACTTCCGAAGGCGAGCCCGATGAAGAGGACAAGGATGAGGACAAGGATGAGAACGATACAACAAAAATAGGTCTTGCGTCTGCATCCTCAGCAACAACACAGCCGATGCTATCTGAAAGGAATCCTACCCAGGACAGCATCGACACAAAAGTAAAAGACTCTGTCACTAACGGATTGGCTCAGGAAAAAATCCAAGAAACAAAGGTTCTCCCAACAGAAGGCTCTTCACCAGTTTCTGCTGCCACACAGCCTATTGTTCCTGCCTCGGCTTCAAACACGTCAGCATGGTCAACACTTCTTCCAGGAGTAGCACCCATCCCAGCATCAAAACCACAAGTATCCAAATTCACTCGAGCATCCACATTGAGGAAACCAAACAATCTCCAGCTACACGAACGCTTCCCCATCATTCTTCCTCGTGAATGCGAGGCTAAATTATCGATGGACATGGTCGATCTTTTCGAGGTATATTTAAAAAGATGTGTATCACCCAGTAATCATCCGTGAGTCTGCTGATCATTTAAGTCTAACATTCTATGATTACCTTTTTACACCCGTATTTACTGGGATTGACATAGAGTTTATTGCCAACTGAAGAGAGCCACCATCGCCGGACAAGGCTGATAAAGAAGATTGAACGCATCGTGCAATTAGAATGGCCAGGACAGGATATCCAAGTCCATCCTTTTGGGTAAGACTCTTTCGATTGTGCATCATTCATAATCACAAAAAAAAAAAAAAAGCTATTTTAACTCTTTTTTTTTTTTTTTTTTTTTTTTCCCTCTTTATTTTTATTTATTTATTTATTTATTTATCTATCAGTTCTACTGTTAATGATTTGGGAACAAGCTCAAGCGACATTGACATTTGTATCATGACGACCTGGTCAGGATTGAGGAATGTGCAAATGCTGGCGAATGTCTTCCGGAAACATGGGATGCAAAAGGTCTTCTGTATACCAAGGGCCAAAGTACCTATTGTCAAATTTTGGGACCCTGAATTGTAAGAAGCTGTTGTTTTGGATGTGGTTACAAAGACAAAACAAATGAGCACCTTATTCATTTATAAACATTTTTATATACATATTCATTGCCCTGATGTAGCCGCTTTTCGTGTGACATGAACATCAACACGCCGCTTGGATTGTTGAACACAAAAATGATCAAGACATATGTATCAATTGATCCGCGTGTGCGACCCTTTGCCATGATTATTAAACACTGGGCAAGGCGGCGAGTCTTGAACGATGCAGGTAAGATGTAGTCTGTCACTTGGCAAGATATTTGCGCGCTTGAGACACTTGAATAGAAACATTGCATAATAACCCTCGGTTCCGTTACACTTGTTGATTAATAGCAAATGGAGGGACCATATCGACATATACCTGGATCTGTATTGTTATCAATTTCTTACAAATGCGCTCGCCGCCTATCTTACCCAAGCTGCACCAAATACCACACGTTCTTTCTGAGGATAACCAGGTCATTAATGGCAACAACACATCGTTTTGTCAGGATCTTGAGAAATTAGAGGGATTCGGTCTGCCAAACAAGGAAACATTAGGAGGTCTACTCTATGCTTTCTTCAGAAGGTATGAACCAGTTTGTTTGGGTTTTTATTTACTGGATCACCTATGCAGACTGTCGCATCAGATCGCTAGATTAATCAGAGTTTAAATGATATGGATTGGTTATATCCAAAATTAGATTTGCAATCGAGTTTGATTATGACAATTACGTGATCTCTGTACGGAATGGCTGCTACCTGACCAAGGAGTCCAAAGGATGGCATCTGCCTGGGAAGCAGTACAAGCTATTTTGCGTGGAAGAGCCATTCGACACGAGCCGCAACCTGGGAAATTCATCCGATATGATTAGCAGCAAGGGCTTGAAGGAGGAATTCAAGAGAGCGCTGGAAATCCTTCATTACAGGGTATCCTTGAACGAATGTTGTGAGCAATATGTTTTCCCGGCTAGTTACTACCATCCCATGAGCTTACGTAAAGGTAATATTAGCAACCCAAACCATTACAGCTATGCTCCTGGCCGAAGATATGCCAACGGTTATCGCTCAATGAACAATTATTACGACGACGACTATGACGATGATGAGGAAGAGGAAGTAGTGCCATCGGAGATTTCAGTGATGGAAACGCTTAATATCGGGACCAGATCACCCCACAGCAAGGATCCAACTGGCAGCAGTAAACAAAGCTCTAGTCATCGAGGATTAGGCCGAATCTATGGTGGGGATAATTCGAGTTCTGCCAAGCTCTCGTGTCAAAAAGATACCTCGTCTCACCAGAACGGAGGTGGACGCAGTCATGAGTTGTCTAATCAACAAAGTCAATCGAGAAACCGGTCCAAGCAGGGGAAGGGTGAGAAAGGAAATCCTGACGATCTCTCTCGATCTGGAGCTTCCCGGAATGTGAAGCAGGACAAGAGTGGTGGTAGTGGATCAACCTCGAACTCTAGTCAGCGCAACAAAAAGTCTAACAGTGGCCACGTTTGCGGTGAAAAGCAGAAGAATGGACGTGGTAATAACAACAATGGCACTTCTGGAAGCGGAGGCCGAACTCCTCGTGCGGCAGTGGAGTTTAGCCTTGCGGACATTGCAAATGTTACTCCAAAATCATTAACGACATCCGACAAGGCTTTTCATCGCCAAGAATCATCGTCATCTCATACTAGCGACAGCAGCGTGTTAAGCACTGGAGCTGGAGGAACGGTAGAGGATGAGCATGGTAACGGCAATAAAGGGAAGCGTAAAGGTGGAAGGCATAACGTTGTGTGGTCGACCAATTCTAACCGGGGAGAGTCTTCACGACGCCAATCAGCGAGCAAGACAGGATCAATAGAGCAGCAAGAGAAAGCCAAAGTGATTTTCATGGCAAATGGAGATGTGGCAAAGGATAGATTGAGGCCTGTTATTCAGACATAACCTTCTGGTCTAGTGAATTGTCTGTTGAGGCTATTTGTAATACCTCGATTCCCACTTTTTTTTTTTAATTTCAAGAGACTGTGATATAGTTTCAACTATAGTTGTAACTTTGCATATTTTTCTTTTTATTTTTTTTACCCTTTTATTCTTATAATAATTATCATCATATCATTGTAACATGTTTAAAGTACAAAGACTGTAATATTTTTTTTTTTTTTTTTTTTTTTTTTTTTAACTACAAACAGTATCCAGCATATTTAGCAATGAACTCATAACGAAATATAAAACAATAAAGAACAAAGGCCGTTTTATTTGCAATTGCATTTATATGCTTAGTTGTTTATGTTGTTTAGATGACAAAAGGTTTTTGATCGGACCGTATTTACTATTTACAGATTGGTGAGGTGCTTGACAAGTTTATCATGAAGATATTCACTCAACTGGAAGAGACCATTGCTACTGACGATACGGTGTGAAGGCATTCTCTGATAGGTTGATGGTTGAATTTCTCCATTGAGGATTTGAACACTTCCAAAGATATCTTCTGGCAATGGAGTTCTATTATTATACACACACAATAAAAAATAAAAAAGAAAAATGGCGTCAGAGTGATGGGAAATCTCACAGAGGTTACATTTAAACAGGCAAGCGTAGAAGTTTATATGGTTTGTTTCTCATTTCCTCATTTTACCTTCCATAGGGCGCTGGGTTACGCTTGTCTGTGATATGAGTCCAACTTTTAAATTCATTTGATAGTGATGAATGATTGATACAATCAACCGAACAAAAAAAAAAAAAAAAAAAAAAAATGAAACGGCATTAGTTGTATACAAACGTTGCAATGAACAGAGCAGAACAGATCAGATCAGAATATCTTTTTTTTTTTTTTTTTGTCTATTTCTACTTACCCTTCCACTTGCTGCTGTAAAACCATTTCGACCATCGGATCCTTCTTGAGATTTTGTTGGATGACTTGATGAAGAAGATCGTTAAAGGCCTCGTTCTCTGTAAAATTATTGGGTCGAACCTCAATTTCCTCTTCCGAGTCTGGAGAGGAAGTACTGTGGTTTAAGAAACCGATGATTTGAGGGTTCTGTTTAGGGAAGGCTTCCAGGAAGGAGAGAACATAGGTTGCGTTATAATCTGAATGATCGGAGGCAGAGGTACGGGAACGGGGTTCAGCATGAGAGGGGGTTTGGATATTGTTGGAAGCAGCGTTATCGGCCGTGAGTAAGTGGTAATAAAGAGGATAAGGATACGAATTATCACGGATCAGGTGGCGCTTGGGTGCGCTCGAGAATGAGGCTCGGAGAATACGAGAGAATAATGGTTGTTGTCGTTGTTGTGAAAGAGGGGACTTGCAGAGCTGTGCAAGAATAGAGCTTCTAACAGGGGAGAGCATGGTTGCGTGCAAGGTTCTTTTCGAATGTTAGTTGGTTGAATGAAGGAGTTGAAGGAGTTTGCAGAAAAAAAAAAAAAAAAAAAAAAAAAAAAAAGAGGGAGCCGTGGAGTGGAATCGCGTTTTATGAACAATCAATTTGAATCTTATTTTGTAGGAAGATTATTCCCCTTAATAATCATTGCTTCGTGCGAATTCCCTTCCTCTCGCGTCATTTTTTTTTTACACGTCTTTAATATTGCTTGTAGAAACTGTAGAAATTGTAGAAACTGTAGATACTTTGATTTAGATAGATAGTGTACAGAGGATGAAGCTTGGCTTGACTGCTTGGCTGCTTGTAAAGTTTATCGTCGGTCCCTGATTGATGAAAAAGCTTTATACCGTCGACCTCGTTTTTTTTTTTTTTTTTTTTTTTTTTTTTTAAAAAAAATGGAAGCTCGTATTTCATGTTGACATTGATATTTTTTTTATCAGTCAAAGATGTTTCTTCCTTCCTGGAGTTCCACGCTCCGGCCATCTACATCCCTATCGAACGAAATTTGTAGTGATGTTGCAGAAATCTTGTCCAGACTATGATATTAATAGGAGAGAGACAGCTGTGATTAGTGGATACTCATATTGGAAGATAGATATATATAATGAATTTGGTCATTGAGCCTTCAAGAGATCTATAAAAAAAAAAAAACCACTTCCTAATGAAACATACTCCAGTAAGAAACTTTTTTGCCAAGCCAACGACCAACAAAGGGGACGATGACGAAGGCAAGTAACTGACGACCTTGTTCCATATTTTCATCCCATTCACGTTGAATGTCACGGGTGGAAGTGGTGGAGAATTCAGAGATGTCAGAGTCTCCGTCGATGGAGTCAATATCATTGGTCAGTTGATCATCGATATCCCATATCCGTTGTGTGAGTGTGTCTGTAGCAGTACCAGCGCCAGCGCTAGTAGCGTCAATATCAATGTATCCATCAGAAGTGGTAGGTAAAGGTTGTTCACTCATTTTCTCGCCTCGTGTTGGGATGACTGAACAAAAAAAAGGGTCGTGTCAAAAGAAAGAGAATGTGTGGAAAGAAAGAAAACAAGCTTGTGTCGACGTCAGCCTAAAAGGGGTTTTTTTTTTTTTTTTTTTGGCTTGTTCGGTCCAATCTTTTTTTTTTTTTTTTCACTTTCTTTTAAGCTTGTCTGTTGTCCCTACTTCGACACTTGTACGCGCCTCCAACTTCCCTTCAAAGCAGCTGTGTGCTCGCGACGATTATCTTCACTTTATTCTCTCTCGCACCATATGTCCTTTTGGTCAGTGCTGAGGCAACAACAACAGCAATAAACTATTAAAAAAAAGTACAGGAGTAACAGAAAGGAGTGAGAAGCTAAGACAGAGGGGAAAAAAAAAAAAAAAAAAAAGTTGGAGCTCAAAATAAGAAGAGAAAAGGACGAATACGAATTCTTGGAACAATGTCCGACTTCTTTGGCTTCAATACGGTCATGCCAGGCCGTCCGGGTAGTCGCAAAGTTATGTTGAATCCAGATGAGCAACAGGAGCTGGATCGTCAGGTTCAAAAGTATGCTCTTGAGACTGGTGAGGACTTTGAAATCTACGACTATGGTGAGACGTACGACAATTTAGCTGATGGTCTGGAGGAGACCAGAGACGACCTCAATGATGAGACCTTTGGTGGTACTGGTGGTGAAGGCAAGTTTCCTCTTTTTTTCTTTTTTTTATTAATGGAGCAATTACTCTTACTTTTCATTGATTGAGAAATCAAGATCGGCTTTATTATTTTTATTGCTTTTTATTATTATGATTATTATTATTATTTATTTAATGAGGAGAAAAGAACACAAGATAAGCCAATTAACTTTTTTCTTTCCCTATCTCTTCGCCTGTTTATTTTTTGCACTTGATAACGGCAATCAATATTCAACAACGAAACAGCTGGAACCGACTTTGACTTTGCCAGCAACACGCGCCAAATCGCACCGGCTCTTAAGAAAGAAGAAGAACTCTACATTAAGCAGAACGAGCATGTCGGTAAGTTTATCTTGACTGGCATCATGGAAGCTTACAGTCATCCAGTTTCAGAGAGATGCTCACAAGGAACGAACTTTTGATTTTATCGCATTCATATGGACAAGATCCTAATTTTTTTTTTGTAAATATTACTATGCATGGATGGGTTCAAAATAACAAAATACGATGATGTTCAGGAGTTCGCCGCTCATCTTTTGCTTCTCTCTGGGAGAACGATGCTTCTGCTCAGCAGGACAGCTACAAGAATGGTCTCCCTGAGGTAATACGCCTTTTTAATTTTTTATCATAGGTCATTTCTTTGCAGCTCCGACTTTATCTATATCTTGTGGTCGCTGCTGTTAAACATATGTATAAACATGCAATATTTGTTTCCAGATGTCTAATGTCTAAATATTCATGCTATTATAGCCATCACAAGCTGCATCGTCGATCTGGGGCTCTTTCGGCAATACGACCGTCAAGGGCATGGGTATGTGCCATTTCCTTTTTCAACTAACATTCTCTTTGGTACATGAACAGTACAATGCGTTATACTTGAAATACAAGCTTCCGATCAACAATTTTTTTTTAAAAAAGAAAAAAACGAAATCTTCCTGGGCTTATTAAATTATCGTAGATGCTGGCGGACGAAACACTGGATTTGTTCACGACCCGGTCTTTGGCGTAGGCACCTTTGCTTTATCGCGCCCCTCAACTTTCGGCAATCAGCCTAGCCTGGAAGAAATTGAGGCGCAGCTATTGAGAACTGCTGGAACTCAACCTCAAATCCCTGCACAACAGGAGCGCAAGATGATGAGTTTGGAGGAGGTCGAGGCTGCCTTGATGAGCATTAACGGAGGGCGTCCCATCTACACTGAGTCTGTGATTGCTGAACAGCAGGCTAAGCAAGCTCGACTTGAGAAGCGCCGTGCCGAGAGACTTGCCAAACAGGCGGAAATTGTAAGTCTTTTTTTTTTTTTTTTTTTTTTTTTTTTTTGTTTTTTCACTTAGAAAAAAAAAAAAAAGAAAAACTGTAAAAGTGCCTACTTTAACTTTTTGCTCGTTGTAAACCCATCGCAATTATATTTAGGCGAAGCATAATGGGTTAATGACTCAGAGCGACAAGGATTTCATCAACCGTATTCAGATTTCTCAGTTGGTTACAGATGACCCTTACGCCGATGACTTTTATTGTCAAGTGTACACTGCTCTTCGCAACAGACATCTTCAACAGATGGGCATACCTGGCAGTATGATGGATTCAGGACATCCCGACAACAGACGCCGAGGCAATGGCCGAACAGAGCAGCGAATGCAACAGCAAGTTCAGAGGATCGTCAGCGATGCTAAACGCAATCCCAAGCGCACTAATGGTATTGTGAAATTGTGAAGCGAACGGAAATTAAATGTCCCGGGACATCTTAATCTCTTTGATCTGTGTTAAGAAATGAAATCATTTGTTTCTGATCATATCATGTCGATTCATCATTTACTCATAGTTACTGTGGAGGGTGCTCTCGGAAAGATTGCTGTCAACTCTGTGCTCAATCCCCGTCAACTCTTGCAGGTCTCGAAGCGTGGATCTACCAATGATGTTTTAGCTGGAAACTTGCCCAAGCCTCCTTCGCCTGGGCCTGTCAGCACCAAGTCACACACTGTCTTGGGATGGATTGAGAACGTCTACACTTGCGTCCTAGCTCTGGAGCAGATGAGACGACAACAGCCTCCTCCTCCTAGACCAGGCGAGGAAGAGCTTGCAAGAGAAGTTATTCAGCAATGGAACGAGGAATATGGAGAATTAGCTCGCAAGATGTGGAGAGAGCTTCGAATCACTGTCCCTATCAGCATTGTGTGAGTTAATTATTTTTTGTTGTCAGAAGAGGGACGTAGGCTTGATTTCCAACTAAATTGACCCTTATTAACAGGCTTTATTTTATTCTATTTTTTAACAAAAAAAAAAAAAACCTACATTAGTCATCCCCATCCCTTCATCTCGATTTTGAATTATTCCAAGGGAAAGAAAGTCATTCCTCGCGTACTTCGCCATTTGCTTCCTGAGCAGATACTGACGCTGTTGACAATGCTCGTTGCCAATTTTGACTCGTTGAATGTTTGCAAGTCCGAGATCTATGCAGATGTGGAGGGTAACCAGGAGATTGAGCTGTTCATGAATACGATTGTGCCGCCTCTACTGGGATTTGTCTCCGAGGCACCCTTCAGGATTGTTGTTGGGCTTTTGGCATTGTTCATTGAGCGCAACAATATGATCTGGGTGGCGAGAAGCAGACCAGGTTTGGCTTTTTTGACATTATTCTTGACCCGTGCAGAGATTCTGAAACAGGGACATAGTAATTATCCTATTCCGGATGAACGCGAAATTGAACAATGGAACGAGCTTTATAATCGACTTTTCAGTCAATTGCAGACACATTTCGCCGCGCTATTCATGCCCAAGGCCACCATGGCAGAAGATGTTCACGTATGGCGGTTTTTGGCAGCCATGGCTGTGGGTGCCTCGGTTGAGCAACAACATGTTCTTGTAACCGAAGTTAGGTATGGATTTAGAGATGGGCTAGTAACAAAAAGAAAAAAGAAAAAGAAAAAGAAAAAGAAAAAGAAAAAGAAGAATTGATCAAGCCATCTTTTTTTTTTTTTTTTTTTTATAAAATGTTCGGAGTATTGATAAACGCCTTCTTCATATTTACAACAATAGAGAGCAAGTTTTGGATAATGTAATTGCAGCGCAGACATCGCGCTCTGCTCCTGAGAAGGCAGCACAGAGGATTGGAAATGTCAATCTATTTTTGCACGCTTTGGGCTTAGATGCCTCTCAAGTTACCGTCCCGGCCATGTAAAAATAAAAATAAATCAATCAATTTCTTCGAAAATTAACAAAGATGAAAAGTTAGGCCAAACCTGGCTGGATGATGTGATGTATGCTCATTTATTATAAACTGCGTCTATATAACTATCATCTGTTAATATCTCGATCCTCCTTCCGTCATCTGTCTCGTGTTAAAACTTGATGGCCCATCAATTGGCGGACTCCTGGCCATTTGTCGACGGCCTTCACGTTGTTGCAGTTCATAATCTCTCAAAAACGGAGCTGCGTACCTGGATGCAGGAAACAAGCCATCCATTCCAGCATCTACTCTCCCACCACCATGATAGTTGCTTGGATCCGGTTGAGCATAGTCCATAGTCGAGCGTCTCGCAGGCTGAGGTTGCGATGGGTAGATGGGCATAGGAATGGGTAAGGGCATCATGTGTGAGGCATTCGGCATTTGGGTGGGCAAAGGTATTATGCCACGAGCTTGAGAGGATTTTGCTGGATGGGATGCGCCTGCAGGACGTTGAGGAATAGTGTACTGCGAGAGATCGTCATAGAATGAGCTTGTGTTTGGTTTTCGTTGTGTACGTTGATCCCTCTGCTGCTGCTGCTGATCTTGCTGGCGCGACAACTGGTAGGATCGTTCGTGGTCCCGCAATGGTCGTGCATTAGAACTAATGGTTGTGCTCTGACGCATAGATGGGTTTGAGCCATACCCTGTGCCTTGTTCGTGCCCACGTTGACTTGTTTGCTGCTCCTGCTGGTGTTGCAGTTCTCGTCGTCGCTGCTCATACAGCTCTCTCTCTTCAGGGAACCTGTAAAATTGCAGCGGCTGGACAGGCTGTGACAGTGGTAAAGGATGCCGGTATGCGTGTTCGTAACGAGTGTCTGTGAAGCGAGAGGTTGTGGACGACGTTGGAGAAGAAGGGCGATATCGTTCGTAGTGCTCATCTCTATATCTGCCTCTGTCCTTCTCTCTTTCTCTATCTCTACCCCTAAATTCATCCCTACGTCCATACCTATCATGCCCATCATTGTATCCATACCCATATCCATATCTGTCATATCCATCGTAACCACCATAACCGCCATAAACGTAGGCGTGATGGCGGCGGTCGTATGCTCCTGCAATAGCTCGTACGCGGAAACCACCGCTGTTGTCTGAGCTAAGACTTTCAAGGCTGTTTCTACGTCGAATTGGTGGTGGAGCGTATTGTCGAGCTTCGCGATGCAATGGCGGCTGTAGCTGTGGACGGTGGCGTTGAGGTCGGGAGCCTTCATGTCGTTCCTGACGCTTCTGCTGTGGCTGCAGTAATTTTTTTTCTTGCTGTTGCTTCTGTTGTTGTTGCTGTTGTTTTTCTTGCAAGTGTTGATGCTCTTCAAGCTTTTGCTTATATTGCAACTGATTATACTGAGCGACAATGGGATCAACATCATCAAAAGCTGGGACTGGAGGCGTAAGGTCAGTGACGGGAGCAGAGCCAGGCGTAGGAGCAGAGGTAGTAATAGGGGCAGTGGCGATAGCGACAGTAGAGGTAGGAACCAGAGTGGGTTCAGATGCTAAGGCCTGTTGCGGGGCTGTAGCCTTCGGTGTAACTCGAGGACCTTGAGAGCTCTGCTGACGGATATGACAAAGGTCCTGTTCCTCGTAATACGATTCAACCTCATCGCTTCTTTCATCACCCTCATAACCAAGATTTCTGTACCTGGATAACTCTGGGTCTGAACGACTTGCATCACGTTGATGATGGTAAAAGTCCCGCTCCGATCTTATTGTAGCAGCTCCTGCATCTCCTGATGCGATTCTTCCATGACCTAATGCGGCTGCAACTGCAGGGCGGTCATCATAATGGATTGCCACTATAGTTGGTTTTTCTTCTGTTCGGGGGCGAGAGTATCTATGGTCACGAGGTAATGGTTCCGTCTGTGTTGCTATAGCCAGTGCTGGGCGCTCAGTTATCGCTTGGTGGTCATCGTCAGGAATATTGATGGCGACGGCGGAAGATTCAGCACGATCCAAGTCCCGTTCACGTTGGTAGGGGTCGCCGGACATCATAGGTCCGACATTGGGACGAGTAGACAATGGGACGGCAGGGACTGGTAGTACATATGGGACTGCAGCGGCGCGTTCCAGCTCATGGTCTCGGTGTTGAAACTTCAAGATTGAGGGTTGCGGATTTGTGTCACCATCCCCTTTGCGCCTCCATGCCTCGTATTCCTGTACTCTTGGGTCATGCATGTCATACCCAGTATGATGTTGGTGTTTGCGAAAAGAGCGGTCTTGTAATGGATGATGATGACGGTCTTGGTAATTCATTCTAGGAACTGGGATATCCAAAGAGCTACTGCTTCTAGAAGAAGACTCTTCGGTCAGAGGGTTGCGGTGGGTATCATTATCGTCATCATCTTCAATTTCTACTGGTAATGGAGGCATATCTACATAGAGTCCTGAGAGCAGTACTTTTCTTTCAACTGGCTCTGGCTGGATATCTGGGAGTGTTGCGCGTTCGGTTCGAGCGGCTTCCTCTTTTCCGAGGTACTCAACACTCTTCTTCTTCTTTGCAGGCGATGATGAAGGTTGCTGTTGTTGCTGCTTACTCTGTCCTGGACGCCCACCTTGATTCAATGAAGCATTGGAAGTTGATGAAATAATGCTCTTATCCTTAGCGGCGTTACCACTAATAAAGCCAGTGACAGGCTTTACTGGTTTCCGTGTCACGGGTGATCGACCTCCTCCTGAACCAGCCATGCCTACGCCTCCAGCCGAGCGCATCGAGTCTGTGGGACGACTATTGCTTCCATTACTGTGCCCGATATCATATGTAGTGTCACCACGTCGTTGCGTTGTGGGTCTTTCATTTCTATTGAAATCATCCGGAAACTGGCGGTACCGACTGACTGACGCATTCTCTTTCCTAGAACCATTCTCTTTCTCCTTTTCACCGTGGTCCTTAACCCTGTTACTACCGCGATCATAAGACTCGTCCTTATTATGTTTGCCATCTTTATCGCCCTTCTCATCGTCGTAATCAAAATCCTCATCTTCAGATCCGCTTGTACTTTCAGTATCGCTTTCGCCCACCTGGTTATTCTTTGTCTTCTTGTTTTTATCTTTGTTCTTTTTCTTCTTATTCTTCTTGGCTTTTTCATCTTTGGGTGGAGGTATATAAGGGACTTCTGGTCGTGTCCTTCCGAAAGCGCGCTCAAGGTCCAGCAGTCGCCTACTGTCCTTATCCACTGGGATTCCTCTGGACCACCTGTACATGTACTTGACTCCATAGGCCAACTCCCGGATCGTATCCAGAGGATTGAATGAATCTAAAAGCCCCTTCCAGATAGGTGTCTTTTGAGTCCTGTCCATGATCATCTCGGGCAGCTCCTCGTCCTCATCATCTTTTTTGCCCTTCATCTTGCCCTCTTTGTTGTTGCTCTTTTTAGATTTGGAGCGTTTGACAGTTGGATCGGTCCCTGGTCTAGGATCTGCGCCTGGTGGAGGCCTTCTGAAGGATGAAGAGGGTGTCAAGTTAGAAGAGGGCTCGCGTCGTCGATCAGATCGGATTGAGGCTAAGGATTGATTTTGGAGACGATCATGGTTGCCTTTTTTTTTCTTATTGCCGTCCGTTGGGTTTGAAGTTGAGTCGATGGGGCCCAGAGAGTTGTTTTTGAGAGCTTCTAGATCCTTATCGATGTCAACATCAATCTCCTTGTGGCTCCCTTTTTCTTTACTCTTGATCGATTTTTCTTTGGGACTGCTGTTGTTATTATTGTCATTGTCATTAGCATCATTAGCGAGCAACAATGCTTGTTTTTTCTCCTCTGGCAATTCTGGGTTGATAATGAGTGGTACATAGGGCTTGTAACTAAACGCTTTGAGATGCATGATGGCGAAAAAGACCATCTCAATATCAATCAGGATCGCATTAATGCCGACAGCAATATCAGTGGTTGACCAATATGTCGTCTCCTTGATATATCCAAAATAGACAAGGCCTTCGACTGCCACCATTTGCCAGAATGAGAAGAAGACCACCTTTTTGAAAAGAAAAAAGAAAAAAAAAATCGATTAGCGAAAATAAAAACGGCAGTAATGATCACAACCATTTCAATTTTTCCTGCATAATTTTTTTTTTACCAGCTTGACAGACATAAACTTGTAAAAAGGTGAATATTCCTTGAGATCCTCACGAACTGTGAAGTAAAACATGATCTACAACCACTCAAAAAAAAAAAAAAAAAAAAAAAAAAACCAATATCGTTAGTTGGCTCCTGCCTTGTTTTTTCTTTTTCTTTCTTTCATCTTCTCGTTATCGGATAATACTATTTACCAGAAAGTAAGTCGAAATGGTGACAGCAGTAGTTTGTATGACCAAGATCCAGACATGACCGAATTTGGGATTCCAACTACTTTCACAATAACTTCCTTGGATTTGGAGGATGATCGTCAAGACGGTGGCCAACACATTAAGAGGAACATATTGTAGAATGCCCCATTTCATATATTGTAAAAAGTGAGGTCTTGAAGGATTGTATTTCATACAACATAAGGGGAAAAACCATCGCTCCGTCTTTTTATGTCGCCTTAACACTCGTTTTTGATCCTCAAGTGAATCTCCAAGGTATTGAAGCATCAAGATTAAGAAGGAGGAAATCACAAAGGCCTCGTAAAGGATTCGGATCTTGTCGTAGTAGACTGCTTCTCGGACATAGACAAATGAGAACCAGGATGTGATCGCATAGATAGGAACCATTAAAAGCATTCGGACAATGTGGCGCTGTTGATTTGGCTGATTAAGAGAGGAAGAGGAAGAGGAAGAGTAAGTCGCTTGACTGGCTATTTCAATTCGTTGCTGTTGTTAATGATGCTGCTGACAATGATAATGATTAACAGTGAGGACGAGGCCGTTTTACCTTGGTATAATATTGTAAATGCCGATAAATCAAGACAAAAGATATAATGGTCGCCAGGAGTGTACAGATCCCAGCACCAATCCATCCGATTCTGGGTAGGTCCAGTGTAAGGCCATTGGATGAAAAGAGACGTGTTGGATCTTCAGGCAAGTGCTCAAGTGGACAGCCATTTGGCGCCAGAAGAACAGTCTCGTTGCCTTCGTTATGAGACATTCATCCAAATCTTAAATGCAAATAACAATTTAAGGTCAAAATATAGCGACACTCTCTTTTTTCTTTTTCAGAAAAAAAAAAAAAAAAAAAAAAAGTAAACGGAAATTGAAGTGAGAGATTGTTGATGGAATGTATACTCTAAAAGGACGACAAGTGTTGTTGGTTATGATAAAAGCTTATAGTTTTGGAATCCTGTGTCTCAAGACAGAAAAAGAAGCTGACAGTTGAAGAAGAGAGAAAGAAAAATGATCAAAAATAACAATAGAAAAAAAAAAAAAAAAAAAAAAAAAAAGGAGAGCGTGGAAACAATTGTTGGGAATATAGTAAGACAAGTTGACGGTCGTGCGCGAAAAGGAGAGTCAATGGCAGGTCAAGAATATGGACGAAAAGGGGATAATAGGAGGAAAAGGGAAGGAGAAGAAAGAAAAAGAAAGAAGGAAGAACAGAAGGAGATAACGTATGCAATCACTGTATATCTCAATGTTTTTTCAACGTCGAAGGGCATTCCTCTAGTCCAAACCAAGTTGGCCATCTGGTCCTTTTCTTCCCCCCCCTCCTCCTTCCTTTTTGTCCGTATTGTTGGATAATATGGGTGGATGACTTAGAAGAGCTGTTTAGTCTGACATCAAAAAAAAAAAAAAAAAATAAAATATAGGGGGGAGAAATGGATACACATTTGATCATCGGGCCAAACAACATCATGCCAGGATCAACAATCAACGACATGTACACATGTATATCCATGATGACCCTTTTTTTATTTGTTTTCCAAGTGTGTGTGCGCACGCTGCTCCGCTCCGTGGCTCGAGCACGATTTCTCTTAGTGATTTGAAATACAAAGTATAAAATAAGGGGAAGAGGGGTAGGGGAACATACTATTGTACATACAGCTTAGCTCACACATGGGAATCTACTATGCATTCCCTCTTGTCTGGCACAGCCTTTATCTTAATGAAGTGTTTTTTTTTTTTTTTTTTTTTTTTTTTTTATTTTATTATTTGAATAGGAAAAAACGATGCAAATGGATGAAAATAGAGCTGATGTAAAGTGAAAGAGGAAATGCTGGAATTTTTAAGGATTAGTTGGTAGCAGTAGGGTCCCGATTGATCTGGACAGACCGGACAAGACCATGGCCAATACGTTCCATCTCACTCACCAGGGCCTCGATGTTTGGAACAACCAGCTTGGAGGATGCAGCGTTACCTTTTCCGCTCTTGGGTTTGGACTCCTGCTCCTTGACCTCCTAAAAAAAAAAGCCAAAATAAAAAAAAGGAGGTCAGTTCAACTCCAGACCATTTAATATTGAATCTCATTGCCTCCTATAAACGGGTTCCCTACCAAAACACCATCTTTGTTCGCATCCGCAGGCTTGCTATTGAAGCCGAGATTGACCTTCCATGCTCTCGGGCTCAAAGCAATCGGGTTCCAGAGAACTCCGATCTGTGTGCCACCATACTTGTCATGGAAGAACAATGCGGTATCTCCGTATGCTCTCTATTACACATAAAACACCCGATGTAACATGGATGTTAGCTTTGTTTATACATCAAATTGCATTCAATCCTTTAAAAGAAAAAGGGAGACAATAATAACACAGAGTCGAATCGTATTTACCTGAAGTTCTGTCAAATATTCTGCAGCAGGGTCAAAGCCTATCAAAATCTCGTCACCAAACACACTCTTCTGAAGCGAGCTCAGATTCTTGTATTTGTCACCTTTGGTTGTAAAGTACTGTGCATTGGGCGTCAAGCTTTGAGCATAACGTGTGCACAAGGCTGGATCTAAATCCATAATCAAGTCGTAATGAACAGTAGGCGTGATAAAGACTGGGTTCAGAGCCGACGAACCCGTCGTCTCGGAAGAAGAGATGGTCTGCGTCATGTAATCCAGACTTGTCTTGGCCAATGCGCGCAGACGTGCCACCAACATGGGTGAGGGTGACTCCCATGTCCACCACTGTGAGAGCGTGTCTTTGCCAGTTGCAATGAACATGGTCGCATGGTCATTCGAGATTGTTGTTGTCTTCGTTTGAGATGAGGTTGCAGAAGTCGATGTAATCATGTTCTTTCGAGTGTTAGCAAAGTTGTGACGGATTTCTTCTCGTTCCTTCCCTGTCATCTCCCCAGTTAGATCCACCACCAAGGGCTCATGTTTCCAGTCCCAAGTCGCCAACAGACTCAACACACGAGCGAATCCAGTGAATCCACTTGCTGGAGCTGCCCATGGTGCAGAGTCCACATAGACCGCTGCTGCCAACAGCTCTAACGTCTCGTCGTTGAAGAAGGGCGCAAGCCAATGAGCACTGACCCATCGCTTTGTCAGACGGATTGTTTGCGAGAGTGAAGGATGCCTGTGGCAAAGAGCATGGACTTGGAAAGTATGCATGGGTGCTTGAACAAAGTACCTCCTATAAAGATCAAGTGCTTTTTGGTGCTGCTCCTTGAGACGATGGCTCGACTTTCGGTCTGAAATAATGTTTTCGCACAATGTCATTTCCCGATCGTGCGAGATTCTGCAGCGAAAAACATAACCAGGCGCAACACGGACATCCATGTATCCATTCAACGCCAGTGAGTCCTCCTCTGTCTCCTCTACAACAGTCGCACGCATGCCCTTAGACTTGAGTTTGTCAGCCAGGCGGAGATAAAAAGCAGTCTTCATCCTTTGGATAGCCTTAAGATTATCAGGCCATTTTTGAGAAGATTCAAACTGAATGACTGTATCCAAAGGCTCCACATATTGAGCACTGTCTGGAAAGTTATTGGCAGGCACGTTGAAATCGCGAGGCTGAGGAATAAATGTAGACGAGAGGCGGGCAGCGGGAGAGGCAAAGTACATGTGAGTAACAGAGAGAGGCATGTTCTCAGCAGTCTTGACAGCCTTTGTCAAGGCCTCAAAGGCTGCAACAGCATCCTGAAAGCCGCTAGCTGCTGCTTTGCTGTTGTCGAACAGGCGCTCTGGAACAATCTTGCTGTTGTACTGAATAAATTTGTTAAGCTGTCCAGCCCAGTAGTGCACAGAGTCGTGAGGCACAGCAAGGTGATGTTTCAATAAATGGCTGATCATCTGGCCTACAATCAATTGGCGAGCATCAGATCCTTTAGCCTCCCACACAGCGCTTTCAAGAATACTTCCATCTTTGAAGCGACGAAGCTCGGCTTTGCTACCCCATAAATCACGGAATACTTTGGCAGCCTCCAAGTCGTCTGCAGGAGGGCCCAGGTCGACTAGACGCGAACTTTCTGCATGGTTCAACAACAATCCAACAGTGATGACTGTTCCTGCAGCAAAATCCGGTACTGCACTGGATGTCGACCAGTTCTCCAGAGGTTCATAACGAGTTGTCACCAAATGAATTCTGTCGGTCAAGCCACGCTTCAACAATGGAGCGATCGAGTAGGCGAAATGAATGAATGGTGATGGGTAATCCTGTGCCTTAATCTTATTATAGCTCTTTGATTGGCCAAGATTCTTGGGTGCATGAATCTTGACTACGTTATCAAAGCGCAGCAAAGGATTGTCGACTCGTTTCAAAAACAAAGCTTCAAACTTGTCGTCACTTGGCTCTGTGAAAAATTTCATGGCCAATCGAGCCTCGTGCTGAAGCTCATCCAAAGCTGCCTTTGAGATGTGCCCTGCCAAGTTGATCTTTCCTGAGGGATCCACGATCACGACTTCGAAATTGGAAACAAATACCTCTTTAGAAAAATCCCCTAAAGTGGTGTGTTGACCCATAAAGACCGGTTGGGTAGCAAAGTCATGTTGAGAAATGTAGTCGATTGTTCCTTTAACAAGTTGGTATGAACTAAAACCATTAGCTAGCTTCTTTCCTCCATTGGCACCCCCTCCTTGAAGTAAGTATGCCATCAACATCTCAAGCACGAATCCATTGAAGCTGTCACTCGTCTGACGAAGAAGTCCACGCTGTGTTGCCCAAATCTTAAGAAGAATGCATGCGTCCTTGAAAGCAGGACAGTTCTTGCTGTGTTGATAAAGGAATGTAAGATGAGACGTGAAGGCTGTGTCCTGTTGAAGAGCCGTGTTGTACTGAGGTGTAGGGATCTGTTCAACACTAGGGTCTGATGGACGAACATTGTTGCGGCCAGGTGCTAAGCGTTGTGCAGGGAATACTGTTGAAGGGATATAAGGAATAATGCGGATTGTACAGCGCAACTTCTTAAAATCAGTCTCGCTTTTATCGCCGGACGGGTGTAAAATCAAAATAGGTTTGCGCTGATCTCCATTTAATGTACTGAATTCGGTTTTGCAGGAAGACATTCCAGACTTTTTGTCTTGAATAGCAGCCGCAAGCACAGCAAGATAGTATGCACGTTTGTAAAAATAGCGGTAGTTCATGTGATCCTTTTCTTGAAAGAGCTCCTCTGGCATCTCAACTGCAACATCAACACTCCAGCCACAGCGGGTCTTTGATACAGCCTTCAAAGGGAAGCTGCCAACGAGATGCATGGCTGGGGGTGCACTGTATCCAAATGTGTATTGGATATCAGATGCTGGTTCTGGCTGTGGGAAAGGGATCGTAATAGATTTCTTCTTCATGTTGCTCTTGATTGTGGCAAGCTAAAATTTGCAAATTTCCAACGTCATATACATGCACAAGTTAACTTCCGATAATATAAAGCAAAAAGGGCTTCGATTGATATGGATGCACTAGTACTGTTCCTCATTTGGATTGAGAAATAAAGAAATAAAAATAAGATTACCGAAAGTTCATGGTGCTCTGGAGTCCGATCAAAAATCTCCTTGAGCTTACGCAGAGCAGCCTCTAAAGACTGAGTCTTCTTATAATCGATCTGTACTTCCTTCAGCAACTCTTCAATCTGAAGCTTGAAAATGTTGGACTTGAATAGATCTGATGACTCCTGTAATCCCTGAATCTCCTCGTTAGTCGGTGCTTTGTAAAGGGACGAATTTTTGACGCCCATAGTATTTGGCGATTTGGTGGACGCTTCATGTTCTGCTGCAGCCATAAATTCATCCTGTTCGTCTTCAAATCCCTCTACTTCATCCGCATCATCGGAGTCCTGATCAATGTCTTCTTCATCGCCCTCAATATAATCGCCTTCTTCTCCATCGTCGTCTTCTTCTTCTTCTTCACTATCAATCATATCGTCATAAGACTCCTCTTCATTTGCAAGATCCATTACAGGCTGTGTCAACTTCTTTGACTATGAATACGTAATTTCAACGATGAAATTGAGATTAGAGAATGGGAAACATATTTAAAGAACGAAATTCGCGATAGTTGATGAGTCCTAAAGTGCTAATTGTTTACAAATAAGTGATAGAGAAAAGACTATGTGGGTTGAATGATACCTTCTTGACTTGAGTAGGCGCGGGAGCAGGTACAGGCGCCTTTCTCTTTGTGGGTGCCATTGCGTAAGAAATAGAGTCGGAATGGCAATTGGTAAGGAAGGGAGGGATGGCGAAAGAAGGGAGTAAGAGAAAGTATGAGCAAAAGAAGGCGAGTGCTGGTGGTAGCAAATGATATTCTTATTTGACACAATCCAAAAGTGCAGAGGAGATAAAAAAAAAAAAAAAAAAAAAAAAAAAGTGGCTGAGCTTTGTTATGGTTTGAAGCGGAAGCAGTCATATTAATGTAGCAGTAAATTACGGATATTTTTATTACACAGCAACTTCTATCTCATCACTATCTATAGTCCTTCTGCCGCCCGGTGTAGCTTGTAATGGCTCCACTATTGATTGTTGATTATGGTTGACCGTATCAATCGATAACTGAGATGGTTCTTGTTGGGAATCCGGTATGGCTCGTATAGACGTTGACGTTGGTGTTAGCGCAGGCATAGTTGTTGATGTTGTTGTTGCTGCTGTTGCTGTTGCTGTTGCTGTTGGTTCTGTCGTTACTGCTGCATTGCTGGATGATCCTACTACTACTGACTCTAGGTCTACAACATCCGCCCCCTCTGTTGCTACAGCGCCCATAGGACCATTGATGCGACGCCTTGAAGATATTGCCATTGGAAACATCAGTCCTAGGAGAGACTGTGGAGGTCTGTCTGCTGCAAACAGATGTGGCATTTCAATATTGACCCATTTTAGGTGAATCCAGCAGCAAAAAAAGCCATAAAGTTGTAAAATAAGCTACAAATTGGGAAGATTGAGACAGCCAGCATATGTTAAATAAGGAATGATCTTGATCACTGCGATGAAACATAGAACATAAAATGTAGGACCACTTACAATAAGGTAGCTGACGCAATAGTGTCGAATAATACCTGCTTCATCCAACTGACTCATGTCCTGAAAGAGCACACCGAGCGTAGTATGTACAAACTCAAAGCCAGTGTCGAGTCCCAGCAGCACGTTGTATATACTCATCCAGCGAACATTGAACTATCCGATGTTTTATTTTATTTTATTTTATTTTATTTTAAATATAAAATTAGCACTCAGCATTAAGGATGATTATGAAACTGATAAGGACAAAAAACTGCTTTACCTTTAAATTGGCGCGGAATCCAATGACAGCCTTAATCATCATCATCATAAGCCATGTCGCATAGATGTATTGTGCCGCTAAGTATGCTGGATCTCTTGGTCGTAAAATTAATTGACCATCACCTGTGGTTGTGGGTGTGCTTGGTGTAAGGTTACCGACTTGTTTGGCGAAAAACGCTGCATTCTTGCAGAAATCAAGAAAAATAAGAATAAGGACCTATAATTATAAGAAAACAAAACCATTGTGATTAAAGAGCATCACACAATTTGACCATACTATTGAAATTCAATGTGGCGCAACTACATGTGAAGACAAACGATAGACCTACACCTTGTGTTAAAGGGATGATAAACAGAAAGTTTGAGTGAAAGCGTCGCGACTGAACCATCTTTTTTTCTTTTTTCTTTTTCTTTTTTCGTTGGGATAAATGGATATTATTGTTGTTGTCTACGCCTTATTCGTATGTAGTCAGAAGTGCAAAAAGAATAGGTAGTATATCTGGGGTCAATGAGCGAAGAAGAGCTTTGTATTGGACGTAATAAGACGATTGGAAGATGCAAGTGCGGTGAAATACGGCTCCAACTATTCAGAAGAAGGATATCTGCTCTCTCATGCTCCGCTTGGACCGAAGTAACAAATGTTATAACCCGAGCAAAGATGCACAATGCAAGTAAAAATGTGTTATATACAAGAAAAGGAATGGGTAATATATAAAGTGTACATGTATGTGGCGCTAGGTGAAGGCCGTTAAAGAAGAGATGAATGTATGAATAAAGGGAGTCCGAGAATAATGAATGTCGAAGAAAAAGAAGGAATGAAGAAGGAATGGATGAATGGATGAATGGAGAATAATAAACTGAATGTTCCCTGCAAGAAGCATTGTCTTTTGTCATTATTTAGTCTCTGTTTGTTACCCTATCCTTTTGTGCTCCCATCTCTCTCTGACCTCTGGCCCTGTACTTTATCGTGCTAATTGGATCATGCGTCGTAACAAAGTCGATGGTGGGCGATCAAAGCAGATCGTGGGGCCAAAGCAGATCGCGGGGCCAAAGCACGCAACTCACCACTCTGGCCACACACGATGTAGTCAAAGACATCATATCCATTCTTTGCCACTTGGATCCACTTTGTCATAAAAAAAAATAAAAAAAAAGAAATGTATCGGTCTTGAACCATGCGTTATTTTTCATTTTTTATTTATCCAATGGATAAATAAACGTTATTTTTACCCCGCAAAACCAGATTTTGCATTTAGAAGATCATCGAGTCCCCACCCTGCAGATCCACTTTCCGAGACTTGCGAATATGAATACATGTATATATACTTTTTTTTTTTTTTTTTTTTTTTGAAAGGAGCATTTGACTACAATTGAATCAAGAGGGAAAAAAAAAAAAAAAAAAAAAAAAAAAGTCTCCAGGGACAAAATAAAAGATGGGTACAACAAGCAATCAAGTACACCAAAAACAGCCAATAACATAACCAGCACAACAAACAAACAAATGGTTTTCTAATGGGTTTCCCCAGGTTTTTCCTCATATGGTAATGGGCCGAAGCGACAGAAAGGAAGGAATGACCTGTGGAACCCACAAGGACAAATCTAATCAACAATGTTCAAAATATGAATTAAGGAAAAAATGCGGGCAATTTTTATATGTGTATGAATAATGCTGATCATCAAGGCGTTGATCACAAACAACGCGTTCAAGTGAATTCATATGCATTTGCATATCAGTCTTTTTTTTTTTTTTTTTTTTTACTTATTAAACAAATGATTTGTATATAAATTTCAATCATTTTGCCATTAACCCTTTTCAAAAAAAAAAATCCTTAATCTAATAATTCCTGGTCTCTAATATATAGCAAGCGATTGGGACCTCGTATGCTTCAAGCCCCTTCACATATTCTTGCGCTCTTCGATCCTCATGGTCTCCATTTCGCGGAGGAACCTAATAAAGATAAAATTTGTAAATATCAGTTTATCCAAGCCAACTGTTGTCAAACGTAGAGGAGCATAAAGTGAAAGATAAACCCTACCATTGTACAGCTACAAACAAAGCCACAGCAACGCCTGTGAGAGCAATGACATGTCCATTGCCACCAGATGCAAAGACTAAGAAGCCCAAGGACAAGAACAACAACACAAAGATCACATTCAAAGCTTTGATCAATCCAGGATTAACGCCCTTTTCAAAAATAGATGAAAACACCCCTCCAACCATATCGGAGGGACCATCTTTTTGGACCATAACAGAGGCTGAGGATTTGGACCCCTTGTTGATAACCTCCTCAATCTTGTCTGCTGCCTTGGCGGGTATAGATGAGGCTGCTGATGACCCAATACCAGGAGCGGCGGCTGTGGTAGAGGTTGCAACAGTGGCGGATGCTTTTTTAGCTTTGCGCTTGCTCAACTTGGGTGTCGCCGCTTCCGTTGAGGACAATGATGGCTCGGGCTCGGGCTCAGTCATGGCAGCAACAGCAGCAGGTGCCGATGCCACAGCTGCGATAGTGGCGGCAGTCTTCTTAGACTTCTTGCCTTCCAAGCGTGGTGAGTTGGCTGCAGACGCAGAGTTGCTATTTGCCTTCTTCTTGTTCTTCTTGGCGGCTCCACTTTTTGTTGATTTGGGTTTGGTAGTAACAACAGCAGCACGTTGTTCCTGTTCCTGTTCAGAGGAAGCTTCTGACCCATTTTCTCCGTCACTCTCTTGATCTAGAGTTTCATCCTGTTGAAGAACATAGATCGACATCTTGGACTGAATACCAAGTGCACCTGAAGATGAGGCTTGCTGTGCAGCACGAGTCTTGCGGCTCTTCTTCGATTTTGACTGCTCCTGCCATTCGTCATCCTCATCGCCTTCAACCTGCCACGAATCTTCAGATTCCGTCCGCTGAGGCTGGTGTTCTGGCTCTTCCAAGCTCCCTTCCTCTATCATATTTGAAGCCCTGTTCGCTGTTTCTTGTGCCTCTCTTGCTGTCTTTTCAGCTTGCTCCTTCTGCTCCTGTTCGATCTGCTGCTGTCTCAATGCTTGCAGACGAGCCTCTTCCTTCTCTTTAGTCTCCCTCTCCTTCTCTTTAGCCTCTCTCTCCTTCTTCTTTTTGTCTTCCTTCTTTTGTTTTTGCGAAGCAGCGGCAGCGGCAGCAGCTTCTTTCTCAGCCCTTTCCAATGACTCTTTTGCTTCCAGCTCCTGCTTCTCGCACTCGATTTGCTCTTCCAATCGTTGCTGCTCTAAACGGTCCTGTTCCAAGCGCTCTTGTTCTAAGCGTTCCTGCTGCTCCTTCAATAACCAAGTATGTTCTTCTTGTTCTCTCTCCAGTTCAGCTTGCTTTGCTGCTTCTATTGCTGCTGCTGTTGCTTCTGCTTTCGCCTGCTCCCTCAACTCTTCTTCCCGACGAATCCGTTCCTCTTCTTCTTCCATCGTGATCCTTTCAAGGATCATATCAACATCCTCTGCATTCTCTGTGTCCTGCAAAAGATCAAAGTAACTTGAAGTAGCCACACCGATCGAGGCATTAGGCTTCTTGGTAGGTACCTTGTTGGCACGAGCCAGCTGCTTTTTGGAAACCACAGGTTGGAATTCATCTGTACCAAAGATCTGCTTCTTTTTCTTTTTCGAAGTCTTTTCAGGTGCTTCTACAGACGGTTGCTGAGTGGTTGCGATTGTTGCTGTCATTGGAGTTGCTGCAGTTGCTGAAGAGGATGGCGTGCTTGCCACTGTGTCATCTGATGTTAATACAGATTGTCCGGACAAAGATGATGAAGGGATGGATGATGATTGCTTATCCTTAGTGGCCGTAGATGAGACGACTTGCCAGCCATCATCGTCGTCGTCAACGATCTCGTGATGGACAATCTGGTCCTGTGGAACCTGCTGATCCTTGGACAATGATGCATGTGCAGCCATAATGAATCGGATGATGAAGTTGAAAAAAAAAAAAAAAAAAAAAAAAAAAAAGAAAAAAAAGGGGGGAGAGAAAGAGTGGAAGAGAATGAAAGAAAAAGCGGAAAGCAGAGTTAGCGCGACCTTGGTTTATGTAACTTGTAGATTATGAAGAGGGATCTCCAAAGCACAAAAAGCATAACAAAAATAGATATTCGCAGAAAACGCGTTTCTTTTAATAACACGTGCCTCCATTGAGTTTTATTTCTTTTTTTCTATTCTTCGCTACGTTACATGCAGAATCCCTGCAGCGCCTGCACTGCTCAAACGTGCTTTCACCTTTTCTGCTAGAAAGGAGCCACGACGCAAAGGCATTTCCAATTTATGCAACTTACTCAGGTGCGTTACCATCCATTCCAGCGTTGCTCGGTCATCACATACCCACTTCGACTGGTGTGTCAGTACAATCTCTTCAAGTGACCCCGCCAGATCTGCCAATAGATCTACCCCATGAGTTAGTGTGGGGATCAAGGTCGACCACCGTATTGTCAACGACCTTAGGCGTCTACACCTTCCAAGCTGTTCAAACACGATCCTATGGTCTGAAGGACAACATGAAATAATCCCAAATCCAATAGACAATGTCTCCAAAGTATCCTCACATGCCCAGGGCTTTGCTGAACGGATAACAGGCTGGCGTCCGCCATGGCGCTTGGATGGCTGATAGTAAAGCCTGGAAAGCTCCCGACCAAATGGAGTCATGTATTCGAGGTGAATAGTGGGCCCTCTAGCATCGAAATGCTTCAGATGTTTACATGTTTCTAAAAACAACTGTAGATCCAAGCTAGCAATTGCATGTCGCTTCTGTGCACCGTCAATATCTTGCTGATGAAAATCAAGATTAGAATAGATATTGGAGTATCCTGAGGATGGAGGGTCAGCACCGAGCTCTACATGCGTCAGATAGCAGGCTTTTACGCCCAGACAACGAAGGTCTTCTGCTGCCATATAGGACCAGGAGTTGGCAATGTAATGAGTCAGATTAGAAAATACCTCTATAGCTTCCTCAAATTGCTCTCGTTGTAGGTCTTCCAGAGCTTGCTGCTCTGTTACATCCTTGCCACGGAGTATGAGATGTGATTCAGAAACAGATGCTGGCAAAATATAAAAATAAAGTGGCACCTTTTCTGTTGTCATGATCTTCTCAAGCTTTGGGCAGCATCGCCGTAACGACTCTCCTAAACCTTGAAGGCTTATCCTTTTGGTTGCTGAGGGAGGAGTAGAGAAATCAGGCCCATTGATAGCCATAGAGACCAAATCGCCGAGTTTTTGGAAGAGTTGGCCTGAGGATGGTTTTACGATCGAGAAGAGCCTAGGCTCAAAGCCAAATGATCGTAATTTGTACATAGGTTTTGTTGAATCTAGCATCGGACTACCTACTAATAAATAAGTCAGATTTGGGAGAGTTTCTAAGATACGATCCAATTCCAAAGTACGGATGTTCGATATCGAATGACACTTCAGTTCCAATGAAGTAAGGCCTGTGAGATGAAAGATCATTTCGTCGAATCGATGAAAAGAATCCAGATCCCCCATTATCGTCAGCGCTTTAATTGTTGGCCTGTTCAGTCCGGGGACAAGTGCCACTGAACTGTTTAGCTCCTTTAACAGTATGTCTGTCTCTGATTGATAATCCAATAAAATATCAAAGATCTCTTTATTATACTCCTGGAAATGACATGTCGAATTGGACAGCTTGAATATGGTGTCTGTTCTTTCTAACCGAAGGCAGAAAAGTTGAAAGAAGGAGGGGGCGAATGCAAAGACAACGATACAGAATTGGGATGGCTTCAGTATACCACTCGCGGGACACAGTGAGACAGTTGATAAGCTCATGCCGGCTTAGAAAGGAAAAGATGAAAGAAAGCAGCTCTACAGGTAAAAACCTAGGAGCAAGAGCTCTTATTGCTTCTGATTGAGTAGGTAGTTGCATGGTCACGAATAGTTGCAAAAGAAAGGAACTGAGAAAAAAAAAATTATTTTGTGGATGACAAAGAACTGCACCGCCACAGACATTTTAATTTGAGTTTTTTGGCTGCATCTTCTCATTTAATCTAATTAATCTAATTACAAGGGTTTCGCAAGCTTATCAATTTCTGTTTAAAGATCGTAGATCTTGGTGTACTTGTCAGTCAAATATTGAACATAAAGATTGCTGTCCAAAGGCTTGCCAGTCAACTCGCGAATCAAATCATCTCCTGATTCTTTCAACGATCCTTGGCGGTGAATGTTCTCATTCAACCACTTCTTCAGCACATGAAACTCGCCCTTGACCAGATGCTCATCCAAGTCGGGGATGGCCTGTTTAGCGGCATTGAAGATCTGAACAGCGTAAATTGATCCCAGAGTGTAAGTGGGGAAGTAGCCGATAAGGCCGACAGCCCAGTGAGTATCCTGCAAGCATCCAAGACGATCCTCCTTCACTTCCAAATCAAGATACTCTTTCATTTTGGCGTTCCAAACGCGGGGGACTTCTGCAACGGTAATATCGCCCTCAACCAAAGCCTTTTCGATTTCGTAGCGGAGAATAATGTGCATAGGATAGGTTACTTCATCAGCTTCAATGCGGATAAAACCTGGTTCAACCCGGTTGAAAGCATTATAGAACTGATGAGGGGTAATCGATTGAAGATTCTCATGAGAGGGCTCTTGAAACTGTTCCTTGAGAAGAGGAAGGACATAGGTCCAGAATGGCTCACTTAAACCGACCATACGCTCCCTAAAAAAAAAAAAAAAAAAAAAAAAAAGTCAGGATTGAGCTTGAGCTACCAATGCTACTAGAAAGACCATGTCAACGTTCACAAGTGCTATACCAGAGAAGAGACTGCGACTCGTGGATGCCCAAAGAAAGAGCCTGGGAAACAGGTAGTCCGTCGTAATCCAAATTGCGTCCTTGCTCGTACAGAGAATGGCCTGTTTCATGGATAGTACCAGAGATACCCTCCTGAAAGTAATCAGCTGTATAACGAGTGGTCATTCGAACATCGGTAGGATGAGCACCTCCAGTGAAGGGATGAGTGGAGACGTCGAGGCGACCGGCCTCCGTATCAAAGCCGATCTCCTTGGCGATACGATGAGAAAACTCGGCCTGCTTCTTGACATCCCACTCACCCTGAATAAAGCTGTTGTCATGTTGAAAATTCTTGGCCCTGATCTTTGCAATTAAAGGAACTAGGCTTTTCTTCAGGTCAGAAAATAGGGCCTGCAAATGCTCGTCCTTGAATCCAGTCTCATAGTCATTGAGCAAAGCCTGGTAGTATCCTTTGTAGCATTCATCACTCTCTTTGAGGCCCAAACTAGTGCGAGCCTTCTCGTTGATCTTTCGAGCCTCTTCACAGACGCCACCCTTCAGCTTGTAGGTCACTCTCTGGCGGACGATCCTAACCTGATCCTCAAGGAAGGGAGCAAACTTTGAAAAATCAGATTCCTTACGAACCTCTGCCCAGGCAGCAACAGCCTTAGAATCCAAAGCAGCGTTCTCTTTGACGTGTTCAGAGGGCAAGACCGTCGCTTCCTTATAGGCTTTGGAAGCCAGGCGGACGTTGGCTAGTTCATAATTGTTCAGCTCCTTGGCCAGATCTCCTGAGACTTTGCGGTTCTGGAGCTCTTCGAGGATGGATCCCAAGGCGGGTGAAGTGGCTGCCTCATGAATCAGACCAGCAATGGCGCTGAGCTATGGGATCCGCAAAGAAAAATAGCCAAATCATTAAACTTGAGCTAACAAACAGACTCAACGCTAGGCTACAAAGCCATCATCACTTATCCCAATACTATGCTATTATGTTACCTGTTTAGCACGGACGTCACCAGCCTTGGAAGGCATCATAACCTCTTGGTCCCAGTGAAGAAGGCCAGCAACCCCCTGAAGATAGGAGACATCTTTAACACGAGTACAGAGCTGCTCGTACAGCGAGCGAACAGGCTCGGAACTCAATTGGGCAGATGACTTTGCGAGAACGGTCATGGTGGATCTAAGCATGCGCTGGCAGGTAATGAGAATGAATGAGATGAATGTTCTGAATTATAAAGAGAGCATGAAAGAAAGAGAGGTACCTACGGGCGATTATTTATGTCTTCACGACAGACACGATACTGAGAACTGGAGAGACGTAGTGGAGCAAAGAATGGCACCCTGTTATGCTGAAATTGAGTTGAAGATTCAGTGCTGTTGTTTATTATTTCGGTTTTAGATTATGCCGCAGCGTTTGCCCGAACACACAGCGAAATTCTTGTTCCTGCATCTCAAGTCTCATGGGAAGATTTGTAAAGGAGCAAATGACAAAATAGAGGTGCAGCCAATTGCACTCCAAAAATGTACTCGAAACAGGTTAGAGAGCAAAAATAGGCATCTTGTTCACTCGGCTCTGTAAAGGCCCTTAAACTAAAAAACCATCATATTTCCTTAATCATTTCCTTTTACGACTCGCTTTTTGCAACTGTAGTACTTCCATTATCATCCTCCGTTTCTGTTGGGGAACCTCCCTTTGGCTTGGTTCTCACTTGAAAACAATACACCAACTTTCTTTGCCAATATCGGACGGCTTGACAGCCATCACTGCCGGACAAGAATGCCGAGGTTTTTTTTTTTTTTACGTAGCTGCGGCAGACTTTAAGCAGTGCCTGTTACCAGAGTCTGTGTGAAAGCGGAAGGCTTTTTAACAGTTTGCCCATATTGCAAAATAATTTATATATCGAAAACGTTAAATAATAATAATTGGGCCTAGACATTCTAGATAAAACGGTTGCAAATGATACCCGGCTTTAGCATGAGGATAGTTTAGCTGCGGTATCGAGGGATTTTCATTATTGTCTGGGCGAGCAAAGTCTTATGTTACTTTTGTGTTGCACCGACGACAACAGCCTAAAGAATATAATATTCATGCCAGCCACATTGTTATTTGGATTAGTGACGATGTCAAGCAAGTTCCCCGTTATCTGACTACTTTTTTCATTAATAGGGCATAGAATAAGACGTACGGCTTTGGTGAGCCGTCATCATTCCTAGCATCATTTTGAAGCTAACGTGTATCCATGTTGGATCGAAAGAAAGTAGGGAAGAAAAAAAAAAAAAAAAAAAAAAAAAAAAGAGAGAAAGAAAGAAATACCACTGAAATATCGAACGCGAGGAGTGAAAAGTTATTAGGTTGGAAATACACTTTTATTACCTTTGTTCTTTACAGTCGATGCGCCTGTTTTCTTTCCCTTAATGACATGTGATTTGTTTTACAAGCTAAAGTCTTTATGAAGCATAATGGAAAACTTGAAACTGCTAGAAAGAATTACAGGACTAGTGGATAGACTGAAGGGATTTTATCCGCCAAACGATACGTTTAAGGTTGGCTAGACTGCATGCTCCTCTGTGAGGGATCGAGGTCCTCCCAAAGAAAAAACCGCCCTCACTATTACCAATTTAAAAAACTGTAAATACACTCAGAGAAGGAATACTGTGAATCAACTTGTCACCTCAGCCGTTGCTTGTAGGTAACAGTGCTGGGTATCACATTGCATGGATGTACAGGGAAGAGGAAGATACGGATTTGGTGTTATTGTACCGAGTACATGTACTGTACATCAGCCTGACTTGAGTGTATCGGCGTTTGCCTTGACAATGCATCCAAAGAACCATCGAGACAAAGGACCGATGTTGGTTGGCTGCGGTCGAAACTTTTCCCGCAGCAGATGATTTGAATCACGCTTAGGTGGCGTATAGACGTATTGGCGGACTGGAATAATGTCTATAAGACTTTATTGAGAAAGAAGAAAGATAAAAGCAAGATGACAGGGTCAGTCCCTGAAAAACATGAGCTCCACCTTGCATTGGTTCCATAAACTAAGGAAATTATCTTGACAACGCTGAACAGGTCCATGCAGCGAATCAAACAACGGGTGTCATACTTATCATACGGCAGATAACTAGCTTCGACCTCCACCCACATATGCAGATCTGCCTGAAAGTGAATCTCATAAAAGCGAGTTGATATCCTGGGGAGTGTAAAATGGACGGTACCAGTAAGGGTTAATACTTCTGATCGAGTGGCGGTTGGTGCGGTTGGTGTAGTTAGCACGGCGGCAACGTACACTGGTGGAATATCTATGAATGCCGACTAGCGATTTGACTTGATACTATTGTTATTAGAGGCAAAGACTTGAGCCTGCAATCAATCGATTTTTTAAAGACTCGGATGACAACCATTCGGCAACATGCCTCTAGTGAAAAAGGAACCGGAAAGGAGGTAGAATATAATAGTGATAGGCGCTTGGTGTTTTGATTTTCTTTAGGATGAAAACGATAAAAGTTACTAAATGTGCAAAGGAGTACTAAGTGATTATGCTCAAAGGAGTACCAAGGTCTTGGTCTTTGTATCGCTGGCTTGTTCCTTACTTATTTTTATTTTTTTTTTTTTTTTGGAGCGTATAGACAGATGAACAGTTTAGAAGAGATCCGTCAATTATATTATACATCAACACTGCCACTAAAAAAAAAAAAAAAAAAAAAAAAAAAGAACGTGTATGAAATTTCTAGCATTTCGCATGGCACAGACCATATCTCAATTTCTTAATGGCCATGTTTTTCAACATCCATGGCATAGAAATATTTTACGCCTCTAGATGCCCAATCAATTTAATCATGCACGTGTATCAATGGTTGAAGGAACCTATCATTGAACCCTGGTTATATCATGGAGGGCATGGGCGATATTTGAAGGGACTCATCAGGTCTGGTCATTTTTGGAAGGGCATGATAAAACGTATTTATTCAAAGCCCATGCCTTGTGCTATGGTCGCAATGTTTCCCACACAGCCACCAATCCGAGCGATTTTAGTTTTTTGTCCTATTTTTGGTATTCAAAAAAAAGAAGTATTCTATTCAATTCAAAAACGTGACAAATGTATTTGTTTATGACTTTCTGTCGACTTTCTGTTGAATGTTAGGAATCATTTTTCGATATTTTTTCATGGGGAAAAATAAAGCAGCTCAATCTCATTCATTCACATGCGCCCTAGACCTGGAGGAAAATCGCATTAAGCGTCTTGAACGTGCTCAGCGGCACGGAAAAACCACTAATTCATTATGCTCATCTACATCTACAACCAAATCCCTCGAGGAATCAGATTTTCTTGATAAATTTGAACAGAGCATTGGTGTCTTTGGTGATTCTCCTGTTGCAAATGGAGAAGCAGGACAGATCTTCGACTATGGCCAAGGTCTTTTGAAACTTCATTTGGCTGATGTTAGAGGTGAGGCTCTCACGCTCATGTCGCATTACGTTTGGAATTCCGCTCTTGTCATGGCGGAATATATTGAGGCTGGAAACGAACTTGACATTCAGGGAAAGCGGGGTAAGAAAAGACTGAAAAAAAAAAATAAAAATAAAAAAAAAAAAAAGACAGATGGTTCCTACATACCTCAGTCAATCCTTTTCAGAAAAGTAATCTTCTCAAAAAAAAAGTGATTGAATTAGGCGCAGGAGCAGCCTTGCCTGGATTGTTATGTGTAAAACGAGGCGCAAGATTTGTTACTTTGACCGACTATCCTGATCCAGTTATCATCAAAAACTTGGAGCGTAACTGGTATGAGAATCTGGTCAAGTCTGCACAGGAGAAAGAAGCAAGAAAAGGAATAAATAGCACCGATGAAGAGTTAGTTCACATGCAACGGCTTTTAGAGTCCACATCATCATTCTGTACCTCAACAACCTCAGCACAAAGTAATGAAATCAATGAAGATTGGCGCTTAATCGAACAGAACGTGAGATGTGCTGTGCGCGAACATAAATGGGGGACGGGCGTAGAAGAACTCTTGGGTTGTCTGCAGATTAACGAGGGCAGTAGCGCTAATAATAATGAAAGCGATAACGACAGAAAATACGATCGGATTTTGTTAGCGGACACGCTCTGGATGTCAGAAGGCCATGTTGCGCTCCTCAACTCCTGTCGCGCTCTTCTTTCCGAAACGAATGGAAAGATTTTCCTGTGCTGCGGCTTGCATACAGGCTTTACCCCTGTGCAACGATTTATGGCTTTAGCAACAGGAGAAAACTATGGGTTTAAGAAGCGGCTTATTGAGATCCGCCGAATGCCTGCTTGGGGTGAGACTAGGACCACTGAAGAGCTGAGACAAGAAAGTAGGATGCTGAAGGAGCAAGATCTCGAGCAGTTCTCAATTGAAGATCGAAACAGAACTGTACTTGTGTACGAGCTTCGTGTAGGGAAATAAAAATCTCTGATTATTAACAAAATTTTATTTACAAGTGCCCTTGTGTAGATGCAATATGCGCTTTATATACACTAAAATATGCTCCCCGACGCCATCACTCATCTCGATATCCTATAGTGCTTAATGTTGCTGGCCATGGTGATGGCTCTCCTCATTAACTTCAAAATCATCGACCACAAGGTTCATCTCCTGTCCATCCTGAGGACGAGATAGCTTAATGCTAGGAGGAAGGGGAGCACCGGGTCCTTTTGGTGTCATTACAGGTGAAGTGTTTGCTGTGAAAGCAACGGGGGCAGGCATTGGCATTGGCATTGGCATTGGCATATGCAATGGAACTGGGCTGTGCTGCTGTGGCAACGCAGGATAAAAAGGTTGTCTAGGATAGCTCTGTAGGCCGGCATAGCCTTGGACAACTCGCGGTTGTTGTTGCTGCTGTTGTTGCTGTTGCTGTGATACAACAACCTCTTCATCTTCATCTAGCTCCTGCTTGTCTCCAAAGTTAAAGACAGCTTCCTCTCGAGTACGCTCCTCTATGGGTGAATTATAATGGCTGTGATAGGAGGGCTGTTGCTGATGCGGTGGGATGTTATGTCGGAATTCTTCTTCAGAGCTGATTGATGCCGTGTCGTCTGAGGATGCGGCTGACACGTTAGAAATCCTCTTGGCATCAAACATGACTGAAGCGGTTGAGAACCGTGTAGGATCGAAATCAGGATCAACACCAATGAATGATGTAGCCGAGAATCGGTTGTTACTGTTGAGACTCTCGATTGGTTGGCTAAAATCCAGGAAGGCAGAGAACCGGTTGGGAGCTACCAAGCTTTCACCCTCTGCGAACTTGCCGAGATGACCAGAGTCCTCCGGTTCCTCCACATTAGGCTCTTCAGATCGACTGTAATTGGTGCCCTCGTGATTATGTTTATTAAGGCTGACACTTCGATGAAGCGTACTCTTAGCGGGGGCTGCACCAGGTTTTGTAATAGAGCGGGTGATGGCAGATCTGCGAGACAAGGTTCGTTTATGTTCAGACTCTTTCTCATTCATAGTCTCTTCAGAGACGAGAGAAATCTGCTGG
Organism: Lobosporangium transversale; assembly: GCF_002105155.1. Lineage (NCBI taxonomy): Eukaryota > Fungi > Mortierellomycota > Mortierellomycetes > Mortierellales > Mortierellaceae > Lobosporangium > Lobosporangium transversale. The sequence continues at coordinate 655,461 of NW_019028981.1, read as the reverse complement.
AACTGTCCCAGGGATCCGTCCCGCTCAAGCTGTCTGTTTCTGTGGTCCATCACACTCTTCGTGAAGGCAATAGGAGCAGATCGAGTTCGGTGATGGACGTTTGATGGTCGCTCCAACCCCTTTGGGGGTTTTTCGCTGCCTTGAGTACTACCCACCAATGTTGTGGCGGAGCCTTGGTTCTGGAAATATTTTTCGGTTTTTTCTTGATCCATAAATGTGGGCAGGAATCGTTGGAGCTGGCCGATCCTCCGCGAGGCGCGTCGTTTACGAATGCACCAATAGAACAATGCAAGCGATAGAATGAGCAACAGTGAACCTACGCTCACACCGATAATGACAGCAGTATTGTTGGACGATGAGCCCTCAGTGTCACCTTCAGAAGGTGGGGCGCGTTTGTGGAGAATAGGCAGTGAGCGCCTCTCCAAGATAGAATTCATTGGATCAACTATATAAGAGGGCGCCATGGTTATATTTTTGTTTATCAATTGAAGATTAAGATATTCAAAGGTGGGACAACCGATGTGGAAGAGAAAACAACAATTGAGTGATGAGAAAACTGGCGAAGAAGGATAAAGAAATAGATCGCATAAATCAACAGAGAGGGATTATTGAGGCAGAAGACTGACGCTATCGTTGTTGTTGTGTTGTCGTTGTCGCTGAGAACATAGACAATCAAGGAGAAAAAGAAAAAAGAGAAGAGAAGAAAGACAGGGCATGGTCTGTTCTTCGATGAATATAAATACATTTTGGGCTGTGCGGGATGGTCGTGTTGTGGTTTGTTGGCTTGTTTGTTTTTAAAGGTCACTCAATTCTTTGTACTCCCACTCCCTTCCGAGGTCAAGGAAAGAAATGTCAGCATTACATTTTTACTAAGGATGACTGGTGGTATCGGCGCGTTATAGATGGCTGTGTTTACTCTTTATTTTTTGTTTTTTTTTATGGTACGACAGATGCTCTGTCCCTTCGCCTCAAAGGTAGACGAATGAAAGCAAATGGGCGCAGAAGAGCGTTCGCTGTACATACAATAAAGACAGCCGAAAGAAAGAAAAAAAAAAATCGCCCGTGGATTGACAACAGAACATGAATGTATTGTAAGCTAGACTCACTCCCGCCGTCGATGAGAACGATGTCATTGCCATTGTTTACGTTTGGTCCACTTTTATTTTTAGGGCAGTGCTTGGATGACAGGCCCAAGGAATAAGCGCATGGTTGCACACGCGCACAAACAGAAAACAGACAGTACACTCAGAACTGTTGTTAAAAATAACACGGGCGCACAAGCATTGCATTGCCACCCCTATCTGGGATATGCAGCTGACAAGCCTGTTGTATGCTTCTTTTGCCCATCCAAGCCCACTCTTCTCTTTAGTTTCTTTTTTTTTTCTGTCTTATTGGTCAAGTTTTATTCTTTAGTTTTCGCGCCCTGACTCCTTACCTCCTCATCCTACCTACCTACCCCCCTTTCTTCCATCATTTGTCTTCTTTCGTGTCAACCCAAGCAATGATTAGTAGGGAGGCGATGGGTAAGGGAAAGATTGGGTGTAAAAACATTCTCACTCTTCGTCCCCTTTACCTTCTGAAGTTGACAAGAGACTCGCAAACTGAATTGGGTGAATGTGCCAATGTCTACTTAGTGAAGTAGTCTATGATGGGTAAAAACGGGAGAAAAGGGGAGGCGCATGCAGTGCAGATCAGTCAGCCAAACAAGAATGACGCCCTTCTTCCCTCAAGAACTCCGCCTTTGAGTCCGATGTTAGATAACGCTTATATACTTAAATGTACATGTACATGAACATTGGCGACATTATATATACAAACAATAAAGACGCCCGGTAACAGTCGCTGGACATGAAAATTTGACCTGTCGACTTTAAAAAGATGGAGATGGCTGATTGTTAAAACTCAAAAACTATGTGGCTCGTTTAATACTTATAAATATGCACAAACAACCTTCACTTCACAAATCCATTACTTTTCTATATCTGTTGAAGAATTACAGCCCTATCTTTTCGAGTGAACTAAATAAGCCTAGTGACATCCTACTTTATAGATCCAAAACTATCAACATCTTGATCGACAGTTCTTTAAGCGGCCACTATCTTGACAGGCTAGTCCATCGAAATAAACCTTGAGAGTAAAACAAAAACTTCTTGGGAAGCCGTTTTCTAAGCACCAGAATGAAAAGTGTGCTCTTCTTTTTATACCTTGCTTCCTGCAATAACTATTATTCATTCTACAAGGCACCATAGTCAACATTCGTAAATGGACATATGAGTATTGTTATCATAGGATGAATGTAGTGAAAGAGGAGTTTTTTATCAAATGAAAATATGAACGAGGGGTGTGGTTGGTATGAGTGATGTGGTTCACCAATAAGCTTACCTTGGTGCCGAGCTTGGACACACAGGAAGAGCGTTAAAAAAAAACTGAATTAGTCAATCATGTGCAGGCAACTGTTGAAAAGAGCCGTGCTTCGTTCAAAGTATGCACACTTTAGCAACCAACGAATACTCTAAGAACATAACATAGTGTGGATCCAAGTGCAACACAGAACTGGCATCATAATTGAATACAGACGAGTATGAACAAAAGTCCATTCAGGTGAAGAATAAAAAAAAAAAAAAAAAAAGAGCACTGTAACCTAGGTTTATACGTGGAAGTCTAGAGAGCGAAAATATACCATGAGGCCTCAGGAATTTGGGCGAAGCACTTGAACATACGACATCATCAAACTCTAGCAAACTTGGTGGCAACTACCATAATGCTCTGCTAATCCGAAAGAAATCTTATGTAGTCCCAAGAGATTGGATCAGGACTGGTAATCTGGGCAGCCACAGACGAGCTATCCCTTTGAAGCTTGGAAGAGAAAGAAGCCAATGAGAGTATGGATGGAGATACATTCAAAGCCACCAATGAATATACCAAGCTGTTTCCACTTTACAGTCCACTTTTACCAATAAAAATGGCGCTAATATTTGTTTGAAACTATCTCAATGACTTTACTGGGCCCAATCACTATATCCGGGTCAAGAAGGCAGAGCAAAGCCTAAAAGTCTCAGTCGCAGATGGGTATGACATTCGCTTGTTCTCTTATAATTTACTTATTCCATCTCTTGGGATGGCCAATAATAAAAAATAAGTCTATGTTGATGTCCGTCAGCCTGACCCAGTTAAGGCGCTGTGGCTGAATACCGTGAAATGAAATTAAATATTCTCTTTTGTTAAACTCAGTCCAAGGCTCTTGGCGGTATTGGGGATTCGGATAAAATTTCCTTATGCTATATGATCTAACTGGCGTACCATAGCTGATGTCAAGAGGCCAACATCTTTTCTATTTGATCTAACCAGAGAATTCCCCTTGTGAGTATAATCGTTGTCTGCCTGCGAAGGCAGGAAAGAAATGGACAAAAGAAGATGGTTCAGGAACAGGAAAAATAAAAACAAAAAAACAAAAAAAAACCGTTGAGCGGTTTTATTTTACTCCTTTTGAAAGGAACGGGACGTTCAAAGATGATTTTGTCCAGAAAAGTTGACTGCATAGTATTTTATTTTCAAAGATGAAGGGCCCGATCGATGTGCCTTGGGCCAAGGCAAAGAAAACTAAACGAGATGACAGTATTTTTTGTACGTATTTGCCCCTGTTCTCGGATGTAATATAATCGCCAGGACCAATAAATAGAAATGAGACATTGAAAAAAGACGAGCCCAGGGACAAATTAAATTGCATCTCATCTTTATTGCATCCATTCTTTGTGTGTTCACACGATTCATGATCTTTAAATACCTGTCCTCCCCTCTCTTCCGTTGCTGTCCCAACCCCAACCCAAGGATGAAAAAATAAAGCAAGCAAGCAAGCAAGCAAGCAATAACAAAAGCAACGTTTTTTTAAATAAAAAAAAAACCACCTCCAACCAGGGGACTTTTTCTCTTTTTCTTCTTGATATTCTTGTCCATTGACATCGACATATCTTTCTGTACTACATCACATCCCAGACCAACTGCATTTCTCTTGTGTGTCTCTCTCTTTTTTTTTTTTTTTTTCTTCCTCTTTCTTTCTTTTTTTTTTTCTTTTCTAATTTAAATCAAATCATTCTTGATCCATCCTCACATTCAATTACTCTTTAATCATGTCATCTGCCAGCTCTCTCCCTTCCAACCCTCCCACTTCTCCCCTTGAACCAACTCCAACCACCCCCATTGCTTCCTCCACTACCTCACCATCTCAACCCTCGAATCCTACCCCTCCGAACCCAGATCCTTCCTCAGATCCCACTTCTCCACCTGACCCTAGCCAAACTTCTCGAGCCCCTAAACCCCCTTCGACGAAAACTAGATCTGGTGGAAATGGTGGAAGTGGTGGAAATCCCCCTCCTGGCGCTACCCAAACATCGGACCCTGATGATAATGGTCACGACCCGAATAAAAAAGACGGTGGCGAAAGTGGTAGTAAAAATGTTCTTGCACCAGTCATAGGAGGGATTGCAGCTGTACTCGTTCTTGCCTTCTTAGTTGCGGTGTTCGTAATGCGACAAAAGAAGAAGAATAGAGCACGTAAGAGACGTCTAGAGTTCTTGGATCATAGTGGAGCAGCAGCTCCAGGAGCAGGTGCCACTGCACGGCCTACTTCTGTTCAAAACAGCAATGCCCGACCCTCGACCCCTGCAGGTGGACACCCATTGGAGATGGCTGCTATTGGAGGTGCTGCTGTAGGTGCAGGCGCCGGTGCTGCTTCACAGCTTCCTAACAGCCATAATAATGATGGATTTGATTATCAGCAGGGTTACCAGCAAGTGCCATATGGAGCAGGATACCAAGAACAATACGATCAATACGACCCATACTATGCTCAACGTCAACAGCAACAGCAGGGACAAGCATATTATGCTGACCAACAACAAGGATACTATCCTCCCGAGGACTATCAGCAACAGCAACAATATCAAAACCAATTTGTACCTCCTGCTCCCATTGGGTATGCTAATAACAGCAACAATTATAGCCAAGGAACTGGTTCGCCTTCCATGACCCATGCAACTGCCTCACCTAAATCCTACCCACAACCTCCTCCTTCCACTACTGGCGGACATTCATCTCCCCGCACGCCTTTCCAGAACGCTAGTGGAACCCTACCCGTCCCTAGTGCTGAACAGACCTCTTATGACAAGAATGCCAAGATTGAGAGTGGTTACATCGGCACACAATCCACTGCCAGAAACCCACAGCTAGTGCCCGAAAATGAGGAACGCATCAAGGTTCCTCTCTAAAAAAGTTGACAGCATCATTGTTTGTTTTTAGTTGCCTTGTCACCAGACTATGGCTCCCGTCAAGCGCATTTTTTTTTTTCTTTTTTCTTTTTTCTTTTTTATTAATGCACAATGTTCCCCCCCGACCTTCTCATCATTCTCTCTAATGTTCACACACAAACAAACAAAGAAAGGCATTACCGTCATTTCAATCATCATAGTCATAGACTAACCGACCTAATCTGAGGAACACAAAAAAAAACTAGACCATTTCTCTTTGAAGGTCACGTAATACCTTTTTTTATTTTTCGCCTTGCATAAATAATTGTAATACTTTATCTCTTCAATAAAACATGTCTTTATCATGCTCTTAATGTTCACAAAGAAAGCTCCACGAGACGTGTCATTCATGCCCCTTTTCAGTACATGTTCATCTAATGTACTCTCACTCACGCGCAGACATACACATCCTACATTTTTCTGTAATCGGCGTTTATTTGTCTTTATCTTTGTCTTGTATTCATTTGCTATACACCAAAGAGAGATCCTTTAAAAAGAGAATGACGCCCCAATTTTTGGTATGGACATTTGTGGTGTTTTGGACACAATCACAAGTCCAAGACAAGGAGCTTACTGTCAAGCGTTTTATTAGTTGCAATGAATAGAAACTGGGGTCGTAATATATCGTTACATGTAGAAATAGAGTAAATAATATCACCATGAAAACGCGTTTATTTTTTTTTTTTTATTTTTTTTTTTTTGGCTGTAGTCATATTTAATAAAATAAGTTTTGGCTGAAGTCAAAGCAAAATAGAATGGATAGAAATTTCACAATTGACGTTTATTCAATCATCTTCGTTCCTTTGTCCTCGTTATCATCATGAATGCTCTTAGCTTTCACAAAAGTTTAGCAGATTAATCCATATTACTTAATATCCTGAGAAAATAATTATTGATCCAGACATCAACCTCCTCCTTAATCGAGGAGGCTTTTGAGTGTTGGGATCTCTGTGCTTAATGATATGGAATGTGAAACTACTCCGAAATGACATTACTGCTTTTTCGCCTCATTTTCCTCATACATTTATGCAAGGAGTTTGGTATGATGATCTTATATAAGTCTGGCGAGCTCCCAGATGGGATAGAATGGGTAGCAATATCATTCCTCCGTTGAAGACGATCTTATCGGTCCTTTGGAGACAAGGCAGAACCCAATGACACAACAGGGCACGTATAGTCTACAATGTATGAGAGCTTCTTTTGGCTCATACTTCTGGTATCCCATAATTATGGACTTGCTACAGCCCAATTTTGTTGCTATGAATGAAAAGCATTTTCAAAGTACAAGTAGATCCAAAAAGCCTAAATACGGGCTGAACAACCTCAATTGTCAATGGCTCTTTTATGAAGAATAGCATCATCAACAGTAAACAATGCGTAAATATTGGTCAGCCTTTGCAAGAGCAAGTTTGTGACCCTTTGCCACTTAACAATGTCCTTGTAAGTTGAGAACCTCCTCTCCATCCAATAGAAGGGGGTGGTGTAAGAGAGACGTACACTGCGTCGAAGCAAATATCATCATTAACTGCCACAACTGCTCGAAAATGCTACGGATGAACACGAGGCTGTTAAAGCTGTAGGCGTGTATGGTAGCGGCTACACGAGAACCATATGACAACTCTTTGATTAACGGCCGATAAAGTTCAATCATTATCACCTTTCACTACTTTTTCACCCTTATTGAGCTTGAAACATGCTCTATATGTATGATCTTTACAATCATTGTCCTCATCACGATCGTCTCTATTCTATTCTATATCTATATGGTATATGCAACCATGCAAGGCATGTATACAGCTTATGGCCGAGCAGTAAAGGCTAACTTTGGTATCAATGTTTGCATTCAATCGTATCCCTCACTAATGGGTTTTCCAAACCTGAATCAATGTACTTCATATATCTTAGTAAAGCAAAAAGCGTTTAGCCCTGATGGTCCTGGTGAAAACGAAACGAATGGCTCGTGATGACACAGATAAGCGATTTTTTTTTACATTTTGTGAATAAAATCATATGACGACAGTAATCTGATACTTAAGGATCCTCCCATGAACAAAAAAAATTATTGGCTTAATTACACAGGAGGCTCGCAGGCTCCGAGCCCGGGACGAGCGTTTTTCAAACAGAGGACTCATCTTTGGCACTTGACGCCATAGGAAGCGATGTTCTGCGGATTCCGAAACTGCTACAGAATGGTAGCATCCAGGTGTATGTACAAGCCTTAACTTCGCTTTAACAAAGGAAGCATCGGCGTTCTGATGGATAACTCAACCTGGCTAAACTGAATGCGTAGTAAGTCTATGATTGTATATTTCGATAAAGTAAAACGTTTCATCAAGAGAATGTGCGTCGCGTTCGTGTACTCTTTTTTCTAGAAATTCATAGGACCTCTCTTTTAGAGAGGTTTTTGCCAATTATAAGCCTATTACTTTATAAAACTTTTGTAATTGACATGGACTAACCAAAAATGGCATCTTTATGAGTCTCTATTTTTTTTTTCTTCATTGACAGTTTGATTTTCAATCATGCCTAATCACCCTCTGAAACAGCAACTGAGAACTGGCACTCGTTTTTTTTTTTTTTTTTTTTTTTTTTAAACTGCCACTCACATACTAGAATACTATTCCTGTGAATGCCCTAATCGCTACTTCTAGACTCTATACGGGACACCTTGGGAGCAAAGACAGATGAAATTAAATCTCAGAAAATGAATATAATGCTAGGATTGTTTTATTATGATATTAATATACAAGATCCATGACCTATATCGGTGTTTTGCAGGAGCTGATTCGATGCCACTAAAGATATATATATATTTTACCAATTAATTGATCAACTTAGTCTCCTCGTTTTGTACCTCTCGGCACTCAAAAAAAGAAGAAGGAGTCAACTTGAGGATATGGGGTATTTTCTTAATTGTCTTTATTGCATTTGTTGCAGTTGCTGTGTCTGCAGTTGTACTTGCTGCTGTTGTTGATAGGCGTACAATGGCGTAGTGGTTGGATATCCCATAAGCTGCGGAGTCAATTGTGGAGTCAACTGTGTAGTAGCAACCATTGCCTGCCTATAACCACCTAGTGTGTTCACACCCACGCTCATAGGAAGAGAAACAGGAACGGGGACACCTGCATTCATAATGTCCATGGTCGATGGATTAACACCCAATTCCAATCCCATCCCCATACCCACGCCCATAGTCGTCGTCAAAACTGGAGCTGCAGGGAGGGCAAAGTGGAGCGGAAAATTACTGACCATGACTTGCTGTTGCTGTGCCTGTGTAGTTGTTACTGATACTGCTGTTGGCGCCGCATCAGTAGTAGCAATCTCAGTGGTGTTAATTGACATGGCCATTTCTGTAGATGTGGCCTCAGTTGGGGTGAGTGAGGTCGAGTTTATGGTAGAGGTCGGTATTATTTGCGCCGCTACAACTGCTGCCTGAGCTGCAGAAGCCGCAACAGCTGCACGCGTTTGTTCTAGCTGCTGCTGAAGCTGCTGCTGCTGCTGCAATAAGAGCTGCTGCTGTTGGATGCGGAATTGCTGTAGTTGCTCCAGCTGCAATTGCTGGACCGTAATAGGATGTTGCTGCTGCAGTAGCGCTAATGGGGATACCGCTTGATAGTACTGTTGCTGTTGCTGTACTTGCACCTGCTGCTGTTGTTGCTGCAACTGCTGAAGTTGCTGTTGTTGGAATTGTTGCTGCTGTTGGAATTGGAGCTGCATCTGTTGCTGTTGATTTTGTTGATGCTGTATAGCAACAGAGAGCTCGTGTTTATTGCAAGTCAAAGGCGCCGCTCCATGAACTGGACTGAGATGTGGCGAGATATTAGTAGATGACGTTACGTACATTTGCTGCTGTTGTGGCAAATTAAAATAGCTGGCACTCGATTGTCGGTGAGGAGAAGCACGATGGCGTCCTTGGCCCCCAGTGTATGTCCCTTGTGGTGTAACCTGTGGTGAGGGCAGTTGATGTTGTTGTTGCTGCAGCTGATGTTGCTTTGCAGAAGCATTTGCAGCTGCATGTAATAAATTGCCATGATTTCCCGAGAACGAAGACCGTTGTCCAGTGGGATATGGGTGGCTCATTTGGTGGTGGCTATTTGATAACCGACGCGGGTTGACATCTAAGAGATAGGGCCCTGGTGTTGCCGGTGTAGGCGGTGTGGGAGGGGCAGTGTTGACGGGATGATGGAGTGGAGAGTTGCTTAATTGTGAACTATAGGAATCTCTTCTAGGATTAGATATACGAATGTCGCGGATATTGTTGGCTAGTTGCGAATCAATCATCAGACCTGAATCATTTTGCTGCTGCTGTTGAGAAGCTGCGGCTGACTGAGGAACAGCACCAGTCCCTCCAAGGCGAGCATTGATCTGGAAGTCGCGGCGATGTTGCTGGACTAGGCTTGATAGTGCAGGATCCAAGTTTGGATCGCGCAAGTAAGATTCTCTTCGAGACGCGGGGGCCTGGAAGCAAACAGTTGATTTTTCTCTGTCGATTCTGGACACTAATGTCTCAGGGATGGCCACTGGAGTACTACTTCTCCTTCCTGTGGTAGTAAGATGCGGAGGTAAATCACGAACGGAACCATCCATCAAGGTGGTCCTCCGCGGGCGGAGAGGGTCTCCCATAGTTGTGCCTGGTCGTCCCGTTGCGTCTGAAAACGGATGTTGCGAAGGCGAGTCCGGTGTCCGAAGTGGCTGTTTAGGTAGATGGTTCTGGCTATGGTTCGAGACTGGTTGGTCTATGTACAAAATTTCCCCTCCAACAAGTGGGGAAGATGACGAGCGTTGTCTTTGGCCATGGTCAAGCTTTGGGTAGGATGTGCGAGCGGTCACTCCAACCATAGATATGGCACTGGAATACCGGCGATGTTGTCCTTGGATCTCCATGTCTCCAAAGCCACTGTCGCGTGCCTTGCGGTTGTGACTTTCCAGTAAGGTCGAATTGCGGATAGAATGTCCCGCTGACGCTTGAGGAGCGCTGGCCAAGATTTCTGTGCTGCTGTTGGCTATGCCTACTTTACGTACATCAGGTGACGATAACGATCGCCCATAGAAGGTACCAGCGGGAGCTGAAAGCTCGTCGGGCATCTCCGATCCCCTTGGCTCTTCAATAACTTCAATCGAATGCTTTGAAGAGTTTGGTGTGATCAGACTGCTGCGCTGATCATTCTTGACATTACTGTTCAAGGCAGTTTCCGTTATGGCAGATTCCGCTTTTTTGGAATCTTTGGATCCGCTGCCAAAGAGGCGTGATATTCTTTTAACCAAGGTGACTAGGAAGATTGACACGAGCTTCGACATTAATAATGATTTCATTTAATGCTTACTATAATGATAATCCCGATTTTCATGATCATGCGTTGCTTACGTTTTTTTGTAGCATTTTTCGGCGAGGCAGTGTCAGCACTTTCATTTCCATCCGATTTGCCCATACTTTGAGTCATGTTCAACCTCGAGATAGCTGTAGTCAGTGCAATACAGATGACGATAGGTGGGAGAAGGGAAGGAGCAGAAGAGAGGGTAGTTCAAGTACCCAAGTCGTTCCCAAGAACAAACCGGACCACAGTCATGATAATAAAACAAAATAAAACAAAATAAGCATGGTTAATTTTTTGGACAATCAAACTTAGGAAACATTGCCATAGCAGTAATGAGGACAGAGCTTTGCGGCATGGGACATGTAAAAGGATCGCGACAAGTTGCGACGAGAAAATGATGGTGCTTGTCATCAAGTAATGATATGGGCATAAAAAAAAATAAAAAATAAAATAAAAAATAAAAAAAATAAAAAGTGATGTTGATGGTAAAGGTAAATTTTTAGCAGGAATGATTGGGTAGCAATATGTGAGAAAGCCGTTATCTACCTCGAAGACTTTCAGCCGCACTACTATTGTTTTTAGTGTTGCTGTCGATATTGTCGTTCGGTTCAATGGGCTGGTTAGCCAAGTATCTAGAGCGTCGTGAAGCTTGGGCCAAGCCTAATGGTTCATCATCACTTTCTTCGGACTCAGAGGGTGTATACTGCTTGGAGAGCTTTGATCTGTGAGCAGGCTGTCTCGGAGGTGGTAGTCGCACAGGATTGTCTAGTTGCAGATACAGATTGATGATTGATGTGGAACGAGATTAAACGTGTTGAGTCAATGCCATTTTTTCTTGCCGCTTATGGCAGTCCGCACTGTCAAAATGAACAGATGCCTTCATCAATGTTGAAAATGATAACAACGAAGATACTTCAGTGTCTGGGGATTATTACCGGAAAGCGTGTATCGAATGGGTTCATAACCCTGTTCATGGGATGAATTTTTGGAACTGGTAGATGAGCTACTACTGCTTGAGCTGCTACTACTGCTCGAGCCATGAGTGGACTCGGCTGAAGATGGCAAGGGTAATTGAGTAGAGTAGACTACATGGGAGTGGCGACGTGATCCTCCAGGTATTTTTGCTGAGGATCGATGTAGTTGTACTTGCAGTTGCTGCTGTTTTAAATACTGGTTGTATTGGCTGGTGGGGTCTCCAGCAGAGAGACGTCTGTCGATGCGACTTGTTACAGCGGTATTGGATGACATGTCTGATCTTTCGGAAAAGGAATAAAAAAGGATTCCAAGGGGGAGATGGAAGGGTGGTAATAGAAAAACAAGAAACAATAAGCAACAACGGAAGAAATAGAGTTGGTTTTGTTGTTATTCAACCTGGTAATATAAGAAGGTTTAACTTCAAAAAAAAAAAAAAAAATGGAAGAAACGCCAGGACGACGGACTGATAGGGGGATGTGAACAAAGGAATGATTGATTGTACCTGTGATTGAGTTGTAAAGAAGTGAAAAATGGCAGAGATGATGGATCGAGCTTTGTCCAAGAAGACCAGACAATGAGAAAGAAAGGAGGGAGAGAATGGAGGGAGGTCTTTGCTTTTTTTTTTTTTTGCTTTCTGTCACACAGATCGCATCTTTTTTTAAAATAAAAAAAAAAAAAAAAAAAAAAACGTGGGCTGAGATAACCGAGATGGACAGACAGGGATATTTCTGCGAGACCGATCGATACGCTTGGCTTTTGTTCCTTAGTAACCTCCGCAGTGGACGTTTAGACAGTCTATGTATCTGTGTAAATTAGAAGCTTCTGGTTATTATTAGGTTCTCGCTTTCATATTCATAGGTTACAAAAGGGGCAAGTGGGGAGTGGGGTATGCCACGTCCCCCGTATTGTTTACACGCGGTCATGGCGAAGATGACATTACCAAAACACACACATCCAAAAAAAAAAAAAAAAAAAAAAAAAAAAAAAAGGGTTTAGTGACGCCCAAAAAAAGCGATGGATGGATAGGAAAGAAACAGAACACCATATACAAACATAAAATAAAATAAAATGAAGGACAAGAGATTGATGAGAAAAGGTTACCACAACCACTGAGGCCAGGGTGTACCACGATTTTTGGAGAAAAAAGAAATATGAAGGATCCAAAGGAGGCTTGCAATGCGAGCTGTGCAACGAGCATACAGCGCTAGGTGCAAGTATGCAAAAGCAGGCAACCAGAATAGGCGAAAATATAGGTTCATTAGAATCAACACTATCCTTACGCCTTTGTCCTCTATCTCACTTCATTCTCAAACTTGCTCTATTTTCCAGCAACAATGTCCCATTGGACCCATCCAGGCAGGGGATGCAGTGAGGGGTGAGTATACCTGGGGATACAAAAACATATCTACTGAACGAATAAGGCATATGAAGGGGGCAGAGAGTGGCATTATCTTTATGCGCCTATCCTGATCAGCTATTATAAATATGTGATTGAAATTGTATTTCATTTCTTCCAATGCATGAATATCACCCAAGTTCCGAGATGACTGTAATGGGCAGGATAGGGGATATTATAACCATGATTTGTAGTTGAAAGAGTATTCAATACAATGGTTTAGATAACAAAGATAGGAACTGGAATAACAATTGGGTTGATCAGATCAGTCTTCTTCGTTCTTGTCGGAAGAAACCGTTCAATCATTAAAAGGCTCGAATTAATATGACAGTAAGGAATCAAAACTTTTTTTTATCCTCAAGAACGTGGCATGGACGCGTTTTTTTTTTTTTTTTTTTTTTTTTTTTTTTAGAATGCCTTTTTTTTCCCGGCAACTAGGCATGTATGGGCGCAGTACTTAATTATTATTCCAAGAAACAAGCCGCTTGGGCGTATCACCATTGCTTTCATGGAATTTGTAGACTGACTGGCTCGTCCACTCCTTTCACAGATTATTAATAAATTGAATTGAATATAAAGGAAGAGAGTAGGCGGTGTGCTACTACTGCGGTAAAATGTGTATCTGAGAAAGAGAGAGAGAGATATGACCTCACCTTGAGGAGAATATTGTTTTACTGAAGAGAAGGATGAAATGAAATGAAGTGAATGAATGAATGAATGAATATGAGATGAGATGAAAATAAGCACGATTAGAGTACAGAACAAGGCAAGAAAGATAATGATATGGAGGATGAATAAGTGTATTAAGAATTGATAGTTAATAGTTAACAATTAATAATTGGTGACAAAGACGAGAGTGAGAGGTAGGAGCAGTAGAGAGCAAAGAGGAAAGAAGATGGAGGGAGTAGGGTAATTGAAAAGAGGCGAATAAAGTAGAGGTAATTGAAAAGAGTTGAAGGAGCATCAAGGAAGAAAAAAAAAGAAGAAAAAAAAAAAAAAAAAAGAAGGGAGAGAAGAGGAAGATGTAGAAAATAGAATTATGTGGAAATAGAAACAAACATTCAAATAAACAATCAGATGCGTTTGCTCCGCACAGGCTTGACCATCCACCTTTGCTTTTTTTTTTTTTTTTTCCTCCACAGTCGTAAGATACACCTTGAACAGTAGCTGGTTTATTACGCTTGCCTTCTTTTTACGCCATTTATTAGTTGTCATCTGTAACTGTGGCATGAGAACGTGCACAGATGCCTTTCATTCATCTTTCTTCTTTCTCACATACCCAGCTGATAGAACAGCATAAAGCGATAATGCGGGGAGGATGGGGAGGAAGGATACTCACATAGAGCAAAAGAATAAAGAAACACCATGCGAACAAAATGAACCGAGAGCCATGCAAGACAAAGTTTTCATGCCTTCCTATTTTGTTGTCGGATGCTTGAATTAAGAGCTAAGAGAAAATAGAGCACAAAGAGTGCAACACACAAGAGAGGTCAGTCTTCGGATGGATCGTCTTTGTTAAACATTGATGAGATTGATTAGCTTTATTTGGTACCTGACAATTGGCGCCAGAGAGGAGCAAAAGACCCCTCAAACTCCATGACAGCCCTACTCTGCAGCAGACAGCACAAATGGTTGAACCCGCATTCCAAGATCTCCTGGGGGTATTGTTTCTTTCTTTCTTCATCTGTGTTACCTCTTTCTGCGTCAGTGGAGCATGCGGGTGTCTATGAGATACATATTATATTTTGCCCATAAAAAATGGAGCCGCTCTCATTCTAACAAAGATGAAAATTTATAATATAAAGTCAAAATGAAGGCCTAACCAAAGAGGACTCTTCCCGTTGTCATCATCGCCATCAAACTGATAACCTCAATCATCCTCCGCAAGTCTTTTCTTTTGGTTCTTTGACCTACCTGTTGTGTGTTTCCTTTGTGCTCGCCAACTCAATCTACTATGGTCCATTACTTTTTTGCTGTGTAACCCTACGAAGCTTTAAAAATAAATATTCATCTCCCATCTTCAAAAAAGCCATTCCCTCTATTTATCATGAGGGTTGCTCAAGAAAAAAAGTATTACGAATCCCCATGCTATGTCCCCTTTCCTCTTCGATTCTTTCATTCCTTCCGCATATCCGAGTGAATTCATTGTATACTGTCGCTGTTTATGCTTTTTCCTCAACTTTGATCGTGCTCCTTACTATGATGACGATGAAATAGATAGGAATAAGAAACTTTGCATGAATGAAATATGTTATCATAATTCAGACAGGGGAGAGGAAATGAATGGAGTATTTTGGACCCTCCCAACGGCATTTTTCTTGGAGTACAAGAGGTAGTCTGGGCCAAATCTGCTTCTCTCGGACACGGCATGTCCTTATCATGCAATGCAATCTTTTTTATCAGTTTCGTTTTGCTTCTCGAAGGAAGTATGACGTTCCTCACATCATGTTTCTGAGCTAACTCCTCTCCTCCCCGCCCAAAAAAAAAAAAAAAAAAAAAAAGATGGATTAGATGATTGATTAAGAGAAGGGTGGGCTCTCATAGTCACCGGCTTATGCAATAAACCAATTAATAAAATCAAGCCCATCTTCCTCGTGGATCTATTGGATCTTATTTTATCACCTTCTCGAGTATCCAAGATGCAAGTTCATTTCCCACGGATCAAGATTTATGCTCACTTTCCTTTCTCTTCAAGACTTGACGGTATTTCAGAAAACACTCACAATAGGGGTAAGAATGTCGAAAAATCTTCGGCACCAAGAAACGAGCTATTTGTAATGTTTTCCCTGCCAAAAAGACGGACACCACTCTTGCAGATATTACAAAATCCATAGTGACTCTCCCATTTTATACCAAAATGCACATCCTCACACATCCATGCTTGCTTGTCCAAGTACAACAAACAACAACAAACATTGTATATAGATATGTTTATATATTTGTCCCAGACTACATCCAAGAATAAAATCATGTATTTTTGGAGAGATACTTCTCCACAAGGCAACCATGGGAGTTATGCTTTATTCAATCCAATACTTTTTGCCATTGCGCCATTGATACAAAAAGATTTGAACGCCCACTTTTTCTTCAATGCTGAGGGCAACATTCAATGACAAATTTAGCTGTCGGATCAGATGACTGATTACTATTCACAACTTTAATTACCTTTTTGCACTATCGCCATGTTAGGATCAAACACCTACAAAGAAAGGAGGGTGGGTTGTGGGGCCGATGTCAGGAGGAAAAGCAGAACGCGTGCACAGTGTTAGGATGCAAATGCAATGAGGATCTCTAGATGGGCTCTATCGTATAGTGTGACATTATCACCATACATTACGTAGCCACGTAAGTAGGACCGTGGACACATTCAACTTGTGCTACAAAAGAACCCATTTGTGTAAGCAAAGAAGAGAGACCCAGGACTGCAATTGAGACGTTTTTTCAGATGCATGTTCACTACAATCCTTCGCTTGGTGACGCGCCACTAATGAACGCACACCATGCTTGTAAAAGTCCCGCTTGATCCAAAATGAGTTTTCCTTTCTTTGACATCATGGTTTCTATTACTTGATAAACATGTATTTTTATTTTTGATAAATACCACAAAGCAATCGTTGAGCACAGAAGCTCTAAAATGTGGAAAATAAGAACAGGAAACTGGACCATCCTTCAGGAGACAGGAATCCCGGTAAGTCGTAAAATACAAAAAAAAAAAAAAAAAAAAAAAAATGGCCAGATGACCTCAATTTTAGGGGTAATTTAAAAGTAGGGGATAAACAATCCTGGTGATGGTGATACATGGTACGAGAAAAGGCAGTGTGCATTGGCAGAGACTGTCCTTGTTTCTGGCTGCGGCTGGGTTGGGCCAGATGGAGGTGGGAAAAAGAGGCTAGGTTAACAGAGGCAATCGGAATTCTGTGAGAGCCTGGCTTGTAATTGGAGGTAAAACGCATACTTACTTTTTTTTTTATGGTATGGGAAGCTAGACACATTTATGATTATATATTTTCTCATGAAGAAAATTATTAGTCAAGAGGGTCACTTTCTTTTCTTGGGGATACAAAGGACGTAGACGTGCTGTTGTGGAAAAAAGGTACAACTAGAAAAGAAAGGTCTATGACATAAGAGCTGTCTCAAATTAAGAGCTGAGGAAAAACGGTGCATGTTTTGTTGAATGGTTGATGTGAATATGTATTGTCCCTAACAGAACTGAACATTACAGGGCATGGGCATGCAGGTCCAACTGTAAGTGTTTATCAGACCACAAGCACTAACAAAGCGTACGGGTCTGTGTTCTCTTTTGACAAGGATGGATGCTGAAGAGAATAAGAGAAAACCTCCTAAGCTTTCTCTTCATTTCACTTTACCCCTATTTTTTACTCCATCTCTTCTGCTCTTTCTTTCCCTTCCTTTCCCTTCCTTCGTACATTCTCTTTTTTTCCTTCATTTCACTATTATATCACTGGTGCCTCTATCCTCATCCTTTCTCTGTATTTAACAAACCTTTCGTTCTAAATCGGTTTTTCATCCACCTGTAAGTCTGCAGTGCTCACTTACCTCTCTTCATCCCTCAATACTCAAAGTTCTAAAACTAAAACAGTACAGATTAGTATTTTGGGTCAACCATGAGGAAGTATATATGCGATGTACTTTGAAAAGGAGTGAGCGTTTAATAATCAGTCCGGGAGAGTGTCTCCCTTGAACAACATATTTTATTTAGTCGAGTACAGAAGGCAGATGGTCATGATCTGTCGGCGTGTATATATAAGTTAGATAGCTATCAAGGTTGAAGGCAACATGGGTAAAAGGCACATCGAGGCATGGAAGAAAAAAAAGTCATCCTCATCTGGATAAGTTGATCGTCCGTTGCGGGGGACAAAAAAGCTTCCTGCAACAAAAACTACTGATGACCATTCATCCCTCTCTGGTGCCTGAACTCTGCATATCATAACAACATTATGTATACATACTTAATATATAAACGTACATTATTTTACAAGTTTAGTTTACTTGAGGTTGAGTAACTCCGACACAAACATATTGTGCAATGGATGACCATTGAAGTGTTTTTTTCATCACTGTGGATGTCTATGTGGTTAACATCGAATGTGGGTGTTTTCTCGCTGTCATGGATCCTTGCCCCATTACTTTAAGCCTTGAGTCGCGAATACATTGCTGCATTATCCTGCTCCTTCATTATTTAACTCATTACTTCGACAGACTGTCAGGTAGACAGGCAAGCTTAATTTGTTTTCTTCATTTACTTCCTCCCTTTCTGTTGTGCCTGCTTCATAATCAATGCGAACGACTTGTAAACCATTCCATATCACCTTTATTCACTCACCGCTTTTCTTTAACTTCTTTTTCTTCTCTCATCTCAGCCTTGCAACTTCGAAAACGCATTGCAGTCCACACTTTCCTTAATTAACGCTTCAATTGTTGAAAAAAGGCACGACACTATAGCGTTCACAATAATCACACGATAGACAGGGATATCATGATTGATCCAGAACAGCACTATCACCAGGACAGGCAAGAACATACACCGCTGTCTGCTCCTCACACTGCTACTACTCGTCCTTTTTCACCACCACCTCCTGTCAAGACTCGATTCTCAAATATCGGTGGCCAGATTGCCAAGGCTGCTCGGAGGTTGTCTATGACCTCTTCCTCTTCCAACAACACCAAGGTCTTAACAACATCATCGGAACCAGAGAGCCCTTCTCCTCTCTCTCCAAATCTTTTTCACCCAGAAACTACTTCTCCAGACCTCAAAAAGAAAGAACAGCGACAGTTCCCTTCTCCACAGATGTCTCTTCTCTCCAAAAACAAAGACAAGGCCAACAATAACAATCCCAAGTCAAAGGCAAAAGAGAAGCTTGCTAACAAGATTGATCTGTTCAATCTAAAGTCTAGGAACGCGAATCCTTCACAGACTAACCTTGTTGCTTCGCCTACGACCATAATATCCCCATGCACGCTCCCCACAACCGTTACAAATAACAAGCCTCGATCTAACTCACCTCCAGCGCCGCCGAGCAAAGACACATTCTGGAGAGGCAAGGCTCGTCAGAGTACTGTAATCGCAGGTGATGATTATCAACCAATGGTTGAGCAACAGCATCAACAAACTTCGCTTCCATCTGAACAAACAGCACCAAGAGTTGTAGCAGGTTCACCTGCTGAGCTGCAAGGATTACCATTGTATGCATCAACAACAGAAGTCTCTGCAGGCCAGCATCACACAGATGACATGTTGGACACGAATGACAGCAATAAAAACAATAAAAGGGATGCATTACAGAGTACAATGACACAAATACAAACACAAACAAAATCTCTTCCCTGCGATAGACCCTTGTCACCCACACCTCCAAAATATCAGTCCAAGGTGCATGCTCTCAAGCAGCAGTTACTACAGCACTCACAGCAGCCACACAGCATCGGTAATAGCAGTAGCAACAACAGCAACAACAACTACAATAACAACAACAACATGTATAATAGTAATAGTAATAGCAATAATAATAATAATCGCTTAACTGGCGCGGTCGTGGATGATGATCTATCGAAAGCCTGTGCCAGTAATTGTCTTGAGCAACAGGAAAGGAGTAGTGTTAATAATAACGATAAAAGCCTCAATGCCAGTGACAGCAGCCTGCAAATGGAAGATATGACGTTTGATATCTACGATATAAATGACCAAGGGCATTCAAGCCTTGGAAGTTCACGACGGAGCTCAATACGAAGTCTCGGACCTGGGGCAAATACTGCTTTAGCTACAGCAGGCCCAACGAACCCCTTGAACCATGCGCTACCCATGATGGGGGCGCCTGCGCCTACTCAAACAACAGTAGTAACAGCAGTATCATTATCATCAATATCATCACTGGAATCGACTTTGTCAACAATCTCAACGCCAAAACCGCATAGATCCCATAATTTCCCTTATCAGATGTCAGAGAATAGGCCTCTTAACGCCCTTGAGATACAGCAGCAACAGACGCGTCATTCACCGGAACAGGAGAGACTTTCAGCAGACCTAATTCTTCCTTCGCCATTATCCTCACAATCTTCCTCTGGTCCCAGGAAAACTAATATAGTACCAACCCAAAACATTTCTCGCGACACCTTGCCTATTCAGCCAGCTATGTCTACCCCATCCTCATCCTCTGCGTCATCCATACCTTCACAACATCAACAGCAGCACCAACAGCAGCAGAGAGCCCAAGGGTTCTTAACTGCTGAAGTCATACCGAGTAACTCTGCTATGCTAAACCAACTGTTGGCACTGGCACCAAGCTCCAATCGGCCTCGGCTACCCTCACAACAAGAATGGGAGCGAGGATTCGAAGAGCTCAGACAGAAACGCAAGGAAGCAGACACAGATAATGGGGTTGGAGCCCACGCTGTCATCCTCACATCATCGCTAGGTCGGCAGAATTCAACAGGTAGTCGACACAGCAAGGAGGCCAGTAACAGCAGCAACAGTGGAGTGGATGGCAAGGCTCGACGGCATTCCATGCCAGCTACACCGCAAGGCCAGAATCATGAAGATCGTGAACGACAACGAGGAGATAACTTTAAGAACCCGATGCTGCTTTCGTCATCAGCCCATCTTGCTGTAAACAGTAACCATACACAAAATAAGCGGCGCTCAGTATATGAGGACAGAGCACACCAACAACCCCCAATTCAAAGGCAGCCTATCTTAGAGAACTCTTCCTTAACCCACACGGCCATTTATGCAACTAGAGCATCAGTCGAGCTTAAAACGACGAGAGAAGGGGATTGCAACGCTTCTGCATCCACACGCGGCTGCTCTATAGAGCAAGATCCAATGAATGAGATCGCCAAGGATCCAATTGACATCGCTTTTGACAACATGATTGTAAAGCTTAACGTGCGATATTTCACAGAGGATATTTGATATTTTACAATAATGTAGACGCTTGTATTCATCATGTTACTCGTAATTCTTTATTTGACCATTTAGGCGTCATTATCGCTTCCTGCTACCACGAGGGCGCAATTGGAATTACTGCCTAAAGACCGTAAATGGACTATGCTACAATCCAACGAGGCTAATCCAACTCTGTATCAGACACCTCAGACCATGCCGCCGCAGTTCTTTATTGAGGCACTATTGGAGTTCGCAGGAAAGCGTAAAGATAATAAGGAGAAGAAGAAGGAGCGATCGTCTCGAGAGTTATTTTTCTTAAATAATAACAGCGCCAGCAAAAGCGACGATAGCAACAATAATGGCAATAACAATAATGGATCCTTTGACATGTGTAAGAACAAGAGCGCCACTAGCCTCGACCAATATGGAGGGTCTTTTAGCAATGGCAATTTTAATAGTCCATCCTCACCCCACTTCGATCTTCCTTCTTCGTTCCAGCAGCATCTATCATCACTGCTGAGCGGCGGTGATAACAGCGGTAGCAGCGCAAGGAATGGGAAGAGAGCACTGGAAGAACGAGAGCAGGTGCTAAAGAAGCTACGTGTATTGATTCGGAACGGCTCAATCCGTTGGACAGGAGAGTTTATCAAGGCTGGCGGATCTCTTGCATTATTGGAGTTCTGTTCTCATTTACAGAAATCAGAAGAAATGTAAGCGTGCTTTCCTTTAAGTGGTCGAAAATAACTTGACATCTGGGCACATTTATTTATTTATTTATTTTTTTTTAAAAAAAAAAAAAAAAACACAGGAAACTAGGACATCGTGAACGCCTTTTGCATCAGGTCCTTCAGTGTATCAGGGCGATCGTCACGCTTGAAGGAGGTATTGATTCTCTTGTTATGGAAGGAAGCGTATTCTTTGGTCTTATGCGTACCCTCGCCATCCATTCTACCCCCATTCTTCCTCATTCCTTTGGAGTGAAGTCAAAGACTGGATTTTTTAAAGGAGATCCTAAATCTAGTGGTCGAACAAATAGTTCTGTGGCTACGGGAGCGTGCTCTACTTCAGGAGCTCGATCTCGCTCATCTTCCGTCCCAAAGCCAATATCCATACGCTTCGGGAACAGTGGATCATCGTCAGGGCTCCTTCAGCCTTCGTCAGGTCTCTCCTTGGATCAAACTCCAGTATTTTCAAATGCCCAGGCATCTGTTAGTATTCTAGCGGCAATCCTTGCAGTAGAGCCTGACTTGCGAGACCGCATCTTGAAAGAGACAGTAGCGGACCAAAACAAGGGCAATATTACAAAGAATGGCCTTTCGTCGTTGCCATGGGAGACAAGCATCAGTAGTGACGAGGATTTCAATCGCGGTATCTACAATTATTCTGAATGGATTACGCACTTGAAAGAGATTATTAAGATGTGCGGTGTTGATATCCCATCAACATTAGCTTCGACAACAACAGCGTCGAGACAATCCATAGAGGCGACGGAAGATACGCGAGGGCTCATCAGAAATGGAATTGGAGGAACTGGAGGAAGGGAGAGCGGCTCATTTTCTTCAAAAGGCCAAGGCTTGCTGGCGCTAGGTGTCGGGTCCTCAGGCTCATTACTTGATAACATGAGAGGGAGACGGAATAGTGCGATTATACCTCCTACAACAGCAGAGGCTATTAGTAGCAGTGACTATGTAGGAATCAAGTTCGAGCCTGGCGAGGAGAAGGAAATTTTGGCATACTTGGTAAGGAAATACAAAGTTTCATGTTGATTGTTGATTGTTGATAATGTTGTGAAACATAGTATCCAGGGATAATAAAAGCCCTAACTTTTTTTTATTAAGAATACGCACTTGAGGCTTGTGTCCAAGCTTATATTTGACATGTTCATCTCGGCGCCGGGCCTTGCGTTCGCCAAGAGTATAAAGGAGAGCCAATTGGAAGAGTATCTTGAGGTAAATAGACAAGAATTGCTTTATCCCGCTTTTTTATTACATTGTAGAGATAGAGCCTGTTGGAAGGGTATCTTGCAGTTGCTAATATTCTTTTAATTTCAGCGCGTGCGATCGATTCATATCCAGAACCAGGACCTCAGTGCTCAGATCGAGGACCTTACTATCCAACTCTCCATGATTCCATGCACCACTCGCCTCACAGCCTCGAGACTCTCACGAGAATTGCCTGTCATCCCACCTTTCAAACCCTCCGTTGCAACTACATCCATTCCAATGCCCAATCACGTTCAAACGCACCAACACCAATATCCGCTTTCTGATGCCAAATACAATGCTCGGGAGGTCCTAAGGGTTCCTTTAGGCACTCCTCATCTCAACGGACAATTCAGTAGCAGCAGGATTGACGAACATAAAAACAGCAACACCAGCATTGGCGAAAAGCCAATGTATGGGGGTCCCCTTGCTCGAGCCTCCTCGCAGTACAAACCCAGCCCATTGCAACAGCTTCATCCATCAGTCCATGCCCTCCAACAACAAAAGCAGCAACAGCAGCACTCAGGCGTTGCTTCTGCTAATGCTGTGGGACGCACTCGAAAAGCCGCAGTCATTGGGTCACTTGAGAGCTATAGCTTGAACAATGCAAACTACCGTGAAAGCACTGCTACGCCTCCATTGTCCCCAAAGCTGGGCCGCCAAACCTCTATCAAAGGGAGCTTGTATGATGATACAGTAGCAGTAACTCCTGCTAGCGCAAATAGTGGCATTGGTCACCGCGAAGTGAGTGGAAGGGGCTATAACCCGTTGCCACGAGATGGCCAGGACGGGAGTATGGAGCGGAAACAGCAATCGACACCAACACAAGCCGCACCAACGAATAGGCGGCCTACAGTTGGGGAGACCATGCCTAATAGCTCAAGAGTTGCTGCTACTGCCACTACCGCAGCTTCACCATATTCGACATCATTTGCAAATTTATCAACTTCGCGATTGCCTATTGTCCCACCCAAGAGTAAGCATCGACCAATGTCCATGGACAGCCATGGCTTTAGTTATGGCGCCATTCCACATGCTGACCATACACAAAACGTATCACCACGCACTCAAATGCCAATGCCACCAGTAACTCGGCCCAGTATGAATCCAAAGCGTTCTTCAGCACCTATTATCGTCCCAGCCATTTTCCGAGACGGTAACAAAAACCTCAAAAACGTTTCTACTGCTGTTACTGCCACCGCCCTGTCACGGAGTGGTAGCGGCAGCGCATTTGGACGGACAAATCATAACAACAATGGCGATCAGATGATGGTCAAGTCATACAGCGGCACAGACGATGTCGATCGTGATCAACTTCACCGCTGCAAAAGCAGCACCAGCGCACTGACAGCCGATAGTGCAGTAGCCCACATAGGTGCTACTTCGACTGCGGCCCCTAATCGAGGCCAAGATCAAGGTCAAGGCAATAACCCCCAGAGAAAGACAGACTATGGTGTTTCTGAAACGTCGACTTGCTCCTCCACGACTTCCTCTGGCTTCACCACCACCACATCGTCCAACTCCTCGATATTTATATCGGCACTCTCGTCCGAGATTCAGAAGCATTCATTCTTATCGGACACAGATGCAGCATCGGCGGCGGCTGTTTCTCTGGCTTCTTCGCCAAAACCACCGGTAACCACGGTTTCTGCTACCGAAGGAAAGAATATGTCTTATGAAGATCCCCAGTCTTCTTCTTCATTAATGACGCCTGTCAACTCTGTCAACAAGACGATCACCACTACTATAGTCCCGCGAGGGGTACATGGGTTCCGGCCTGTGGATTTCGATAATCAGATCCAAGAAGATGTTCGTCGAATGGCTGCTTCGTCTGCAACTTCCCTCGACAGTATGCGTGATCGACAAACATCTATTCAAAGAGACGACAAGGATAAAAACATAGATAACAAGACCAAAGGGGATAAAAACTCTGGGAGATCAACCTCTAGTATTGTCAGCAAACTTGAAATCCGAGCTACAGATCCTAAAGTTTTAGAGGCCCCCATTGTGCTGCCAGAGGATATTCCTCAGACCCGGGATCAGTACCTACAGAACCAAATTTCTAGCATCGTGCTGCCGCCATTAGGGCCCTTACATGAACTAAGGACAGACCTTAATTATAGTAATAGCAGTAAAAAAGCGGAATCTGGACTCTCCAGGGGCTTTAGTGTTGGAAACGGTATCCCTACTCCAGCAGCACCAATATCCAACCTTAGTATGGCTGACAGTCGTGTGCCAAAGGCGTTATTCTGGGGACAAGCAGCACAACCTACGACAACAACAACACCAAACGGCGAAGTGAGAGGATACTCGAGGCTACCACAGCCTACAGATAGGAGGCGCAGCTCAGTTGACCCTTCAATACCACCACCATCATTAATTTCTTCCTCTACATCTGCATTACCTTCTGATGGGGAGAGTAGAACCTTTGATGATGCCAAAGTCTTTGCACGGACATGAGTTTATTAATAGGAAAAAAAATCAATAAATTACAGGGTCCTCATTTTTTTAATGTGCTTTCATATGTCTATTTGCTTCTCTTCATATCCATCTTTTTTTTTTTTTTTGCTATCTTTCCTTTTTCTTAATTTTCTCTCACAGCTTCTCGAACAAAGCTTTGACCATAACCGCACATTCATCCTTGTTCAAATACTCAGAATTCTTGATGGCATTGCAAATTAAGATGGTATGCTTTGGCTCTGCAGAATGAATCCAAACTTTACCGTTCATGCCAATAGCGGTCTCAAAGGGGATATGTTGACCTAACAGTCGCAAGATTAGAGTCTTGGGATCTAATAGCCGGCGAGCCAAACCCAGAGAAACCTTGATCAAGAATCCAGATTTCAATTCCCCATACCCATCAGCTTTTCCCGTTGAAGGATTAAAGCATTCCAACTCTGCTTCCATATCTTTGTTAGCCAGTGATACTCTACAGTAGATGAGTGCACCAATCTATCAGTTCAGAAGAAGCATCAAGTAAGAAGTTTTAATGTTTTTTTTTTTTTTTTTTTTTTTTTTTTTTTGGCTGTTTGGCTACTATCTCAAAATGTAAATATGCATATCAATGTTACCTTGATATCAGGTTTGTTACGTTTGGTGGCCCCTTCAAAAGCCAAAACACCCAGAAGCGCCGGTTGAGCTGTCCCAATATCCACTTTATAATGTTCTACTGTCTTCCCAACAACTACCCCAATCACTGATTCTCCTGCTGCTGCTACATACTGTCGTTTTTTTTTTTTTTTTTTTTTTTTTTTTTTTTAAAAAAAAAAAAATAAAAAAAAAAAAATAAAAAAAGCAAGCAAACAGTTTTACTTTTCATTAGTAAACAATATCTTCAGGCTACTTACCTAAAAGAACAATGAATAGTGGCTACTAGATACTACCAAAAAAAAAAAAAAAAAAAAAAAAAAAAAAACTTACGCGACGCTGATTACTTTCGACCCACCACCGATTTCCAACCGCTGTATGCTTTAACACACCAGCCTTGACGGCTGCAATGCTATCATCATCCATAGGTTGAAGACCTGGCCCGAGTTTGATCACTGGTGCCGTGGGGGCATCCTCTAACAGTCCTGTCTCCGCAGATGGTAATAGATCTCCAGGGAGGACAATCTGTGGACCCGTAGATATAATAGAGCCTGTTTGTTCTACCTTTATTGATGCCATCGAGATCTGTCTTTATTCCTTCACTTTTCCTTTAGCTCAGGTAAGGGAGTGTGTCGTGGCTTTTTCTTTTATTTTTCTTCCGAGGGTATACTCCAAGAATAGTTTGAGAAAAGTGGATCGAGATAGGTTTTCCCAATGCAATATGGAGCCCTTTTTTTTCGTATCCTGTCACTTATTTCTTGTGCAATCAAACTGCTCGCGTATTCCTTCTTTAGTCCTGAAATTGCTTCCTTTTTTTTAGTGATTGATGTAATAAGCCTAGCTGTGGAGTGAATGTCGGTTCTGTTAAGTACAGTTTGTTGAAAGTGAGATAGAGAAACCAACTGTTTATTTGCTTGGATCTTATTTAACAATCACAGGCTGTGGCTTTGATCAGAATCGGGACTGGCACTGTGGCGCAGCAGACCTTAACATGCCCATGAATGAGTCCTTGCCAAAAAGTCATAAATTGGATGTATTCTATTTATCTTGCAGTCTTCATTATAGTTTGTTTTCAGCAGCTCCTTGTGTAAACAAATCCCTAAGACAGACGGTCAACGCGACCTGATCTTCCTCAGTCATGGCTATGTCAACGAAGCTCACTTCTCTATTTGCTATAATTCAATATATCATATTGAATACCTAACCATTTTGTAGATTTGTGTGGACTATCAAATTCTCGCACACCAAAAGACTACCAAGACCCCTCTCTTGCCCTCCTTCTCCCATCCATCTACAAGGCGTTGTACAGAACCCCACACAACAAGAAGAGGGTGATTAAGTAATTTTCATTCCAGGTAATTAACGCAGCCAACGGCTTCCCTCTTATCTCCTTATCTCCTTTATTAATACTGGAATCTGTACGCCGACGAATAACTCTGCTTTGACACAAATGTGCTGGAGCTGTTGAAGCAAAAGGAGGCATCTGAATCCACCCTATTTGATACACAAAAAAAAAGTTCCTTTTCTGTCGTTCTTCCTTGACAAGGCTTTAATCGCCTGTTTCAAAATAGTCCTTCACACTGGCCCAAAATCTGCTTATGTATTTCTCATGTATTCAGTGTTCTCAGCCCCTGTGCAGTGATATAAATCTGTTGTTTTCTGTTTTCATTTCTTCAAGGCAAGCCTTTAATGAGGTACGAGATTTGATTTGTACCTCGTACTTTCAGCGCATTTAAGGAAACCGAGGACACGGTATATAACTTTTGCTCTATGTCTTCATGTCTTGCAGCTCTTATCAAAGTAAATCTTCAATGCATCTTAGCAAGGCAGCTGTTGTTCATTTGAGAAAACTGGATAGTCAGGCGATAAAGGACTTCTATCGGCTCCATTATCATCAATCAAAGAGATTAATTGATTTCTATTGAAAAGATCCAGATGATTGGCTCCTACAACTGCCCAGGGCCTCGCTGGATATTTGTCTCAAGCGTGGGAAGCCATTCCTGCTAGTGAGAATGCGTATCATCCCACACTAAGAGAGTGTTAGCATGCAAATATGTCCATTTATATTTTATTCGTGAGACAGAAATATAGATTCGGATGAGGATGCGAACGTTAACAAGAGTAAATAAAAAAAAAAAAATGCTTGGAATTAATAAAATATATATATATGCATATATTATAAATGGGGGGGAAAAGGAGAAAAATAGAAAGAAACATGGTGAAAGTGAGCAGTCTATAGGATTTGTACAATGAAGAAAAAAAAAACGGTTGCTTTTTTTCCTTTTCTTTCTTAATTCTTTTGTTGGAGATATGATTAAATAAAAAAAAGAAAGAAAGAAAGAAAGAAAAAGAAAAGAAAAAGAGCGAAAGCTTTAAAGAGTCGCGTTTAACTCGAGCCCGATCCATATGGCCATTGTCCGAAATATCGCATATTCTCTTGAAGATGGATAGCCTGCTCATAAATAACAAACATGAGTGCACTCTGTAATGATGTCCAAAATACTCTCGGGCCTACACCTCGAAACAACCCTCCAATTACACCATGATGCTTCAGGTTCCATTTGAGTCCATCCCAGATTCCTACATAGTACTTTTGTTGCGCCGCTGCATTTGTGATGGTATTTGCTGCCACTGCCGTTGTCATTGTTGTTGTAACTGCGGTTGAAGTTGGTATTGATGCCTAGTTAATAACACACAAAGGAATTTAAGATTAAGCAACGTTAGATTAATAATGCTTACTTGTAACGATAGCAATAATAAAACAATCTAGCGGCCCTTACTGTCGGCTTCTTCACTTGAGTTTGCAAAAGCGTCTTCATAACATCCAGGGGTGTAGTTAAAAATCCCGCCATCCCTCCAGCGATAGCACCACATAAGGTCTCAATGTGTAATGACATCTGACCATCTTCTCGTCCTTCCCATCTCCGTCCTTCAACCTTGAATTTCTCTAAATGTTGAAAAAAAAAAAAAAAAAAAAAAAAAAAAGACCAAGTGTATTAAATATATTAGAAGCATTGCTTAGAATGTGAATCAGCGAAGAAAGCTAAAAGTTTGAGTCATTTACCATAAAATGCAAATTGGAGGGCCGAGAATGGGACATCTCTCAAAAGGGTAGCACGATATCCTTGATACAATGCTCCAATACCATCATACTTCACAATCATCTGAAGTGCGTGCAATGTATTCTTGTAGTTGTATCCACTGATAAATGATGGGTTGTTATATCGTCCTTGAAGCTGCATACGAGTCTTAAGGACTTCTGAGGGAACGTAAATAAATGATGCAAAGAAATCACCAATTGATCCACCCGCCAGATGAGCCAATGTATCGGGACATCCTGCTGCAGTCAGCGTACGTTTGGTATATTCATACGTTCCAAAGTAAAGAGTAGTTCCTGGTACTATGTATCGTAATGAAGGAAAAAAAAAAAAAATAGAATAAGAACCAAGGAACCGTTTTATAAAATCAATAATGTTTATCACGAGGTAAAAAAAATATTTACATGAACCAGTCATGGCCGGAGCTACACCGCTGTAGAGTCCTCTAGAGACACCTTCCTCTCTTAAGATTGTGCTGTAAGCATGGAACATGTTGTTGTATTTAGGAGGGTTGGCGGATGGCTGCCCTTGCAACCTTGTCTTAACTGTGTCAACACTAAATAAATGCATGGACAATTAATGTTGAGAAAGCACAGACATCCATGCGCTCTCATTTATGGACGAACAGTTTTTTTTTTACCTATGCATGATGAAATCGGCTATCGTTCCTCCGAGACCACCAGCAATCAAGACCTAAATTGAAAGCAAAACGGTGCCGATGAAGAAAAAAAGGTAGGATAGAGCATGAGATACTCTGATTACACTCGCCTTAAAGCGCTGGAAAAATTGGGGAAGCAATTGAAAATAGCGACATACATCAATATACGGAGGTTGCGGTTCCACAGCACTTGTTGGAGGAAGAGCTCGCTTGAGGGAAGGAGAAGAGTTGAATGCTTGCTGCAGATGTGTGATGGAGGATGTAGTTGCTGAGGGGGAAGTGACCCCACTACTGGAGGACATTGCAGCAGACTTTATATTAGGGTTAATATGGGGCAATGGAATATATGAATAATCAATGTCGGGGACTGCAGTCGAGAATGAAAGTGAGTTGCGTGTAGATCAAAATAAATCGAGTAAAGCAGGAGTAGGGAAATGCCGCTGAATGGAATTTAAGCAGGCTTTAAAAAAAAAAAAAAAAAAAAAAAAGGATGAAAGGCTGCTGATGAGAGTGAACGACAAAGACAGTAAAAGGTGAAGTGAAGCGACAAAGAGAAGAGGGACTGATCGAGTGGCGGTTTGCCGATCAGTTCTGAAATTAGTTCAGCTCGCTCTTTGTGCTCGAAAAGTGACTTGTGGACACCCAAATATGGCGATTTTTTTGTTCCTGGGGAGGTTTTTTTTTTTTTTTTTTTCCACACTTGCCATTTCCACATGGACACAACACAAAGTGTTGAGTTTATTATTATGTGACTGACATTCACATCAAAAGAACCAACTAATTGTGCTTGACCGTTTAATCTCTTTTCGCATCTTCTCTTACATCCTCTGACATTTTAAAAGCATCTAATTTCGCTCCATCTAAAAAAAAGTGGCAAATGCAGGAACTTGCTGTTCTTTAAACTCCTTGTTATTCTCAGTCATCGCAGTTGTAGCACTCTTAGTCCTGTTCTCGACGAATTCTAACACCTTCCATAATTAACCATTTAACTATGGGTAAAAAACCCACTAAGCGTCGACGAGTATCCGAGAATGACACCTCAAAAAATAGCATAACTATTGGCTCCAACGCAGAGGGTTTATCAGCAAATGATCCTCTTTTATTACAAAACGAATACGAGGTAAAGAGATAAAAAGAAAAAAACGCCACCAACTAAAGGTCCGTGTCCAATAATATATCAGGACGTTTCTTTTGACTACTATAAAGCTTTTATGCGTTGATTAACCTCTTTTTTCTCTTTTCTTCCTCTCGCGCTCATTGAAACCATAGGTAGAAGCCATCCTCGGGATCCGTGATTTGAAGCCTGGAGTAAGGATTTCATAAAAAAGAAATCTTCAATGATCAATCCAAGTACCGTTATAAGGAATTGAATTTTAAGCTCTTCCAGTCACACTAATATTTCTTTAATCTAATGCCGGAATGGCATACATGAATATGTAGTATACTCCACAGTTTCGTGTAAAGTGGAAAGGGTACGGTGATGCTGATAACACATGGGAACCTTTAGAAAATCTTGATAACTGCCAGGAGATAGTCAAAGATTTTTTAAAGTCCATGAACGAACGTAGGGATCGGACATCGTATCAAGGCCCATCCGTAGGCTCAAGGTCCCGTGCTTCGTCAACTTCACCATCGTCTCTTTCGTCAGCGTCGTCAATGTCATCAAATGCAGAGTCAAAAATGGGATCTAAAAAAAAAATTGTAGTGAAAACCATGCAAGAAATCATGGTAAGCTATCACGTCTTCATCACAAGGACTTTTCCGATTGTTCTATTCAAACCAATTAGCTTCTCACTGTCGCTATTGTCACCCTTTTTGATCAAAGACTATCCCCCCAGCAGCTCCGCTTTCAAAAGAATTACAGGAATTTGAAGACATCTTTAAGGCTTCTAGAGGAGCCAAAATTTCTGTTGAAAACACCATCGATAATGCTGCCTGCCCACCAGGATTTAAATACACTGATGAATTCATATATGGCCATGGTGTACAAAAGCCAGATCCTAGTTTCTCGAGCAGATGTGAGTGTGGGCCAGGGGAATGCAGTATTGAAAACAAATGCCCTTGTATGGCAGAGGCAGAGATGGAGAACGCTTTCAGATGTTTGCCCTTTGAACGGGACGGCCGTGTATCAGTACATGCGGACAAGGTGTTGTACGAATGTCACTCAGAATGCGGCTGTGGACCGACTTGCATCTCCAGAGCATCGCAACAGGATCGTAAGTTTGCCATGAAGATCAAGAGGTTTCCTGTGAAAGGGTGGGGCGTCGTTCTGGATCAAGACGAACCCATCCCTCCACGAACCTTTGTTGCCAGGTATACAGGAGAAATCATCACAAACCAGGAGGCAGAGGTTCGTGGACGTGTCTATGATAAAGAAGGCGCAACCTGGCTTTTTGACTTGGACTACAACACAGAAAAAGAAGCCAAGTATTCAATCGATGCCTCGACTTATGGCAATGAGACCCACTTTTTCAATCACTCTTGTGATCCAAATCTTTCGGTACACATGCTCATGAGCGGACAAACAGCAGGAGATTTAGATATGATGACTCTTAGCTTTTGGTCAAACAGATTGATAAAGCGAGGAGATGAACTGACCTTCGATTATAATGGAAAATATGTCCAGCCTTGGCTTCCACACGCACCTAGGAATGACGACGATTTTGAAGAGTCCAGCTATACTGACGGCATGGTAACGTGCCGGTGTGGATCTGCCAAGTGTCGCAAGTTCGTGCATCTGTAAATTAATAAAATCAACCTTATTGGGCTGTCACATGATTCTTTACTTGGACTTGGTAGCATCTCGCCATTGATTCGATTACTTTTTACACATCCTTCTTTTTCTTTCTTTTTCTCTCTTGTCTTCCTTATCATCCTGCTGTATAGCATCATTCCAAAGTCGAGTTCATCTTTGTGCACACCAACAAGCAAGCAGGCAAAAAAGATCCCGCATTAAGGGAACAGTTATTCAGCAATCTTCTATTACCATTCTATTTTCACTATTATTAGTTTCTTTGACACTCTTTGAACACAATTCCTCTTTCATTATACACACATAATACATAATACTTTTATATTTCCAGGCATGGAAGTCAATAAGGATGAGGCCTTGCGTTGCCTCGACATTGCTCGACGCCATTTGAACTCTGGAAATTATGCAAGCGCACGAAAATTTGGCAACAAATCCGTTTCTCTCTTCCCCACACCTGAAGCAAATACATTCCTTCACAAGGTTGAACATGAGGAAGAGGCAGGACAAGCAACTACATCCAGCACCACATCTACTGCTGGTGACTCGCCTGCCACTCCAAGTAGTACAAAGAGCTCACCAAAACCCGCATCATCATCAAGATCTGGAACAGGATCGTCATCATCGTTCTCTGGTAGATCTAGCTCTGTCCCTCCTAGATCACGTTCAGCTCCAGCGCCAGAACATAAGCCTGTGGAACGAGAATATACCCCAGAGCAAGTCGCTGCAGTGAAGAAGATTCGATCTTCTGGTGGAGACTTTTATAAAGTTTTGGGTGTCAGCAAGGATGCAACAGACGCAGATATTAAGAAGGCTTATCGCAAGGTAAAAAAAATTCGTCATTCTCTACTAGCCTATATCAAGACATGCAAGAATGAGAGGGAAAAGAGACACATACACTCAGAATATAATTTGTCTTTAATTTATTTCTAGCTTGCACTTCAGATGCATCCTGACAAAAACGGTGCTCCAGGAGCGGACGAAGCATTTAAGAGTAAGAATAAAAAAACCTTCAGGTGTCCAAATCAGATCAAATTGCTCTGTTTATAATACTGAACAAACGTTGGTCATTTTATGAGCTGAAAAGAAAATATGAACCAAAAAAAGGATAGATATGAACAGCTTTTTAAGTCTTCATGGCATCTCTTTTTGATAAAAGCATTGCACCAATCACTCACTTTTTTTCTGTCAATTTATTAGTCGTCTCCAAGGCATTCACAGTTTTGAGCGATCCACAAAAGCGAGCGATCTTTGATCAACATGGACCTGAGAGTGGCAGGAGCTCTGGAGTTAATTATGACAGAGCATCGCCTATGGGCCAAGGATTTAATGGCATGAACGGCTTTGGCGAAGAAATCTCGCCGGAGGAGCTTTTCAACATGTTCTTTGGAGGCGGCAGCTTTGGTGGTTGTAAGTCAGGCTACTATTTGATGTTATCTAACACTTCATTTTAGGTCAAAGGCTTAAGCTGACTGTTTTTTTATATTTTTTTTATAGCATTCCACTCTGCAACGTTTGCTGGACCAGGATTTGGTCCCCGACCCTTCCGCCCATATACGCAACAAACACAAAGACAACCACAGCAGCAGGCACAGGGAGCCGGTGCAACTAGTGGATTCTCCAGCCTGATTCAAATCCTACCTCTGATCCTCCTCTTCATCATTTCCCTGACATCAAACTTTTTCTCAGATAGCGATTCCTCTTCCTCTCGCGACAGCTCACCTGCAGCCTCCGATTTCTCATTGGGTGCACATGGATCTTATCAATCAGCACGTTTTACTAGCGCACATCACGTTCCTTACTTTGTGAATGAACGAAGATTCAGGAACACATTTACGAAACCTGGTGGTGGTGAAAAGAGGGACGTACATGTGTTAGATCTCAACAAAGTGATCAATGGTGTTAAAGTACAACAGATTTTGACTCAACTGGAAGAAAATGTCGAGACAACGTACTTAAAATATATGCGAAACGAGTGTTTGAATGAGATCAAGCGCAAAGAGCTAGCCCACAGTCGAGCCCAGGGATTCTTCGGTAGGGACAAGAAGATGTGGGAAGCTGCAGAACGGATGACTACACCAAGCTGTGATATCATTCGGGATAAGTTTGGAAGTAGATATATGAGCTAGAGAAACAGAAAGGAAGCAGAAGAGAAGAAGAGCTTGAAATAACTTATGACGGGAATTAACTGAAGACCAAGAAGCTGAAAATACTACCAGGATCAAATAGGCAATAGACCATATTCTCCTGCTTATAAACTAAATACTAATAGAAAAAAGAAGAAAAAAAAAATGTCTTGTTTGCTTAAGCAATACTTGTATACTATGCTGCGTAGACTGCCCATCTGTGCTACCTTTGTCTTTTTCTTCACAGATGGCTTTTGAAAGAAAGGCGTGCACATCTTATTCAGACTGTCCCTCCATGCGAATAATTTTTTTTATTTGCAGAGGGGTTATTATTTTATCCAAATAAAAATGTCAATAGACAGGAAGCAATTGCCCTCCAACGAAAAAAGCTAAAAAAGTAAACAATGGGCCATGGGCCAGAGATAAATTAAAGAAAAAAGATATTTGCACGGGGGCCGTACAAATATTTAAAAAATCTATTTGCACTGCCCCGTACAAATATTTAAAAAATCTATTTGCACTGCCCCGTACACACCTTATTTACACCGCTCCCCCCGTGCAAATAAAAAAAAGTTATTTGCACGGGGGGTCTTTTTTTTTATTTGTACGGGGTCTTTATTTTAGCCCTAAACACCATAACCAGGAAGCCTTCCATGACACAGGCTTAGATCTAGAGCCGCTGCCTAAGCATCAAATACTGACCAGAATATCTTATCAAGTTCGTATGTAGCTCAGAGTAGATGTTGGCATTCTTTATGCGACTGGGACTAAATACAGAATTACAAATGATTTATCTATAGTTGAAATATACTATGCAGCTTTACTTTGCACTTTTGTTGGTTGCATTGTTATGGTTCCCCGATGCTTTCTTTCATTTAACGCGTGCATACATCTTAGGTATTTCCGTACACTATTAAGCACACAACGATGAATTCAGTTATTAGGAATCTCTAACGTGTAGTTTGTGTCGGTAGATGTACAACCAATCATACTACCATACTCATTGCTATGATGCATAGCGCGCCATGTTACTAGTCTCTTTCTTTCCTCTTAGATGTCCTTATCTCTGTCGTCCTTTATTAAGAACTCAAGCGCCCTCGGTACTATTTTGTTTATCAAATTCATCAAAATACAATGGGTAGACCTCAGCTTATTTTGTGGAATATCTATCCTCTTACCCGATATTACTTGTCTTTTGATAGTTGGTGACAGTTCGCACTCAAAGCCGATCGTGCCACAATCACCTATATCTCTATATCTAAGTGGCTAAAATACTTTAATAGCATAACCGTGACTAATAGTGATAGAAAAGAGACATAAATATTCTTTTCTGTTATTGAAATATGCCAGGGTCATAATAATTAGCGAGAACGAAAAAAAGATGTCTTTATTATGATCCAGGGATCTTCGTTAAATAAAAAGGGTAAAAACCTTAGCTATAGTAAAAACCCATATAAATGACTGCTAATCGCAACAATCCTTAGTTTTGTCTCATTACATTCCAAGTTTATTATCATAGCCAACTTACCTTGGTTCGTCTTTAGCACGCAGTATTGCATACTCAGCAGCACATGTAGATGCTCACTGCGTCTAAAGGACCAGCTTCATATTGTACAATCACTTGAAATGGTAATGAAGAGAAGCACTGTCTTCAATCTTATTTCTTGCCGTTTTCCCTCAGCCTGTACTGCCCAAAAACTTCAGTGATTATCCACATTGCCTCATTAATAAAAGGTGAACTTTAGCTCCATATTACATACATAGTAAGTTATATCAATTAGGTTAAAACATTGCACCAACTAAGGAGGACAAAGAGAGGGTTCTTGTCTGCCCCACGTGAGTGGTAATTTAAATCATCGTATACGCTATATGGGTCTAATGGTAGTATTTTTGTATGTCACAAATGAGCTGTTTGGCAGCTCCCACGGCGCTGCAACTTCCACCAGTAATAATTCCAGACCCCTCTCTACTCTAGACTCACCTCCACTTATTTATATAAAGCCAGAATCATGTAGTCTGTAGGATACACGTTGCTGCTTGTAGATGAAAAAGAGACCCCGTGCAAATAAAAAAAAGACCCCTCGTGCAAATAACTTTTTTTTATTTGTACGGGGGGAGCAGTGTAAATAGAGTGTGTACGGGGCAGTGCAAATAATTTTTTTTATAAGTAAAAATTTATTTGCACGGGGGCCGTACAAATAAGGGGTGTACGGGCCCGTGCAAATAACTTCATCCTAAATTAAAATATCGCATGATCGCCAGAGCATAGTAGAAGGCCGAGTTTGCTCCCAGTCTGAGAGGAGAAGCGTAATGTCTTTGCCTATAAAAAAGGCAACAAAATTTGGCTTGCACGTTTAGATGCAAGCTTCCCTCTCTTACTGAATTCGAGCCTAGAGAAAGAGCGAACATTCCCATTTCAAAATGGAGTATACAAAAGTGTTTGTACTCGGACTCGAACCGAGGACCGTCTGTGTGTTAGACAGACGTGATAACCAACTACACCATACAAACGTGGCTTTTTGTTCTTGTAAATGACAATAATCTAATACTATATATATCCTCTTATACAATCTACATGATATAGCACGTGACCTAGTGTACCCTACGCACCTCTGTTGGCCAGCACAGACGCCCAATGGTTTTTCCCGGCGCCCAATGGCTGAGTAGTATACTCGTCAGGGCACCCTCCTGTCTAGCCCAGGGGCCGGGTTCGAGTCCTGGTTAAGGCACATAAAGTGAAGCAAGCATGTGCCAGGTCAGGGATTTGCTTGAGTTTTTATACTTTCTCTCCGAGACAGCCTAGTGTTCTCCGCAAACTCTTCTTCGATCCATCAAGTCGGACGCTACATTAACACTGCCCCTCTCTTAACACCCCTTACACACCCTACGTTAGCGCACAAGAGTGCAAAAGTATTTATCAACCCAAGATGTCTGGGACTGAAAAAATTCAACTCCATCATCGACAAGATGATGGAGAATCAAGCAGAATGAACAATTTCAAAAAACAAAAACTTCCCCTTGACGGCCAAGACGCGCAAAAACCAAGCCAAAGTATTGGGGCCACCACCCCAATTGCAATGAATTCCACTCAACGCTGTTCTTATAATCCCAAAAAGGGACTAAAACAAATGCAAGTTGATCAAGAGCGCGCTGCTACCGAGACAGCAATTGACGAAGACGACGAAGAAATGGATGACGAAACAGAGTGGATCGAAGTTCAGAGAACTAAGGAAAGGTTTTTCGTGGCCACGGCTCCTGTGGATCTGATCTATGGCGACACCTACGCTATGAAAAGAGATGAACTCCAGCAGATCCTCATTCACCAAGGCATCCACTGCACGGAGGGACCAACCCGTATCAAGAATAAGGACGGACAAAAAGTTTTTCGCGTCGCCGTTGAAACGCTGGGTGACCTAGAGAACCTGCTGGAACTCACTCACCATAAAGAAGACGAAGAAAACGGAACATCTTCGGAGCAGCCTATCTTCACCAGAGTCGATCAGGACCAACGCATCACAGAACAGGATAGATCAGTTGAAATTTACGGTCTTCATCCCAGGACTGATGATTTCAGGATCAAATCAGCGATGGCTCAGTTTGGCGAAGTGGAAAAAATTGTAACTCGTCCATGCAAAAATGGTATCAAAATTGTGGCAAGAGTTCTCTTTAGACAAGAGGAGAGTGTAAAGAAAATCCAAGCGGAAAAGAAAAAGTGGGTTTTCGTTGGTAGAGATCTTGCTCGTTTAAGTACAATTGGAAAGGAGAAAGTAGTGTGGGAACTGCGTTATGTCGCAAAGCTGTCTCAACTCCCTATGGGAACAACGCCTTTGGACTTGAAAGAGATCCTGGGCGAAAATAAGGCTGAGTTTTTAATTATCCCAAGGATTTTCTCGAAAGAGGGTAAATACACAAAGACTTTACGTGAAGCATTCGTTTATTTCTCATCAGAAGCAGACATGGTTAGCTGCATGGAGATTCCCATTAAAGTAGGTGGGAAAGAAACTATGTGGGGAGATAAAGAAGACAAAAGATGTAGAGAGTGCGGTGAACTAGGCCATATTCAAAGGGTGTGCACAATTTACATTGAAAGAATGAAGACTAAGGCCCACATCCAGGCAGTGAAAGAGTACCAAAGAGGTGGAGCGCTTAAGGTCACGGCTAACCGTACATTTGCACAGATCATTGGAAGTAGCAGCCAAAATGGAGAACAGACACAGAGACAAAGCGAATTGCAAAATGGACCGCAAAATGGACCGCAAAATGGACTGCAGAATGGACAAAACAGCGGACCACAACAAAATAAGCAACAACAGCCTGGACAGCAGCATAATGGACAAAATAAAGCTATGCAAAATGTATTGGAAAAGAAAATTGGACAGCTTCAAGAGACTATCGTTAGAATGCAACAGGAGCAATTACAGCTTGCGCAGACCAATCAGATGTTGATGTCTATAGTGATTCAAATGCTCTCAAAGAATATGGGCATCACTGTCCCTAAGGAACAGCTAATGGCAGTCGGTCTGAGCGCAGACACAAGTCGCAGCGCGATGAAGTCAAAGAAAGGCCAGAACTCCAGTGGACTAGCTATCCCAGACACGAACGAGACTTTGGCCGCTATTATGGCGCTAATGGGCCCACCCAGGGCTGCTGAAAAAACAGTACCATTGCCATCAAAGCCTGTAGTGATAATTGGACAATCCTCAAAACCTTCCTTAAATGAGTAATACGCCTAACATAGTAACATGTAGGACAGTAAATAGAGATGGAAAGAATGATAGATTGAAGTTAGGAACCTTCAATACACAGGGAATTTTAACAGCTGGAAAATTGGAAACACTTTGTCATTGGGGAGAGTCAGAAGAGTATGATGTTATTGCGTTACAAGAGACAAATATGAATCATGGTGCGAAAATAGCAGCAGACTATATAAAACAAGAAAGTTATAAATTTTGGTGGTTAACAGGTGAGGAAGGGAAAACGCGAGGTACGGGAGTCGGCCTCATTATCCACAAGTGGCTATGGGTACATGCTGGGAGAATATCCTCATGTGGAAGCAGAGGGCAGTCTAGAGATTTTAATTTCAAAGGACAATTAAAGCTTCGGGTGATTAATTGTTATGTACCCAGTGAAGATAGAACGAATCGTGAAAAGGAA
Source organism: Lobosporangium transversale (assembly GCF_002105155.1). Taxonomy (NCBI): domain Eukaryota; kingdom Fungi; phylum Mortierellomycota; class Mortierellomycetes; order Mortierellales; family Mortierellaceae; genus Lobosporangium; species Lobosporangium transversale. Next base: position 615,715 of record NW_019028981.1, on the reverse strand, counting down.
AAGCAGCGCAGAGAATTAAGCGAGTGGCTCAAAGGAGAATGTATTAGTGCAAGAGCAGAACGCAGGGAGGTAATTATTATGGGAGACTTCAATGGGGTATGCAATCCCAGGATTGACAGAAAAAACTGCACAAGGACCAGCACCAATCCAGAAACCGATATCCTAAAATGGCTACAAACAGAGCAATTCTACGACACCTACAGGGCGTTACACCCAACAACACAAGACTTTACATGCCAAGGTGTCAGCCGAATTGACATGATCTTTACAGATAGCTTGTTGGTGGGCAAGCTTGTGTATGTTGATCACAGTTCGGTTGATGGAGTCTCGTCGGACCATAAAATGGTGACGGCCAATATCACAATCCAAGCACTCATCCACAAGGCAGATCCTCTTAAGTACAAGAAACCCAAAGGCTTCCGCTTTCAATTTCGAGACATTAACAAGACACAGTGGGATGATTTTGAAAATGCCTTAAACATGGCTCTCGACGATCAGGAGAAAATGAGGAATCTTGGACTCAAATATGAGAACCAAAATGAAGGCAGAATAACTCCGGAAGAATTAGAGAAGGTAAAGGTGGAACAAGCGTGGCGCTGGTACTCAAAAACAGTGCTTCGCTGTGCAAAAGCGACCCTACCAGGTAAAACAGTAGGTAGATCAGGGGTGAAACCTCAAGCAGAACTCTCGATCTTACACTTAGTGCGGGACCTAAGCAAGATCAAGCAAGCAACGGTGGCAATTAGACGGAGAAGACGAACCGATCTAGAGGATAGTGCAAGAGAATATCTAGAGGCGGAGCGGATCAAATTCAACAACCACGCGAAATGGATGAGGGAAGAAACGGAAAGAGGAATGGAGGATCTAGGCGAGGTGCCTGGGTGGAACGCAGATGAAGAAGAATGGGAGACATGGAGCAAGGGTATCAAGAAAAGATGGGTACAGGCAATATCGGAGATGCAGACAGAGAGGCGTTTAGAAAAAGCATCGAAGATGACAGAGTGGATTGAACAGAGATGCGGACAGCTGCTTACGGCGACAGGTCGGATGATTGATAAGTTGTTAGGTAGAGGACATGGAAGAGTCATACTGGACAGGATTCAAGTACAGGAGGACGGTGACACTTTCAACATTCTTGAGCCAGAAGGTATTAAAAGGCACGTCAGAGAATGGTTTCAAAAGTGGCACGGTCCCAGGCCTGCAAAACCTCTGGAACAAGGAACACGCTGGGAAAGACAATACGCACCACACGAAAGGATCAAGGAAGAATGGTATGATGGGCTCATGAGCCCACCTTCATGGGAGGAATTTATGGTAGTGATCCAAGAGACACCAAAGAACAAAGCACCAGGAGTATCAGGCACCACGAACGATTTATTTCAACATCAAGGCCAAGTCGGACATAACATTCTTTTCCAGATTGTTGGTGCCACAATAGTCCAAGAAACAATACCAAAGGATTGGAAAACTGGACTATTGTATTGCATCCCAAAGGCAGCAGAATGGTCAGGAAGCATGGCGGAAGTCAGGCCGATTGCGCTTCTAGAACATGCAAGAAAAATCATGTTCACAGTTCTAACCAATAGACTTAGTGAAATGATGCGGCGTCATAACATCTTGCGGGGGCCTAACTTTTCTGTCTTAAAAGGAACGACGACAAAGGACCCAATTCATATCCTCCAAGCAGCAATGGAAGATGCTAGAGAGTTTCGCAAGGAGCAATGGATAGTGTTCCAAGATATGAAAAGGTGTTTTGATTCGGTCAATTGTGCTTCCGATGGTATGTTGTCCAGAGGGCTACGTCGCTTACGAGTTCCAGAGGCATTTATCAGGTTGTGTGAGAACATCGCTGTTACCAAGGTCAATAGAGTTATTACAGAATACGGGCTTACGAAAGAGTACCGCCCAGAATGCGGTCTGGATCAAGGAGGCGTAGAGTGCCCTTTACTCTGGCGAATAGCTTATGATCCACTACTATGTGAAGTTATGGACCACATGAAGGGATACAGAATAGAGGGCCCTCCAGATACACCTCAGCTCGCATGTCTGGCTTTTGTGGACGACACGACATGGATATCTGACTCCAAGCAACATGTACAGGATATACTAGATGTCGCCACGTCCTTTTTTGTTCTTAACGGGGTCGAAATCAATGCGAAAAAGACGCAGGTGCTAACACTAAACAGCAAGCTCAACAATAACAATAATCTCCATTTTGGTACACCGGCAGAAGAAATCCGCCCGCTGGGCAAAGATGACCCTGTCCGGATACTAGGTGTCTGGGTAACAGCCAGAGGGTCGGTGAAGACAACAGAGAACATTGTAGAAAGAGAAGTCACGTCAATGTGTAGTATTCTCTCCTCAAAAGCAGTAACCGACAAACAGACAGCATATCTCATCAATAACGTCCTCATACCCAAGGTGCTTTATAGGATTTCGGCACAGATACTTCCCCCTTCTTTTGTGAGACGAATGACAGGTAAGTATATGAAGCTATGTAAGAGCAAAGCACGTATGCCGTCAACCACACCCAACAGCATAATGCATCACCCTAGATTCTATGCAATTAAAAACTTAGAAGACGCACAGACAGAGGAGCAGATATCAACCCTGTTCCTACGCCTAAATGACAATGGGTTGATGGGACGTATCTGTAGAGCACGTCTCATTGCCCTCCAGAAGCGCCTTAGGACGAGCAAGCTCCCAACTGCAGAGCCACACAAAATAAAAGCATACAAACACAACTTCGCATCAAGCGTCTGTAAACTAATGGCCGATCGACAAGTGAAGTTTGACTTGCAACTAGCAAACGATTTTGGGCTCCCTGGAAATGCTCTCAATATAGCAGACATGCTTCATGGCATTGTGGATGACCAGCCTGTGCGGGAATTAGCAGCAAGAGGAATATATTATGCTGAGCAAACTCTAGACGAGGATTCGTCACTCAAATCCTGGAATGAGGTACGTACGAAAAGGAGAGACCCAAAGGCATCTCCAGCATGGTTCCACAATGTTCAAAATGCCCTTCATGAGTCCCTTTACACACACAACTTTATCGAAGTATGGTGTAGAGACAAAAAGAACATTCTTCAGAGACTAGACGAAGAGGAAGAGAGAGATTTAAGGGAGCTCCAACAGCTAAATGAGACTGAAAACAATGAGAGAGCAGATGAACTACTCACAGAAGACAATATGTTGGAGGAGCAGCCCACTGAGGATGATGAGGATGATGAAGTTGGATATATAAGTTACCTCAGTGACGTGGAAGAAGACCCCAGAGAGCCACTTGATCCCCTAAGTGTAGAACAGCGGGAGGAAAGAGAAAGAAGAGCACAGTGTTACATACAAGAGGGTATGCAGGGGTATGAAGGATACACTGAGTCTGATCGCGAACTCCAAAAAGAATACTTGCGAGAAAATTTTGAAAAAAGAGAGCGTTTGAGAGAAAAAGAGCGCGAAGCTAACGAGAGGCATAGGCTGTGGAAAGATCCTCAAGGAAGGAAAATGTTACAATTTCGCGACCGTTTGGAAAGAGGGAAGAGGGAGCAATGGTTGCTAAGAAAAATAGAGCAAGAGAGGAAAAAAGAAGAGGCGGAGAGAAGGAGAGTGTGGCGACGTGAACAGTGGGTGCAAGCCAAGCAAGAAGCCGCACACTCGAAGGCTATCGAAAGAGCTCGCCGTCAAGAACGCCTACGGTTACAGGCTAGGTTTCAAAGGCTCGATGAACAAGGAAGAAGAGAACAGCGACGACGAGCGGCTTTCAACCGAGCAAGACGTAGAGCACAAGAGCGAAACAAGATACGTGGACGCCATGAACTCGACGAACAAGCTCTCGATAGGAGGCTCAGGACGAAAGCGCAAGAAGAGATGGACTCCTCAAGAACAAGGAATAATAAAATCCCAGAGGGTCATCATCGGTGGTTTGGCTCCTCTGAGTGCCTAGGTGTAGAGATCCCACAGGTTGACATGGACAATATACTGCGTCAAAGAGAGAAACTATCAACGATGAGTCAGCTAACACTTTACTCCGATGGGTCCCTTGAAGAGGCAGGAAGAAGGGCGGCGCGGATGGCTTTCGGAGTGGTGGCTCAGATAGGCCCAGAAAGCTTCTCAAATGTAGTTTCAGGTAGAGTCGATGGGTATGCTTCATCCACCAAGGCAGAGCTAGTAGGACTGTACGCAGCCATTCTAGTCAGTCCCCGTAACGTTCCAACGACTGTCTACATAGACAACATGGCGGTAGTGGTTCAGTTCAAGGACCTTGCTCAAAAGCGAGAAGCAAGCACTGAACGGCAGCGATTGCGATCCAAGTACGCAGTGTGGTGGGCAGCCATTTCGAGAGCGCTCTTTAAGCAGGGCGGGAAGGTAACTGTGAAATGGGTCAAGGGCCATGCTGGGAATAGAGGCAATATAAGGGCAGACCAAGCCGCCAAAGATGCTCATTTTAGCGAAATGTGGACAATCAAAGTACTGGAACACAACGATCTGCGCTGCCACGCTATTTTCGAGAACGAGGTGGTGGAGGATGATCTTAGACACCTGCTAAAACTCCAATCAGCAGTGAGAACACATTACTTGTGGGCGTCTCAGAACAGAGTCAGGAATTATATTGCAGACTGGCGAGAAGTAGAATGGAAAGCAAGCCTGCATATTCTTCACGATGGCAACACGCCTAGAGGCCTCTTCACCAGCCCAGCAGATTGTCACAAGAGAGCGCACAGAATAAAGAAGGTCCATGGTATGCTTCCTACACTCACTTATATGAGGCAGTGGCGACCGGACCTGTATGAGACTGACATCTGCAGGATGTGTGAACAGGAGCAGGAGGACATAGAACACCTCTGGCGATGTCCCATGACACTGGACGAGCAATTGAAAGGTTGGAAGCAGGCCATAGAACTCATCACGAAGGATGGCAAAAGAGCATTAGTGAAGGAGAAGAAGCTCTGGGAAGACAAACAAGGGAAAACACAGGAGCCAAACCTGAATAAAGGAGGCCCCTCGTTTACACCTGTAGCCGACAACGTGATTTGGGGCTCTTTGGAAGCGATGTTCAAGGGCGTCAGAGAGATTCGACATGCGAGCACTCTGTTTGGTGAGGAAGATGTGGATATGGGACGGAGGAACGAGGGTGAGCATGCCCACTGGACTGTCCAAGACTTGTACCACGGTTTGGTGCCGAAGGAACTGATACAAAAATGGAAGACGATCTTCAGAACCACAGCATCGATCTCAAGGTACATTGTTTGCCGCTTTGTCAAGTCAATCGAGGAACTCGGCAGGACTGAAATCTGGAACAGACGCTGCAAAGTCACCGTCAACTGGGAAAGAGAAAATGGTATCACCTCTGTGAGCAAACGCGCCAGGGGACGCAACTGTGTTGGGAGGCACAGACGTAGCAGAGGTGAATTCTTTGGCTCTCACCAGGGACAACGACGAACAGCAGATGTGAAGGCGATCAGGACTGAGGCAGACCGGCGAGTGGCGGCAAGCTACCGGCAGCAGGTGGAATTGGCGATTATGGAGCGCCTGGAAAGCTGTAAATTTTTGATGATTGAGGACAGCGGCTAAAGGATGACCTTCGCGCACAACAGGCCAAGTAGGGAGTAGAGCCGTGCCACAGGTCCTCTGGGACCAAGGAAGTCTACTCAATGCTGACGTGGTTTATGAACAGGATGTAGTACTGTGGCAGTATGACGATGCGGCTTCGGCCGATTATTGGATACCGCTTTATTTGCGACCCCAGTAATGGGGCAACCCATTTATAGAGCTAACATCTAAATAAATCCTACATGACCTCGTGGGTCCTTGTTATCAAAAAAAAAAAAAAAAAAAAAAAAAAGGTGTCGTTTTTTGATGATTGAGAACTGCGGCTAGAAGATGACTTTCACGCACAACAGGCCAAGTAGGGAGCAGGGCTCGTCACAGGTTCCGTTGGGATCAAGAGCAACCACTCATGCTGACGTGGTTTGTGAACAGGATGCTGTATAGTGACAGTTCAACGATGCGGTTAAGACCAATTATTGGAAAACGCTTTATTTACACCCTTAGTAATAGGGCAACCCATTTATAGAGTCTATTTCTAATAAATCCTCACGACCTCATGGGTCCCAGTTATCAAAAAAAAAAAAAAAAAAAAAGACTTTCAGTCGCATATAGATCACTGAGATCATGCAGCCACTACTAAATACATCAATGGCCACACGAGCATGAGCCTGAGATGGGTTAGCCCTGGCGGAGACGTGAATTTACAAGGACTCTCATGAATCAGTGGAGTATGTGCGATTTTAAGTGCACCAACAAAATTGATCGTGCTTTTGATCTCAAATGGAACTTCAGCGATCTCTACTAGGGCATTATACCGCTTAGTTTGATAAACAAATGGGCCCTTTGTTCCGCACAACGCAATCTATCACTCGTAAAGTGATTCACAAGTTCGTTGGCTATCCTGGGCAGCGGGCTTCAAAGTTGGTTTGGAGGCCACACTGTAAGAAAACCATCACAAAAGAGAAGGGCCAAGGTGTGCGACCGAAGTAGAAGCATGTGCTACACACTGAACCAAGAGGTGGCAGGAGCAACGAATATGGATTTATGACAGCAGAAGGCCTTTGTCCTTGTGGCACGGCAATGGATGCGGATTGCGACAGGTGCTGTCCAGGATCTAAGCTTGACCCATCCGTCGCAGACAAAATAGTGTTTTAGAGCTTGCTAGGACAGCGACGGTTGATAAGATGGGGTAATTCCTTTCCTGTAACAGTATATTTTCGACGTCAAACACAGTGATGAGCTCTGGCAATAGTCGTACGGCACCTGAAGGGCTTACCGAGGGAATGTGACTAGACTTATGGCGACTGTAAAGCGATCCTCTCCGGAGGATGGGACATCAAGTACATTCTGGACTGCTGAAAAAAAATCAACATCATCAACTAGATGATGGAGAATCAAGCAGAATGAGCAAGTCCAAAAGACAAAAACTTCCTTCTGACGGTTAGGACGCGCAAAAACCAAGTCAAAGTACTGAGGCCACCACCTAATTGCAACGAATCCCATCCAACGCTGTTCTTACAGCCTCAAAAGGGATTAAAACAAATGCATGCTGAGCAAGGGCACGCTGCTATTGAGAGAGTAGCAATTGACGAAGACGACGAAGAAATGAATGACAATACATAGTGGATTGAAGTCCAGAGAACTAAGGAGGGGTTTTCCGTGGCCATGGCCTCCGTGGATCTGATCTATGGTGATACCTACGCCATGAAAAGAGATGAACTTCAGCAGGTCCTCATCCACCAAGGTATCCATTGCACGGAGGAACTAACCCGTATCATAGATAAGAACGGACAAAAAGTTTTTCGCGTCGCCATTGAAATACTGAGTGACCTAGAGAACCCACTGGAATTCACTCACTATAAAGGAGACAAAGAAAACGAAACATCTTTGGAGTAGTCTATCCTTACCAGAATCGACCAGGACCAACGCACCGCTGAACAGGACAGATCAGTTGGGATATACGGTCTATCCCAGGACTGATGAATTCAAACCAGTAATGGCCCAGTTTGGCGAAGTGGAAAAAATTCCAGCTCGTCCATGCAAAAATGGTGGCAAGGGTTCTCTTTAGGCAAGAGGAAAGTATAAAAAAATTCAAGCGGAAAAGAAAAGGTGGATTTCGTTGGTAGAGATCTTGCTCGTTTGACCACAATTGAAAAGGAGAAAGTGGTATAGGGGCTGCGAAACGTCGCGAAACTGTCTCAACTCCTTATGGGAACAATGCCTCTGGATTTGAAGGAGATTCTGGATGAAAATAAGGCTGAATTTCTGATTATCCCAAGGGTTATCTCGAAAGAAGGAAAATACACAAAGGTTTACGTGTAGCATTCGTTTATTTCTCATCAGAAGCAGACATGGTTAATCGTATGAGGTTACCCATTAAAGTAGGGGGGAAAGAAACTATGTGGGGAGACAAAGTAGACAAAAGATGTGGAGAGTCCGGTGAACTAAGCCATATTCAAAAAGTATGCACAATTTACATTGAAGAAAGAAGATTAAGGCTCAGATCCAGGCAGTCAAAGAGTGCCAAGGGGTGGAGCGCTTAAGGTCACGGCTAACCGTACATTTGCACAGATCACTGGAAGAAACAGCCAAAATGGAGAACATGCACAAAGACAAAGCGGGCTGCAAAATGGATAAATCAATATCATGTAAACGTATTGGAAAAGAAAATTGGACAACTTGAGGAGACTGTCGTTAGAATGCAACAGGAGTAATTGCAGCTTGCACAGACCGTCCAGATACTGATGTCCATCGTGATTCAAATGCTCTCAAAGAATATGGGTATCACTGACCCTAAGGAGCAATTAATGGCAGTTGATCTGAGCGCCGACACAAGTCGTAGCACGATGAAGTCAAAGAAAGGCCAGAACACCAGTGGACTAGTCATCCTAGACACGGACAAGACTTTATCCACTATTATGGCGTTAATGGAGCCACCCAGGGATGCTAAAAAACAGTACCAGTACCCTTAAAGCCTGTAGTGATAGTTGGGCAATCCTCAAAATCCTCTATAAATGAGTAATATGTCTAACATAGTAACACGTAGGACAGTAAATAGAGATGGAAAGAATGATAGATTGAAGCTAGGAATCTTCAATACACAGGAAATTTTAACAGCTAGAAAATTCGAAATACTTTGTCGTCGGGGAGTCGGAAGAATATGATGTTATTGTGTTACAAGAGACAAACACGACTAAATTTTGATGGTTGACAGGCAAGGAAGGGAAAACTCAAGGCACGGGATCCGGTCTCATTATTCACAAGTGACTATGAGTGCATGCTGGGAGAATAACCACACGCAGAAGCAGAGAGCAGTCTATTTCAAAGGACAATTAAAGATTCAGGTGATCAACTGCTATATACCCAGTGAAGATAAAACGAATCAAGAAAAGGAAAAACAGCGCAGAGTGGCCTAAAGGAGAATGTATTAGTAAGAGAGCAGAACACAGGGGAGTAATTATTATATTATTATGTATGCAACCCCAGGATTGACAGGAAGTATTGTACAAGGGCCAGCACCAATCTTCAAACAGAGCAATTCCATGACACCTACAGGACGTTGCGCCCAACAACGCAAGACTTTACATGCCAAGGTGTGGTGTCAGCCGAATTGACATGGTAAGCTACCTACCCTTAATGTTATGCAAGCAAGACAACACCTTCTTTATCCGGACCGAGTTTGCTGTGTCTATAAGGCTGAAGATGAGGACAATAACCATATATGGACTTGTAATGCCCTTGGTGAGGCCCACAATAATATTTAGGAGGAGGCTCTGCCGCGCATAGGTCATTGAGCAATCACTACTAAACACAACAATTATAGAGCCAATGTCTTAATAAAACCTACATACCTTTGTGGATACTCACTATCAAAAAAAAAAAAAAAAAAAAAAATGGTCCTGGCAGCACGGTCCTAGCGTGCGCCTCCTCTCTATTGAATATTGAATGAATAGCATTCGTGATATGATGCTTGAACGGATTTCTTCCGCAAGGATGGTTTCCTCTAGTTTGGTGGCTGGCAAACCTTAAATTTTAATGTGCTTTGCCTCGAAATTAAAACAATTGTCGTCCTTCTTGAATGCTCATTCCTTCTTTTATTCACATTCTATTACATTCTGTTGTCATGAAAAAGAGAGGTACAATTAAGGCTACCACTGCCCAAAATAAAAAGGCGGGAAGGAAGGCGTCTACAGCAGAAACTCTAACTGGCACCAAAAGACAGCTACCATTAGACTTTAGTAGTCATGCTGTTCGCCCTCATTCCAAAAAGGCATCCCAGGAGAATCCTACTTCTGCTCACAACCAAATTGACGTACAACGCCACCAAATTATCCATTCAAATTCCTCCTCTTCAGCTTCCTCAGCTTTTTTAACTTCCACATTTCTATCGGAACCACCAGTCATCAGGGTCAATCTAACAGCTTCAAAGCCTTGTGACAGACTAGTAGGCTATGGAAGTGGACCCAACTATGTATTTGAGACTGAAACCCTGACAGGCGTTTCGAATACCCTACTTGAAGAAACTAACGACCTATCTAGTCCCGAAGATGATGAAAATGACAGTGGCGCTGTAGTTTTGCGCGCTATAGCCTCTAAAGCTAGTCATCCCAACAATGAACAGGACTGTGAAGATACAGAAACACCATCAATTTTAGATCAAACAGACACCATGGTTGATGATCTACTGCAGACTAAGTCAGAGTCGCAAGATGAGGACAGGAATTTAGACACCCTCCTTTCGCCGCCATTTAGGTGGAAGACAGTTTATGTGGCAGCATTTGAGCTAGCCCTAGATACTGTTCTTCCAGAAGAAGCATTTCTTTTCACTGATGAGGAGCACACGATCATTGAGACATATCGAGCTTTGCCAGGTATCAAGCAATTAAGAATATGCTACGTCCTTTAATTAGGGACCTAGTCGGTGATTTCTTAGTATTATCAAACAAACATTTATAAGAAATACTTCACCAATTTTCTCCGTCTATTGTAGATGACCCAAAGCATTTGTTTGTTCGACTATTTCTACGGAAACAAGAGTTTTGGCAGCGACAGGACAAATTAGAGGGCCGGTACCGGGAGATTGAACATCTCAAGTCTGCCGTTCAGCAGCTGGTCGTGACAGGGCTGGTGATGGATAAGAGCGCTATCCAGGATCCGGAGGACGCACTTGCCATGCTGACCATGGATGAACTCAAGCTATTAGCGCGCAGAATTGGTATTATGGAGAAAATGTCAGGGAAGCAGGTGACCACCAAAAAAAAAAAAAAAAAAAAAGTGTAGTGTGATGGAGTATCCTAATTTTTCTAAGCTAACTGGACAATAAATGCTATGAATATGGGACACTTTAGAGACGAGCAATGATCTCAACCATCTTGGAGCACTTTCGACAGCAAGCATTCATCTCGAAGAGGCTGCTTTTAGCTCCAGGGGGGACGGTAAATGGCGATGGAGCTGGCCGTAAGACTGGCTTAGCGACACACGCTTTCTCAGGTGACGCAGCAAAGAGGAATAATGCACTCATAGATAAAATCATAGATATTTCTGGTAAGGCAAGGAGCTGTATCTATGAAATGGTATTAATCACGAACCTAGCTCCATCTTAACTTTGGTAATGTTTCTCATCCTCTCATTTTTATTTTTTTCTTTGTTTGTTTTATTTTGGACGCAAGGCCCTTGTATCAAAATATACCCTAGCGTCATGACCGTTTTTGAGCGTTTACACCTTGTATTCTATCGTGCACGAGAGTTTACAGAGAAACCAGCACTTTTAGAAGCTATTTTGGCTAAGATTGGCCAGCGCACCTTTCCCAGTTATGAAATCACGAGGACCAACACTGTGTTTCGAAATCGAGAAGAGCTTCTGAAATACGAGGCAGCTATAAAACTTCACTTTGATCTCTCAAGGCTGATAGAATCTGCCATGGGGCCTGGACGCGAATCAGTGGTGTATGTGCGGAGCGATGAGAGCAACGAGGCTAGCGGGCTAAATAGTCCGCAGCCTCGCAAAGTTGTCAAGCCAATCAGGAAGCCCACCAACGGCATTAATGTGAATAGTATTGATGGAGAACCAGTCAGTAGGGGTAAAGATACAGAACGGGAGCGGCGCCGTCTAGAAGTAATTGGGATTTATGAGAAAGTGATCCAGGAGGCTGAAGGGATTAGAGGTGCATGGAGTGAATACGTTGCGACAGAAACGGAGATTTCAAAAAAAAGTTCCAATTATTACCTTTTGCGCTTTTCCCCTGGTGAGCTATGGTCAAATGTATTAGTGATGCTAGTGGTGCTGTCGGCTATAGGCTTTAATTTTATCTTCTATTGCATCGTTTGTTAATGTTGCAAGTTTTATTGAATAGGATATGTGTATACACAGATCTTGAGATTGGAGTTGCGTGCGTTTGCGTTCTTAAAGCGCTTTGAAGAAGAATCAATCCTGCTGCACGAACTATTGGATCAGCATGTATACTGTTTAGGACAACGAGGCGGATGGTATGAGCGACTAGCTCTCATCAAATCCAATTATGCTTTTCAGAAACGACTCGGAAAGAAAGAGGCGCACCAGATCTGTATGATGGCGCTCCGTGACAAGCATGTTCATGCCGGTGAGTCATGCTGTGAATTTTATTATTAGCCGGATCTCTTCAAAGTATGAGAGCGAGTATTTTTTTGTTGAAGTGAGTGCACTTATACAGTATTTTTTGTAAATTAGTGGATGCTACGCTCATCCAAGGCAGGCTAATTCGTTTAGAGAGTGAACTGAAGATCCCTTTCCGGGATAGACATGATTTTTCGTATCTTACTCTTCGAAAGGCACAGACACGCATTCTTACAGGAGAGCGACTCAACACTCCAGGCACAGCAGCGCCAGGCTATGCTTCTTCGCATTCGTACTCGTACATACCCAGCTCTACAGGAGAAGGATTATCTGGCTCCCGTATTATTGCACAACAGCGGCCTTTGTGGAGAAATATTGATGGTTCAGATTGCTCTGTGGAAGAGCTTGCATTGAGTTATTACAAGACCCTTGGATATATGGGTTACCACTCAGAAAACAACATTCTGTCTACATTGTTTGGATTGTTGTTTTGGGATATCCTCTTCTCGCCACAGCCTGGTGTATTTGAGACCTCGTACCAAACGGAGCCGTTGGATTTGAGAACAGATGCCTTCTTCATGCAAAGACAGGAGATGATCATGGAGCGCCTTGAGAACATTGCAAAATCCAAAATCATAGAGGAACAACGTGTGAATTTAGATCAAAATAGACAGGGGCAAAGAGGAGGACAAGGAGGTGAGGAAGATGAGCCTCTTCTGAATAGGCAGCAGAGACCAAAATCAATCCACAAAGACACATTGGAAAGGGGCGTTAATAATGAAATATCGTTTCATGATACAATCAAGCAAGAGTTTTCTGGACAGGATGCTGGGCATCCATGTACGGTACAGCAGCAACAAACTGAAAATGGGCGTGAGGAGGTCTTGGCCAAGAAGAGAAAGGAATGTTTTTATTTAAATTTGATGCAAACGCATGATGACTTGTATCGTGAGAAGAATGTTTATTGTGTCGGTGTGAATTGGGTCTTTACAAAGACTGAGCTGCTGGAGATTGCTGAGGTAAGCATGCAAAGTATATATATTAGGACACTCTTTAGGCGCCCAATATTTTAATTTAAATTATGTTTTTTTTTTTTTTTTTTTTTTTTTTTTTTTTTTTCAATAAAAAGTGCATCGGTGGGACAGCTTTGTCTGAGATTTGCAAAGTCATGGCTCAGGAATACAGTAAGCGCTGTTCAGGCATGCCCGATCTATGTTGTTGGGACTACAAAAGGAAATTGGTTAAGTTTGTCGAAGGTATGGAAAAAGGAAAAAAGGGAAAATGTGTTTTGTGGCTAAGTTGATGCTACTCATCTCACACTTAGCAGATGCAGAAAAAGTGGGAAAGCCAGAGTTTGAAAAACAGCTTTTTTTTTGTTTGATTTATTGTTTGATTTATTGTGGTAGTTAAAGGTCCCGGCGATCGTCTTTCGTCCAAGCAAAGAATTTGGATTGATCTGTTGACGTCCCTGGGCATTGATACTGAGCTTTGTATTATACAAGTAGCAAAAGACGAGGATGCTTTCCAAGAGGAGCGCGAAGCACTCAACTAATAAGGCGAGGAGGTTTTTAGCGACGGATTCTAAGTATTGGAATAAATGCATATTAAATGACTCATCGCTATTAGACACAGAGTGACCTGCTTTTTTATTGCTCTTAAAAACTAATATGGGTGGTACTGCATAAACATATTCATGTTTTCCGCTAGAAGCTTACTATCGTCTACTCCTGAGCACCTGATGGACATGTTGTAATAGAAAGAATTGTCAACAATTGCTCTAGCTATTATTCAAATGAAGTTATGTTCAGTGAACAGCCCGGTCATATGATCTCCAATACCTAATGCCCTGTCATCACTGCAACTTTCGACTTGCTCTCTAATGCAATTGGGCTTTCTGTCTTTGCTTCCTGCGCCTTGATAAACCAGTTACTGCTGGTCATGTAGCGTACAAAAGCCTGATGAGGCTAAAGTACTCGATGAAATACCACTCGGATTTGTGCTGTTGTAGTGGAAAGAAGCTTTCGCACTTTATCGCTTCTCGTTTACATGCGCGTTGTGACGAGATTTAGCGCGTGTCATTAAGATATGAAAAAGCTTCTCATCACTGATGGGTACTGGAACTTGTCGATACGAAGAACCGTTGCCTTGTGGCCTCATATTTCGAGACTTCGCTTTCAAATATTGATTGAATTATTTCATCTGATGATGAGAAAGAAGCGTATGTAAATTGTAAAAGTAAAAACAATGTTGAAAAGACGTCCATGTACGTCCAGTTATAGTAAAAGGTCTGCAGAGATTGATCATGCTTCCTAAGCAAGGATCATAAGTATCCGGTTCTTTGTCGTCAGAGCTTTGGAAGGTTAAAGTACTTCAAGGATAGAAGCACTATATGAAGTAGCATTAAGATACAACTGCACTAACGCATATGATAGACATTTGAGTTCGGTTTTCCGTTGCACCATTTGTACAATGCTCTACTGCACCCAACCTTCATGCGACCCTGAATCAGAAAAGCTGCGAGTGTACTACAATCCACTAAAACCTTAGTTTGTTTTGTCGAACAGAGCTGTTCCTGGTATTCGCATGAATATTTGGAATATGCACCACATAAATAAATAAACAAATCATTAAGCGAGCAAGAATAAAGGAATAATGTTATGAGAGCTAGCTGTATGCCAACCCAGCAACAGCCCCAAAAGTGATTTGCTTAATAACGGTGATAGGCAACGATAAAAGTAATGATGATGACCCAAAGACTCAAAATACGAGTTCGTAAATGAACAATGCGGTAAACGCAGATAGTGATACTAAAGAGAAGACTAGCTGGTGATCTATAGAAGAGCAGGAAGCATACTGCATGAAGATGGGTGAACAAGGAGATGGACGCGTCAAGGAGGAGGCGCAAGCGTTCCATTCGGACTTCCTCATTATCTGTGTTGTTTTTGTTATTACCTTATGGAGAAGCTAACTAATCATATTAGCAACAGCAGCGACTTGGGGACAACTGCCGTCAAACCTTCTTCTAATGCAACTGTTGCCACAGTCGTTTTTACTCCTCAGCGATATGCACACGGACGCTCCATGATCCAAAATTCGTGCTCGTACCCGAAGTTGGACCTCGACCTCTGAATGACATGTTAATGCCAAAAGCCCAATTCATCGTAAAAACACGATCCTAGACTGGCATCCACTTTTTTGTATTTAGCATCAGCACTTCACACCATAAAACTTCCTCATCAGCATTTTCTACCTGTACCAAAGGCCGCATATTTCTAGGTGCATTACCGACACACACACTTTTTTATTATTACAACAAAACATGGGTGTAAGAAGCAATAGCGGTAACAGTTGCAGTCAAGTAAGCGAATGGATCTCTACGTGTAATCAAACGATCTAGGAGCATTAGTATTTAAAAGTAATGGGAAGAAATGGGTGCTACATCTATGAAGGCAAGGCAACAAAGTAGCCGTGCTCATAACTACAATTCCATCATTTTAATGCACTCATTGCTTCTATCGTAATACAGTATTTTAACGCTGGCGAATAAAAAGCAGTCACATGCTTTTTTTTTTTTTTTTTTTTTTTGATTTTTTTGGAAGAGAAAAGTTCGGAGCGAATGGCGCAGTCAAAGTTATCTCGTTAAGGACTTTCGGTTCTCCAGGAAAAACTTTCCGAAAAATAAATTTGAAGAATGCTAAACGCAAAAACTTTAAAAAGAGGCTGAAAGGAGAGACTGTAATGAGAGGCTGTAATGAGGTGGCGATTGGGAATCCAGCTGTTCTAGTATTACTTCTTGGACAATGATCAAAGCTCACCCAGCCGAGCCTTTTTTTTTTTTTTTTTTTTTTTTTTGTTTTGACGCGCAACTAATAACGACGAGAAAGGAATAGATCAGGGATTAGTTTTCAATGATCGTGCAGCGTGGTTCGAGTCCTGAATACTCTTTTATCGAGAAAAAAAAAAAAAAGAAATGGAAGGTGGAAATCAACTTCAGCCCTTCTTCAGCCCTCAGTATGCCCCTATTTAATGAAGAGGAACTGCATGAGTAGAGCAGCAAAAGAAAAAAAGTTGAATGGATCAGGATTAGGGAAACAAGAAACAGGTCGCCAGAATAACAAATAAATATTTCTCAATCAAGCCATCTGTTACTCCATGGCTTGACTCAGGGTAAACTTGTTTTCCATGTTTTGCGCTTCTGTCCCTTCCTTCCTCATGTTTCTCTCGCTTCTAAAGCCCCTTATGTCTGATAATGATCCTGGTGTATTATATTCATGTACATGTATATCTGGGTCATAGCATGCCCACCTAAATACAAGCTCTTGTTTTAAGGGAGTACGCAAGAGTATATATGTCGTTTCAACATGGAAGTCTGACTGAACATTTATAAATGCTGGTTTGTATTTTTATACCATGGAACTGTTTATTTTATCCAAATTCATTTTAGAGCAATTCTTCTTACGTTCGATTGTCGATCCATACATTCGTGTATTTTCAAGTGAGCTTGGGGGAAGATGGCGTACCTTTCTATATCGCCTGATTTGGCAATCCACTTCCCTTTTTATCCTATTTCTTCAAGAGATAAACCTGTTTATTGACTTAATACTGCGCTGTAGGGAATGGACGGAAAGAAAACGTGTGCTTAAAAAAAAAAGAAAAAAAACCGGTTTATGTTGTACATGTCCACACAGTACAGAGCGGAGTTAGGATGAAGTATATCGGTCTCAGATCCCCAAAAATGAGGTTTAAATGAGTCTGAATCCATTAAGAATATGTTACATGGAGACACTATCGGTCCTCTTTTTTTTTTTTTTTTTTTTTTTTCGCTTGATCATACGAGGCGGATACTAGTCTATGGATGCTTCCATTAAACCAAGTTTTTGTTTTTCTTCAAAGACGGCAGTCTGTGTGTACGGTTAGAAGACTACTCTGCACTGTGAATCTGTGGTTTATAACACTAGTTACCGAATAATTAAAACAATAATAAAGTAGAACCTATCCCTATTTGTTCCCTTTTTGCCCCTCATTGCGCAATACACAGTTTTCCTTTGTCAAACCCGTTTTGAACACCAAGAGCGGCTACGGAAACAATAAACAGGAATAAACATTTTGTAGGCTCAGTCATTTATTTACTTCCACATGAGTGCGTACACCATTCAATTCTTGTTTATTTTAAAGCTTTCTCACTCTTCGATCATCGTGGTCCCATATTTTTCTATGGTCTTCTTGACATTTATAAAATGGCCTCTCTCTCTTCTTTTTTTTTTCTTTTTTTTTCCTAGTTTTTTGCTACTAAGGTTTCCACCAGCCATCCATCTCCTCTTGACATTCACATGCCATTATTTCCTTCTATCAACTCTTTTTAAAACATCGATTTAGCAATAACAAACAATTGAAGAAAGATAGGAGGCAGTTAAATACTCGCAAGCTTTCCTTGCATACTACCCATCTATTCCTAAGGATAACACGCGCATAAAACAGTGACAGCATGCCTTCATCCATATCTTCACAATCAACACGAAATGAGCAAATCCAAATGAAGTCAGTTGAGGATTCATCACAACCTCAGATTAATCCTCAAAAGACAGAGGTTGACAGTCTGGATGTTGAGCGTCAGGGAGCTGCACCCCCTGTCCCTGCGATTAGCCGTAATGCTGCAATCCTTCTCTTCATCGGGTAAGTCTTTCTAAACGTTTATGGACAAATCTTTTACCCATATTGCAAATTAATGGAGCGCAGAAAATCTTTTGGCTGCTTCGGAATTAACCAAAGAAAAAAACCGCTTGATGGACATGTAGACTTGCTATGGCTACATTCCTGGCTAGCTTAGATGGTACCATTATTGCTACAGCTCTTCCCAAGATTGCCTCAGACTTTCAAGCAAGTTCTCAAATGAGTTGGGTCGCCACCTCCTATTTACTCACATACAGTAAGTAAAACAATGTTACAATGGATGCTGAGCTTTTAAGCAATAGCAACAAAAATAAAATAAAATAAAATAAACATAATAAATAATCAGTCATTTTACTAACCAGCTTTTTCCCTTTCTTGCCTTCTAAAAAAAAAAAAAAAAAAAAAAAGATGCTTTCCAACCTTTGTACGGCAAATTCAGTGACATCTTTGGCCGCAAGTTGATGATTCTGTTTGCCTGTGTGACATTCATGGTTGGATCAGCAGGTGCTGGAGGAGCCAATTCGATGACCGTACTGATTGTCTTCCGAGCAATCCAGGGTCTAGGTGGATCTGGACTGTTATCGATTGTTTTGATCATTATCTCGGATATCTTCCCATTGGAAGAGCGTCCCAAGTACCAATCCATCATTTGGTCAGTCTTTGGTATCTCTTCAGTCATCGGTCCTCTGTTGGGAGGTGTCTTTGTTGAAGAGACCACTTGGCGTTGGTGCTTCTTGATCAATTTGCCCTTGGGGGTGGTCACGATTGCTTCGGTCTTGATCTTCCTGCGCTTGCCATTCGAGCGCCAGGATCTGAAGACACAATTGGCTCGTATCGATTATATGGGTACCGCACTTATCATTGCCGCTGTCATCTGTCTGTTGTTGCCTATTACCTGGGGCGGTACGACATATGCATGGGGATCACCTGTGATCATCACATTGTTTTGTGTCGCTGCAGTCTTGATAGCTCTGTTGATATGGATTGAGAGCCGAGCATACGAGCCAGTCATTCCACCAAGGTTGTTCTTGAACATGAATGTGACCATACTGTTCGGAGTCAATTTCTTGACAGGCATGGCCTTTTTGGGTGTGATCTTTTATGCACCCATCTATTTCCAAGTCG
The DNA here is from genome assembly GCF_002105155.1 of Lobosporangium transversale. Lineage (NCBI taxonomy): Eukaryota > Fungi > Mortierellomycota > Mortierellomycetes > Mortierellales > Mortierellaceae > Lobosporangium > Lobosporangium transversale. The sequence continues at coordinate 596,781 of NW_019028981.1, read as the reverse complement.
TTAAGGGGGTTGGAGCGAGAAGTTCAGGATTGCATTTGATGCCTATGGTCTTGGGTCTCGTGGTCTCGTCAATTGCCTCTGGGGCTGTGATAGCCAAGCTTAAGGATTATCGCATTTTCATCTGGATTGGTACAACAGTAATGTCTGTCGGTGTTGGTCTGTGCACGTTGTTGGCATATGATTCGAATATGGGTGAACAGATCGGATACCTGTTGATTGTGGGCTTGGGTATCGGATTGATCTTGCAGACCTGTATGCTGGCAGCTCAGGCATCGGTTGAGAAGGAGGACATGGCGGTAGTGACAGCTTTGTGTGGATTCTTCAACAGTATTGGAGGAGGGATCGGTATCGCGATGTGCTCAGCGCTGTTCAACAACCATCGAGACAGTCTCTTCAATAGCTATCCCAAGGAAGCACAGGCGGTGCTTGAAGCGTTTCATATTAGAGAATCGACCGAAGCAGTTAAGTTGTTGCAAATGGATATCAAAGACATGGTGGTTATGACCTATGTGGACACATTCCAGTTCATTTTCAAGTGCATTACACCTATTGCCTGTGCTGCCTTCTTGTTATCGCTGTTCATTCGCAAGTTGCGTCTCTTAGATCCTTCCGAGATCATCATGGGCGCTGCTTAAGGCACCCACCAACACTAAATCTAATCAGCAAGTACACAGTATATTAATATATTTATTGTCCATCTTAAGCAATATAACACCTTTTTGTAACATTAAAAATGACATAATATGGCTCGTTATCTTGTTATGATGGGGATGAAGAAGGGTTTGTTATTTTCAGAACAAGATGTAACATGTGTAGATGAATCGGCGTTGAGGGATTAGCACGGACCATCTTGAAATGAAATGCCCGATTTTGTCTTGAAGATGCATGCTATTGTCTCAATGCAAGAAGCATATTCTCTTTCTCGCCTTGCTTTATTCACAGCTCATAATTCACTAATACACCTCAACCGCCTCATTCCTTTTGTCATTCTAGCGCTGTCTTTTATTATTATTATTATTATTGTTGTTGTTTAATTTATAATACAAGAAAACTGAGAAATGTCGCTGTTAAGCAAATTTCTCGACAAAATTATTCACGAGATAATGCCACTGCATGCCATAGAAACCGATCCTGTCGGGAGTGAGTGAATAGTTATGCTCGACGCTAGAAAAAAAAAGAAATCGTATCCGATACATCAAGGAATACTATAATTTTGTGCCAATGATCCCATTTGTAAGCATTATGAATTTGGGCAATACCTACTCCCTGGGATGGATAGGGATCATAATGTGAGCGTGGGTGAGTATTATTACTGAAGACGATCTCTTGATTTCTTTCCTTCAATCATGAGAGATATTGCAATTATTTTACAAGATATTTCCCCATGTCATCTTATATCTCCAACTTATATCTGTAAATGCTCTCATTTCATCCACAACTTCACCTCGGCCCTAACTTCTGCTTCTGAACTCCTTTTTGCTTCTTTCCAGCTTCTTGTCCCTTCTCTCTCCCTCATTGACGATCCATCCATCGGCCTGCATGTCTAACAGTTCTAGAGATATTAGGAAAAGGGAGGAGTAAAACAGCTGAAAATAATTTACCCAGCAATATAGGCCAATTGCTCAAATAATAACGAAATATTAATGTAGAAGGAAGTGGTGCCATCAAAATTGTTAGAAATTAACATTCCAAAGACTTCTGCCCTGCATGATGATTTCGTGTAACATGATTCAGGTAGGCCTAAATACCAATTAATCTGAACGAACGGTCTTCTTGTACAGTACACAAATCTCAGCCACCATCGCGGCATTTCATCAGTAGAGCAATATTAATTGTCTCATGAGCGGTCTACATCCAGTTCATGTTTCATCTTGATGGATGCCAGGGATTGTGCTGGCGTATTGTATATAGTCGTGATGTGCATGCTGGCTTTGGGAGGCTAGAGCGAGAAGCTACTAGGCTGAAGAGATGGTAAGATGGACCAAAGGGGATACTGGAGCTCTGTTGGGAAATCATCTAGTTTCAAGGCATCCTCTGGCGACATTAGCTTGAATATGTGCCACTATGAAAAGCTGCGGGCTCATATTCTTATTACTGATTGCAAGTTTCCATCTCTGTTCACCATAGCCTACGATTGCTGCTTCTCCAATGAATACTGTATTGACTTTAGGAATGAGTCTTGAGCATTCTGACAGAGGTCGCCGGTATCCGCTGTCATGCTTTATTACATGCTTCCGAGTATTACCCGATGGTGACATCTTCATGTTGAGAAAAGTAAAAAGAGTCCAGTTGGATGAGTTGGAAACACAGCTCGTAGTATGTTATTGTCGCACGAATTAACGTGTTGTGGGAAAACGAGGGCGATAGTTGACAGACAAGGAAGTGGTTAGAGTCCTGATGTTTCTTTGTCTTTGTGGTTCTCTACATCAACTTTTCCCTCCAATTTTTTTGGTTCGTGTTGTACTCATTGCCCTCGTTAGCAAATATGCACATGTACTTTTATGGATGTGAAAGTGAAGTCGGATGCATGCAGTACAATAACGAGAGTATTAATAATATTCAACATCTTGCCAAAGAAGAGATGGGAAGATCTTTTTTATTTATTTGTTTGTTTATTAGTGATGTGAATCTACTCTGATATAAACAGTTCATTCGCTATTGTTGCTGTCTTGGCCAATGGTGTTGGATGTGCAGTCAGAAAGAAAAGATGGCCATCATTCATTTGTGTCCAAGTTTGGGAGCAAATGGCATCATATGCATCAGCTAATCCAACCCAACCTTACTCAACCCGAGCGGTCGTTACCCCCCCATTTGTCAATTGGTCGTCTGAGGGGTTTTTCTTTTTTGCATGTATGAAATATATGCCCGGTGACATGCAGTTGTTATACTCTGTTCATTTCTTTAAACTGGTAAACATCAAATCTGTAAACAACACTGGGCACTGGGGAAAAAACCTTGTCCATCCGAATCTTCGTCCATCGTACCTATGGATCGTTTTTATTTATTGTCGCGTGAGCAATGTCGTTTGTTTTCTCCATCTTTCTTTTCTCTCAATCAGTCTCTCTTTTTCTCTCTCTTATTTTTATTTTTATTTTTATTTTTTTTTTTAAAAAAAAAAGAGTGCCTTCTTCTCCACTACTTCTGCCTTTACTTTGCATTACTCCTTTATCTTTAAATCTTTCGTCTGCTCTTCTTGAACAAGCTAATAATTAGAACCCACATTGCGCGCCAAACCACCATTTTCAGTCTCTTACTTTATTAATTGGCTTTTTTGTGGAGTATCTGTCCACCAATTATGTTTGTGATCCTTAAACGCGCCACAACCACGATAACTTCTACTACAACAGCCCACGCAACCATGACCATGTCATCCCCATCCCCATCTCCACCACTCTCTCCATTACCATCCCCTCCTACTCCCACATTTCCTATCCCTTCCTCAAGGAAGAGAGCTGCTTCATTAACGTCGTTTTCAGCGTTTAAAAAACTGTCGATAATGCCTTCATTTTTTTCCGCTGCGCAAACTACTTTATCCTCACCTTTATTTTTGTTTTCCTCACCAACCTTGTCATTATCTTCATTAACAACAACTTCTATAACAACATCAACTTCAATGTTGTCATCTTCATCATCTTCCTTATCATTATCACCAATATATGCTTATGAAGTAGGACCGATGCTTGTTGAGAGGAACAAGTTAGGTCAAGGTGTAGAACCGGACATTCTGAATGCAAGGCGTCATGGCAACACAGACTCAGGTTCCCATAAAGGTAAAAACCCTTCTCTGTTTGTGAAATAGGACACTAAAGATACATGCATGTTTGATTATAAAAAAAAAGGGGACACAAAGACATTAAAAAAAAAAGGAAAGACGCGATTACATCCCTTTTGTCCCGTTCCCGTTTATTTTTCCATTTTCGTTGCTCGTTGGAAGATTATGACATGTACGTTGTGTCTGTTCTTAAAACAGCTTTGTGTTCTCCTTTTTTTTTTTTTTTTTTTTTTTTTTTTTTCCGTTGCCATTGCCGTTGGACGATGACACGAAAATCGATTTGCAGGGGAGAGAGAGAGGAATGAGAGCAGGATGAAAAAGAGATAGGCAAATAAGCAAATCTGGCAATGCATATTGGTATTTGATACACATGTGTTACATGTTTCCCCTTTGGGTTACAAAAATTAGAGAGTGTTTATTGAACGATACAAATGCATGAAATGGAGAGATGTTACATGGTCTGAACAAATGTAAAGAACGAGTTTACAGATGAAAAGGAAGAGAAGAGAGAAGGAGAGAAAGAAGCGGAGGAAGAGGATGAGAGAAAGAGGAAAGGGAAGGAGAAAAAGAAGAAGGAAAGGGTGATGATGTTGGCCTTGCAAAATGAAAGGAAGACGCGAAACGGACACGAAAGTATTAATCCCGTGTCAATATTAAAAAAAATAAAAATAAAAAAAATAAAAGCTTTTGACCTGACCGCGTTTTATTTTATTTTCTTTTACATGTCAATCCCAATTGAACCATTCCTTCTCTCCACTATCTTTTTTTTCTTTTTTTCTTTTTTCTTTCCTTATCCGTGTTTTGTTCACGTCGTTTAAAGCCCAAACAAAATCGAATTCTTTTCATTCTCATCAGTCTCATCAGTCTCATCTACTACAACCATCATTATACTCTGGCATGCAATCAGTTGAAATGGTCTCTGCTGAAACCACTCTGTCCGAGCGTCAGCAGCTGGAGCAGCATCAACAACTAGAGCAACAGAAGCAACAACAACAGTTGCTTCTTCAACAACAACAACAACAACAACAACAGCAACAACAACAAGAGCAATTAAGACAGCAACAGCAACAACAGCAACAACAACAACAAGTACAGCAACGGGTTCCTCAAACAACCCGGCGCAAGTTCAACTTGGATGATTTTAGAATCCATCGAACACTCGGCACAGGATCCTTCGGTCGCGTCCATCTAGTTCAATCTCGATTCAATTCTCGGTTTTATGCAATGAAGGTACTCAAGAAGACCGAGGTAGTCCGTCTGAAGCAAGTAGAGCACACCAATAACGAGAAAATGATCCTCGAACGTGTTGAGCATCCATTCCTGATCAACATGTGGGGCACCTTCCAAGATGTTCGGAACCTCTATATGGTCATGGACTATGTCGTCGGAGGCGAGTTATTTTCAGTTTTAAGGAAGAGCCAGGTAACGAGAGATCTTTTTTCTTTTTTTTTTTTTAATATTATCCTTATTGCTCCCATTATCATCACCTTCACCCTTTGAAGTTGTGCTTTTTTTTTTTTTTTTTTTTTTTTTGTTCATACACGCGCACCAGCCATGTTCACCATCTATTTTATCTGCCATAACAAAACAAAACGCGCCCATCTCTCTCGGCGCATGCGTTTTGTTTTATTTTATATATTTATACACATATACATCTGCAACTTGGCATCATCAGAGAGAATGTAGGACAGAGTGCAAAGATGGAGCAAGGGCATGTGCGAGAATGAGATGAAGTGTGATGCAAGAAAGGAGAGGGAGGCATAGTTGTTCAGTATGAACATGCGATACATACCATGATTGAAGTACTTTTGAGCATTCGGGACAAAATAAAAAAGGTTTTTGGGGGATGGAGAAAGGGAAGAGGTATAAAGAAAAAGTGGCATGGTGGGAGAATGGGAAGAGATGATTGGGATTGAGGATTGTCGTGCACGCACACATTTGTATTTTGTTCTGAATGGGCTGAATAGGGGTTTCTTTTTTGTACCTCCTTTTTTCTTTTGAACATTTGTTCATCTGAATACAAAGTGTACAAAACTTTGTGTTGTTGTACCCTTTGTACTCTTGACTTTTTGTCATTTCGGAAGAAAGAAGGAAAAGAAAAAATCAATATGGATGCACCATTGCGTCGTGAACAAAAGAGCAAAATTTGTCTTTGGAGAGGAATTTGGGTTTTATCTATTCATCTTTGTTTGTTGTTTATTGCTGTCTGTTTGCTACATATTTCCTTTCTACATGTCATGTACAACAAAAAATGAAAAGGTGTGGACGAGATATGACCAAGGAGCAACCCTTGCCCAGTTTTTGGAGTCTGCATGAATCTATTTCATTCTCCTACATCTTTGTTATTTTTATCACCTACGGAATCATAAATGAAAGGATAGGCGAGAAAATAGCGAGAGCGTGTGCGCAACGGGAGATTAAAAAAAAAAAAAAAAAAAAAAAAGATATTCGTCGTTTCTCTCTTTTTTTTTTTTTTTTTTTTTTTCTGTAATCTCTTCTGTCTACCTTGAATGAGCACGTTTATGTTCATGATATCGCATCACATGCGAGCAAGATGACGAGACTTGTGCCAAACACATTGGAAGCATGAGCATTATAAAGGAAGAAAGTGACAAAGAAGAAGAGACCTCATCATCAGTTTGCCCTGGCATCATTTTTGGGGACGGATAGTAGAGCTTTGATATCCAGGGGGAGACGGAATGGGAGAAAGTTAGGGAGCACGCGTACAAAGAGATTACTGTTGTGCAATGAGATGTTCCCAGATGGGGCATGGATTATAGAAGCAATTGTGTGTATGGTGTATATCTGCTATCCTTTGTCTTCATTAGTCCCTTGTCCTGGTACTAATCAAAGAACAAAGCTGCAAAGAAAAATGTTGCTAGCTTCCTTTTTCTTATATCAACATCTGCAATCTATTTTCTATTTTCTTCCCCTCCTGCTCATCTTCTTTCTTTTAGTTCATGTCTTTCTTTTTTTTACCGCGCAATCTAATTGTTAAAAACAAAGCGATCTTATTGGTGTTCAATATTCCTAATTCCCTTCAAACTTTCATTGTCCTGCATATTATGCTTCAATGGCTTGACAGACCAACTAACCAATGATCCTTTCTTATTTGTTTTATCTTTCTATCGATGCATCTTCATTCAACCCGTAACTGAATTATCTTGGAACCAAACCGCTACGCTACTTTTTCTTTTTTTAAAATGGATCGGATTTTTTTTTTTTTTTTTTTTTTTTTTTTTTTAAAAAAAAATAACAACAACAGCGATTCCCTGAACATGTGGCTCGGTTTTACACATGTGAGGTTCTTCTAGCTTTGGAATATCTACATTCACACGCAGTAATCTATCGAGATCTCAAGCCTGAGAACCTGTTGTTGGATTCGATGGGACATATCAAGATCACAGATTTCGGTTTTGCAAAACATGTACCTCAGAACATGACATGGACATTATGCGGAACACCTGATTATTTGGCGCCTGAGATTATTCAGTCAAAGGGATATGGCAAAGCAGTAGATTGGTGGTCGATGGGCGTATTAATGTTTGAGATGTGTGCAGGCTTCCCACCATTTTTTGATGAGGACCATATCAAATTGTATGGCAAGATCATGACAGGCAAGGTTCGGTATCCATCTCATTTTTCACAACAATTGAAGGATTTGTTGAAGCGATTGTTGACAGCAGATCTGACGAAGCGCTATGGAAATTTGAAAGGAGGAGCAACTGATATTAAGAATCATGTATGGTTCGAGGGCGTGAACTGGGATATGGTGTATTCAAGACAGATCGAGGCACCCTATCGGCCGACGATCTTGGGAGATGGTGATGCCAGCAATTTCGACGATTACCCTGAGGATGCAGAACCATATGGAATATATCCACCGGGTGAAGTTGATGAACTTGGAATGTACTTTCCAGGATTTTGATTGATGAGAAGAAAAAAAAGAAAAAAGAAAAAAAGTATTCATAAAAAAAAGAAAAAACGATACAGGCAATCTCTCTCTCTTTTTTTTTTTTTGTGAAAGAGGAGCAAAATGGGGAAAAAAGAAGGCTTCAAAGTGATATTCACCATAGATAGTAGTCAGAGGCGAAACAAAGCAAGGAGTGGGTGTGAGATTGGGCTTGAAAGGCGGCCAAAAGATCCCAGCAGCCAGGTGATCTTTTTCAAGCCTGCCATTTCTTGGCTCCACAACAATAATGATGAAATAGCGGATAGCGATCTCTTGTTGACGAATAACAAGAGTAAAAGCCCAGATCGCCACAGAGAAATCGAAAAGTTTTTTTTTTTTTTTTTTTTAAGCATACATCGTCATATGAATTAGAGGTTTTTTTGTATTAGTAAACGTGCTGTAAAACAGACAAGTACAGTAAAAGCATGCGCAGGGGCATAAAAAAGAAATCATTTTATACTTGAGATGATGCATTTGAAACGTGCACTGCAGCTTGCAGATAAGACAGATGCGAAGCAAGGGCGGGCATAGATGATCAGTTGGTCCTCATCTAAAGTAGAGACTGTTTGCATGAACATTGGCGTTGGCGTTGACATTCGTAGGCAAGTGATCTCTATTTTCGGAGCAACGTTTTTTTTTTTTTTTTTTTTTTGCAAAGTTGGGTTTCTTTCATGCTCTTGGTTTTTTGTTTACTTCTTTGTTCGATTTAAGTAGGGTTTCTTTTTTGTATGCTAGATTACACACATTACAGAATTGCATGCTTTTTATTTGTAATTGTTTGGGTTGCTCGAAATTCAAAGATGGGCGAAGAATAAAGAAAGAGTGAACGACAAAAATAGCTGTCGATCCTCGATCCTCGGTCCTCAGTCTTCGAACTTCGATTGTTTTCTCATCAACAAACAATTCTACTCAAGTTTACATGGCGCAGCTGTCCTTTGTTGACATCGAGGCACACACAGTTTATGACATTACACATTTTTCTATCTTGTCCACATTTTATTTTATTTTATTTTTTTTTCGCAGTGAAGGTCGTGTATTTATGTGTTTATCGTTTGTGTGCTTACGTCGTAGTACTATTGCATCAGCAGGCAAGAGGAATTGTTCAGACAGCATAGATCTAGACGAAGGGAATGTTGAGAGCCACGCGTTTTTATATCATTTTAGCCACTCATTCTTGGTATGGACATTGGGCATTTCTCGAGAATAAAAATAAAACACATTTTTTTGCTTCGCCTCTTGGATTTGGATGTGACATGTTTTAATCGAAATCTTATCCAAAACGCCCAAAGAGGGTCTAGTAATTTTTTTCTTGCCCCTGATTTTTCCGCAATGCGTTACAGAGACTGCATGCGGAACAGAAGCCATTACAGGCTCATTCACACACAAGGTGGCAAATGCACCGAAAAGTATGTGAGGAAGAGCGAAGGGGACCCAAGCGTAACCCAAAATCGAAATGATATTTCACTCAAGAGAGAATAAATTGAGCCTTTTTATAAAAAGGACTGCTTGTGTAAGTGTCAGAAGACGAGACATTTTGATCCGCTCCTTGTCCTTAAACCTTTTCCTTGCAGTCTGCTTTCCCTCTTTTCCCTATTTGGTTTCGCTCTCAGCTCACTTCGGGGCATTTTCCCTCCAGGTTTTTTTTTTTGATCTAGTTAGTCTATGGGAAAAGCCAACCAAAGACAAACGCTTTCCCGTTCATCCATCCATCTTTCCTCTCTCTCTCTCTTTCTTTCTTTTCTCTCTCTTCGAACCACCTTTCCTTCACCCATCCCTTGGCATTGTCAGATATACCCTCCATTCCTTTCTTTCCATTTTAAATACTTACTTGGTGCCTTCTATTACTCTCTCATTCTAACCACAGCGCCACAATTGCCCTCTTCCTCAATCTTCCTTTTCACTCTTTTCCAATTCTGCTTCTGGATTGACCACCATACATTGACCGCAAACATTTTGTCTTGGCGTCTTTTCAACAGCTTTTTTTTTTTTTTTTTCACTCCTGATTTCCTATCATATCCACTATAGCTTTCCTCCCTTCTTTCTTCCCTCCAAAATCAATCATTAGCAGCATCAACATCAACGTCAATAGCAACATACAAACGACGGTTCATCAATGTCGGAATGTACGGGCGTGAAGCTCGACTCCAATAAGCATCTGACGCTGACCAACAATGATCGTTACACCTTCTCAACGGCGCCTAGCGGCAATCCCAATACGTGTGTGCTTACTCGGAAGGGCAATACCGTCAAGGATGATTGTACAATTGAGTTGGCGACGGCTTGTTCCAACATCACCATTAAGCAAGCAGTCCCTAAACCCCCACCCTCATCTCCACCTTCTCTTGTAACAACACCACCAGCATCAACATCGACAGCACCAGACCCAATGCATGATCAGACCATTGCACCGTTCACGTCTTTTCCTTCTCCATTACCGACAGACGCTACAACATCAGCAGCAATGCCCTTGCCTTCCTCGGCAAGTGGTGGCAATAGCAGCTCATCATCTCTACCCTGGACAGCTATTATTGCGGGGTCAGCAGCAGGAGGCGTGCTTTTGTTGGTGGGACTGATTTTACTGATTGTTTGTATGAGGAGACGAAGGCGCCAGAGCAAGGTCCAAGAAAAGCATGGTGATGGTTTACTTGATGGACATCATCACTCACGAGGTAGTGAGGTTGATCTGGATCCTTACGATGAGAAACCGCCAATGCACATTAGTAGCCCCACAGGTTTGACTCGTGCAGGTGGAGCGACGGCAGCAGCAGCAGCAGCAGCTTGGGCTCAAGCCGGAGGCGATGACGATGAGCGATATTGGAAGAGAAATAATAGTAATCGAGCGATAGCTGAAGCTGCTAGTGCCCGTAATAGTGCACAAACGTCCACGGCTGCATTGTCTCGGTATGGTAGTAATACTCGCAGCGGTCGGGGTAGTCGTACGGTTGGTGCTAATCATCATAGTGACAGTGGCACGACGCCGCTTACGGTCGATACGTCAGAACGACCGATGAAAAATAACACTGGGAACAGACATTTGAACGGCAGTCCAAGTAGTATTAGTGGATCAACTGTTGTCTCTAACCCACACTCTGATGAGCAACAGCGGTATCAGCATTACCATCAACAGAGACAGCGTCAGCTGTCTTCTTCTCGGGGATCCTCTCCGTCTAGGTCTGTAGCACCTTCGTTATTGTCATCAGCTTCGCCTGCTGCACCTAGGACAGAGAGTCGACTATCAGATAACTCCAACGGAGATTCATATCCTACTCCTCCTCAATTTCCAAGAAAACCTCAGCCCGTAGCCACATCTGTTGCATATACACCCAAGAGTACATATGTTCCAGGAAATGTATCAAGGGCATCCAATTCGACATCAGTATCATCTGGATCTGCAACTACAACTACACCAGCATCTTTATTGACTAGTGGATTGACTCCTGCGGAAGCAGCAGCATTAGCAGCGGCAGCGGCAGCGGCAGCGGCAGCATCGTCATCAACAACAACAACAACAACAACAACAAGCAATACCGTAGAAGGACCGATATCGCCTCCGCCCAGAAGACGAGCACCCAAAGTACGTAAAAACCCACCGGCTATGGCGGAAACTGTGTCAGAAGTAAATCCAATATCAGCACCCTTACAGCCTTCAATGATGGCACGGTCGGAGCCTGTATACGAGCCTGAACCCGAACCCGAACCCGTAAATCCATCACAGACACCAATGGAGCGACCGGAATCCGAATATCTGGGAGGATATATTGATCTTATTCCGATCTATGAGACGCCTATTTTACCTAATGCGACACTGCCAAATGGGTCAAGTGAAGGTAGTAATGGTTACAGCCAGGGTCAAGGATACCATGATGATCGTGACCGCCAGCAGTTCAAGCTGAATGCGGAAGCAGAGCAAGAGTATACACGACTGAATTTAGGAAGGAAGCCGACCACTGCAACTCAAGGCGGTGATAATGATAACAAGTCAGAAATTAATTATCTTTGAAATGTAAAAAAAAAGAAAAGATAAAAAGGCTTTGTAGATAGCAACGAATTCATGAAAATACAATTTATTTACTATTGCAGCTAATATATTAATCATTAAACAATTTTTCTAAAAAAAAAAAAAAAATGCGTGCCTTTAGCATATACTCATTAATGAAGGTCGTGGATGTGATATGTAAACTTTCTTTATTATTATTTTTCACACGGTGAACAAGAAGAGAGGGACCTGGGGAAAGCTAAGGACTTGGAGCAAATTCATAGAGATAAATGAATCAACCCCTTTCTTTGATCATCCATTAAAAGACATCTCTGTTCTTTTACAATAACACAGATAGAAAGCAAATAAAACAAACGAATAACATCGTATGGGGATCATCTTCACAGAGAATGTAGTGGTGGAAGATTATGTCCTGGAAGGATTATCAAGAGATACGTGTGCCCTGAGGCCACTGCTAAGGACATACTTGTACTGTGCTGGAACAAATCAAGGGACGGCATGTCAGTTTATATGCACCCATGTTCACAACAGAGTTAAAACAATAAATGTACGTATGATATTACAACAATAAGAATAATAAGCTTTTTTTTTTTTTCAAAATAAATTTTGTCTTGTCGAATGGTCCCAACTCATTCTCCTCTTGTCTGACTACAACTTGCATTGACCATGGACAGAGATTACCACAATTCTAGCGGCTATGAAAATAGCGGCCATCGCTTCTCAGCAAACAATATCAGACAGAACTATGCCCATCATAATAGTCGCCAAGATCGCGATGACAATGCTTCACAAAGCAACAGGAGAAATGGTGGCCCAGGAGGCGGTGGAATGGATCGAGGAAGCTCATTCTCGCGTGGCTCCAACCAAAACTATTCTTCAAGCTCGCGGAGCGAATACCCCAATTCTCGTGATGGCTACCTCACTCATAGCTCTGGTGGTGGTGATAATCGCGGTCCTGGACGCTATTCGAGCGATACTAAACAATATCAGAGTAACAATAATAATTATGATAGTAAGGGAAGAGACTCTACAAATTATTCTTCTTCTGAACCCCGTCCTAAGAACCCCACCGATTCACTCAAAGCGTATCAGCAAGCCAAGAGTAGTGACCCCTTTGCAGTTGGGGTTGAGTCCTCGGCTACTTACTTCCATGAGACTTATGACAAGCTTGACCGCAAAACCGGCTTGGCAGACGTATGTGCCTACATTGACTGTATTTAGCCAACTCTTCGTCACGCGTCTCTTTTTTTTTGTCTCTGAGAGCAATGCATTTTTTTTTAACTTTCTTCTTAATGTGATTAGCACTACTCAGGTACTAAGCACTCTGTGACAATAATCAAAACATTCTGTGAGATGGCTACTCAAACGACGGAAGACGATGTCTTGCCCCATGAATCAACCTGGAACGGTATTCAGATTGTCCGTGTCACTAGAAAGCATCCTACAGACAAAGCTTCGCCGGGCTATACTCAGCCACCTACAGAGCATACATCGTCGTTATTGAAAGCTGTCTCAGGCACTGGTTCTTCTATTGCAAATGCCGGAGGATCTTCAAAACAGCATCAACACAGTCAAGACCACTATCCACCACAGCAGCGTATGACCCGTTCAGACGATCCCACTCGCGGGTCGAATGCTCCTGGCTATGGAACAGGAGCAAGATATTTAGACAAAACTTCTGCACCAAGCAGGTCCCAAAATATTCCACAGGAGGATGAGCAACCACAATGGTACGGCTCTACGTCAACCACTCGTGGCCTCTCGTCGCAACCGAATGATGGTTTCGGTACGGCGAATAATACGGGAACTGCATCTCAAAATCAATCTTCTGCGATGCCTGCGATCGATCAGTGGTCGATTACTCCAGGCGCCACGTCCCAAAAGCCGTCTGCTGCAGCCCCAGCCATTGATCAGTGGTCGATTACTCCAGGCGCCACGTCCCAAAAGCCGTCTGCTGCAGCGCCAGCTATCGACCAATGGTCGGTTGCTCCAGGTACTAAAGGGTGGGATGCTACGCCAGGGCAAAAGAGTGTGGGCTCCATGGTTGACTGGAGTAGCGGCAAAGTTGAGGGCTTCCCTGAAGAGGCTAAACCCAAGGCAATGCCTTTAATTGGAGCCCAAGGGATACAGCAGCAGCGGTCTTCACAGCATCAACATCAATTTTCGCAGAGAGACACATTCAAAACAGACAGACCCGTTCCCCGGGGCCAAGAGCTTCATCAGTCTTTGGCTGAATCTCAACAGCAAGGATTCAAATATGATGACGTTGATGAGAAAGATGGAGGAGGAAGGCGAGCCTTTACTGAAAATTCCTGGATGGGTGAAGGTGGCGGCAGCGGTAATGTAGCAGGGGAGTATCGGTCGGATGATGGGTATCCGCGTGCATCGGATACCCGTGGAAAAGCTCCTGCCAGGGATTCCCATCAACTAGACACACAGGCGCAGAGCGGATATGGCGGCATTAGTGACCAGCGGAGCTCGACATTTGCATCACCTCCAGCTCAGGAACGTAGAGCTATGACTTCAGAGGAACGGTTTAATAATAGTAATAGCCGCCGAGACAGTGTACAGAGCAACTTTAGTTCGGTAGGCAGTGGAGCAACAGCAGTCAGCGGAGGTATGTCATCTGCCAGTGGAGCAACAGCAGTCAGTGGTTCAGCTCCAAGTACTTCACGGGCGTATGGTGATCGAGCATTGCAGCCTCGCGGTGGTGGTCAATACGATAACGAACCTTATAGAAGCGGAGCTGATCGCGATGGAGCAATAGCTCAACGAAGACGCAATGAGGGTCGTGGGGATCAAGGCCAGCAATCGCATCAACATAATTTCCGAGCTGGACCTGATCCTAATAGTCCCGCGCAGCCTTCTGCGCGGCGCTTTGTTAGCACTAATCCTGGACATGAATCCGCTATTTCAGCATGGTCTGCAGCTTCAATGGGCGCAACCAAGCTAAGTAGTAACCCTACAGGCGCTAATGGCAATAGCTACCCTACAGGCACTATGTCTCCATCGATTACATCAGCCGCAGATGAGTCAGGTGGTTCATCATCTCAATCGCCAACTAACAGAGCATCCCATTCGAGCGGAAACTCGGCTACGCCAGGTATCCTAGCGACAGTGAATGATTTTCAGAGCTTCATGGAGAAAGCTAAAGCGTTTACTCCATCAGCTCCGACTAGACAGAAAGGAAACCAAAGAGGAAGGACGGACAGTGATTATGATGGTAGTCGTCATGAAGATGATAATAGTGAGGGTACAGGGGGGTATAGTCGAGGAAGTAGTGTTAACCGTGGTCCCGAATGGGAGCGAGGCGTGCAGTCCTCCACGAACACGCAGCAACAGGAAGGGTCCGGCTATCAAACGCCACAGTCACATGATCGCTCAATTCCAGAGGAAGAGGCGAGGATCGAGGACGATACTGGAGCAGATACAAATGTAGATACAAACGAAGTAGCGCAAGAGAGTAAAGTAAAGCCAAATTGGTCTTTGCAAGCGGATCAAAATGATGAGAGCGAGGCGGAATTTGAGCGTAGAAGAGAGATGGGATGGCAAAGCATTACTTCCAATGATGGTAATAATGGAGAGACACCACCTTTATCCGGAGAATTGGGGAGCCAACGCGACAACGAATCGTCGTCGCTTTCGCCCCTTGCGCCTGCCAGTCCTTCGACTACGATTGCAGATGATCAAAGCCGCGTTGCTATTGTGCGTACAAGCAGTATTAGCAGCAGAGGTAGTGATAGCAGTGAGGTGCTGAGTGCTATGGCCATGGAAGACAACCTACGTTCATTTCAAAACCAAGCTAGAAGTACAAGCCCTGTGGTAACGAGAGGCACTACCCCCACCCCTGCTGTGGATTTTGGTGTTACTGTATCCTCTAACGCAACCGAGGAGCATGGAGAAGAGGATTCTCGATCACAAGCGGTGGAGGATGAGGATTCTCAATCACAAATGACGGAGGATAGAGAGAAGAATCCTCAATCACAAATGATGAAGGATGGAGAGAAGGACGCTCAATCGCAAGTAGTGCAGGATGGAGAGGAGAATCCTCAATCACAAGTGGTGGAGCGGAAAGACGAACCCAAGAAGGAAAGTGCGGTTGAGAACGCAGATGTTTAAAAAAACAAAAATTCTTGCAACCTCCTTTTTTTATCATACGGTAGTTTTTTTTATTGGTTCTTTCTTGCAGGGACATTACTTTCACACACACAAAGTAATTGCTTACTCTTTGCATTTAATAAACGACGAAAATTTTGCATATTCATTATTTGTCACTTGTTTATAATCTTTTCTATTCTGAGGATTGCATATTCTGCAAAACAACTTTTTCGAGTTCATGATCCCCTGTTCGTCTCGCCAATTGAAGCATCAAGTTGTGAGTAGCCTTGTCAGGCCGAATTCCGGATTGGCGATGAATTTGATGTATCCAGTTCGATCGGCGCATAAAAGTCTGGTGATGTAGAGGAAGTGCTGGTCTGAAAAATGGGAGAGCTGATGCTGATGGGACTGACGATGGATTTTGTGTTGTATGGGTATATTTACCATTGTCATTGTTATCGGCGCCACTCTCATCGCTATAATTGTTGTCGGTAATGCTGACACGCTGTGCACTAGGGCTATGACTGCCGCTAGGGCTTAGCCTCATCTCTGCATAGATCTCCTTGGCAGCACTGGCTTCTCCATAGTCCACAAGGACTTTCAAGATCTGATTCAACAGTACGGTATTGGTATGACGGGCCAGGCCTTCTGCTGGCAACGTTTGTCTCGAAAGGTGATGTTGTTGACATTCATCATCCCTTTGGGCTGACAAAGGATCCTTTGAGGCTATGATTGCATCCATATCCGTGCTTGCTGTTGCAGCAGTCGATGATCGAATGATTTCCTTATAGATCTGTGCAACTCCTTCAGGATCACGCTTAAGGACATGGGCCTGCATCAGAACAGAGAGTGTCTGCGTATTGGGAGTGACAACATTAGGACACTTTTCTTGGTGATTTTGTTGCTGTCGTTGTGGGATGGGCTTAAGACGGTCTGCATTATAGTTAGGATGGTGTTCATGGTCTTGGTTTTTCTGATGAACTTGATGCATGTGATTCCATATTTGATCCGCGCGTTCAAAGTCCTTGGCATTGAGCAACGCATCCATCAAAGCAGTGTAAAGGACCACATCGGGCTTCATACCCGTGAGTAAGAAGTCTTGCCAAATCCCCCAGATCCTGTCCACCGCTGTCATTGCTATTGTGTCGGTGACTTTTGCTGCTGCAGGTATTGCCGCTGCTGTTGCTTGTTCTGAACTTGGAGGATTCGTTGAAGAAGCATCTAAAGAGCTGGCTGTAGACGACGCAAAGGAGGAAGGCTTATACAATATTTTCTTTTCTTGTGGGGATGGAGGGACAGATCCGATCCAATCCATCAGGATGGTATACTCAGAGACCCTTAATCCATGGTAGTCGCCACTCATCAGATGAGGGGCAAAACCTGGTTTGGCGTGATTGTTGTTATGACGGTAAGAAGAAAACAATACTCCATGCTTTTTGATCTTTTTTCGCTCCTTTTCATTCAACCAAACCAAATCCATGGCAATCCTGAGCAACTGTTTCAAATTAGCTCTTGTCTTGGGCTCCCGCCCCTGAAGCAGGAATAGAGCTCGAGTGTCTCTTCTAGGAATCAGGATTGTATCGAATGTGGATTGTAGACGACTCAGAAAATTGTAATGGACTAGTGCTGACCGAAGTATAAACCTTGTTGTCGCTCCTGTGGCTTTTTTGTTGTCATTATTCGCACTAAGACAGTTATTGTCTGCGCCTGATAAGGAACAAAGTTGATTTAGTGAAGCATAAAATCGAGATAGAGCATCAGAAGTAGAGGTCCAAGACATAACGTGCTCAGCAGGAATAAGGTGTCCATACTGGTCAACATTGCCTAACGCACTTGCACTTTGATCTAAAAAGCCGGTCGTAGTTGGGAAATGCCAAGGCCCGGATTTGTCAGAATGGAAAGTGGTAGATCGTGCTTTTGTTACTGTAGGTAGGGTCGCCGAAATGGAGGGAGAAGATTGTGACAGTGTGGACAATTGGGCGGGAGAGAGTGAGAGTGACGATGGGCTCGATGTGGGCTCTAGTGTCACTGTTAGACCCGATGGTTTCTTTAATGATGGCGGTAATGGTGACGGTGATGTAGGAGTGTGGTCGTGTTCAGAAGCCATGTCAGATTTTGAAGATAACATCGATGGGCCAGTAAAACGCGTGCATGTTGAATGGTCAGGTCCTTTGGAGATATCTGATCTTGTTGGCAGTGACAACGACGAACTGGATGAAGCCTCTGTCAGGACATTGCGCAGATTGCGATCATTAAAGTCATCGTCATAAATGTCTGATACCGGCTCTATTGAAGAGGTGTCTGTGATTTTAAGTCGACCCATCTCGTCCTTCACTATGATAGTCTTCCTGGAGTCCGAGATATTCACCGCGGTTGCTGCGAACGGTTTAGATATCGAGGTTGAAGATGATGATCCTGGAGTATGTGAGAGAGTGGATGGATCTAGTGTCGAGGATTGCTGATCTGTTTTGCTATGTTGGCGTCGAAGACGATGATGGCGTTGATGCTGTTGTGAATAATGTCCATCGTGTCTTGAGGGAGAGTAGTCCAATGAGGTTTTTGATATTGACGTTGGTGATGATTTTGAAGGAGGTGAGTCGGAACAGATTGCTTCTGCAGTCGACGAGAATCTTCGTGGGGTCAACAAGGTACTCGTTTTCGGAAGTGAGGATTGAAGCAAAATCCTGTCTTTGCGAGCTGCCTGAAAGAATGACGATCTATATCCCCGTGCTTGTCGTGTCGCTGATGCTGTTGCTGTTGCTTGTGTTGTGGCCGCGTGAGCGGAGCAGAAGAGATGCCGTGCTGAGAACTGAATGACGGCGCTCCAATGGCGATCGAAAAAGTCAACGACATGGTTTGAAGCTACCGCTAATCTATGTTCCCGAGTATGATTTGGCCATGACCATGACCATGAATGTCCTGCTATTGGCATTCCCCTTACTGCTGCACCCCTTCCAAGATGCGGCTTTGGCATCGTTCCTTTGTTTGAGTGTGTTGTGAGTGAATGAGATGCTAAAAAACCACCGAGAAATCAACTTTGATTGAATTAGCGAAGGAAATAACATATTTGAGGAATTAAAGGTAAATAACGTGACTGGAAGAGGAATAAGGCAGTCTGCAGGCCGTGGATCGTAAGAAACCCTCTCTTACAATCACAATGGTTAGTCGCTGGCTACTACCAAAAAATTAATAGGCTCTGAGACTGTGGCGGATGGGAAGTGGATATTGACTTCCATCCAATCCATTATATCGATCGATCCATCAATCCATCCAACTCTTTTTGTGTGCGGTTTTATTTGCGTCTTCAGGAATCATTATTATTCAGCTACTTTTTCGAATTGAAAAAAAGAAAAAAAAACAATCTCATCAGCGTTGAAAGAAATGGAACTGGATTAAGCGACTGCTTGGGTTTGACTTAATGTTTATAACGCAATTAATCTGGACCAGCTATCAATACTTCCTCCATCTATACGCCTCCAGTGTTATTGCTGCGATCAATGGTCTACAGATGGACTGTTTATGGCTGTCTTGAAGGAAAACTTATCCTTAGAATCCACAAGGCTCAGCTCATTTATTACTTACAACAGGGCTACACTTATCCCGAGCTTTATTCTTGGTGTTTGGACAGTGTTGAGATATAACAAAGACTATGAACTCATCTTTTTCAGATCAGGATCAGGATCAGGCTCGGGATCTAGATCTAAAGTTGAAGAGTGCAGTTTGGACTTCTGGACAGTTGTCAACAACTGAGTGTCTCCTTACACGGCTTGTCTGACACTGATTCTTTGTCCTGATTCTGGGGCTTCCGGCTTTTTTTTTTTTTTTTTTTTTTTTTCGTGATCTATACACTGACATCACTTTTTTATGCATTTTTTTTATTTACTCAAAATTTATAGGCCAAAAAGGACGTCGCTGCCAAGCCTTCGTCATCTTCGGGTGGCAAAGCCAAGAAAAAGGTAAAAGGAAAAACATGGCATGGACATTGGATAAAAACAGATCTGTAGTCGGGAGTATCAAAAAAGAAAGTTACAGCCATAGTCGTGGCAGGCGAGACTTTTACGATGAATGAGAGGTGTGAGTTCATCGGTGTTGTTTTCCATGATTCGTTTCCAAATTGGCACTCCCTTGTAATATTGCCTAACAGTTCACTATGATCAATAATATTCATGGACGCCAAAAAATCAAAGATACTACATGAATGGCTCAGCTTGTCGGTGCGCAACACGTAATACAAAAAGTGTGAAGATTCCCCAAACTAAATTAAGTTTCATTATCCTATATTTTGCATATAATGTGTATTATAGAAATGGTCCAAGGGAAAGGTCAAGGATAAGGCCAACAACGCTGTCATCCTTGACAAGGCTACCTACGACAAGCTCATGAAGGAGGTCCCTACTTACAAGTTGGTCTCGCCCTCCGTCTTGGTTGACCGTCTCCGCATTAACGGCTCTCTTGCCCGTAATGCTATCCGCGAGTTGGTCAAGTTGGGTCACATTGTCCCTGTCTCCACCCACGGCGCCCAGTGGATCTACACTCGTGCCACCGGTGTTGAGGAAGAGAAGAAGTCGGCTGCTAAGAAGACGGCTGATGATGAGGAATAAATAAAGCAAAACAAGCAATTTTTGTATAGATTTCATCATCTTCTTTTCATCCATAAAAAACAATCCAAAAAAAAAAAAAGGACGTTATCTTTGTTTCTGGATGGAGTTGTCACGTTGTTGATTCAATGATGGATAGAATATATGCTTCATTTATCAATCATCATTTTCAGGCACTAGGACACCACATTCAAAGCCATGTTGGTGTACGACTATACTTCATTTTACAGAGGTTCTACATGTGGGTTGGTAAATCGACGGGCCCAACTGTAATTCGTGGAATACAGATCTCCGATTTCTATCCGCCAAACCTTATTATTCACCCATAAAAGTTGCTTCTGTTCCTTTTTTCTTCTTTGTTTCACTTCTCTTTACCTCAGTCCACTCACTTTCCATAAAAAAAGACATGGTTCTTCAAACTAAACTTACCAAGCTGGTTGGCATCAAGCATCCCATCGTTCAAGGTGGCATGCAATGGGTAAATTTGGAAATGAATCTTTATTTTTTTTTTTATTTTTTCAATGTCATGGCAGCCAAATGCACACCTTTGCTTCTCATATTTTACATATTTCAAACACTATACACACACAAAGACAATGTTACTCTTCTTCCCTCTCGCTCTTGTTGGACGAGCAAAAGAAAAAAATCAGTTGGTGTAGCTTTTACATTAAAACGACACGATCAAGTACAAATATGCATTCCACAAATGATGAACCTGTGATGAATTTAGCCCTTCTCTCTTTACAAATGTTGTGTGTCTGTGAAGCGTTTCTGTTTCGCTTCGCCTCATCAATTGATCCGAAAAGAACAAGTTTTCTGTAGTGTCACTTATTAACTGTTTTCATTTGACTTGTCACTTATTTGTTTGCTGTCAAAAGGTGGGAACGGCCGAGCTCGCTTCAGCAGTGTCGAATGCTGGTGGTTTAGGTATTTTGACGGCATTGACTCAACCTACCCCTGAGCATCTTCGTCAAGAGATCCGTCGTTGCCGTACGATGACAAACAACCCTTTTGGTGTCAACTTGACGTTCCTCCCTGCTATGACTCCCCCTCCCTATGCTGAATATACCGACGTGATCATTCAGGAAGGCATTAAGGTTGTTGAGACTGCTGGTAACAATCGTACGTACCATACATTGTTGTTGTTTATCACATGTTATTTGCTCAAGTGTCAAAAAAACAAAATTCTCTCGATCTAACCGGAATCAATTTGATCCCTTTCGGCTTATTTTATCCTCTTTCCTGCGTCAAATGGCTCATCTTTCACCATACAACGCATCCTATATATAATATAGCTGGTGAGCACATCAAGAAGCTCAAGAAAGCTGGTGTCGCTGTCATTCACAAGTGCACTTCGATTCGTCATGCCTTGAGCGCCCAGCGTCTCGGTGTAGACATGCTCAGTATTGATGGCTTTGAGGTATTTATTTGCCTTTTTTTTTCTTTACTCCAAGTTAAGCATCTTCTAACCTCTTTTTTTTTTTTTTTTTTTTTTTTTTTCCTTTGATGATGGGTAGTGCGCTGGACACCCTGGTGAGGACGATGTGACGGGATTGATTTTGTTACCCCTTGCTGCTAAGGCACTCAAGATTCCCTTCATTGCTTCAGGTGGATTCGGTGATGGTGCTGGTCTTGCTGCTGCCCTTGCTCTTGGCGCTGAGGTTAGAATCCACTAAAAATCGTATCAATGGTCTTTAAAGAAACAAACGAAACTCGAGTTCTTAACATTTACTCTTTTTATCTTCATGTGAATGTGCATTTGTTTCTAGGGTATCAACATGGGTACACGTTTCATGTGCACACAGGAAGCCCCCATCCACAACAACATCAAGGAACAAATCGTCCAAGCTGGTGAGCGTGACACATCCTTGATTTTCCGTACACTCCACAACACAGCTCGTGTTTTCAGAAACAAGGTTGCAAAGGAGGTGATTGAGATTGAACGTAAGCCAGGTGGAGCCGAGTTCTCGGAAGTAGCTCCCTTGGTCTCGGGTCAACGAGGCAAGCTCGTCTATGAGATCGGTGACCCTGACCATGGTATCTGGACTGCCGGCCAGATCGTCGGTCTGATCAACGATATCCCTACCTGCGATGTCCTTGTCAAGAGGATAGTTCAACAAGCCGAAGAAATCATCAAGGACCGTCTGGAAAGCATGATCATCCCAGAATCCAAGCTCTAAAAGAAATAGCAATAATAATTAGACATGTACATTTATAAAATACAAATATACAAATGTATCAATTCGCAAGAATTCATTGATGCCTATTTAGAAGGAAGCATCAGATATTGGTCATAAGGAGTGTTATTTTTTACTTTTTATTTTTATTTTTTTTTTATCGTGTACGAGTATATGAGTTGTAGATTATGCCAAGGAGTGTTTTTTGTATGCAACAAGTTAAAAAAAAAAGAAAAAGAAAAAAAGCAAAGACTGAAAGAAAGGTGGATGCAAAAAAAAAAAAAAATACAAGCTCGAAAATAATAAAAAAATAAAATAAAACTAGAAAGACAGAAATGAATCATCTTTCTTTTCCTTTGGACTTAGATTCGCTCATCGCCCGGTTTGAGGCCATAGCGTGTGCCATTGGGCGAGATATAGCGACTGTTGAAGATCCGCTCCAACATCTTCTCTCGGGTATAATAACGCGCTAATGTTTTCCTATCGCCGGCAGCTTGAACAGTTGCACGCACTTGGGCAATGCTCATGGTACGGCCTGGATCCATAAACGCACAAATGTTCTCAAAGATCTCGTGAGGCATGTTTACTAGGTTGGCCAAAATCCTATGCGGATTGTACTCGATTGCTGTTGGCTCCACTGGTGTGGTCACGGTCGAGTTTGAAAGTATGTGACTTTGCTTGTTCTGTTGGTGATGGTGAGGGTGATGATGATGATCAGCAATGGTCGAAAAGCTCGATATTGATCCTCTATGTAAGTGACGCGAACTTGAAGATTGTCGTGATGTTGAGTTATCGTGACTCATATTAGACCCAACTTCTCCTTCAGCACCATCGCCATCTGCACCGTTAGACTGTGGAGCAACATGATTTCCATTTCCCAGATGGCTAGCACCGCTTTTCCCAATTGACAACAATGAGGCCAATGAGTTAGATGAGTTACTTCTGCCCAATTTAACACGTCGAAAGATGTTCCATCCATGATAGTGCTGATTGTTGTGTTGTTGGATATGATGCTGCTGTTGAAGATGAAGTTGTTTCTGGTTTGCAGGACGGCCCAAAAGAACAATTCTGGAAAGGACCAGGATACGACAGGCGGCTGCGTAAATGGCCTGTTGCCAGATATGGTTCCTGGTCAATGAGTTCTGGAAGGTTTCGTAAAGTGCCTGACGATCCTCAGAGTTGTAGTCCAATTGAATTCCTTTAAGGGACCGGTTTTTAATAAGATGCGAAGCCAGAGCCCAGTAACCGTCCACTCCAATATCTGGATTATTGATCAAACCCAGGTTTTGAAGCCCTGTTGGGGTAGACAAGACCTTGGAGAGATAAATCGCTGCATCAGTCGATAGACAACAGTTGGTAAAAACGACACTCTCCAATGTTGAGTTCATTGCCATTCCAGCGGTCAGCTCCTTAACTGCGTCCGAAGAGAACAAGTTATACGACAAGTTGAGTTCACGGAGGGTCGTATTGATTTTAAGAACGTCTGCTAGTGCTTTCAGTCCCACAGCCGATTGTCCCTGGCCTATGTTATTGAGTTCTAAGTCAAGACTGATAAGATATTGGTTCTTCTTGAGACTCTCACAAATGTCTGCCAGGCCCTTGTCACCAATATTATTGTGTGGTATGTACAAATGAGTCAGGTGTCGATTAGAGATCAAAGCTGTAGCAATGGCTGAGGCGCCCTTGGGTCCCATCTCGTTCATATCCAAGCTCAAGGAGTATAATGTCCGATTAAACCTGACCGCCTCTGCAATGTGTATGATACCCTCAACTCCCAGTCCATTGGATCCAATGTTCATGTGCCGAATGACCCTGTTTTTGGATAGAATTTTGGCAATGAACGGAGCTCCAGCTTTTTTGATTTTGTTGGATTGTAAACATAATCGTGTTACACCACGATTATGAATCATGGCTTCAGCCAAAATCTCAGCTCCCTCTGAGGTGATTAGGTTACCAGATAGGTCCAATGTTTTTAGAGACTCATTCTTTACTATGACGCGTGCCAGGTACTTGATCGTCTTGTCATTCACACCTGATCGTGCCAAACTCAGTGTTGAAATGGTCTTGTTAAATTTCCATGCTTCAAACATCAACTTGCTGGCCTGCTGACTGATCATATTACCCTCCATTTTGAGTGACTTAATGTTGAGAGCATCTGAAGACTTTATCAATTTAGCCAAGATCTTTGCATCAGATATCGAGACCGACGAGGATGTGATGTTGAGCGCCTCGAGAACCTTGGAATCTTTGCCAGTCATATCTTTGACGAGAACATCCAGGTCCATCTCAGACAACATCACAAAGTTACCCTTTTGAATTGCAGTGATGATGGGCGCCAGAGGGACTTGAGCATGTGATCCAGAATAGCGGGATTTTGAGGAGGATCGTGAGGTGGAGCCTTTCTCATTGATGGTCGCAAAGCTCCTCTCACTAGAAGTTCTGGTCAAATTGAGAGTCGGAAATGAGAAGACATTTGTTTTGACCTTCCGAAGTGGTGCTCCATAACTTGTTGGTGCGGGCAAGGACCTGTTCCTGCCGAGTTGAACCATTCCCTGGTAATAAAAAGTGTAGTTGTTTGTTTCTGTTTAATTAAAAAGTTGATGGAAAATCTGTGAGGATGAGAATAGAAAAAAAAAAGGAGAGGGTTGGTTGTAAGTTGATGAAAAGGATGCTCACTCTATTATCTTTGTAACCCCCTCTATTTCTCAGCAAGGAGGTGGCGTATAAGTTTCACATGCACATGGGAGAAAACGAGGAGTCTTTACCTTTTTGGTGGCGGCAGCAAAAAGAAATGGGCTTTGTTGGTATCGCGGTAGGTGTAGTTAGGTGAACTAAATAAAAACCGATCGCGGGAAGAATGAAAATGAGCGATAAGGACAAGACTAGAATGTCAAGAAAAAGGAAAAATAATAATAATAATAATTGGTAAGTTATTATTTTTATCTCTTGTACATTAAATATAAACGTGACACTGTGGACAGGGGTTTAAAAAAAAAAAAAATAGCCAACGATTGTAATGGAAGCAATGGAAGAGTCGATGGTGAATGGTGCAGATGTACTGAAGGAATGAAGGAAAAAGGAGGTTGCAAATTAGGGGTAGAGTCTTTAGGCTTCTCTTTGCCTTGACTTTGAGGGGCAAGAGAAGAAACCTTATTGCCTTTTCCTTTTGAATTCCACAACGCACGTTAAAGCAAGGATGCACAACGATGTACAACGACGTGCATAACATGGCATGGAGAAAGAGAATAAGAGTTAAATAAATTACCAGTTTTCAAGTGGAAAAATGCAACAAAAGGAGACCAAAGACGAAACAATGGAATGGAGGGATATGGATGGCTTTTATCATTCTCAGTAGTTCATAGAGCGATAATGATGCTGATTGATGCCTCCAGTGAAGTGATAAAGCGCCCCTTCTTCTCATTATGCCATCACCCACACATTTGTTGTTTCCATAGAAATATCTATTAAAGGTCATTTGAAATTAGCGAAGCGCCAAAGGCTGAAGGGTTATTGCATCGGGCATACTTACATAGGGTGTAAGCTAGGTGCTGTGGTGCTGCGGGGGATATTTTGCCATGCCTTGGCAGGCTGTTGTGCAAAGTATAGATGAAAGGCGAAGGAATGAAAATGTCAGAGATTGGGAAGCACAAAACGAGGAGGGTGACCTCTGTTTATGGGCGAAGTTATTAGGAGCACGTCCAAAACAGCATGCAGAGGATTCAGCAGAGGAATCAAAATACAAAATGGTGTCAAGATATGCAATAAAATGAAAGTATAAGAAAACACGGAAGACGCCAATGGTGTGAGCGCTCCGCCCACTTTTTATAATTAAGAATCCATTCCCAAAGTTGGGGCCATTGAAAAGCAGTCAGCTTCAGGAGAAGAGGAAGGAAAAAAACTCTTTCTTGCCTTTCACCTGTGAGCCATATTTAAAGAGAGAAGACGAATATGGCAAACATGTATAGCCAGTTGCACATGTTTGCCCAGATGTCTGCGAGTGTTTTCACGATAAGCGCGTATATTGCAACAGCAAAGCCACATCACATCGGTTTGCAAGCTGGTTTTTGCAAAGATTATCTATGGTAACCAACCACAAAGAATAGTATAGAAACAAATATCATGTTGAAAGAAAGTTATTTCATTTACCTTGGTATAACTTAATCGAACGTTGGATTAATAAAAGAGGGGGAGGATAGCTTTGATTGATGAGTGGCGTAAGTGTCTGTAATTGGGAAAGAGAAAAGCGTCCGTCAGTTACTATATTTTCAGAAGTGAAGTGTTTGTGCCTGTTTGTTTACAAGATGCTGTGAGAAGACTAAAATGAGAAGCAAATGCATCTTTTTATCCAAAAATCCAAATAAAAATAATTCAGGACCGAGTGCATATTGACGTATATAAAAAGGACTGCAATTGATTATTAAATTACATGAAGATGTTTGCTTCCAATAGCATGTTTAAGGGATTTAAGTGTAATCGATTGTCATGGAGATGACAATGATGGTTTGTACGTCCATGATGTTAATCCCAAGGGAGGTCGTGCATGCGCATGCACAGGTATTGACATTGGTTGTGAAAATGCATGCATGCCAAGTCTGGTTTGGTTTGGTTGAACCAAACAGACCCAAATCCATCAACACATGGTCGTGCGACAAACCATTGGAATGAAAAACGTGAAGACCATGACTCTTTTTCATTTTGTGTTTTTGTGCTTTTGGTTGAGTAGGATGATATGGCGCACTAAAAGGGCTCCTCCCTCCTCTTGCTCCATCCTTGGATCATTTCTTTCTTTTGTTGGACAGACACATTGTTTTGAACAATGAAAACTGAAATCGTTCAGACAGCAAACCCATGTGATGAAAACAAGTATCCAAAAGAGTGACAAACACCCGATAGCAGACGTCTCACTGCCATCCTCCCTTCTCGTAGCTTTTTTATATAAAACGCACAAGCACAGTACAAAGATTCTCGGTAAGAGCGGAGGGTATTTTGAAACAGAAGCTAAAAAAAAATAAACATTGATTGTTTTTGTAATGTTACTTTTAGGATGGAGTGTGTTTATAGATGGAACGTTGATAAACTTCGATGTCCATGGATGTTGTGAGGGAATTTTTTCAATAAGCGACAGGGGTATGATGGGGCATGGGCCAAACCCACACCAGGATATTTCTTATTCCTTTGGAGAGCATCGCATTTTTTATATGCACCCACACACGTTGTGGGTTAAAGAAAGGATGAATATTGAGAGAGATCTGCGTTACATAGATTTTTCTTTTATCAAACGCATCATATAAAAAAAAAATTCCATATTGAGATGGCGAGATTCTAAAATTCTGCACATTCTCCAATCACAATGCCGTTACTTACACCTTGGATGGTTAGAGATATAATACTTGAATGAGGCAAAACACGGTAAATGTATATGTGCTAATTGCGAACGCTAATGATGTGTCAGCAACCAAGGTGAGGAGCAGGAAGAGAAGAGGGAGAAAGAAAAGAGAGAAAAAAAGACCAAGGTTGTGGTTTTTATATCGCCAATTTTATTTGGTCACGATACCTTATATTTTTAATCTAAAAACGATGATTGAATTGTTCTGGTGGCATCTCACTACGTGACGGACTTGCAACAATACTCGTAACAAGCGAGCTAATTGGCTGCCAATACACTCGAAAGTATTCAAAAAATATAAGGTATCGCGACCAAATGAAACGGGCTATACTTTCCATGAGGAAAGGTAAGAAAAGTGAAAAATAAAATCAGAGCGGCATCAATGCAAACAAACAAAACAAAACAAAACAAACAAAGCGCACATTGCTTTGGGCAGAAGAAGGGCGTGCATGGTCCGAAAAAAAAATAAAAAAATAAAAAAAAAATAGATCACTTAGTCAATCATACTACATATACTACATCGGCTATTGGCCTTTTATCGTTTATTATCATTAAATCAATCCTGCACCCTCCCATAGCAACCATGTTGAAAACAGTCTAAACCCAGCCAGGCAACATCGTGTTGCATTTTTTCCATGATTTTCTATAACGATCGAAAATTGCCACTATGGTAGACTTTTTCCTCACTTTCAATCTCGTTTTCATTTCGTCCGCTACTGTTTTTTTTACTTTGATCCACTGATGCAAATGCAGTAAGCAATGCCAGCACTGATAATTTGAGCATTCTGACACGTCATGCCAGTAATACCCTTCTTCAATTTGCATGTACGCGTCCTTCATCTTGATTAATCTTTTAAAAAAGGGATACAGTCGTAACTAATTTGGCCTTGCCCTTTTAAACATAGCAATCAGTAATCAAGCAGTGGATTGTATTACAGAGAACTGAATGTTGGAATGACAAGATGCGCGAAGCAGAGCCATTTTTCAAGGACCCCGGGCTAGAAATATATACAATCCCAGAACTTGGATCGAGTTAGCGGTGATAAGTATTCGTCCCCAATATGTAGGGCTTCTACCTTGATTCTCTCGTTTTCATATACTATCTCAATTGTTTATATATTTCTGTATGATCGTCAATCTATTTTTCGTTTCTTTCTTTCTTTTTTTCTTTCTTTTTTGTTAGGAATATACATAGAATACGCAAACGGGAAAAGGGATCATCAAAATAAGGAAGGAGGTGGTTAAGGACGGACTGCATTTTTTCTTCCTCGGAGAAAAAGAAAAATAGGTCATTGATCTGGCATCGGCATGGGAGCATCTAAATTGGGCATGCTCCTTTGTCGATATTGACCTTCATGTTTTTATTATAACCATAGCAGGTATTTTTCTAACGTATTAATTATAATTAGGGTTGGCGTAACATCATTTGGAAAAATCAAGACTTTACTATGAGCTTCCATGCGCTCAAGGAACAAAGTTAGTTGCTGGGTTGGGAGTGGTGATGGAAGACCGAGTAGAGGCCAACAACAAAACCATGGAGGAAGGATAGACCGAAGGGCCATTTTTATGTAACACAAATGAGGATGATCGTTGTGAGTGAGGTTTTTTTTTTTTTTTTATTGACCTTTTGGATAAAGATATGACCATCACAAGGTGGAGTGCATATATACACGCAGGGATAAAGAACGAACAAAACAAAATCAAGCAAACTATAGACCATTGGACATCACAAATCAAAAAAAAAAAAAAAAAAATCATTTGAATGCTCCAAAAGCAAAAAAATTAATCCATTTGCGACTATGAAATCTGCAACATTGTAATTCCTGTTCCCCTGTTCTATGAATTTCTTCCTTTTTTGTGGCAGTTTATTACTTTATTGCCAAATAACGAGAACCAATCCATAAAAGAACGGAAACTCTCTTCTCTCTTTGGCATTGGACTAAAAAAAAAAAACAAATAGACAAAGGTAAGTTATGGTAATGTTCATGGTCACATCCAGTTCCTAAAACTTCCTTTTGACTATCTATTTCTGAGTATATTCCCTCTAAATTATAACTTCAAAAAAAGAAAAAAGATAAAAAACGTGCCGAACAACCTGCATATCAACCAAGTACTCTTTTTTATCCTTCTTAGATCGAAAATCAAGAAAGCCTTTAATATATACAACCAAGGCAAGCTCATTTGGACCAGCTATGAATGAGCTCTTTGTTATATGTTGTTACTGTTGTAATGTTGTCAACATTAAACGCGCCGATCAGCATGTTTCTTCAGTCCATACGATACTCATGTACGCCTTGTAATTGCTACTTTCTTTTCTATTCCGCTCAATCATATCCACAAAAAAGAGCAGGAGACATGTGCAATGACTACATACAAGTTTATTGAAGTACCTTTTTTTTTTCTGTATCTGTTTTGGTAAACAATGTATTTTTATAAAATAAAGATTGGTGTCCATTCATGGTTGACAAAGACCCCTGTCTATTTTGTCGCCATGTATACTTTACTGCTATCGTTAAAATATATCCTTCTCCACAATGTTTATATATTTTTCGAACAACAACTGAAACATTTACAAATGACAACATGGAAAGGAAAAAAACTAAATACTTTAAATGACAAAGAGTGACACGCGTGAGGCGAAGTACGCCAATTTGTTCTATTAGCATGTGTTAGAGCAGAATAGAAAAAGGCCTACTTAAATTTATTTTCAAGTCGGAAAGATGCGAACATGCCATGTGGGCAAAAAAAGAAAAAGAAAAAGTTTTTCAAGGAACCCGCTTGCATGTATTACTTTATTAAATATTATTATTATATTTGTTGTTATTAATTCGTTACTTCCATCCATTAGACAGTTGTTTCTTCTTGAAACGTCCTAAACACCATCGCCATACTAAACACACAAGCCGAACAAAGCCATTAGAAAAAAGTGATTCGGACACAGAGGGTCCAATAAAATTTCAGGGGCAAAAATGCGTTTGTGGTCTAGTGGTCAAGTGGAATATTGGGCGTGAGTTAATCAGAATACAGTCACTATGTGAACAGATGCCTGTCCATGCACATGAACAGTGCATGAAAGGAAAGCTCAGAATATTCTTTATCTCAAAAAAGAGGATTGTGGAAACAAAGAGATACTAATCTTTGTGGTGCAGCATCCCCTGATGGCGCAAAAAAGGAAGTAGGCATGTCACGTCAATAGCACAGCCATCATTGTCTGGAAGAAAACAGCCAAACGGGCTTTAAGGCTCCTTAAAGCACAAAGAGAAAGAAAGAGTATGGCTCTACAGCCCAAACGAATGAGACAAAACACAGAGACGCGAGGTATTGATTGTGCTCTGTCTACGCCAATGCCTGATCAAGTCATACCAGTAATCATCGACGTACAATGATGCTTCCCAATTCGATAAATGCTTTTTTTTTTTTTTTTTTTTTTTTTTTTTTGAAGTGATAGATATAACGCGCACGTTTTTATCTACATCAGAACATCAGAAGCAACAACCGAAATTAATAGTTGATAAAAGCGATCCCAATTATACAAGAATGGAGTTGGTATTTTGGGAGGGGGTGGGGATCGCTTAATATTTATTACAGCTCGATTGATGGCCCTCCCCATTATACCAATTAAGCGTTCGTAAAAATAGTAAAAGGAGAATATGTGCATAGTAAATAAAAGGTGTTGATGCAAGGAAAATAAAAAAAAAAAAAAAGCTTTACAGAACAACGCCTGCAATGCAAGCGGACATGATGGTGCTCAGAGCACCAGCAAGAATAGCTGAAACAGAAACACGAGCAATGTCTCCAGCGCGCGAAGGAGCCATCTTGCCCAATAGTGAGATTTGAGATCCCAAAGAGGAGGGGTTTGCGAAGGAGCAGCAGGCAAACGTAGCTAAGAGTTGGGCACGGAGCGAAGCAGTCTTGAAGAAGCCGCTTTCCATGGCAGCTGCAAAGCCTACAAACTCATTCAATGCAAACTTGACGCCCATCATTTTAGAAGATGCGTACACATCTGCAGCTGGGATACCCAGGATCCAAGCAATAGGGTAAAAGAAGTATCCTAACAGACGCTCAATTGTGATGTCGGTCACACCCAAGAAGAGGAAGATCCAGTTTAAGACATAGTTGGCACAGCCCAAAAGCGAGAGGAAACCAATCAAGACGGCGGCAATGACAATGCAGAGCTGCATTCCCAAGATGGAACCGTTGGCTAGAGCATGGACAAATGAATCTTCAGCATCAGGACGCTCCAATTC
The DNA here is from genome assembly GCF_002105155.1 of Lobosporangium transversale. Classification (NCBI taxonomy): domain Eukaryota; kingdom Fungi; phylum Mortierellomycota; class Mortierellomycetes; order Mortierellales; family Mortierellaceae; genus Lobosporangium; species Lobosporangium transversale. The sequence goes on along the minus strand of NW_019028981.1, from coordinate 564,554 downwards.
AATGGATTTGCCACGGGTTAATGGTACCTCCTCCTCGGGATAGCGCATCTTGGAGGTGACAAAAGCACAAGGAACGGACATGATACAGCACGTGATCAAGTGGGTGGGCGAAGCACCAAAGCCAATGAGACCCAAGTAGACAGATCCAGAAATGGTAGCGAACCCAGAAGCCATGACTTGATGGATCTCAGCATTGGTCGCATTCTCGAGATAGGGTCCAACCAACATGGCGGACTCGGACATTCCGACAAATGGAGCAGCACAGGCAGCAACGACCTCTACTCCGGAGACCTGGAAGAGGTAGACAATGATTCGGCCCATGGCGCCAATAGCGGTTTGAATAACATTATAATAGTAGAGGACCTGGATGACAGCGCCGAAGAAGATAATGGCAGGCAAGACTCCGATCAAGAAAGTTGATCCATAAGCCTTCATGAAGTCCGCACCCACAATGAAGCTGATACCGTGGGAAGAGAAACCCAAGAAACTGGCCATAAAACCTCCAATATACGAGAAGATGGTCTGTCCAATAGAGGTACGGATGACAAAGAGGCCCAGTATGAACTGAGCACCAATGCCGGTGCAGATTGTGGGCCAGTGGATAAGCTTACGGTTGCGTGATGTGGCCCAGAGAGTGAGCATAAAGAAGAGCAAGCCGCAGAGTGAGATGATGCGCTGAACACGAGTACCGTTCTCGTTATCCTCTGGGATGACAGCAGTCAAAATAAGCGCAATAGGGATAATGCCGTAGCCAACAATCTGACGAATTTTGAGGGGCATATGGCCCAGAGCGTCGGCTCCAGCATTCCAGAGTTTGTGAGTGGGACTAGCAAAGAAACGGTCAGGGGAATGGGCCGAGATCAAGTACAAGGTGACAAAGGCATAGGCGACAGCCAAGACCGAGATAGGGCTTCCCTTGTTCAAGACAATGGCGACAATGAGGAAGGCTAAGAAATGCGACATCAAAGAAAGGAATAAATGGGGTATGTAAGTCTTACTGTCTTATATGGCTCTGTGAGAAAACAATATTTCCCAGGATCAGACAGTTTATGCAGCAATGTTTCATTTTCAGGCCATACACAGCCTTTATGGATGTGTGGATGAGAACAAAGCATGAAGAGAAAAGCATTAGAAAATGGTCATTAACACTGACATGTTGTGCAAGACAAAAAAAAAAAATGCTTATTCCAAGTATATCTTAAAAGAAAAAGACCGCTTGGATTAGAACTGCTCTGCTCTGTTTTCAGTCACACGGCATAGATGTCCTGACTAGTTCATAATTCTTTGCCTTTTTTTTTTTTTTTTTTTTTTTTGTTGTTGCTGCTGTCCACTCATCAGAAATTGATGAACTCATAGGCAAAAATAAAAAAAAAAGGTATTCTCTTCCAACCATGGCCTTCACATCAAGGGATGAGGTAAAGGTAAGGAAACAAATAAAAAATATGAAAGAGCACTGTACCTGTGAAGCACAGCCAAGCAACGATATGCCAGATCAGTCTAAACCGCTTCTGCTGAAGCCCAAAGACCTTCTTGTTATCTTCCTGGTCAACAAGAGCATTTTTCTTGGGACCACCTAGCTCCTCATCGATCATCTCCTCGTTGGTCCGACGACGCTGGAAGAAGCCGTCGCCCTTCTCATTAATACTCTCTTGAGAGGGGGTCTCAACAGAGGTGTTATATGAGACACCATGCTCTAAAGGCACAGGAGCATCTTTTTTATGCTCAATGTGATCGGATGACATTTCCTTTATAATTTGGTCTATGTTTTGTTCCTCTAGATCCTTCGGTTTGACGCCTGTTGAAGGGGTATGAGCCGTGTGGTATAAGGAAAACGAAGTGAGGAAAGGGTGTTAAGGATGAAAAGGATAGGAAAGCAAGGATTCGGATAGAGGAATCAAATCAAGGAGGGAAAAAAAAAGAAAAGAGAATCTCTCTGTTGCTTGAGGTTTATATAAACAAGCGAAGGATGGTCGCTCACGCTTTTTTATTTGTTTATCCGATGAAGAAGTGGGGCGAACGCTAAAACGATCGAGATGATGTCCAAGGGTGCCTAAAAGGGATTTTTTTTCACTATGGTACAAAAACGGTGAACTGTCTCGATTGTGTGCATGAGAAGCATAAAACATCATTATACTTTTGCTCAACATAAACAACGTTCTTTCATTCACTTCTTTAAATCTTTTGCTTATTTCATTCAATTTCCTAAACTCTCTGAGCTGATCGTCTGGGATAAATATTGTTATTTTATTTGCTACTTGCATGCGTTGCTCTCTTTGATTACATGTTTACAATTTTTCTCATCATTGATGCACAGAAAAAGGGAACTAAACAAAGCCTTTTTTTATTTTGATTGGCTCTGGCCTTCTGCCTCGCCAACCATCGTCTTGGAGAAAAACGAACCCATGGAGCGTGGACGCATAACGGTTGGCTAGAATCAAAAGATCACACGATTATAGAGCTCAAGTGAAAGAAAACAAACCAAAACGGCCACTCCTTTCTTTCATTCTACCCTGCAGCAGTTTTCTCCGAGTGCCTTTACACAAAGATAACTTGTGTTTTTTATTTATTTATTCATTAACACATTCAAGGGAAGATAGAACGGGGGTAAGAGGCGATTGACCACAGCCTTTGATCTTGCAAAGGATAGAGCGTATGAAGCGTTGACATTATAAAAAAGCACTTTATTGTTTCGCCACTTACGATTGGATGTTTTTTTTTTTTTTTTTTTTTTTTTAGCTTTTAGTTTTCACTTTTTCACAGGGATAGACAAGGTGCTGCACTAACAGGTAAGCAACATTTTGAAAAATAAACAAAAGCAATATTCATTATCTTATGCATGTGTCTACCTACACGCATGTACTGCTTCTGACATGTTGTTGTAACCCGCTTTGCAATGATGTGGGAAAAGGGTCGGTTTTCGTAGGATTGACTATACCCGTTGTTTATTATCTTCCTTTTACTTTTTTATTTTTTATTTTTTATTTTTTTTTTTGCCTATTTCGAATAGAAAAGCAGAAGAAGGATCTTGACAGCCCTTTGTCTCATATCCTGTTTTTTATTACTGTTGTTAATGAGGATGTGTTATTGTCATCTACTATTATAGTTCCCAAGTTTTTCAGTCATACGAGGAAAAACACGAAGAATCCATATCCCATTAAGCTCTCGTTTGTGGAATATTCCCCGTGTCCTAGTCAACGCCAAACTACTCGTGTGTATATTGGCATTTGAGGGTTAAATAACAACCCAAAGTTGTTTTTTTTTACATGAGCTTGTAACGTCTATCTAAGACAGTTTTCTCCGCTCGCTCAACATGTATCTTTTCGGACATACGCCACGCTTTTTTTTTTCTCAAGACGAACTTTGAATATAGTTATTAGTTTAATCGTTTAATTTGGACCCCTTTCATTGGGCTTAAAAAAATTAAGCAGACACCACCCATATTGAACAAACAAAAAAGAATTCCTGAGCGCAAAACAAATATGCATATTATCGTAGGAGTGAATCCTATTGGCCAGCAGCTCTTCCTACTCCTTCCTTTGTGATCTTTGTGTTCTTTTGTTCATTTGATGGGCTGTTAGAATACATGAGCAGACTTCTTTTTTCTTTTTACCTTTGTACAAATGCACCCTATCACACCCGAATTCATTACATTTTTCAAATTTCTGTCACTCGTCTCGTCTCAAGAAGAAATAGTCTCATTTATACATCAAGTCATTGGAATTAACCCGCTTCAACCTTGAGGGCCCCAAATGCTTGTTTTTAAATGGTTCCTGCGATTCTTTTTTTTTTTTTTTTTTTTTTTTTTTTTTTTAATTTTCAACTAATTCCTGCTCTCAACTTCCCCGCACTCGCCTCTGCTCAATATGGAAATCAAGTTCGTGAACATGTGCTTGAATTCAAAGAAAGAGTTTCAAAGAAAAGGCTTATCTGTGCTACTTCCATCTCCGTCGAAATCTTTTGTGCATAAATTATTATATACCATTGGTGTATATCCAATGTCAAAAGTGAAAAACTATGAGATTGGAACACAAATTGCATGTAAAACGGTCGGCATTTAATTAATTTCGTTTTTTTTCCCATGAACAACCAGTACTTTATTGGTGCATGTACAGGCAGTCATCTCGAGCTTAAGAGCCATTTTAGTTTTCTATTACAGATACTCTCCATATGTAAGACGTGAGAGCGGGTGTCTAGACCCATTATTCGATTTATTCCGTTCCAACGCTGTCAGTTGACTGACTGAACTTGTTTTCCTTCAATGCTTTCTTTCTTCTTCATTCTCGCATTGCTATCATTGCTACACAACACAGTTGATAAACAGTTCGATGGGAGTTTTGCCTAACATTGACGTGTTTGTCACACTGGGTTCTTTTACCCCACTTTTTTTTTTTTTTTTTTTTTTTTTTTTTTCAATTTCTCCTCTTGGCTTGGGCCATCCATTCACTTTACACATCAAGCGCCTTTGAGCTAGCTCAGCGTGGATTGTGGGAAGATTTGAGCTTTTTCTTGAATTTCAGTTTAGAGCCGCTTTGTTATATACATGTGCCTTGCTTCCACTTGTTATAAGCCCGATACAAAAACCGTATCGTTTTCATTGTTGAAGTAACACTCCAGATGGAATCAGAACCTTGCATACTACAAACCTTGAGTACATGGTTACTCTTCTGTTGGGAACCATTCAAGATGCCCAGATGATTTCCATCCACATGATGTATCCGCAAAGTACTTAAGAAGGAAAAGAAATACACCGATAATACATACAGTTAAAAAAGACTAAAAAAAAATGAAAATAAAAAAATTATTTATTTTTTATTTTTTATTTTTTTTTTACAAGTAAGTCCGAGCAGTCGATGTTCGTCGATAGGAAGGATGGGAAGATTAATTGCTTCGTCTCTTCCTTTACATCCCAAGCGAGTTCCCAAAGTCGTCCAGCCCCGGAAAGTACTTGTCCGCAAGCCAAACATGGTCTATTGAGTGATCATACTTTTTCAGTGGTAGATCATATGGTAAGCGAATTGGCACAACATTGATCTTTTGCTGTATTTGACTTTGTTCATTAGATCCTTTTTCTTTTCCTGTCTCTTCGCCCCCAGTGAAATGGGTAAAGTGAGGTTCAGGATACGGGTCATCTAACGTTTTGTTCATTAAGAATGCACGATGATGGTCTCCTGCATCATTTACATCCTACATGTATCCACGAAAAAAAAAAAAAAAAAAAAAAAAAAAAGTAAAAGGAAGGTCAGACAGGACATGCAATTTTTTTTTTTTTTTTTTTTTTTTTTTCACTTTCAGCCATTTCATATTTTACCTCATAGAGACCAGGAAAGACTAAGACTCCTAGTTCATAGCTCTGAATCGAGAAAACAGAATTGGACTTCATTTCGCCCCAAGCTGGCTTTGAAAGGTTAGCGCTCGTGAGGAGGAACCAAGATAAATAATCGCCGTCATTTTCCTTTCTAGTCACTCGTGTAAATGTTTTAATATGAGGCATAGCTCGTTCACGACCACTCTTGACCGCTTTCCAGGAGTGTAAAAGTGGCTTAAAGTAGTGAGCCTGCTTTTTGTAACTTGTAGACCTAAATGGTAGACTACCCCCCATTGTCCATCCTTCGAAACTATAGCAATAACAGCATGATTAGGACTGAAATGAACGCGAATCATAAAATATGTGCCCCATGGGTTATTACATTTATGAGCCCAAAACGCGTCTTTCTTTTCTTTTCTTTTTACCTCATACGAACATTTTCCGCTGTTGGATAAACTATACAAAGATTTGCTTTTGTAGGATTCATGTGATTCGCGTTACGATGAGCATTTAGACTCGTCTCAAACTCTCCCTGCAGCCAGTCTTGGGACTCTTTACCTAATGATCCCACGCTTGATACCTTTTTTTTTGTTATTTTTTATAAAAAGAAGAGTAGGAATGTTAGATTAGGATTATGGATTCAGTCTATTGATAATCCTTTTACGAGCAATTCTTTTTTTTTATTTTTTTTTATTACCTGGCAGATAACCTCGGAATCATTCAACCGTCCTTGAGAGATCTCAACCTGTTGTCTCAAAACAGAGCGTAGCCTTAAATGACCCCACTTGTTCTTGTCAGGCCCCGAAAACTTCCCAGGGACTGATCCAATCAAAACTCCTTTAACTCTCGAAAAGTCGTACTGTGAGAGCTTCCTTGTGAACTCATGATGATCTTGGTAGTATTGCAAATACTCTATCAAATCGCGTTCAAATGCACAAGTCGAGGCTTGTTGTGGCTTTCTCGGAAGGCGTCCTGTTGAAAACACGGCCTGAGTCTTATTTCTATGAAATTAAAAAAAAAAAAAAAAGCGAAAATGTCGGTGAACAAAAATAGCAAGAATATGGTGAATCTGTTAAATATGACAAATCAATATATATAAATATATATGTATTTTTTTACCTCCAGTCCTGCTCAATCATATTGGCTGTATGTACGACAACTTGCATTGTGTCATCTCGATAGAAGAGGAGCATTGCCTTGGTATGATGTGTACCTAAAAAAAAAAAAAAAAAAAAAAAAAGAATAAAATGAAAAAAAGCGTTCTCGATTGGTAAGAACATAGTTTTTTTTTTTAATATTTTCTTACCGATGCCAGGAACAGGTACCTTATGTAAAGTTACCCTTGGGTATCGTATTCTTGTTGCATTCTCCATAGCCTGTCATATGATAACATGCCCATTAACATATATATATATATTTTTGAGCTAAGGTACCAAAGAAAAAAAGAAGTAGAGCAACAAAGTATACCTTTATCTGAGCTGGGGTGTGTCTCATACCATGATATATAATCGTCCGTAAGCTTCTGCGTATGCTTTCGTTGATCTTGAACATTACAAAATCCACTTCGATCATATAGTTTATCTGTACCATCAGCTCAAGGTTGTGCTATCGAAAAAGTAAATATTAACTTCAAATGAACTATGGACTATTCATCTGATTCTCTATTCTTTTTTTCCCTTCTTCCAATGGCTTACATCGCCGATCAATGATTCCAGCGATACACAGTCAGCATTATGTGATGCAGGAGCCCGTTGAACTGTTGTCAAGTAGATCGAAGGATCGATGTATTGTAGGGAAATCGACCTTTGCTTTCTAAATAAACCGCATTGGCTGTGTGTGAGTATATCCTCTTTTTTTCATGGACCCTCGTCCCTCCACTCATTCATGAACAAACAGACTATAAGAAAAAAGCCCTTACTTGTTAGCGCATTCGGCGTTGATATCACTACTGGTGTCAGTATTGGGTAAAGGTCGTTTAACTGTGGCTGCTTGATGTTCATATCTATGACAGTACTGTTGACTGGCTTCTTCAATACTAGTAAAGGCAGTAGTTGAGCTTGAAGCCATTGATGTTGTTCCGGGTCCTTCAGTTTCTTCATCGCTACTCTAAAAAAAAAAAAAAGGTACATGATACGATTAATATGGACATGAATTACATGGTGGGATCAATTGTGTGATCAATTATTAATTTTGCCACCAAAATGAACTGTAAAAAAGATCTTTTATTACCTCTATTATAATGCTAATTGTTGTCGAGTATTGTTAAAGTGAACATAATGTTTAGCAGAGCACATGAATGAATCCTCAAGGTGCACCAATTCCATCCGCTTACATCTTGTTGTTGTCCATGATTATTCTGCATTTGTATACATGTACAAATAAAAAAAAAAAAAAAAACGGGGAGAGAAATACCATAATAATGACTACAATGTGAAATTAACATTTTATTTACAACAGGTGACGATTAAAATGTTATTTTTCTTAATGGCTATTAACCCATTTGCGAGCATTCTTAAACATCCTCAACCAGGGCCCGTACTCACCCCATTGAGCACCCTCCTTGCGAGGATACCACGAATTAGCCTCACGTCCTGTAACACGCTCAGGATGAGGCATCATTGCCAACACACGACCATTAGGTGTCTGAACTGCCGTGATACCCAAGGGAGATCCATTAGGATTCAATGGGTACTGCTCCGTCTTCTTGCCATAGTTATCTACATAGGAAGCTGCAATCAATCCCTGTGCCTTCAATTGTTCCAGATCTGAAGCCTGAACAAATTCTGCACGACCTTCTCCGTGAGCGACCGCAATCGGGAATTTGGATCCCCGCATTCCGTCAAAGAAGATTGAAGGTGTAGTGGTCTCTGATGTCTTCGTGTTGTCCTCCAGCTCCACCATACTGAAACGAGCCTCGAACTGCTCGCTCTGGTTTCTCTTGAAATACGGCCAGTGTTCTGCTCCTGGGATCAGTTCTCGCATCTGTGACAAGAATTGACATCCATTGCAGACACCCAACGCAAAAGTATCCTGGCGGACCGTCAAGAAATCATGAAACTCGTTGCGAGCCTGTTCATGCAACAAAAATGATTTCGCCCAGCCTGACCCTGCTCCCAAAACATCACCATATGAAAATCCTCCACAGGCTGCAATGCCCTTGAAATCCTTGAGAGTCACCTTTCCGGACAAAATATCCGACATGTGCACATCTACAGCCGTAAAGCCTGCTACATGGAATGCATACGCCATCTCAATCTGTCCGTTCACACCTTGTTCACGCAAAATAGCTACCTTGGGTCGGCTCTCCATCTCCAGTGACAAATCATGAGCGGACAAGATCTCTTCAGCAGGGTTAAAGGTCAACTGGTATGACAGACCAGGATCTTGAGCGTCCCACAATCCATCAAACTCCTGTTGAGCACATTCAGAATTGTCACGGATCTTTTGGATGTGATACGAAGTTTCAGTCCAGATGCGCTGCAAGTCTACACGATTGGAGTCCAAGATATTAACTCCTTGATACGAAATCACGATCGAGTCATCACCCTTGACGTTAACAGTTCCAATAACCTTCAAACCTTGCTCTACTGGGAAGTTGTGCTCTGCAAAGACCTTCTTCAACTGCTCTACCTGAGACTGCCTAACTTGGACCACAGCTCCCAACTCCTCGTTGAACAGCGCAGCAACAGCATCTAGAGAGATCGATGACAGATCAACCTTGACTCCCACATGACCTGCAAAGCACATCTCAACTACAGTGGCAAACAGACCACCATCTGAACGGTCGTGATATGCCAGAACCAAGTCTTCATGTTCACGAATAGCCTGCATAGCCTGGAAGAAGGCCTTAAGGAGATCCGCACTCTCGACATCAGGGGCTTCATTACCAATTTGCTTATAGACCTGAGCCAAAGCAGATCCACCCAAACGCTCCTTATTATTAGCAAGATCAATCAGTACCAGCACTGTGGACTCTCCTTCAATATCGGTGATCAACTCAGGCGTCAATGTCTTGTGGATATCCGCCACAGGCCCGAACCCAGTAATGTTGAGTGCCAAGGGAGCAGTGACCTCGACCTGCTCACCACCTTGCTTCCATTTCATTTTCATGGACATGGAATCCTTACCGACAGGGATACTGATACCTAAAGCAGGACAAAGGTCCAAGCCAATAGCCTGGACAGCCTCATATAGACGAGCTCCTTCACCCTCATGGTCTGGAGCAGCCATCCAATTAGCAGACATACGGATCTGGCCCAAAGAAGGAATGTTAGCGGCGGCCATGTTGGTGATACACTCTCCAACAGCCATACGGGCAGAGGCGGCAGCTGAAATCAATGCAATCGGAGGACGTTCTCCCATTGCCATGGCTTCTCCGGTCGAGGCGCCGTGCGATGTAGCTGTGACCGCTACATCTGCTACAGGGACCTGCCAGGGCCCCACAAACTGGTCACGAGCGACTAGTCCTGTGATAGTGCGATCACCGATTGTGATCAAGAAGGATTTAGAGGCCACTGCAGGAAGCCGGAGGACACGGTGAGCAGCATCTGTGACTAACTCAGCTGTCTGGGTCAATGAGGGTAAGTAAGACTGGAGTGAGCTGTCAAAGGCATGGCGAGCAGGGGTGATTGTGCTAGTCGTACGTGACATCTTTGGTGGCTTTCCGAACAGAGTCGACATGGGTAGATCGATGGGTGTGGTACCCAACAGACTATCTGTTAAAATCAATCTCTCCTCCGCAGTAGCGACACCGGCCAAAGCATAAGGGCATCTTTCACGCTCACAGATTGCCTTGAATGTCTCTATGTTCTCAGGTCCAATCGCAAGTACGTAGCGTTCCTGAGACTCATTGCACCAAATCTCCATGGGTGACATACTAGGATCGTCGTTGTTGATGTTACGGAGCTCGATTGACGCTCCCAAGTTACAGTCGTGAACAATCTCGGGCAAGGCATTGCACAATCCTCCAGCACCGACATCGTGGATTGACTGAATAGGGTTCTTTTGACCCAAGGCCGTGCAAGAATCAATGACCTGCTGGCAGCGACGCTGCATCTCCGGGTTCTCACGCTGGACAGATGCAAAATCCAAGGCTGCAGAGGATTCTCCCGAGGTCATGGAACTAGCAGCTCCACCTCCCAAGCCAATCAGCATGCAGGGACCTCCCAGAACCACCAAATGGGCACCCGGCTGAATCTTGTTCTTAATCACATGCTGAGGACGGATGGTTCCAAGGCCTCCAGCAATCATAATGGGCTTATGGAACCCGCGGATTTCGTCTTTGCCATTAGGTCCAGGGACGGACTCGAGGAACGTGCGGAAGTAACCAGTAATAGCAGGACGACCGAACTCGTTGTTGAAAGCTGCTCCTCCAAGAGGCCCTTGGATCATGATATCAAGCGCGGAAGCAACATGCGAAGGCCTTCCATAGTCTGTTTCCCAAGGTTGGACATGTCCAGGGATCAATAGGTTAGAGACAGTGAACCCAGTGAGACCAGCTTTGGGTTTGGAACCCACGCCTGTGGCTCCTTCATCACGGATTTCTCCTCCAGATCCAGTAGCAGCTCCTGGGAAGGGGGAAACAGCCGTAGGATGATTATGGGTCTCAACCTTGACCACCATATGAACCTCTTCTTCAAACAAGTTGTATGAATAGTTGTCTTCCGCCAGAGGTGCAAACCGTACTCCCTTGTGGCCTTGCAAAACAGCGGCGTTATCACTATATGCTGAAAGGGTATGCTGAGGGTTGAGTTGATGGGTGTTCTTGATCATGCCAAAGAGTGAGTGAGGCTTCTTTTCACCATCAATGGTCCAATCCGCTCCAAAGATCTTGTGACGACAATGCTCCGAGTTGACCTGTGCAAACATGAACAGTTCCACATCTGTAGGGTTACGGGCTAGGCAACTGTCGGAGCTCAATTTGCTGCTGCCGATGAAAGCAGCAACCAAGTAATCGATCTCATCCTCAGCTAAAGCCAATCCAAGCTCCTTGTTAGCAGTGATTAAACGCTGACGGGCATCGCGAGGATTGCGGTCCTCATTGCTGTCCATCAATTGGACGACCTTGAGTGGGGCAGGGGTCCCTTGCTACAAGACAACATGGTTTGGGAGAGATGACATTAGGACAGTAATCAAAAACAAAAACAGTGTTGTGACTGCCAGCAAAAACTTTTTTTTTTTTTTTAAAAAAAAAAACTCGGAGTCATCAACAGCAGCAAAATCCCAAGAAGACACAATATGTAGAGCTGATCTAATCGTCATGAAAACGGCTTCGTTGTTGGATCACGATATTTCAATTGGAGTTGATTCCTCTTCCTTGCTTTGAATCTCATTCCTAAAATCCTTGATTCGCGTCTCTTTTCTCTTTTCATTTTTTTTTTTTTTTTCTATATACCTTAAAAATAACTTTCTCGTTTGGGATGACGTTTAATACATCCTGGGTCATGCGGTCATGAACAAGGGCAGTGATGGCCCTGAACTCTTGCTCGCTCAATAACTGCTTGGCTGCATCTTCCTTTAATTTGATTAAATAGGCTTGACCACGCTCCACACGCTGCACATGGCGATCCAGATTGCACATCTGTGCAATATTGGTGGCCTTGGAAGACCATGGCGAGATCGTACCAACACGCGGTAGGACGATAAAAAAATTGAATCCTTCTTCTGTCCTATTGCTGCTGCTGCTGCTATGTTGAGTAAGAAGTCTCAAGAGTTCATGGTCGTCCTTTTTTATGAAAAAAAAAAAAAAAAAAAAATGAAGCGATCATTGTGAGAGATCAGCTATGATTTTTCTACCCTTCCTTTTATCCTTTGTTCTTTTCCTCACTTCACATTCTCCTTTCGCTTTTCACCTTTCACCTTTCACAATGTCTTTTTTTTTATACCTCGATGGGTGCATTAGTCGCAGCAGAAGGCGAGGAGAACATGGTATCGAGAATACGTCTCTCAGCTGTGTTGCTATTGGTCAAGAACTCTGTCAAAGCTGCTGGATCGAGATCGGCCTTGGGCTGTACAAAATGGACCGCGCGTGTGGAGACCGACTTGACTGAGGGCACCGCAGCTTGAATTTGCTGCAACAAAGCATGTGCCTTGAAAGGCGACAATGCTTGTGTTCCAGGAAGTACGAGCATAGTTTATGAAAGATGTGATATTTTTTATGTGATATGTGTCGTGAACTATTATTGAATGAACAACAAAAAAAAAAAAAAAAAAAAAAAAGGGAGAGCGAAGGCAACAAACTGACTAATAAACAGAAAAAAGACGGGAAGCAAGATGCGTAGGGAAGGAGCGTTGGCGAAATGAAGAGAAGAGAATGAAGGAGCGTGAGGAAGAAATGAATTTAAAAACAAAAACAAAAACAAAAACAAAACAAATGTCTCCTTTTATTTTTATTTTTTCTTACAATTCAATTTTAACGGTGATGAAGCGCCACAGGCACCAGTCGTGTCTTATTCTGTTCTCTAAGCTTGATCTTTACCCCAGAAGATTTGAATATTGCCTGTTGGGCTCGAACAAGATTACTTGCCCATTTTGGTTCATGTACATGTACATGTATACAATCAAAAGAGTTTGAGATCGATATTTTTCATACACCATACAATACAAATTCACTTTAAAATACAGAAAAGGAAATCGAAAAATTGCGGAGAAAGAGTTGATAGACTATTGATCTGCTGGGAACTTGTCTTGCTCGATGAGATGGAATGATTCACTGGTGTATCCATTAAAAGCCACAGCTTTTTTTTCTTTTTCTTTTTTTTTTGCCCGTTAAAAATTTTTATTTTCAAAACGTGTTTTTTATGGAATAACAAAAAACCCAAAATTGCACATCTATCATCAACAAGGATGCAAAAGGGCTACAAGCCTCTCTTAAAACTCATCAGGCCCATACATGGCTGTCGGACGACTTTGCTGCGCCGAGGTTGCTACAATTGGCGTGGGTGTGATGGTGTTTTTCCTATTGTTGTTAAAGTTGGTGTTGTTATTGTTATTAAAGCTACTGTTATTGTTGTTAAAGTTACTGTTGTTGTTAAAGTTATTGTTGTTGAAGTTGTTTCCGCCATTCATGTTGTTATTGAAGCCGTTATTTCCATTCATGTTATTACTGAAGTTATTATTATTATTGCTGTTGTTAAAGCTGTTTCTTTGGTTGCCAAAATTGTTATTGTTATTAAAGCTGCCTCCACTGTTGAAGCTGCCTCCACTGTTGAAGCTGCCTCCATCGCTGTTAAAACTACTTGGGCTGTTGTTGTTAAAACCATTATTGTTATTGAAGCTATTGCCGCCGTTATTGAAGTTGTTGTTCATGTTGTTCATATTGTTCATGTTATTCATGTTCCCGTTGTTGTTATTGTTCGCTGGGTATGCTCCAGGGAAACTACCATTACTGCTGTTGTTACTACTATTACTGCTATTGCTATTAGGTAGATAAATATTGGACGCTGCAAATGGGTATCCAGCTGGTGGTCCACCTGCATTGTTTGGCAATGGTTGTGCTGGTGGGTAAGGAGAATTAGCCATTCCTGCTCCAGTAGTGGGTGGATAGGCACCTCCAACATTCTGAGGTGGGAAAGCCGGTGTACCAGGAACTTGAGGAGGATAACCTCCGGCACCTGGAACTGGACCCATAGCCCCTACTCCTGCTGGAGGGTACCCACCCGGCAAGAATCCACCGGGCTGTTGAGGCGGGACAATTGGCGTCTGTCCTGGGAATGACAGACGCTTACTTGGATCTGCACTCAATGCAGGGTCTGGATATGGACCAGCAGTACCTGCTGCTGGATATGCTGGGTATCCACCAGCACCGGGGGTTGCATAGGGATTGCCTGGCACAGGCTGGTGAGCAGCATAAGGAGTGGCTGGCGGGACATGGGGAGTATGGTGACCAGCAAAATGTCCGTGACCTGATGGTGATACTGGACGAGCAGCCGCTCCTCCAGCTGGCAAGGTACCATATGGATATCCTGCGGCTCCAGGAACCATAGGTACTTGAGCTGGTGGAGCTGGAGTAGGAGGCTCAGGTACAACTGGTGGTTTGTATACAGGACCTTCATCCGTATGCTCCTCCACAACTGGCTTCTCCTCTGCCTTGGGTTTCTTGGGTGGATGAATGGATCGACGTCCTGAATTACCTTCCTTTGTTGCAGGATGATTTGCTCTGAAAAACCGATGGCTAGGATCCTGTATTACATCAAGGTCATAAGACATACGCTTAGACTCGAGCAGAAAACAGAAACAAAGCAAGATGATACAAAGAACGTAGCACAATGGTATAGACTACTTACATGTGAATAGTATGTCAATTGAAGCATAAGCATTCCTGCTTCTCTTCCTTTATACGTAAGCTCAAACCAATCTAATCCAGGCAAATTTTTTAGAATCAAGGGGTTAATCAAACGTTCTCCTTTTTCTCACTGGATATCAAGCGTGAAGTCCTGAGATATACTCATTTTTCTGCATTTACCATCTTGTGTTCCTTGTTCCATGACTTTGGAAAGGTTAATGACGCAATCACCGATCAAATCGTTCTTTTTAGGATCTTCGTCCAGGCAGGTAACATAAAGCGATAGAGCATCTTTTGCATCGCTTTCATACATGTTTATGTTGATCTAATTATAAAAAACAGCGGTAGCAAAAAAAAAAAAGATTAATGAGAGAAGTTAGACAGTCATAAAGACTTCTCCAGAAGGTTGCGATTCTACAATATCTAATATGTGTGTGGTATATGTGCATGTCTGTTTCTGTTGTCACTTTTTCTTTTCTATCTTATGACCTTCCGCTGACTCTTCCCAACTCTGGTAATGATTCCAGCTGGTTAATCAGGGTTTGAAAAATTGCTGAGCAGTCGCATCTTCTCCTAAATTTGTTCACTTTACTTTTCTCTCTTTCTTTCCTTCCATCCATCTGTCGTGCACGAGGGCAATTGAGAAAGGGGAGGGGGTGCTAAATAAGCCTAGGCAACGAAGAGATGCGTGGAAAAAAACAAATATGCATGTTGCAGTTTTCCAATATTTCAACCCATGAGCTGAACTAAATGTCCAATGCTAATCCATGTCGTGTTGTATGCTGAGATAAGATCACTGTTTTGGAGACTGTTTGTCCTCCCGAGGGGAAAATTTTATCCATGCGTCACGCCTCGAAATTCGCTTTTGCGTTTTGATTACCTGGTCATCCTTCCACATGGGTCGTTGACCACCGCGGATATCTGTAGTGCTCCTCTTACTGACGTTTCCAAGCTTGAAGAGAATAAAGGGATCCTGCTTTCCGAATCGTTCACGGTTAGGAAGATCCTTTCCCTGAATAGGGATAATGACCAACTCACCTGAAAAAAGGAACAATAAAAAAAAGCATAAAATGATATCAATGTGTGAGACACTTTCGAATGATACTTTGAATGATAACTGGAATTAAAATTTCAATTTCTTTTTATTATTATTATTATTATTATTATTATTATTACCAATGGGAGTTTTTCCTTCATCAGGGTCAACGAGTGGTTCTGGTAAAGGCTTGTTCATGCCAACTGGAGGACGGCCATGGTTCAGTAGTACTCGATGCATCTTTTGTTCTTTTTTATATGATGGATTGATGAGAGATGTAAGAGTATGAAGATATGAGAGTGTCAGAAAGTCCTGCTTTGGAATGGAATGGGTGACAATGATTGTGAAATAGAAATTGGTTGATTTGATGACCCCTGGATGCAAATGCAAATGCGAATACGAATAGATTAAAGTGATGAAAGAAGAAAAAGAAAGAGAAAGAAAAAGAAAACGTTGGGTTCAAAAAGGTGAATAAAATATGCCTGTGTGAGCAAGGACTTTGTGTATTGCAATGCCCGTTATTATTATTTTTTTTCATTACCATGAATGGGTCTCCCTCATACCGCTAACATTCAATACCATCAGTCATAACCTATTGACCACAGCCTGCCTCAACAACATCTCCCATCCTATCATGTAATACCTCCGCCACATCATGAATAAATACACAGAATGGAGCTGAGCCAAAACTCTCCCTCCCTCTTGGGCTGTGCTCCATTCTCGACTCTACACCAGAGTCCCATTTTTTTTACTTCTATTTCAGGATTATATTTTTCAATCGCTCTAGACCAACTTACTTTCCAATGCCATCAACCTTTTTCCATAAAAATGGCCTTTTCCTCCCAGCGATCAAGGCTTCCGGTGAAACTCCACAGAAATCTTATTACTTGGGACTGCTGTCTGTGCAGCACCTTGGTCAATGTCTCAATGTCAAAAGTCTGTGTGGCGAAGATCAAATTTTCTCTAATTTGATGGTAAATATGCGTAGTAGAGGCTTGGCTGTGTCACTCACTTCTATTCTTTTTATTATCATTGTTATTACTAAAATCATCAGTGTAAAAGATGCAAGTAAGAAGAGAAAGGAAGGATCTTTAGAAATCAAAAAAGAATAAATATTTACATTGATTAGGGAGTGCTTTCTTTTTCTTTTTCTGTTCTTTTTTTTTTTTTTTTTTTTTTTTTACGAATCGTCTTCTGCCTCTTCGTATTTTCCAACTTTGCTCAGTAACTCTTCATGAATGACGTTCAAGGCATCTAGAGCTTGCCGCTCCAAAATCACGCACGAGATGTTGATCTCAGAAGCGCCTTGGGAGATCATCTCAATGTTGATCCCCGCTTTTGCTAACGTCGTGAACATTCTGCCTGATATTCCCACCATGTTCTTCATTTGCTTGCCAACTAACGATAAGATCGCCATATTCTTCGTCACATCAACTGTACCAATCGACCGCAATGATTCTATACACTTCTTCTCAATCTCACTCGTCACTGCACCAAACGCCATTGAAATATGAACCTCGGACGTTGAGATCAGATCAACTGCAATACCAAATCGATCCAACGTACTAAAAATTTGAGCAAAAAACCCATGCGAAACCGACTTGCGATTCGAATGAATATTCAGCACCCAGACATTATCTTTGATGGTCACCGCCGTAGGATGCCGCCGTGACATATCTAATAAATAGCCATTTTCTAACAGGACCTTGTACGAAGGTGGAGGCGTATTCCTGCCGTTGGGCGTGCTCGTACTCGAAGATTGATCCGGAAAGATAATTGTACCCTCGCCTTGGGGATTCATCACATTCTTAATGCGGATCGGGATCTGTGCACGGATCACCTGCTCCATTGTGAATGGATGAATGACCTCAGAGCCATAATACGTTAATTCGGAGGCCTCCTCTGGTGTGATGATGTTCAACAGTCTTGCGCTCTTGACCTTGCGAGGATCGGCCGTGAAGATACCATCCACCTCCTTCCAAACCTGCAGTTCCTCTGCATCAAGACCGACCGCAATTAGTGCAGCAGCAAGATCTGTATAACCACGGCCAATACTGGTCAACAAACTGCCAGGAACAGGGCCAAAGAATCCTAAAAGTACAACCGATAATAATAGAGACAAAAATGTTAAGTTTTTTTTTTTTTTTTTTTTTTTTGGTACCATTACTTCCACGATATTTACCAGTGACAACAGGGACACGGTGGCCACAATTGGATATGGCACATGCAAATGCACGTGAGAGGTAATCATAAAAGTTCTGATCCAAAAATTCAACTTCGAATTTGGTCTCAATCACATTTTCCAAATTCACAAACTGGGTCTCCACACCTCGGTCCTCTAACAGACCGGCAACAATTCTGCATGATAGCTTTTCGCCTACTGCCATAATAATGTCATTTGATCTTGGTGAAATCTCCTCAATAATCTAAAAAAAAAAAAAAAAAAAAAAAAGAGTATTATAGTTGGCATGCTTAGTTTTTCCCTCTTCGACTCTCTCTTTCTTTTTTTTTTTTTGAGAAATGTAATCATTCCTTACCTGGGCTGCCTCCAAGAATGCCTTGAGACGGTCGCAGTCCTGGTTAACCTCCTCCATTACCCGCTTAAGGATTTCAGGATTTGATATGTGTTTTTTTGCAACGTCAAGATGATCAAGTCGAATCTCTTGTACTACTTCGATATATTCAATGGATCCGGGACTCATAGCTGATTTAGCAGCCCTCAACAGTCTGTTTGAATGTCAAAGTAGAAAGCCGAAAATGATAGGAGGGGTTAGTCTTGGAATAGCAACCAATTGGATCGACAGCACTGCCAACAAAGGATCATGATCATTGTACCTGTTCGTAGTACCGAGTGACTTGCTTTCGCTGCTTCTTGCTGAGCAAACAACAACGACTCGATTCGTTGGAAGATATGATCTGGTACAAAAAATAGAACAAAAAAAAAAAAAAAAAAAATGATTAATAGCCCATCAGAAAAGATTATAGACTTCCCTTTTTTTTTTTTTTGTATTATGAAGATATCTTACTGAACAATGGTGCCTGTGATGTTTTCAATGAATTTTCCAATGCTTGTACCGCCGAACTTTTGGACAAGCCATGGCTTTTGACTGGCAAAATTAGGGTCCTCAGGGTCTGCTGCAGTGGTTGTAGCATGGCCGTTTGTGTGAGGAGCAGAGTGGCCATTGGTGTTAACTTCGATACCAACACGGCGAGGAAGAGAGTCCCTGAGAGGAGAAGCAGTCATGGAAGGCATCTTTAAAGAATGAAATGAGAAATGCAAGAATGAATGAATGCTTGTGTATGAATGCAATGAATAAAGAATATTAAAAACTTGTTTTTGAAACAGAAAAAGAGAGGGAGAGCGGAGAGAAGTGATCTATCAAAACTAGCAACCAAAAGAATGAAACAATGCAAGAGAGAGAAGGGAGAGAGAAGGAAGATTGGGGTAAGAGAAGGAAGAGAGAAAATGCGTTTTATGATCCAGGGGAGGATTAACGACTTTTCCAAGGAATAAGAGATAAGTCAAATCAAATATTAATCGGGTGTGGAATGAGTCAGTTTTGATTTAAAATTAATATTTTTATTGACCCCAAGTCAAGTAGCTATCTTTGTCCCGCTCCCTCAACGTTCGAGACTGAAATAAAAAGAACATCCATGCTTTCTTCTGAACGTTTCATCATCAACTTTCACTCCCACATTTCTCTTCTACAGCCGCAGCTGGAACATAACGCTAGTTTCCTCTCTCTTTTAATCAATAAAGCCAATTGTAAAAGAAGCCTTCAGAAATGAACGTTAAAGATATGATATGGTATGATATGGTAACATATACCATACACACATTCACAGTATTTTTCGATGGTTATTGTTCTCGCAGTTTGGGTGGTATAATAAATCTATACGACTTGTTATCGAATGAATAAGCGTAAGATCTACAAAAGCGTTTGTGCGTGAGTGTAATGATGCCAAATGGTTGAACTCGGGGAGATATAGAGCAGAAATCAGCTTTAGTTACTAGGCTGGTCCATGCATGCGTCTCTCCCCGCTCCACATTGGAGGGACAAGATAACTTATTACTCATTTTTCCTTTTTGGTTCGACAATTGGCAATCGATGACTCTTCTCGTGTGCAGGGCTCTCACAACTGTATTGTTGACTTGCAGTGCAAAGATCAAAGTTTCCACGTTCCTGTTGCATGCACCTTCAGAAGGGAAGAATTTTTTTTTACTGCTTACTTCATTGACAGACGTTGGCGCGATTAAACAGTAAACGATATGTGAGAATGCGGTTGAGGCGATAGATAGATGATAATTGACTGATACGACTCGTATATACTCTACATCCTTTAGCGCTTGCTAAATGAATAATCAATAGCCATGGACTATCTTGCACGAAGTATGTGGTGCTTTCCAAGTCATCCATCTCTAGACGAAGACTGCAGAGTAATGGATGCCTGATACATCCTCCTTGTTCTTTTATCAAGGTCGTAAGAAGAAGAGATTGAGATCAGGGACTATCATGCGGTTAAATGGCTGACGCAGTTAGACTCGGTCCAACATTCATTTCACACCTTAAAAGTCTTTTTACTGCTACGTCTTTACCACTTATCGCCTGTAATGGTTCGCTCACACACACATGTACAAACATATCGTACATACTACATACATTTAGTGTTTCGAATCAAAAATTTTGATTTGACGCTGTTTTCTCTTATGTATCCTTGATTGGCCATGAAGACGCTATAAACACTACTACTGTACTATGCTAACCCGTATTCTCAGCAATAGGATCGGTATTTTTGGCTTATGGTTGTCACAACAGGTCGATTGGTCACTTGAATGCTGACATATTGTTGGCAACTAAAGCACATAAAATCATCTATCTCTATCCTCCTTTATCCATCTCTCTCCTCCATACTCCAGCCAAATATGAAGCTGGTCACTCGGGCAAAAGTCAAGGCGGCCATATGATCCGATGATGCAAGGTTAACTCGTGAATCTGCCAGGCGCCTCATGAGCTCCACGTCAGCCATTACTGAGCTTCTTCTGATAAACACGAGGGAGTAAATGATATCGTCCAAGAAGAGAATGTAGAAAAGGAGTCCTCAGAACAGCAATCGAGGCTACTAATGAAGCCAATAAGCTGTTTCTACGATCCGTCTCCGCTATTAAAATTTAGTGTCAATTATGAAGCAAGGCTAATGGCCAAAATGATTGTCAAAGGACCAGCGGTTCATTAAAGAAGGTACAGGAAATGGGCAGAGGATGATTGGGCTATAGCTATATAGTCCCATAAGTGTAAAGCTGACGGAGTCTACCTAAGCAGCCTTCAGTTGTTTGAAATAGTGCTTCAAGAAGAGCAACAGCGCGTCCAGTCCAAATGATACCTACACCACATACACTGAATACACTGTGCAATGTCAAGAGTTTGGTCCACTTACGCCCTGCTCTTTATCTCCGTAGAAGGAAGCCAGTCCCAGCATAGTATAAGGTGCCTAAAACAAATGTACATACAAAGTACTTATCCAAACTGCTTTTAACGTGGTCCACATTATGGTAGTTGTAGCAGGAATTTAGTTAAGAGAGTAATTTTGAAATCTCATTACTGCTTTTAAAGTCTGCTATTGAGTAGGAGAAAGCCGAAGAAGTATAAATAGGGCTTCGAACTCATGGAAATATTTATCATTAGAATTATTCAAGTTGCTGTCAAATAAGATGAATATGTGAAGTTCATTTACATGTGAGTGTATTGCGAGTAAGATGAAAATATTCAGATATTTATGGGGCCATGGTGTTATGAGGGCACACCGCCAAGTTTTTGTTAATACACGCACGTCAACTTCCCTTTACCGCAGTCTCAACCACGTCGGCTTTTCTGACGGGAATGTTACTCCATTTAGACTGATAAGCCCATTTAGCACAGCTGACAGTCTCAAAGAATCATTGCCGTAATTACCTTACTGGAGCGTCTTAGGAAGTAGCATTTCTTTCAAAAGCACAATGCCTAAAACGATCATGATATATCACATTGACTTGTTACTTTTTTAGCATCAGTCCTTGGTAATCGTGTGCTCATGTACCCTGGGATATTGTGCACGAAATGAGATTTATTAATGATATGTTTTTGTAATCGTAGATCCATCAGTTGTCTCGGGTGTGAAAAGAGACGGAGAGACAGAGCATGAGCCATCTGACATTATAAAGCATAATCATGCTTATTTTGAGTTTCGGATATGCAAATCATGCACCAGATGGTGGCCCAGTAGCATGAAGCAGTTGTTTTTTTGACTCGTTCATATGGTTCATGTGTGCAAATTCTTTAGACTTGAAATATTTTTCCCTGCAAGGCTTCAACTTTTGGTTGATTGGTGTCCACGACATGCAATTAATGGGATTAATGGGGCATATCTAATTGCACGAGATGGTATATACATGCAATTAAATATTTATTTTTTCTATTTGTGAATGTCATGTCAACAATTTGTCTCATTTTTTTTTACCCCTCATCGGAAGAGACCGTTTTCGTCTTCGGAGCTACCCGCCTGCTTTCATTCCCTGAGACAAATTTCCTTTTTTGTAATAAGAGCCTCCTCTGGCCCAACAACACACCATTCGGTTCGATCGGCTTCTGTCGTTACATGACAAACAGCTCATTTGTTCATGGTTCCTTTGGATCTGTTTATATGCTGGCGTCTTTTACTTTTTTTTTTTTTTTTTTCCTTTTCTTTTTTCCTACTCTTATTCTAATAGCAAGCAACGAAACAAGCAATTTTTTAGTTTTATCTTTTTCCCTCTCTTCTCTCATTCTTTCTCACCCCACTCTTGGTTACGACATTTTTTTGTACTTTTAAATTTAAATACCCTACGAAAAAGGAGAACCCTTTCCGTAACGAGCTTTACCACAAAAAAAACCTAGTATATATCCAAGATGATGAACCTCAAGACAACTGCTATGCTGGGAAACATCACCCGTCAGGGTGTGTCTCGTCAGTTCATGCCTCTCGGAAACACCAAGAACTCGGTTCTGACACTGTCACAGCGTACTGCCGCTCAAGGAGGAAATGTCTCCGCAGCCAATGCGCCTTCCAACCCTGTCCGTTCCTTTTCTTCCACTCAAGCGAACCGCGATAGTAACAACAACAGTGCTGCTGTCACAGGGGCATATCAATTCCATGGGTACAATGCTGCTGCCTCGTCGCATTTCTCGACCAACAGCCCACTTGGTTCTCTCTCTTTGTCGACATCACACCAACGATTTCAAGGACCTTTGACTGCCAATGTAAACTTCCGCAAGGACTTCAATAAATCTGCCACAAATAACAATGGCAGCAAGCCTGTGATTCCAAAGTACAGCGAAATCTCGAGTGATGCATGGGAAGCCATCAGTGGACAGGATGCTCGAACAGTGTTTTCATATCTACAAAAGATGCAACATGAAGGGCTGTATGCAGACTTTGTTCTTTCCTCTCGTATTGTTGCACAGTTCTTGGACATGAATAGCCCCAAGGATGCAGAAAAGGCGCTGTCTATGCTTGTGGACTGTCACCAGAATCAGGGCAGAGGTATGACAACTTCCCACAAGACCTTTTATGCTTCTCTAGCCAAAGACATTGCGAACCACAGCAGCGATTTTTCGCAAGCACTCTCACTTGCCAAGCTACTTGAAAGGTATTTTTTTTTTTTTAAAAAAAAAAAAAAAAAAAAAAGACAGTTTTATTCTTTTGTAACTCCGGTTGCTCCGAATATTATTTTTCTCTTCCTGCTGCTAATGTGCTTGTTTTTATTAAACTCCGTACGTTGTTTCTTTCAGGCATGGATTGCTTGCTTCTTCAGGATTTGCAGATGGCGCTCTTCGTACATACCGCAACTTTAAGACCAATGCAGGATTGGATGCAGTCAAAACCCTTATCAATGTGAATGATATCGAGACTTTGCTCTCTTTGCAGTCATCTCTCAAAACTATCAATCGATACAAGCATCTGATTGAAATTCTTTTGGATGCCAAGGAAATGAACATTATACCAAGCCAAGAGATGTGCTCTCAAGTCTCGCTCTCATTCATGAAGCTCAACGATTACACTGGCCAGCTTGCATGGGATACTGCTGTACAAGAGATCTACCCTGGATATCGCCCCACTGTGCCTGAAGATTTAGAGCAGGAATTGAGCGAAATTGGTTCAGTGTCAGGATCGACAACTCCCTCTTCCTACTATAGCAACAATAGCAGTCGATCCTCCAGCATTAGCTCTCAGGGCTCAGCAACATCTCCACGAAACAACAACAGCAATGCCAACGATCCTTCGGAAGCAATTATCCGTGCATGCCGATTAGGTTATGCAACTACAGCGATAGAGAGTATCAACAAGATGATCAGCCAGAACCAACTTCCTTCTGCTCAGGCCATTGCAGATACAATTCAAGTATGCGCAAAACGCGAGAAGGAGCGAGCAACAGATTACAAACGACTCTTTGCCTTAGCTGAACAATCGCTTGCTTCAATTACAGATGTGAGCCAAAGGCGAACCGCAGAATACGAGATCTACAACGCCATGTTGGTTGCCAATGCGACTCTGGGTGACATGACCAGTGCGAAGAAGAACTATGACGATATTGTGAAGTTGGGTCAGTTCCCGGATGCGACTGGATATGCGACACTGTTGATCGCTACGACTACAGGAGCTGTGGACGAAGCTCATGATGCACTTCGAATCCTGGAAGAGGTCAAGCGCCACAACATTAAGCCCAATATCTTTTTCTATAATGTGGTTATTGGTAAACTTTCACGCGGCCGCAAAATCGAGCGTGTGCTAGAAGTTTATGAAGAGATGGTTCAGCACAACATTCGTCCCAATGCTATCACCTATGGTACGTTGATCAGCGCCTGTACCCGAGTTGGATCCGAAGATATGGCCAAGAATCTGTTCCAGGAGATGGTTAACGCACCCAACTACCATGCTCGTCATGGTCCTCATAATGCTATGATTCAATTCTATGTCCGTCAAAAGAAGGATCGTCAGTCGGCTCTGTTCTACTATGAGGACATGCTCCAGCGACGTTTGGTCCCGACAGAGCATACCTATACTTTGTTGGTGGAGGCTTTTGCATGTATTCAACCTTATGATCTGACGGAGGCTAATTGTTTAATTCAGTCCTTGAAGCGTGGCCCTGTCCGTGCTACTGAGGCTCACTATGGAGCTTTGATTCATGCCTATGGCGTTGAGCACCGGGATGTAAGTGCTGCGGAGACAGCCTTCAATAATATGCGAGCTGCAGGCATTGTTCCCAAAGGTCCAGCTTATCAATCCTTAATCGAGTCCTTTATCACCAATAATCAAGTCTCGCGTGCAGTTCAGGTGCGAAATGAACTTTTGAAAACAGGTCAACCTTCCAGTGCGTATATTGAAAATACCTTGATCCGTGGATACGGTATTGAGAAGAATATCTTCAAGGCTGAGCAGGTTTTTGAGGCCATGATGGATCCCAGCGCAGCTAATGCTACATCTACTGGCAAGAACAACAATGTGATTATTAAGGAGCCTTCAACATACCAGAGCATGGTGACTGCTTACTTGGACAACGGTATGGTAGAGAAGGCCCGTGAGACGCTCAAGCGAATGAAGGAACAACATTACCCAGATTTGGTAGTCAAGCCTGTAGAGGAGGCCATCCTGGCTGCCACTGCTACTACTCATGGCGCCAAGAATAGTCATCACCACCATCATCATCACCAACACCATAATAATACCATCTAGAACGGTCTTGACATCAAGTTTGAAGGTCTTCCTATCAGCAGCAATTGAGGCCGGAAAAAAGTGTTTATTTTTATATTTTGCAAATAGTCTTGACATCTGTATTATGTCTCTTCAAAGTAAAGCAATTGACTTAAATACCCAAATCTTCCGAGCTCTGTATAAACCCGTTATGTGAATATATGAAAGATGTAGAGGGATTGTTTTATTTTTTGGATAGACTTTGGCTCTTAGTGCTATTGTAGTGGTGAATGACACCAGCTTCAGGAAGAGTACCATTTGGTGGAGGTGAGGCAGCCACTTCGCAATAGGTCCTACGTTGAGAACTAGTCTGCGGACGAAGGGGTGGACGACTGTTATTATGGAGCGGGCGATACGCCAAAGGATCCTCGCAGTTTGAGTAAATGACCCACCAAGCATACACAACGCCTGGGATATGTCCGAGAAGGGTCAAACAGAGGCTATCATGTTTAAAACAAGAGGGAAAAAAAAAAAAGAAAAAAAAGTAAGCAAGAAGCAACTTGTGTTGATTATCAAATGGTGGACAATCTGTGAACGGTAATTTTATGCAAACAAAAAAAGGTTTTCATGCATTGAACGGCAAGATCAAGGGCAAAAAGATCAGGGGTCAATAGGCATCATCATTTTACTGACAACCCACATCAACAAAATAGAAAAACAAATGGAAAGTATACGAGCAAAAAGTAAAGAGAGAGGGAAAAAAAATTCGTAACAGAGTTTTCTTTACCAAATGAGAAGTTCACATCCACATCCTTGCTTGAAGACCACTGATATATCAGAAAAGTAAAGTGGAAGTGAGACCATTTCATTTATTTGTTAGGGAATACAATACAGCAGCGTGCCAGTCTTTTTTCATTATATGCTTTGGATAGCAGGAAATTGGTAAATGAAACAATGGTCTTTACCTGCCTATTCATTTATAAAGAAAAAAAAAGAGAAGCAAGCAATCGGGGTGAGTTTTTTTTCTTTTTAGAAACATGATGCGTTAGTAGAATAATAGAGGGATGTAGGTTATTTTCCTTTTCTTCGCACAACTTACGAGTGGAGGTATGAAGAACGCGATGGCAAAGAGAACAAGATCCGCCCCAGTGAAATAAATGGCCATTACTTAAGGTTTACTTTCTAGAAGGTTAGTTTATGGATGTAGCGGCGGCTTGGAGTGGTGGTAATAGCAATAGCAATAGCAATGGCGAATAAAAAAAATAAGCAAGAAAGAAAAGAAAAGAAGAAGGATAGGACTAAAAGAAGCGAACAGAAGAACAAAGAGGTCGAGTTTTTAATGTACGCAGGGGACATTGCACGCGACTCAGCCCAGCATGCAAGAGCAATACATATTTTTGCATTGGTGGCGCAGACATGAAATACCATGCCACGAGGATCAAACTGAAAGAGAAAGAGCTGTCCATGGCTCACAGTTGTAATCCCTGAGACAGGTTATTACCTCACGGAGTACTCTCTTTTTCGGCTGAGCAAGAGAAATACTACAGAGGAGGGCTTCTCTTATCTTTGTGTTGTTACAGTGTCGTATAGACCAGATTTTCAGCTCTTGGCTCACTTTTTTTTTTTTCCTCTTTTTTCTTCTTCACCTTCTTCCTTCATCATCTATCACTGTTATCCTTATCCCTAAAGCAGTCTATAGAAAAAGAAAGAAAAAAAAAAAAGAAAAAAAGTGGAGAAAAGGAGGTAAAGAAAAAGGTACGAACGTATTCTTAAAAATATGCAATCTATTTGGATGTAATGGAAATCATGAATGACTTGAAATGAAATCCCCTGAGAAGATGAGCTTGCACATGAGCAATACCATGGTCACATTCAGATGGATGAATGGATGGATGGATGGATGGATGAGGCGAAAGATGTTTTTTCTCATATTCCAAGCAGCGACGAGACCATCGTTACAGTTTTTTCTCTCTTTTCCTTGAGAGAGAAGAGAAGGAGAGAATAGAAAAAGAAGTTCGCTCATTTGGTTCTGAATCATTCAAGAGATGCGATTAAGTGTGAATGTTCATCTTGGACGAAACTTCGTTGATAACATACACATGCACGCACAATATTAAAAAATACACATTCCAGGCAACAAACAGCAGCAAGTCTACAAAAATAGACCCATCCTATCCCATTCCATCCCCTCCTTACTCCTGGCTGATCACAGAAGTGGGAAGGACGTATATCAAAGAAGACTGATGGACTAAACGAAAAGACGAGGACACATGAATGAAGAAGAAAACCTGGCGAGGAAAAAGAGGTGGCGATGCACACAAAGAGTAGCTCAACGGACAGACATATCTTTTTTGACTAGAAATGTCCTACTATCACATTTATTTCCATTATAATCATCACCATCATCATTACCATCATTATCATTATCCTTGTCATTATTATATATTATCGCTATCCTTTATTATCCCATAAACGAACTTCACAGGTACAGCAGCAAAAGTAGTGCTCATGCATCTCTCTTCCCACATGCCTTCTATTCATATCAGACACGGGAATAAATTATTTTAATACAAGAGATGTTAGTCAGGGCAACATTTCTTACCTTCGCCTCTATATGCTGAGAAAGAGAGAAAGTTACTAGCGTGGTTTTTTTTTTTTTTTTTTTTTTTTTTTTTTGTACAATTGGTTTGTTTATTTATTTTATTTTTAATTCGGTTTAAGAAAAAAAAAAAAAAAAATTATGAGTGAAGGTGGGACACGATCTTCGCATACAGAACATGGGTCCGATATACTTGTCCTGCCCCCTTCCTTTGATCATTTTCCCCTTTTTTTTATTTTTCTTTCTTTCTCTCTTTCTATTTTTTTTTTTCTTTCTTTCTTTCTCTTTCTCTCTTGTCTCCTTTCCTTTGCATACCCTTCTTTCTCAACACCCAGTATACCCCATCTTGATCTCTCTTTGCTCATGTGCACTCGTTCGCTCTTAAGATAACGCCAGAAGTAGCGCTACTACACATTGACATGTTCGTTCAAGATATCCTTTACACCTATTCTTTTCTGGCTTTTTAATCCTTCATCCGAGAGAACACTGTAGACAAGTCTCTCCTCTTTTGTTTGTTTATTTGTTCTATTTGTTTATTCCTTCTCCTGCCCCTATTTTTCCTATTTCTCCTTCTGACGCCGTGTGGACATTTCCTCGCGTGGCATCTGAGCAGTAACTAAAGCCCTTGTTCTTATAAATGCTGTAATCTCATCATACACCTTGTAAATCTTATATATATATATATATATATATATATACCCTTCTCCTATTTCATCATCCTTCAACAGAACCGCACCACGTTTGTGCCCGTTCCTTCCTTACTACTTACCAGTGTCTGAGCCATGTCTCTCGAAACATATGTCAAGGGCACAAAGTGCTGGTTCACCGACGAAAAAGAAGGATGGATCAGTGCCGCGCTGACCAACAAGGAGGTGACAGCAGATGGCAAAGTCACATTGACCTTTCAGGACGACAACGGAAAGGTAAAGCACTCCTTTTCATGCAAATGTTATTTTTGCCTTTTTTGATCATGTCGGAGTGCTTTTTAACATTTATTTTTGGCAACAGCGACTGACACCTCACAATTTTATTTTCTGCATCTTTTTATTTGTGGTTTATAGGATCATGTCTTTTCATCTACACTGATCAAGATCAAAGAGAGCAATGATGCCATCTTACCCCCCTTACGTAACCCACCACTATTGGAGGGTACTGAAGATTTGACCAACCTCTCTTATTTAAACGAACCAGCTGGTAATTTTTTTTTTTTTTTTTTTTTTTTTTTTTTGGGTTCCAATGATAAATGCGAACCATCATTAGCCGTTTGGGCGGAGCAAATAGCAGTAACATAACACTATGACTTCCATTTGCATGGTACAGTCCTTAGCAATATCAGGACTCGTTATTCACTTTGCAATATTTACACATACTCGGGAATTGTCCTGATCGCCGCCAATCCTTTTGCCCGTGTCAACCTATACAGCCAAGATATCATCCAAGCATACTCTGGTCGCCGTCGTGGTGAATTAGAGCCACATTTGTTTGCAATTGCAGAAGATGCGTATCGTTGCATGATTCGTGATGAGAAGAATCAAACAATTGTCGTATCCGGGGAGAGGTAAATTAATACCAGCATGCGCATTTAGTTTAGTTTTTTTTTTTTTTTTTGTAGTGCCTTTTTCCCCCAAAAGAGAAGGAGGTACATACGATTAACACTTGAAATTTGTTTTCTTTTCTTTCTTTCCTTCAAAATAGTGGTGCTGGTAAGACGGTCAGTGCCAAATTTATTATGCGCTACTTCGCCACGGCTGACGACGGCGAAGGTGCAGATTCCTCCAAGGGCATGAGCGAAACTGAAGAGCAGATCTTAGCTACGAACCCTATTATGGAAGCCTTCGGAAACGCAAAGACGACACGTAACGACAACTCTTCTCGATTCGGAAAATTCACAGAGATCCAGTTTGACAAAGAACGTAATATCATCGGCGCTAGAATTAGGACATACTTGTTAGAGCGATCTCGTCTTGTATATCAGCCTGAACATGAGCGTAACTACCACATCTTTTACCAGCTGGTTGCAGGTGCGCCACCATCGGAGAAAAAAGAATTGGACTTGCAGTCCATCTCCCAATTCCATTACTTGAAGCAAGGAGGCGTCGAGATTATCAATGGGGTGGATGATGCTGCCGAATTTGAAATCACTCAAAGGTCCTTATCGACCATTGGTATCTCTGTTCAGGTCCAGTGGCAGATCTTCAGACTCTTGGCTGCGTTGCTCCATATCGGAAACATCCAAGTTACAGGGCGCACGGATGCCATCATCGCAGATGATGATCCATCTTTGGTCACGGCTACTCGTGTCCTTGGTATTCAACTTTCAGAGTTTAAGAAATGGCTTGTCAAGAAGCAGATCGTCACTCGTTCCGAAAAGATTGTCACCAATCTCAAGGCCGAACAGAGCTTGATCATTCGTGACTCAGTTGCAAAGTACATCTATTCTGCGCTCTTTGATTGGCTTGTAAGCAATATCAATTCGAGCTTATCTAGTGAGGCTGTTGCAAGCAAGATTCATTCCTTTATTGGTGTCCTCGATATTTATGGTTTCGAGCACTTCAAAAAGAACTCGTTCGAACAGTTCTGTATCAATTATGCAAACGAGAAGCTCCAACAGGAATTCAACCAGCATGTCTTCAAGCTAGAGCAAGAAGAGTATATCCGCGAACAGATCGATTGGAAGTTTATTGAGTTCAGCGACAATCAACCGTGTATTGAAATGATCGAAGGCAAACTGGGAGTCCTGGCGCTTCTGGATGAGGAGAGTCGTCTTCCCGCAGGATCGGACCAAGGCTGGTGCAACAAGCTCTTCTCTCAGTTTGGTACTGAAAAACATAAGAAGTGGTTCACAAAACCTCGATTTTCCAACACAGCGTTTACAATCTCTCATTATGCACATGATGTCACGTACGATTGCGAAGGCTTCCTGGAAAAGAATCGTGATACACTTCCAGATGAGCTGTTGAATTTGATCAAAAATTCAGACAATGAGTTCTTGGAGGAGATTCTCATGACTAGCGCTACTATTGGTGCTGGCGGTACTGTAAGTGAGGAACTTTAATAGATGTCAAATGTCTTTGCCCTTACACACACGTTACATATCTGTTAACGGATCTGACTCTCCTTCCTCTCTCTCTTCCTCTCTCTCTTGATTAGTTGACTGGGGACAAACGCAAGAGCGCGATCAATCGAAAGCCGACGCTAGGATCCATTTTCAAAGGCTCATTGATCCAGCTCATGGACACCATCAACTCTACGAATGTCCACTACATTCGTTGTCTCAAGCCTAACGAAGCAAAACAACCTTGGGTGTTCGATGCCCCAATGGTTCTCGGCCAATTGCGAGCTTGCGGTGTACTAGAGACGATCCGTATTAGTTGCGCTGGTTATCCTTCGCGTTGGTCATTCCAAGAGTTTGTAGAGCGGTATTACATGTTGGTCAATTCTGAGCACTGGGGCTTTGATACCCAAAAGATGTGCTCTGCAATTTTAGAAGCTTCGATCAAGGAGGCAGACAAGTATCAAGTTGGTTTAACCAAGATCTTCTTCCGTGCAGGTCTTCTTGCATTTATGGAAAACCTCCGTACCGAAAAGCTAAATTCTTATGCGACCTTGATTCAGAAGAACATGCGCCGCTTCATCTACCAAAAGAGGTACAATACTATGCGTCGTGCTGCAGTCAAGCTTCAATGCTTCGCACGCAGGATACATGCCCAAAAAGTAGCACGGTCTCTACGCGAAGAGCGTTCCGCAACGTTACTACAAACCTTCATCCGTGGCTATGCTCAACGCAAGAAATATGTCGAAACCCGCAACCACATCATACGTATTCAGTGTGCTCTTCGTGCTAAACAAGCACGTATCGCATTCCAAACGCTGCATGAAACCTTTGCAGCAACTAAGATTCAGCAGATCTGGCGCGGATTACAGGTGCGCCGAGAACATAGGAAGAGCACCAAGGCTATTATCTTGATCCAGTCTTGTATCCGTCGTGCTCAAGCTAAGAAGGCGCTGGCAGCGCTCAAGGCTGAGGCTAGGTCTGTAAACCATTTAAAAGAAATTTCGTATCGCCTCGAGGGAAAAGTGGTGGAGCTGACGCGAGCATTGGACTTGGCGCATCAGCAGAACAAACAATTCGACTCGCAAGTGGCGAGCCTCGAGGACCAAGTCCAACAATGGAGAGAACGATACGAATCATTACAACTATCCAAGTCGAAGGAGATTGCACATGCTGCCGAGAACCCAACTGTACCCAAGGCGCAATACGAGAGCTTGAAAGCAGCGAATACCGAATTACAATCAAAATATGATGAATCTGTCGAGAGGGCTCGCTCGCTCGATCACGAGATTACCAAACTTACAGAATCGCTTGCCAAGACGAAGGAAGAGATTAATAAGCTCGCAGCCCAGTCCAAGGTCAAGCACGAGGATTCAGAGTCTGTTATCGCACTTAAACGGGAAAATCAATATCTCAAAGACCAGCTGGCTCAGCTTTCCAAGGCCACAGGACGTGATACTTCGAGTTTCCCTATTGGATCCAGAGCTCCTTCCAGTAACGCTGCAACTATGCCTCCGTCTTATGGCGCCACTCCTGCTCATAGTCATCCTGCTGATAAGTACGAGAACCATTACTCATTCGCGAATGAGGCGCCAGTTCCCCACAGAATGCCTCCGGCAGTGGCACCTCCCACCTACACAGCGCATGCCAACGGCGGGCACAAGCTTCCGGGCACTAAAGGCAACCGTAACCGAAGCAACAGTACACCTGATGTTGCCAGTCTGGAGAATGGTGGGATCTTTAGACCTCAAAAGACAACTAACAGCGTCTTTGACAACCTGGACAACCATAGTAGGGGAGCAAAGACCATGTCGAGCGATGACTGGTCCCGTCGGGTGGCACGTCCTCGTCCTAGCACCCATAGCCTAGTCGAGCAGCCCGAGGTCGAAATCATGCGAATCTTGGATGATGAGGATGGCCTTCAGGACGAGATCCTCAACGGGCTGATCAAAAACGTCAAGATCCCGTCGCCAAGTCACTCGACCTTGCCTCACTTGAAGGAGGTGATGTTCCCTGCTCATCTGATCGGCCTTTTGACGGCACAGATGTGGAGATACGGATATGTCAAGGAGTCAGAGAGACTGATGATCAATGTGATGCAGGCGATCCAGCAGCAGTCTATGTCAATATCTGGAGATGAGTCTATCATTCCCTGCGCATACTGGCTTTCAAATGTACACGAGCTGTTATCGTTGATCTGTATGAGCGAGCAAGAGATAACGCGTGAGGAGTACTCAGCGCGAGGCAATGATAGCCTCTGGGATGATTTTGAGCAGCTTGTTTCGACCGTCAAGTATGAACTTGAGTGCTTGGAGTACAATATCTTCCACGTTTGGATGAAGTCTCTCAAGAAGCAACTCAGTAAAATGATCATTCCTGCTATTATTGAGAGTCAGGCATTGCCAGGCTTCATTACGAACGACTCTGGAAGATTCTTTAACAAGCTGATGGGCTCTGGCCCATCATTTAGCATGGACGATCTCTTATTGTTGTTCAATAAGATCTGGAGAGCCATGAGCTGCTACTATGTAGAGCATTCGGTTGTGAGACAGGTCATGACAGAGTTACTCAAAATGGTTGGCGTTACTGGATTCAATGATCTGTTGATGCGTCGTAACTTCTGCACATGGAAGCGTGCAATGCAGATCCAATACAATATTACACGTATTGAGGAGTGGTGCAAAGGACATGACCTGCCTGAAGGAACATTGCAATTAGAGCACTTGATGCAAGCAACCAAGCTACTACAGCTCAAGAAGGCCTCGCATAGTGATATTGAGATCATCTATGATGTTTGTTGGATGCTGACACCTACGCAGGTGCAGAAGTTGGTTCAGAACTACATGATTGCAGACTATGAGGTGCCTGTGAGTCCTGAGCTGATCAAGGCGATCGCTATGCGTGTGGCTGCAAATGAGAAGAATGACATCTTGATGTTGGATGCAATTTCACTAGATGATGCAGGCTCGTTTGAAACCCCAGAGTTGAGAGAAATTGATTTGGATGGAGAGAGGTATTTACCCCCATGGTTGATCGATCTCAAACGCCTCAAATCAATGATGCACTTAGTCGTTGTGTAATAGGAGGCTTGTTAAAAAAAAAAAAAAAAAAAAACTATAGTCATCTAAGGCCTAGTAAGCTTTGTAGAAAAAATAATCTAAATTAATAGTAAAAAAGCTCATAATAAAAAATATAATTTCACCTTCCTTATTGTATAACATCTGTATACATGTTCCTGTTCTCGTGAAATGTATTTTTCAATGAAGACATTTCAGGCTTTCCAATCTAAATTCTTCTAACATCCACGTGCTTTCAACTTAAAAAAAAAATTCAGGCCAATGGTGAACAATTGTATTAGGCTGCAGTTGCAAATCGAATGAAAATCCATACATGTCTAGCATGTGCTTGATTGTGCAACTGTGTGGAGGAGAAACATGTATGTTATATTCCGATCAATGCTCATTGTTTATTTCATATTAGCTTATTAGCTTTCTAATTCTCATTGCGATTCCAATTGTCGGACTGCCACAGGTCAAGGCGGAGACTGAAATCTACACCAGAGAGGTCGTCGCGTCTAGTGATCTTTGACTGTCATTTCTATTACAGAGAGCATAGAACGTGTATTATATGTAATCCAAAGAGCATTAGTAAAGCTGTGCAGCACAGCACAGGAAGAGACGTCCATGAAGTCACAGACATTCTGTTCCATAGGAATTTTTGTAATTTTTGACTTTCAACAATATATCTTTGTACTACTCATAATGAGACCTAGCAACGATCAATCATTCAGAACAGGCATAAAAAATCAATGCCAGCTCACAGACGCCCTTTGTTTTTCTTTCATTTTGATGGGGCTATCGCTAGTAGTCCTTCATTCCAAAGGGGAACATGATATATATGTATGTATCTATATTAATAGATCGATTAGATACATTAACATCAATTAGTAGTGTGCCCCTATCCCCTGTGAAAAAACAAAACAAAAAATAGATCTTTCAGGGCGGTACAGATATATTAACATGTCATTTGTTTTTTGGAATGTTGCAGTATAAGTGGTGCGACGGTAACACTTCTCCTATCTTTTGTTTACAGCTTTTTTTTTAGGCCTATCATGAATTGTTATTGAGACTGACTTCATCCTGTCCAAAACATTAGCCTAACGGATGAATTTGTTTATTGTACCTGTGCCGAGATTGGCAATTTGGAAAGAGAGACAAATACGAATCCAACAAAGGGGATAGAGGTGAGACATCACCATTGATTTGTGTGGAACCAATGACGATACACCATTGCAACGTGGTCTGATGTCAATATTTGTCTAAAATACTTTCTTCATGTACGCTTGGGTCGCTTCATTTCCCGTCTCTGTTTTCTTTTTTTATTTTTTTTCCCCTTTTGTGTTTAGTTCGCTTTGCTTCGCGTGGTTGCTTTGCCTCTCTCTCTTGGCTATTTTTAATCACCGCTATTACGATTGCCTTGATTATTACTGCTTTTGTTTCTTGGGGTTTTGTGCTTTGCCCGAGGATGACGGTAAATAATAATAATAAGACCTGTAAAAGCCACTTGTTGTGACCTCTGAACTTTAAAAAAACTTTCATTATAAAAGGGCCACAGACGCAGGCACCGTTTGCTCTTTCCTCTTCACCCGGCCTTCATTCAGCATCAACCACCTTTGGGATTCGGCATTCACTTTCCCTTATTCATCCTCTCTTCATCGCCGTCTGAATCCATTCCCTCACCATCCTTCCACTCTTTTACTTTTTTTTATAGACTTCTCATCTACCCTTTATTACCCTAACCTTTTCTTTTACCCTCTTCCCTCCTAATTTCAACCCACCATGTCTGCTCCTCTTATTGATGCCATCGTCAAGGCCGATAACACCGAGAAGCGTCAGGCCGCCGCTGATGCTTTGGCAGCCTTCGCCAAGTCCGAGGGTCTCGTCAAGTCTGTTGCTACCATCGACAGTCTTGCCCCCCTCCTTGAGAACAAGAAGTCTGTTCCCCACCGTGAGGGCGCTCTCCTCGCTCTGGCCTCTTTGGCCAACACTTTCGGTCAAGCTGCCGAGCCTTTCTTGATTCCTCAGATGCCTAAGGTCTTTGAGCTCTACTCTGACAAGATGGTCCCTGTCCGCCAGGCTGCTGAGGTTGCCTCCAAGGCCATCATGAGCCTCCCCACCAGATATGCTGTTCGTCTCTTGTTGCCTGTTATCTTCCACGCCATCAAAGAATCGAAGTGGTAAGCAAAAAAATTTTTTTTTTTAATATTGTGCTCTTTTGTTTATTTTTTATTTTTTTATTTTTTTTTTGGACTTGTCTCTAGTCCGTCGTCATGAGTGTTGAACTTTTTTTTTTAGCGGAGCTTAAACTTTTTTTTTTCTGAAGATTCCTAACCCTTTTCTTTGGCAATGCGTTAATGAACTAATAGGCAATCTAAGATCGGTGCCTTGGACATCTTGTCCGGCTTGACTCTTTCTGCTCCTCAGGTACGATTGCCGAGAATTTATCTTTCCGAACTAGAAACTAAACAACACTGGACATCAATAGGAAGGATTAGTAATCTAACTGTCTTTTTTTGTTTCGCTCAAATAGCAAGTTTCTGCTGCTCTTTCTGATATTATCCCAATTATCAGTGAGGCTATGTGGGACTCCAAGCCCGAGGTTCGTGCCCAGGCGACCAAGACCACCACTGACTGCTTCAACGTCGTTGGTAACCCCGATTTGATCTCCTCCATCCCTTACTTGGTTGGATGCATCAACCGTCCCGAGGAAGCTGCCGAGTGCATTCATCAGCTCGCAGCTACCACTTTCGTCACCACTGTCGAAGAACCCACTCTTGCCATCATGTGCCCTCTCTTGGTCCGTGGTCTTGCTGAGCGTACTCCTTCCATTCAACGCCAGACTGCTGTCATTATCGATAACATGTGTAAGCTCGTCGAGAATCCCGCTCACGCTCAACAGTTCTTGCCCAAGCTCTTGCCAGGTTTGGACCGTATGATTGAGATTGGTGCTTCCCCCGAGCTCCGCAACGTCGCTGAGCGTGCTCGTGCTACTTTGGTCCGTGTCGGTGGTGGAGAGCCTGGTTCCAAGGACCAGGTCGTCACCATTGCCTATACTGTTACCTCTGCTCAGGTTCTTGAGACCCTCAAGGCCAAGGCTACCTTCATCAAGGATGACTCCTTCTCTTCCGTCGTCCTTGCTTACATCT
Organism: Lobosporangium transversale; assembly: GCF_002105155.1. NCBI lineage: Eukaryota > Fungi > Mortierellomycota > Mortierellomycetes > Mortierellales > Mortierellaceae > Lobosporangium > Lobosporangium transversale. The sequence continues at coordinate 527,369 of NW_019028981.1, read as the reverse complement.
CAACTCTCTGCGCTGAATTGATTGCTTCCCGCAACTTTGAGAAAGATGCTTGGATTTCCTCCATCGTCCCTTACCTCGCCGTCCTTGCTTCTGAGTCTGAAGCTACTGCTTTTGCTGAGGATGTCAATGCTTTCTATGTTGACTACGATGCCAAGAACGCTCTTTCCAACGCTGCTGCTGCTGATGTTGAGGAGGGTGAGCTTCTCTGCGACTGCGAGTTCTCTCTCGCTTATGGTGGTATGATCTTGTTGAACAAGACCCGCCTCAACCTCCGCCGCGGTCAGCGCTATGGTCTTTGTGGCCCCAATGGTGTCGGAAAGTCGACTCTCATGCGTGCCATTGCTGAGGGCCAGCTTGAGGGCTTCCCCTCGCCCGATGAACTTCGCACTGTCTTTGTCGAGCACAACCTTCAGGCTGAGGAAGCTGATCTTCCCGTCATTACCTTCATCTTCAATGACGAGAACATCAAGAACCTTGATAAGAAAGCTGTTGTCGATATGCTTGAGTCTGTCGGCTTCGACAAGGAGAAGCAAGAGCAGGCTGTTGGATCTCTCTCTGGTGGTTGGAAGATGAAGTTGGAATTGGCCCGTGCCATGTTGATGAACGCTGATATCTTGTTGTTGGACGAGCCTACCAACCACTTGGATGTTACCAATGTCGCCTGGTTGCAGAACTACCTTACCTCTCTTACCAATGTCACTTCCATGATCGTTTCTCACGACTCTGGTTTCTTGGATTCCGTCTGCACTGGTATTATTCATTATGAGAACCGTAAGCTCAAGAAGTACAAGGGTAACTTGTCCAAGTTCGTTGAGCAGTACCCTCAGGGCAAGTCCTACTATGAGTTGTCTGCTTCTCCCATTGCCTTCAAGCTCCCCGAGCCCGGTTTCTTGGATGGTGTCAAGTCCAAGGATAAGGCCCTTGTCAAGCTCCAAAACATTGATTTCGCTTACCCCGGCAGCACAAAGTTGACCATCACCAACATGTCTTGCCAAGTGTCGCTTAACTCTCGTGTTGCTGTCGTTGGACCCAACGGTGCAGGAAAGTCGACTCTCATCAAGGTCTTGACTGGCGAGACTATTCCCTCTGGTGGTACGGTTACCAAGCACCCTAACGTTCGTGTTGCTTATGTTGCCCAGCACGCTTTCCATCACGTCGAACAACACTTGGACAAGACCCCTAACGAGTATATCCGCTGGCGTTACCAGTATGGAGAGGATCGTGAGATGAACAACAAAGCTACTCGTCAGATCTCACCCGAGGAGGAGGCTCAGATGAAGAAGTTCATTCAGTGGGAGATTAACGAGAAGATGGAGAAGCTTCAGATCGAGGATCTTTATGGTCGTCGTAAGGCTAAGCGCTCGTTCGAGTACGAGGTTCAGTTCGTCGGTCGCTCCTACGAGGATAACGCATGGATTCCTCGTGAGAAGCTCGAGGAATGGGGCTTTGATAAGGTTCTTCAGGCCTTCGACGATAAGGAGGCTGCCAAGGCTGGTGCCTGGACTCGCTCTTTGACTGCTGTTGAGGTCGAGAAGCACTTGGGTGATCTTGGTCTCGATGCTGAGTTTGCAACCCACAACCGCATCCGCGGTTTGTCTGGTGGTCAGAAGGTCAAGGTTGTTCTTGCTGCCGCTATGTGGTTGAACCCTCACTTGTTGGTTCTTGATGAGCCTACCAACTACTTGGATCGCGACTCTCTCGGAGCTCTCTCTGCAGCCATCAAGGAATTCGGCGGTGGAGTTGTCATTATCTCCCACAACCGCGAGTTCACTGACACTGTTTGTGTTGAGAAGTGGTCTGTTAACGCTGGTCAGCTTACTGTCACTGGCAACAACTACACTCAGAAGAACTTGGAGAAGATTGTTATGAAAGAGGAAGAGACAAAGGTTGATGCTTTCGGTAACGTTGAGAAGGTCAAGTCTACCCGCAAGCTCTCTCGCAAGGAGCTCAAGGACAAGCAGAAGCGTCGTGCTGCTGCCAAGAAGCGTGGTGAGGAGGTCTCTGACTCTGAGGAGGACTTCTAAGCTCGCTCTCACTATATCACGTTCTCTATATCCCCTCTCCTCTCTTTTTTCATCTTTTTAAATATTCATGATTTGTTTTTCCACTTTTCGTTTCTATTTCATATTTGCAACGCATATCTTGCATCTTCAATTGCATATTATAGATTAGACCTGTTTGTAGATATTATTTCTTTGCCATAATTAAAAAAAACTAATTGTTTTTTGTATTGAACATTAAAAATCGCATCCTCATTTTTAATTGCACTGGAAAAAGAAAGTCACAACTATCCATTTTATGGCTAACAAGTACCACTGACTTGCAGTTTTTTTAAATTCACTTTTGGTTAAAATCATCACTTTAAGCCAGGAACAGAACGTGCATTTCGGAGCGACCATTAAACAAAACAACTGATATCTTAAAAAAAAAGAGAAAGTATAGAGATGTCACCAGCACCAACGATGAATAGCAGTGTCCTGGGAATGATGACGACTTCGACGAATTTACAACATTCACTTCGACAGATGGTGCGTAACCAAATCACAGAATACTCAAGGCTGACACAGACGTTATTCACGTCGTTAGAGCTCATGACAGATGGCAAGACGCCACCAGCGTCACCTGGAGACATTGTGCAACAAATTCTTCAGCTTGATAGTACACTCATGGGCGCGGTTGAGAAGAGTATGCGAAGGCATAAAAAACATTCTGACAAGATTTTCTTCTATAAATTTATTATCATTGACTGACATTGACTCACTTCATGTCAAAAAAAAGTTGAGTTACATCAACAACAACAGCGTAAGATTAGACAAGTGCGGCTGGAGATTGAGGAACAAAACAAGACTATTATGGCAGTGATCCAGAGCTTACGCGATGCTAAGGAGGTTCTGGAAGCTAGTATGGAGGATCTGGATGAGAAGCGGGCTGTCGCTGCAGCTGCGCGATCATGTATGATGAAAAGAAGCTTGATAAAAAAAAAAGGTTCATGGCAAGTCTTTCAAGATATTCTTATCCTAACAATTAATTTTCTTTCCTTTCTCTCACTCTTTTTTTTTTTTTTTTTTTTTTTTTTTTTTTTAATAGCGGAAGTATCAGTGGGCGAAATTGTCGCGTATGCTAACCGTCTTAGCAACTATACATCAGCACCACCCAACTTTAATCCATCAGATCCCAACCATCCGTTCGAGCCACCTTACCCTCGGGAAGTCAGTATGCGTGCAGGTATTCTTAATCAACAGCGGACCCCGGCTGCAGCATTAGTGTCATTAGATGGCAATGTGATGCCCGGAAGTGTAGGTCATGGTCAATCACAACAGGGTACAGGTGCCGCTATGGTAGGAACTGGAGCAACGCCAGGATCAAGGCTGGTGGATGGCATGAGAGGCGACAATGTGAGCGCTCTGTCTGGAATTGGTGTTAGCTCTGTTGATACTGGTGATAGAGGCTTAGTTATGAATAGCAATGTCAATGTTGTTAATGGAAGTCATTTGCAGCCTCATGGTATGGGTGGGGTGGGTGAGGATGAGGATGATGGTTTGATATCTAGTTCTGACGAAGAGGAATTTTCATTATATGGACGCGTCAGGGAAGAAGAAGAACGGAGACAACTGGAGCAACAGCAGCAGCAACAACAACAACAGCAGCAACAACAAGGGCAAGAGCAACCACAAACGGAACAAGACGATGAAGATGCAGCAGGAATCTTTGATCTCGATCTTAATTAAACTTTTTTATTGTTTTCACTATTCACTATTTGCAAAAGAAGTTTAGTCTCTGTCTTTTTGTGGATTGTACTTTATATGTACATGTACCAAACAACCATTTAAATGAAAGCATTTAAGTTTAACGTCACCGATGATCACATTTCCCACTTGAAAAGTTTTTTTTTTTCAGTGTAACAATACCATTTTATCCTTTTCCTTGTTCAAATGACCAATAACTGTCCTGAATGCCGTGCATTAAGGCACATGTCATATGGCCATCCTCGATATAGTCTTGTCACCTTCACAGCCCACAAAAGGCGATTCAAAGATTTTTCGGACGCCTTGGCCTGGCTTCACATTGCGGCTTTTTTGTGTGGTTTCGCAATAGTTTTAGAAAGTAGAAATGAGGTAACATATTATGTTATACAGATTATGAGTGAAATAAATTAAATAAAATAAAAAAATCCCCGTTCAGAAGACGTTGACATGATTGATCCTTTATTTTTAGAGGACTCGCGTATCATCCTTGAGATGCTATATTAACAGTTGCCCATGGAGATGCATTGTCAAGGAGCTTCTGGACCCAGTGTCTACTACAGATAATAAGTATGAACATGGACATAAACAAGGTGTGGATCCATTTAAATACCAAATTCGAATCATTTATCCGGAACATTTTCATGATGTTCGAAGCCCTTATTGGCATGAGATCCATAGTATCCATGGTGGTGAAATAAGAGAAGGAAGAGAAAGGAAGAGGCGAGTAATCGATATATCACTCTTTGAAAGTATCACTGTGATCTTTATAGGATTGCTCTTCGTGCCAGCAACCATTTTGTCCCGAATGTCAATAGTGTTGTTACGATTTGGATGGATGCTCATTGTGATTTCGCCTATCGTAGTCATTGTGGCCATCCTAAAGCGAATTTAAAGCCCAAGGGCAGGGAGAAGGATTTAGAGCATGGTAGCTAAATTGAAATAAAAATGTTCATAGAAAAAGAATTCCCACATTGATCGGACTGATGGAAAGTAATATAAAAAGATATTTTAATGGAGAAAATAGGAGAGGGTTTAAAATTAGAAGAGCACTCACTCGACTTATTAGTCGGCAAATATCGTGTCATTTCATACATATTTAACACCCAAGGTGGCACACGGAAATTATTGACATTCAGGCACTTTGTCAATTGGCGGATGGTTTTTTTGGGCAATCAATGTTGCCTTGGACCCTTTTCTTACCAAGTTTCTGTTTTGAACAACGCACGTGAGAAATATCGGATACATTTTTTCTTTTTCCCTCCATGCCTTTGTCATGATGAATAGCGTGCATATAATTGTATACATATCGAATCAGAGTGGTGAAATATGCGGAAGATGAAAGAGAAGAAAGAAACAGGCTATGATGTCAACAAATCGCACCAGCAACAATACATCCTCTTTTAGTAAAATGCGGAGGGTGGGAAATGGAACGAACCATTAAAAGTAAAAAGAAAAGAGAGGAACAAGCAAAGCTAGTGAGTATGAATGTATATGAATGTTTATGAATGCAATTGAGCAGTGGATCGTGCGTACAAAGCTTTCCAAAGTAAACAAGTACCAAGCAGTTATAAAACAGCAATGACAAAGAACAAACGAAAAACGACAACAAAGAAAGCATTAAGAGTCAAAAGGTGGGATATGTGTCATCAAAAACAAAACCTTTATTCTGAATCGGGCATTCCGCGTTTTGCGTTTGAAGAGTCTATGAAAATATATATAGTTGTTGCTGGCTTTTGTTTATTGACTAATTCAAACACAATGCCTTTTGTCTTAAACAAAGTATACAAATATTATATGGTATACACCAGGGCTCGGTTTTAATCAAAGAAAAGAGTAGCAATGCAAATGTGTCCGTGGTCACCCAAAGATCTTTGTGGCCAATGAGTGTGCAAAGCGAGCCAAAAAAATCTTTTTTTACAATAGGGAACATCTTCACATGCTTGAGGAATCATCCGTCATCCTCAATAGCGAATCTGGTGCAATGTGACTGCCTTCCCTTATTGAACTTTGCAGTGTACCCGTGTGCAACCCTGAATACATCTTTATTTTACCCCGCGTTGTATCAATAACCATTTCTGAACCGTACCCCGCACAACTAATGCTCACTTATTCACACTACCCTTGTTCTGGCGGGACTATCTCTGTCCAAGTAAGCTCGGTTACCGTCTAAAAAAAAAGATGCGTCATTGAGAGATGTGGGGAGAGTTATAAAAGGGAACTCTTCTCTTTTTTCCCCCTTTTTTCTTTCTTCCTTTTCATCAGTATCATCCTTCCGATCTTTCCTTCCCCCCTCACTTCCCCTGATCTTACATTCTTTCCTTTCTTCTCAGCTCCCTCATCAACACATCCATTCACAATGGTCCATACAAACACATCCACTGCTGCTTACGTCGATGCCGAGGACGCTCACTTCCAGGAGGAGGTCGCCAAAGTCAAGGCCTGGTGGGCCACTGATCGCTTCAAACTTATCACTCGCCCTTACTCTGCAGAATCTATTGTCTCAAAGCGTGGTACTATCCAAACAGATTATGCCTCCAACATCCAGGCCAAGAAGTTGTGGAAGCTTCTCAAGAACCACCGCAAGAACGGCACTGCTTCCCACACTTTCGGCGCCTTGGACCCCATCCAAGTTGCTCAGATGGCCAAGTACATTGAGACTGTCTACGTCTCTGGTTGGCAATGCTCGTCCACCGCCTCAACCTCAAACGAACCCGGCCCCGATCTGGCTGATTACCCCATGGACACTGTACCTAACAAGGTCGAACATCTCTTCTTTGCTCAACTCTTCCATGACCGTAAGCAGCGTGAGGCCCGTTTGACAGCCCCCAAGGCCCAGCGCACCAAGATGGCCAACATTGACTTCTTGCGCCCCATCATTGCTGATGCTGATACTGGTCATGGTGGTATCACCGCCAACATGAAGCTCGCCAAGATGTTTGTTGAGCGTGGTGCTGCTGGTATTCACTTGGAAGATCAAATGGCTGGAACCAAGAAGTGCGGCCACATGGCCGGTAAGGTTCTTGTCCCTATCTCTGAGCACATCAACCGTCTGGTTGCCAGCAGAGTACAGTTCGACATCATGGGAGTTGAAAACTTGATTGTTGCTCGTACTGATTCTGAGGCCGCCACCCTTATCACCTCCAACATCGATCCTCGTGACCACGCCTTTATTCTTGGAGCCACCAACCCCAAGCTCCAGCCTCTGGTTGTCGTCATGGCAGATGCTCAGGCTGCTGGTAAGAACGGTGATGACTTGCAAGCTGTTGAGGACAACTGGGTCAAGGAGGCCAACATCAAATTGTACCGTGATGCTGTTGCGGACGAACTCAAGGCCAAGGGCAAGCAGGCCAAGGTCAATGAGTGGTTGTCCAAGTCCGAGTTCCTTTCCAATCCTGAGGCTCGTCAGCTCGCCAAGGAATATGGTGTCGAAGTCCATTGGGACTGGGATCTTCCCCGTACTCGCGAGGGTTACTACAGATACCAGGGCGGCACTCGTTGCGCCATCAACAGGTAACGTTATACCATCACTTCTATCACATTACACTGAACCATTGCTCAGGCTTGACTCAACTCAACTGGACTGGATTCTATTGGACTGGACTGAGCCAAGCTGGACTGGACTTGGAGCGGAGTCATTGCTTAGCAGTGACAAACGAAGAGAAGGGATGACCAAGGATAAATTAGAATTTGCCCCACACAGGAACAGCTTCCTCATTTGGATGAGTTGCATTGCATCAGTCCTGGCCTGGACACTAAATTCGAGGGCTCACTTTTACTTATTCGTCCTTACTAAAACTATTCAATCACAACTTTATAGAGCTGTTGCCTTTGCTCCTTATTCTGATCTTCTCTGGATGGAGACCAAGTCGCCCATCTTGGCCCAAGCTACTGAGTTCGCTCAAGGTGTCTTGGCCAAGCATCCCGATATCATGCTTGCCTACAACTTGTCTCCTTCGTTCAACTGGGATGCTGCTGGCATGACCGACAACGACATGCGCACATTCATCAGCGACCTTGGCAAGCTCGGTTTCTCCTGGCAATTCATCACTCTTGCTGGTTTCCACTGCAATGCTCTCGGTGTTGATGTTTTTGCTCGTGAGTTCGCTGACAAGGGCATGTACGCCTACGTTAATGGCATTCAGCGCCAGGAGCGCCATAACAGCGTCGAGACCTTGGCACACCAAAACTGGTCGGGTGCTAACTACTATGACAACTTGATCAAGACTGTTACTGGTGGTGTCTCCTCTACTGCTGCTATGGGTGCTGGTGTCACTGAGACCCAATTCTCTCACTAAAATTTCCCCCCTCTTTACTACTCACACATCCTTGTAGACGAGACAGTTTAGAAAAAAAAAAGCCTCCTCCCCTCTCATCATCTCATGTAATATATCAATTTCCAAAAAAGAACGCAATTAAAAAAAACTCCCACGCTTAAATGGTGGCGTTGTATTAAAGACTTAAAGAACTCTCTAATATACGTGGTATTGCATTTTCTATCCAGTGAATGTGAAGAAGCGACAACAGCGTGAGGAATTCATCCCATTGTAGGGCGAAATTCGCTTGTTGTACTTTCTCTCTTTATCACAGAGGAATGGGTTTCTTTCGCTGCTTTCTTTCTCTTTCTCAAAAGATTGGTTTTTATTTCACACCGGAATGAGTTTTTTGTCTCGCTACACTTTCTTTTCAATTCATTTCACAGCGAGGGCTTTCTTTCTTTTTAGTAGACTTCAAGTTATGCGATCTCCGGCCGCTAGTACAGGCGTTTTTCGCTTGAGGTGTAACTTCAAGTGATATACTCTCAAAGGAACAAGTGAGGATGTCTATGTCATCACTGACTTCACAGAAAGATGAACATCTCTCGCTACTTGGAGATATATTCAAAAGAAAAAAAAAGAAAAAAAAAAAAAAAAGCAACCTGTTGTGGCAGTGTCTCAGGTTTCTTGGTGTTGCAACAACCGGCCTGTGTCCTGGACTTCAAGACTTCGACGAGTGTCGTAGGTTTGCCATAAACTAAACTGCTCTATTTTTACCGGTCTAAAATGCCTACAAGAACGATGACTATGAATGGCGCCTGGCTAAGAGCATTGTACCAAAAACTTGTTTTTAGACATCATTCATTAGTTAAATTAGGGTATAACCTTGAAGGTAAGATTTTTCTGTGCTTTTGTATTGACCTTTCTTTACTAATAGCATGTTTAGTAATGGTTCGTTTTGCATAGGATTGATTTATATTGGTTACATATTGTTGCACAGCTCCCATACTCGATAAACCTGCTACTGCTGCTGCTTTTTAAAATAAAGCAACGTGCTATGTCTAGGCGTATGAAATGGCGCGTGTGCAAACAACAAGAAGCAGAGGGGATCAAGTCTGGCTTTTTAGACTAACTGTATAGTTGTATGGATAGTATAGTCTTTAGTAGCAACGTGGGAATGAGATGGGTGGTAAAATAGAATAATTAATACGAAGATGGATTGACGTAGAAAGCTATTATGTGTTTATTATTAAAATTCGCATGGTTTTTTTTACTTGAGCTCGTTCCAGAAACCTTTAAGTTTATCCTTAACTCTAGATGAGTCACTGGAGTTCAATTGATTTGACGGTCGTTGCGGGAGGGGCTGCATAACCTGTTGTTGTTGCTGTTGTTGTAGGTGCTGCTGATGTGGCTGCTCTTTGGGGGGTTTGTTAAGAGGCCCTCCAAAAACATTCTTGACACTTGCAAAAGGGTTGCTTCCACCAGATCCACTAGTCCTATTTGATGACGATGAAGCGTGTGATTCTGGAGGTGGGGAAGGTGAGCGAGGTGGTGGAGGTGGGGGTGGAGGAGGCCCATTTCGGAGCATTCGCATATCGTCCATGAATGAGGGTGGAGTAATGATATGAGTTGATCCAATCAAGATGTCCCAATTATGTGCTGCAGCAGATTCATAGGCAATTCGAATTTCATTGTATGTCACGCCTCCAGCAATAAACAGGATCAATCGCCCCTGAGGCTCGTTCCGACGGCCCTTATGATGGAATGTTGGTTGTGCTGATCGCAATGAGCGAACTGTCTTGCGTGCTTGGATCGTTTCAAGTTGATCAGGTGCTAATGTATAAGGGTATTGGTCACGATCTAATGTTCCGTTTACAACTCCTTCTATAATAGACTTGATCACAGGGGAATAACGTGGTAGATCATACTCGATATCGTCTTCCGTGACAGATTTCTTTTTGAGCAGCTCTGTGATCCACCACTTCTTTGCCGGGGGCGGTGCGGCCTTGACATTAGAAAAGAAAAAAAAAGAAAAAAAAGAAAAAGAAAAAGAAAAAAAAAGAGCTTTAGGAAATCTCATTGATTGATGATTAGTATCAAAGGATTCTCAAGAACCTTACCACGTCCAGTTTGACGCCCAAGAACTCTAGATTATTAGCAATATCTCGATCCGCATAATTGCATCGACTCAATTGGAAAAGCTGGTTTCGCATCTCTTGGGGCACGGCTTGGGTGATGAAAAATAGCATTAATAAACGCAAGCGATCTACCATCCTGGGAATAGAAGAAAGAAAGTAAAATAAAAAATGAAAGAGATTGGTCATCTTTTCAGTAAGTAGTATTATCAAATGAGTGGGAACAAGCGATAGCTCATCAAAGTGACCTTGCTCATCGTCCACTGAAGCTTACCTGACACTGCTATCATCTAAGAATGCTGCAACTTCAGGATCGAACGATTTCGGGATTTCACCACTAGCTAGTTGTCCTGTCGCCAATGATTGCTCCAAGCCAGAAATGTCAACAAGCTTATTGTGTTTGATGAATTCCAGGCACTCATTAACGATGGAAAGATGAACCGAATACTTGAATAGTATTAATAGTAATAATAGTGATAAAAAAAAAGCTAGATCAGTGTATATTCTCAATAAGACGTGTTGGGCCCATAGCACAGAGAATGATTGTGGTTTAAACTATGTATACCTTCTCCTTGTTTTCTTGAAACTGTGGTAGTTTCGCCATCTGCTCTCTGATTGCATCCAACTGGTTTCCAGTGGTACTAAATAAGCAAACGATATTATATATTTCTGAGATGAGTAAAGATATAAAAAAAAAACGTTGGAATTCATGTCTAAAATACGTCCTATTTCCTCTCTTTCTCCCCTTTATACTAATGTCAATTTGTGGCACTTCACTTACGGTTTGCTCATTGCTTCAGCCACAAAGCTATCCACATTAGATTTCAAAAACTTGATACAGTCCGTGATATGATTGTGACGAATCTTTGTAAATGTCTTGTCGTTTTCATCCAGAATGGCAACTTTTTCGCAGGGTGTCCCATCTTCCTTGAATGAGTTATATTCATATTTGGTGCCATCCTTGATCGGTAACAAGTCTGTCGCAAGCGCCTGGTAATAGAAGTCATGTAGGATTGGTGTGATGGGGTCGATCGTACGGTCAATGATCATCAAATGCGGGGGCTTAAGCTATCGATTTATTATAAAAAATAAAATAAAAAAAGAGGATAGTAATCAGAATAATGCCAGCATAACAGATAGTCGATTTAACTTGCTTAGTTATTCTTTTTTTTTTTTTTTTTTTTTTTTTTTCAATAATAACGAATAACATACTCCGATGCGAGGTTGTCCTTTAAAATATTCGTCAAGGTCAGTTTGAACAGTCATTGCAATATTCTTGGAGGTTTGCATCGTCAAGTCGTTTGCACGATAATATGACACGATAGGGTTGACTTGTAAGGAAGCACACACAGAGATAAGCTAACCGAAGAAAAAAAATCGTGTATCAATTATAGAGAGCAAACAATTCATACTTTTCTTCTCTAGATTTTCCTTACCTGCTTAGAAATAGAATTGATTTCTGCATGCTGATTCTGCTCCTTGAGCATAGGACAAAAGAGATTAAAAAATGCGTTCCTATTATTTAAGGAAAATACCCTTGATTCAACGGCTATAGGGATTTGCGTAATATTGTGAAATGTTTAGCTAATCATTTGAATAATTTCTAATTCTCAATCTTAAGATTATTAAAGTGCCTTACCATAGAAGTCCATAAACAACTCCTTCAAGCTCTTGATGTATTTTGCGTCCGTGGATGCTCGCAGATGGTCAAATGTCTTGTCATCCATTGCTACATATTACAGAAAGAAAAAGAAAAAGAAAAAGAAAAAAAAACATAGCCCTCAGTTCCATTCATCAGACAAAATAGCTCCGCGGAAAAATAAAGGACAGTGTTCAGGTTGATTGATTGAATCTGGATCCTAACTTCGCCACTCGAAAGAAAAGAAGAAAAAAAAAGGCGAAGCTTTTTTTCGCATCATCCGATTTCTTTTTTTTTTTTTTTTTTTTCCTACCTGCTAAAAAGAACAAATGTCCAGCAGAATACGTGGCAGGTCGTCCATTCTTGAAATCACGGATGATGCGTCGTACAGAATCTTCAGTCGGCATTGCAAAGTAGATGGCTTCAACATTCACTGCAGGCGATCGTCTTTTCTCCAGGTTTTCAAGGTCTATAATAACGCCACACGGCATGATTCAATACAAATGAGATCCCAATTGACTGATTAGAATACGATAAATCACCAAAGACTAGAAGGCCTTTGAAAAAGCATCGATATCTATCATGTCCTTATTAAATACAGTAAAAGTATATGATAATTACTAGAAACAGAATGAACACATTTCAACAATATATGTAAAACACAAAAAAACTTACACATAGTTCCTTCTCGTGCCAAAACATCAGCCAAGTGGCAGCCTGCTGATGCCATAATATCTGCTGCGCGTGCATCAACGATAACATATTTGTACCGGCCTGGCTCTACTTTAACATTGTCAATTGCTTCCAGGAACCCTATACATATAAACATATTGGGCGCATGAGATCGCTATCCATGTTTTTTTTTTTTTTAACCCGAGTTTTATGACGGGAATGGCGAGAAAATATACTGCTGTGCTATAACCACGCTGAATTACTATCCGTGTTTACATGAACTTACGACGCTTCAAAGTGTCGGTTATGGAAATGGGCTGGTTCATGTTCATGATGAAAGACAATGCCGATTCCTCGAAAGAAAGAGGATTTACAAGGTAGGTAATTGTTTGCAGATGTAGAGAAATAAGAACTGCTCAATGAAGGAAGCCTAGGGCCTGTAAGTCGTGCAGAAAGAAAGTGGTAGCTTTATTAAAAGAAGGATGGCAATGCAACAAAAGTAGAAAGAGATATGCGATGGTAAAACTTTACCATGTCTTTTTCTTTTTCGTGACTGTGAGGAATTCAACGTGCAAAAAAAAAAAAAAAAAAAAAAAAAAAGGAGTGCAGCATGCAATATTCGACGGCGAATGCCCTGTTGTCATGCGGTCGCAGGTTGTGAAGTCCAGGTTTTGATAGAGCCATCGACACTAGCTGAGCACATCCTATCTTGTGTTGGATGATACGCAATTGCCGACACAATCTTGGAATGCGCGTCAATCTCGTGAATGATCGCACCCTGTGGGAAAAAGTAAAATGGCGAGCGTGATCTTAAATGTTAAACGCTACCTCGGCTACAGCACTCAAACGGTAGAATATAGAAGTACTAGCAATAGCCTCCAAACACACTAATTTACCTCCATCAAGTCCCAGATAAAAATCTTGCCATCCTCTGAGCCACTGATAACATGCGCGTCAGAGTTATCGAGACATGATCGGATCTTATACTGGTTATTCTTATGACCTTTATAGGCGTTCAGAAGCGTGCCATTATCACGGTCCATGAGTCTTACTGTGTCGTCCAGCGAACTTGCTAGTACACAATTACCATCAGACGAGAATGCCACTGATGTAATTGGCTCTATAAGATGAGTAAATGTGACACATTAAATATTAGTCTTTGATAAGGTAAAACAAAAGTCAGTATGCTTAGGCAAATGGTGGATTAAATGCACATGTAACAATATTTGGATGTACCGAAAATCTGATCCGTGATGAGTGATCCTTTCCTGATATCGTATATTCTTATTGACCCGTCCACACAACTACCAAGAAGGCGAGAGAATCATGCACATGACTGAGTAAGTTTTCGCGTGGTTCAGAATCCATGATACTCAGACTAAGGGCTCAAGTACACCAGATTAGTGGTTGTTTTTACCCTGCCAGCAGGTCACTTCCTTTCAGCTCAATAGATGTAACACTGTCCTTTGGTTCCTCTAAAATCTGTATTGGTGCTCGCAAGTTTGATCTAATATACATCGCGCTCGAAGTTGAACAGTTAGGATACCAATCAATCAAAGCACTTGAGCATACAGGGGCATGAAACAAATGTAGTCTCTCTCTTTTTTTTTCTTTTTTTTTTACCTGCAATCCCAGAGTCGTATCGTCGCATCATATGATCCTAAAGTGTTATTACATAGTAAAACGAATAAGTATGTACTTAACTGCTACTGTTGTCTGTGAGGATTTCTAGTTCCTTACCTGACACTAACACCGTGCCTTCATCATTGAAATCGACAGTGTTCACTCTCTATTTAATTTTTAAAAAAAATAATAATGAATAACTAGCTCGGAATAATGATTCACGTTTCATATATATACATTGATCTAGTACCTGAGTATGTCCCGTAAACCTCCGAATCGTCATTCCCGACATTACATCCCATAAGAAAACGGTTTTATCGCCTCCACAGCTCGCAAATTTCCCATTCTCAGGTGATATAGCCAGATCTAATACTTCCCACCCATGTGCTTCGTACGATTTTATACAGAATCTTGTGTCTGGATTCCAAAGCCTTACTGTGCGATCAACGCCTCCTGTCAAAATATATTCGCCGGTGCTGTTGTACTGACAGGCATTGATTTGTGTCCCCGTGGCGTCTGAGACGACTTGGTCTTGAAAGATGGGTAAAAGTTGTACGAAGGAGGCTGAAAGGTTTTTCTTTATCGAGCCCGATGCTGATGACAATGATGGGTTTGGAGAATAATCATGCAACTCCTGCGCCCGTGTCTGCTGTGGCTTTGGCGGTGGTACTGACAACGGAGTTGAAGATGTAATTGAGGCTACAGTAGACGGAAAAAGCTGGATATGGGTCTGGTTATGAGAGGATCCTGTCGATGTGGTCTGTTGTGCGCCTCCAGCTGCCTGAGCTTTTTTTGGCTTGTCAGAATTTTTCCTGTGAGCAGCCAAAGTAGCTGCAATTGACATGAGTGGCGGCTGTGGCATTCTCAAGGAGCATGGAGTAAGGCCAATCAATGTTGTAAACGCGCGAATGAGACAACAGGGTGTTCAAAAAGGAAAGTGACCGCTTTCTAGACATCTTCTACGGTGCCATGTCCGTGTGTCACCTTTCTCTATTGAAAATCGGACGTGAAATAAAAAACAAGCTCCTCTGCCTACAAATCTGATCTGTATCTACTTCTCAAGCCAGAAGAGCGGTGTGAGTGGTACATACGGACATGGTACCGTAGAAAATGTCCTTCGTAGACCATTCAGTAGACCCTTTTGTCGTGTCCTAAAAACCAATTCAGACAAATCATAATTACACTCTAAAACCTTGTAAGCTATAAAGTACGCCTTATCCAGGACAAGGGTTGGGACAATTCACCCGGAATGAGACAGATACTCGTTCTCCACATGTCCACATTGATAAAAAAGCAACTGATAGAAAGTGAGTCATTTTTTTCTTCTTCTTTACCCCTTGTCTCTAGCCTATCACTCTCGCCTCATATCAAAATGATTTCGATATCCTAAAGGGTTGTCCTTTTTATCAACTGGGGCCTAGATCTTCGACATTTACGAAGATGTAACCTTTGTTCCTGGATAGATATGATCCCCTGCATTGAGACGTGACCTTCTGAATCGATAGTTAGGATGCAAGGATGATTGCCTCCTAGCATGTACATAAGTACTCGACCCCTTCTCTCATGCGGTCTAAAAGAGCAGTAGTATGGACAAATTAAAAAAGAGAGGATGACAGAGGCCCCTAAATGCATCCCACGTTCTTTACTACAGTTGCTGAGCAAAAACTAAAAAGATCGAATTGGGAAAGAATTGAGTCAAGTGGACTTCAAAGGACAAGAGCAGACAAATTAAACTTCCGGCAAAACTAGGACCTGCGACTTTGCTTTATTTCATTACTCCTTAGATTGTTAAAGCCCAGTACGCCAGGTGTGGTTAAAGTAGAAATAAGAATACACACAAGATCTAGTTATTTCAATTGATGATGGTTAACAAGATCCCATTAATAAGGGGAATCCTGAGGAATATGAATATGGTTACTGTGTAATAAGAAAAATAAAATAAAAAGGATCATGGCCATCATCTGGTGGAAGATGGTTTTCTTTCTTTTGCTCTGGGGGCAGAAAGAGAAATATGTATTTCATTATGGATATGGCAAAGAAGAAACATGCACGTACATGCATTCAGAAAATCCATCTGATGTGGCCATTCCTAATCAAGGCACAAATGAATCTTAATCTTGTGAGATTTGGTGTTATTCCCCGCAAACAAACAAATAACCAAACAAAAAAAAAATAATCGCTCAGTTTTAGAAGACATCAAGCGACCATGTGCACCCAAGTAGAGAGTTCTGCCTCCGCTAGTTAACTTCCCTCTCACTACAAAGGAGCAGCTTCATGATAGGAAAAGCATTGTTGAAGTTGGTATAAGAATTCACTACTGCCCCTCTTCATGTTGATTGGGTCAGCAATATCTTTCAGATACAGGGAGTCGAATTAATGAACAAGGCTTGTTTACATAACAGAGTAAACGGAGGACCCCATAATTAATAATGCCATCACTACAGAGAAGGAAATCAGGATGTTTATACATAATATGAACCATCCGACTCTATCTCTCAATTTGGATGATCAATCCATCAATTATGAAAGAAAGAGGTGCTTACTAAGTAACAAAGTTAAGAAATTCATCATAATCCTGCTATTGTTACTACAAGCACAACTTCAGTGAGAATATAAAAACCATGCTCGTCTCTGATATGCTCAGGTCGCTAGGAGAAAACAGTCACAGGCCCAAAGGTCGGACGGGTTTTGCTCTTCTTGATAGGAAAATAATAACTGGAGACTCAGACGAACTTCATGTGGGCTTGCAGGCGCTTTTGTTGCATTTTTTCCGGCACCGCTTTGAGCAACAGTCAGTGTATGGAAAGATGTACATGTACCTTATTAATTAATTCAGTTTTGGCTAGACTTGACTGATCCCCAAACTCTGTACCACGTCCCTTCAAAATAAACAAACAAACAATGGTCCAACTGGACAAGGATGGCTATTTCGTTTATTCTATCATCAAGTTTGTTTAAAAGGTTTTCTGCCATCTATTCATCAAATTGCTCTGCTAGTTTGTTTATACCTTTTTGTTTGGGAAGAGGGTCTGCATGAAATGAAGATAAGAGTAGAAAGTAAAGAGTGAGTAAGGTATTCGTTACTGTACAAATCATCCATATAAAAGCAATACTTTGTCTCCTTTTTTCCTCACCACTCTTTCTTATCGGCTCAGCACATTTCCTCCCTTCCTTTTTGCCTTTCCTCTTCACCCTTCCCCTGTCGTCAAACCCTCTGCTTCCATCTGCTCTGAATAAGCAGTTACAAGGGGAAAACATAGTCAACACGAATAGCCATGAGCGAAAAGATCGAGGGTAAGCCTTTCAGCTTCCTTCCACCTCTTCCCTTTGTCCTAACAGCATCCATTTTAGGGGCGTGTGTTCTGTGAACAGCTTAGTAACGGTGGTTTCAAGCTCAGCTTTTGGTCGGCAAATCAACTAAATCCACACACTTTTAACAGCTCAATGTCAAAACGTGTTAGTCCATGTAGCCTCCTCTCATATCTTTTCTGACCTTGACGATACCTCCTCTGAGTCCATCCTCCAGAACATACACCCAAGCTTTGACTTGCTTTATATATATTGTCGTAGAACTAATATCCTCTTTCTTTGCATTTTTTAATGGGCTGCTCCTATTATAGAAACCTCGACTAAAGGAAAGCTCGAGGTCGAAGAAACTGAACATCATGAACATTCAGATGAAATTTCACCAGAGTTGGAGACTTTACTTCAGACAGACCCCAAGCATGGTTTGACCTCCGCTGAAGCAGCCGAACGTCTCGCCCGTTTTGGTCCAAATGAGTTGGCTGAAGTCAAGCGCAATCCCCTCTTAAAGTTTTTGAGTTATTTCACCGGTGCCATTGCGTACCTGATCGAGGTCGCCTGTGTAATTTCTGCGGTCGTCAAGGACTGGTTGGATTTCGGTATTATTTTGGGCCTGTTGCTCGTCAACGCATGTATCGGTTTTATTGAAGAATCTAAGGCTGAGTCTGCTTTAGATGCTCTCCGTCAAACACTTGCTTTAAAGACCCGATGCTGGCGTGATGGCCATTTGGTTGAGTTGGATGTGAGTCAATTAGTCCCTGGAGATGTCATTGTTTTGCGTCTTGGTGACATTGTGCCTGCCGATGGCCGTCTTCTTGGGATTGGTGCGACTGGCGAAGCTACCGAGGGTGATCTTCTCATTGACCAATCCGCTCTTACTGGAGAATCACTTCCTGTCGCTAAAAATAAAGGAAAGACTGTCTACTCGTCATCGATTGTCAAGCAAGGTCAGCAGATGGCTGTTGTCACCAAGACTGGTGGAGATACCTTTATTGGCCGTGCTGCCAACCTGATCTCAATTACTACAGAAGAGGGCCATTTCCAAAAGATCATCAACCGCATTGGCAATTTCCTGATCCTCATCACTGTCGTCCTCGTCGGCATTATCCTAGTTTACCAGCTTGTGCACTTCCATGGTGATCCTAAAGGCAAGGGTGATTTCCTCACTGTGCTTGGCAAAGTCCTGGTTCTCACTGTCGCTGCTATCCCTGTTGGCCTTCCAACTGTCATGTCCGTTACTATGGCCGTAGGCGCCAAGCAGCTTGCTGCCAAGAAAGTTATTGTCAAGCGATTGACAGCCGTCGAGGAGATGGCCTCTGTTTCTGTCCTCTGTTCAGATAAAACTGGAACCTTGACCTTGAACGAGTTGACCTTTGACGAGCCTTACTTGGCCAATAACTATACTTCGGACGATATCCTCCTGTATTCATATCTCGCTGCTGAGGCTGGTGCTAATGACCCTATTGAGTCTGCTGTTCGTAGTGCTGCAGAGGAGCAGCTCGAGATCCTCAAGGGCCGCACTCACAAGCATGAAGTTCCCGGCTATAAGGTTACGTCATTCTTGCCCTTTAATCCTTCCACTAAACTCACGCAGGCCACCATCACCAACACCGAGACTAATTCTACATTCAAGGTCGCGAAGGGCGCTCCTCAGGTCATTATTCGTCTCGTCGGTGGCGATGATGACGCCGTCCGCGCTGTCAATTCCCTTGCCAAGCGTGGCCTTCGTGCATTGGGTGTCGCCCGCACTATCGCGGGCAATTTAGATAGCTGGGAACTTATTGGTATGATCTCGCTGATTGATCCTCCACGCCCCGACTCTGCTGATACTATTCGCCGTTGCAACGACATGGGTGTGTCTGTCAAGATGATTACTGGAGATCAATTGATCATCGCTAAGGAGGTCGCTCACCGTCTTGGTATGCAACGCGTCATGTTAGACGCTGGACATTTGGTTGACCCTGACAAGTCTGAAGATGAAATTACTGAACATTGCATTCGTGCCGATGGTTTTGCACAAGTTATTCCTGAGCACAAGTATCGTGTCGTTGAGCTACTTCAAAAGCGTGGTATTCTTGTTGGTATGACCGGCGATGGTGTTAACGATGCCCCTGCCCTTAAAAAGGCCAATGTTGGCATCGCCGTCCATGGATGCACGGATGCTGCCCGTTCTGCTGCCGATATTGTGCTGCTTGCTCCTGGCCTTTCTACCATTGTAGATGGTTTGACGACTTCTCGTGCCATCTTCCAACGCATGCGCTCCTATGCTCTCTACCGTATCACCTCAACTGTCCATTTCTTGATGTTTTTCTTTGTCGTCGTTATGGCTTATGATTGGTCCCTGCCTGCCCATTTGCTTATATTGATTTGCATCTTGAACGACCTTGCCACGCTGGTCATTGCCGTTGATAATGCCCAGATTTCTGCTCATCCTGACAAGTGGAGGATAGGACAGTTGATCACCATGTCGATAGTGCTTGGTCTCTGCCTGACTGCCCTTTCGTTTGCCCACTTCTTTACGTTCTGGAAGGCCTTTGGATATGCTCCTGTGGATGACAAGGCTCCTTATGACGAGCGCAAGCTTGAGTCAATCATGTACCTACACATATCGTCGGCTCCCCACTTTGTTATCTTCTCAACCCGTCTGACTGGCTACTTCTGGGAGAACCTGCCTTCACCTATTTTCGCTATTGTCATTATTGGTACTCAGATTATTGCACTATTGATGGTCATTTTTGGTGGACTGACTCCCAAAGTTCCTGCTGGTGAGGCCATTATTGTACTATTGATTTCATTCGTATATTTTATTGTCCTCGATGTGGTTAAGGTGCAGATCTTCAAGCATTGGTCCTTCGAGCTCACAGCTAAGCTTGTTCCCACAAACTCTCGTCGCCACAAGCTTTCTAACCGTAAGGTTGCACAAGCCCAACAAGAGCGTGTGTGGGACAGTATTGATAGTATTCGCAAGATTGCTGTCATGACGGCTGTTGTTTCATGCCTCCAAGAAAAGACTCATGTCAGTGATGACACCAAGTAAACATTTTTAATATCATTTATTTAGCATCTGTAATAAAATCATATGGTCAAAACTTTTTATCCGACTCTTTGAATTCAATCCAAATATCTGTTATTTGAGCATTCCAAGTATGTATTAAAGCTTAATCATGGGAGGATACAGTTAGCATAGTATAGTTAAGACTAAGTCGTTCAGCGGTTTTCGTCTGTGTAGAGAGCTCAAATTTTATCAACCCATGGACAGGCCAGACCCAGCTTTCTGCACCAGAAAGATCGATGGTGCTAGCATAAGTAGCGCAGGAAGCTACCAGTTATTAGCTTCCTGCCACCCATACGAGGCACCATAATGGAGCATGATAACACTGCTAGTGCTCCCACCTATTCGACATCTTTTTTTACACTTTAATTAATATGATGAACAAAAATCGGGATGGAACACTGAAAAGCTGTATCTGCGTACTGACACATGTCTGGTTAGTGTTAATGAGTGCACGCCAAGGCTTGAATGTCATATTCGTATACTAGTGATATCAGAACAATACACTACTTCCATCCTTCACTTGCCACCACTTTGTGCATCTACCAGCCTTTCTCCACGCTTCCCGCACTTTCAGAGCTGTTGACTACTTGTGAGATATTGGCAAAGCCGCGTACATGAAATGCGTGACCTGTTGCCATTATCACATACATGGAAAGAAGAGGACGACAGACGTCATAAATGCGCCTATGTTAGAGATTGCAATTGAAAAATAACTCGGGCACTGGTTTCTGGACAATTCGCCCAGTCATTTGCTGCATTCAGTAGGGTCTTGTGAGTACCTGCGTTCTTGCTTGAGACTATAAATTTAATCTAATTATTGCCTTGGTGGCCCACCATGACAAGCAAGCCAATGTTTACCATTAACTCACTTCAATTGTTGAAGATTAAAAAAAGAATATCTTTATAAAACAAAAATAGATATGAGTAACACTGCCTACGTATGCGTGCACCCACGCCTTTGAAATTGTTGCGCGGTAGCAATGGAATAAGGGAGATGGTGGCAATGTTTGTGCACAATGATGTAGTGTCGGCCACACGAGTCACAATTATTTGAGGCTATGATCCCCTCACAACTTACGATCCACACAAAGATTTTTTTTTTTTTTTTTGGTTCACCTTACTCATCCATTTTTCTTTCTCTTTTCCTCCTCACTTATTAACAGCCGACTTATATTTCCACTCACGCGCACTGGCGCTTTCTACACTAAACAATGCAGGCCACATCTGCTAACGCCACCACTACCACCGCAGTTCCTACCAATCAGTGGTCTGAGATCAGAACTCTAATCCACCAAGCTCTTGACTTGAGGAGTATGATTAATTGTAGTCAAGTTTCAAAATCATGGAGCGCCGAATTCACTCCAAGGATATGGAACACAATTAACCTCAGTAGTCAGCCTCGGTTTTCAGAGCTGCCATCAAATATCATTGCTAAGAATGGACAACACATTCGTATTGTCAGAACCGTCCGAAAAAAGTCGGAGTTTGAGCTTTTTAGGGATCCCAGTATCCAAAACATTGAACAAATTCGAGTCAGACCCAAGCCTAGTTGTCGACAGCAGACTTTCCAGCTCATCCGAAGGAACTCGCGTACCCTATTAAAACTGGACATCAGAATGGGGAAGTCCATTATATCGCATCCAGACTTTGCACTAGAGGACGCATTTGTCTCACCTGACCTAGATTTTATGCCGAGGCTCACTGAACTTCGAATTCAAAATCTTACGATGACCCGAAAAGCGCTTTCAACTTTACTCTCACGATGTCCAAATCTGACATACATCGATATCCTATCATGCGCTATTCATGGTGATGGACGAAGTCCAGGGGAACTATATCAGCATAAAGGCGTCATCTACCTCCATGCCTCATACCATCGAGTTTTCAACCCAGATCCTGATTCACCATCAGACAGTGATACTGCGGTAGTTCCATTACTCGCACACTTTCCAAAACTGGAATACTGGAACGTGTGGGCGCATAACATCCAACTAAAGGATTCCGGAGTCGAATCCATCGAAACCGCTATTAAAAAGTACAGCCCGGGAGTCAAGAAGCTAACCGCATATCGAGCTACTGGTTCAATAGTGCATGATTTGCTCGCTAAAGCGTTTAAGAACATTGAGTCTATTTGTTTTAATTATGAAAATCTGTCAACTTCTGGAATCTTGGGTTTCCTTTTGCACAGTAGCACATTGAGGACCCTCCGAGCCATAGACCCTAATTTTAGAGACTGGAGTTATGATGCGGACCGGGTGATCCCTGTGCCAGACCCACTTCCAAATGCGTGGATGATTCACATGATCTTTTCGAGATGCGCGTTCTTGACGTCTGTAGACCTTCCAGAGCATGAGTTGGACATGGACATAATTGATATTTTCCCATGGGCGTGTAAAGACCTGGCTCGACTTCGCATTCGAATCAAGGGACTCGATACCAAAGAGCTCATCATGGCAATGATCCGTAAGTGGTCTCGTGGGGTTTACATCAGACGGAGACAAAGATGGATGGGCGAACAGGGGCAGACTGCAAGTAAATATGAAGGTAAAGCGATCAAAACTCCAGATAGCCTTGCTGCTATCCTTGAAGAGGTTGCACGAGCATTAATGACGGATAGAAGTGATGGAAAGGATGAAATAGATGATATGATAAGCAACGATTTTAACAGTATTGTTCCTTTAGAAATCGAGGGTGAACCAGCAAACCCTGTTGTGGACAGAGTAGCAGCCCACCTGTTGAAGTTTGAAAAGCTCAGTGAAGTCTGGCTAGGATACAAAGTCTGGAGGTTGTAGTCTCAAAAAAGACTTTCAGTCTGCAATATTTGGAAAAGAACAGATGCTCGTATTATATACACAAGTTCTTTTTTTTTTTTTTTTTTTTTTTTCTCAAATTCTCGGCGAACAATTGTCACACGGATCTTATATTTTTCGTTCTTGCAGCAAGCAGACTGAATTTGCCCAGTCTAGCCTCTCTTGGTTTGGCAAAGCCAAAGCATTCAGATCTACAATGTGTGCTACTTTTTTTTGATACCTGCCGGGTTGTCAGATTTCAAAAGCTCTAATACAGCCAATAACCGATTTACAACCTTCTTTGTAAAAATGAGGTTGCAATTACATTTATACATCTGTATTTGGAGAGGAAATGATCGGCTTTGCTGTCATATCACGTTCCCACTCAGATCACGTTTTCTGTCGTAATTTTGTCACAACTGTAACGAGACAAGGTGTCTAGTAGACTGCATGAACGTTGGTATGCTCTGTGTATGCTCCAGCATGATGTACCCACCATGCAGTTTTTTGCTGTGCATTGTGAAGTGTAAATGTGGCAATGTGTAATTGCGAGGGATGTACGTTTATTCTCTTGTTCCGTCACACATTCGACAAAAAAAATTTTTATGTCCAATGCACCAATCAATGTGGGCCAGAAAAAGAACCAATCCACTGATTATAATTTTTGTATTGTTTGTCCGCCTGCACTGCACTTGCTCATGCTCTTTGCATTGACCAAATGATTGTTTGCCCACTAAACAACTCAATAGACAAAAAGGGTGGAGAAAGTGGACCACCCATGTTCTCCTCCAGTCTTCAAGGTTTAGAGGAAAGTCCATTTCTTTCTTTTCTTTCTTTCTTTCTTCTTCTTTCACGCACTCATTAGCCACAGAAACACACAGATAACACACTCCTTTTCGGTTTTTTTTTTTTTTTTTTTCTTGTACCTTCTTCCTCTTCCCTTCCTCTTCCCTTCCTCTTCCCTTCCTCTTCCCTTCCTCTTCCTTTCCTCTTCCCTTCCTCTTCCTTTCCTCTTCCTTTCATTTTCCTTTCTCTTCCTTTCTCTTCCTTCCTCCTCTTCACGATTCTTTTCTTTTCTTTGTGTTTTGTGCTTGTTTGTTGCAATCCTTTTCTCTTTGTGTTTTGTGCTCTTTCTTCACACAAACACATACACAAACACGTATCTCTCTCTTTTTTTCTTCTTTCTCTTACACCTCGCACTTCACACTTCATACTTCACACTTCACACTACACCACACTTCACACAAATTATCTTTTTCACTTCTCGCCATCACACTGCCTGTTCTGAATAAAACAAGGCATAACTTCCTCTCTTTCCCGTCATATTCACCAACCGACACTACTCATTCTCAATACGCGGTTGCTATCCTTTTTCCTTTTCATTGAAAGCTCATCACTGCGCCCTTTAAACGAGCAACGAACAACAGGCATCGAACAGTCGGAGCAGTAGTGAAGCAGAGCACTGACAGGTATCAACATTGACACTGAAATCGCTACCGTTCCAATACAACTATCGATTCATAGGACTTCAGTCTTCCCTTGGCTTATAAAATTATCGCACATTTTACTCCTTCTATAGGTCATGGTCCAACAGCAACCTGCTGTGCCTGACAGCACCTCAATCCTCCCTGAAAAGTCATCTAACCATGAAGCCATCAGCATCACAAAGAACTCTCTTGATGGAGACTCGGGCACTACAAAACACATAACAAGCACCGGTGTGAAAAAGGATGTCAATGTAAATAATGTTTCCACGCCGCTCGATTTCATTAACAAATCCTCATCATCCCAGGAGGAAAAAGATGCTATAATGCCCACTCAACGAACAACTCATAAGAAGGGCAGCGGTGACCGTAGTAGACCCGCTCGATTGATCAGAAATCTACATGCCAGCTACTTTAATCAACATGCATCAGAACAACCATCCCATAACCCAACGCTTTCAACTACTACCAAAGTTGTACAATCTATGCGTAGCAATGTGTTTGCGTTTGGTGCTATTGCTTCAGTGGCGGGCTGTGCTGTCCTTCTTGGACAAAGCCAGCTGGGACACAAGTGGAATGGTTTTGGGACCATTGGACTGATTGTTCAAGTCACTTACCATGGTATATTTGCGACAACCTGTTCCTGGCAATGGTTCAAACGAATGGCTTTCAATAGCAGTAACAGTGTCGGCCAAGATAAAAGTGATTGCAAAGAGGGAACTGACTGCACTAGCGACAGTGCTTTTCATCCTTCAGGAGCAACAGCTTCAGAACCAAGTCATATCGTGGGCTCGTCGATGACGAGTGACAATGAAGATACATGTTCTGAATCAGCTCATGCAACCTCGTACACCAAAACCGTCAAAGAGTCTTCATCGCTTTCCTACTGGATATTGGGCTTTGGTCTCTTGGGCCTCCTTGGATTCACCCCTGCTGCGACTATTTACGCTTGGAAATCATACATTTGGAGCCCAGTCCTCGTCCTTGCCAGCCTGTCGCCTCTAGTGATTGGGCCGATTTTAATCGGTCTGGACAAAATAGCCAATGCCGCTTCTGAAGACGAGACGAACCATGCAGCAGAAATTGATAATTTGCAGATGCGTCACGAAGATCTTATGGAAGTCTATAGGAATGACAACATTCTCAAGAAAAATATGCTGCTAGAGACAGTTGGCAAGGAAGTTCAGGATGCGGCAACCTTAGCTATCGAGACTCTGCGCCAGATGACTCCTAAGAGCTTGTTTCCCCCTAGTGTCTCTCGCGAACAACTCAGTCCGTGTACGTTGCCAATACCCATCACTAGTATTCTCGGTTTATTCACGACCATGCGTCACTTACAGTATATTGCTAGGAACATGCAGCGTCTTTCACGAGTCATGTTCACAGAGTATGTCCAGGGGATTGTTGAAAGGACTTCGCCTCACTACCACCGTGGAGAGAATAAGTTTGATGTCGGCGAGTTTGTTCAAAGTCTCGGTGACCTTGTTTCAGCCGACGCTTCGTTGAAGGGAGTTGAATTCGTTATCTACCACTCTCAATACGGTCTCAACCACGCATCCATTAAGGGAAGTGAAGAGAGCTGGAGACATGCCCTCATTAATGTAAGTCGACTTTGGACCTAAATTTGAACCAAACGCATGCTAATCATAAAATAGAGAATGATGTTACTATTGGTATTGCGTTTGATGAATATTAACGACCCCATGCGTTTTTTCCTCTTTTACAATCATTTTTCTAGCTTATTAAAAGCATTGTTGATTGCGCTAAAGCCGGATCTACTGTTGAATTGTGCCTTTCAGTGTATGCCGTGGGTACACCTACTCAGGAAGAGAACAGGGTTATGGTCAGCTTCGAGATCATGTATTATCCGAATCCAGACTCCAAACTGATGGAGGATGATCTCGCACAATTGAATACTCTCCTAGCTTCCAAGCTAGTTAGAGCCATGGGTGGATCATTAGAGATCGAGCAACTGGAAGGCTTTGTCAAGAGATTTGTTGTTCAAATCGAAGTTGAACTTAGCTCCATTTCTCATGAAGAAAAAACCTGCAATATCAAGCAATCAGACGGTCAGCAGCGTCCTGTTCATCCCTTGGAGTCTAAAGTTGACGAAGCAGCCCAGGTAGCAGCCACTAAAGACAATGCTCAAGAACCGGAAAAGGCGCGAGCAAATCCCGCTCACGAATCACAACAATTTTACCAGCAGCATATCAGAACTCCTCTTGTATCCCCTTCACCCCCACCCTCATCACCCCCACCCAAACGAACTGGTGTAGAAAGTAGCCAAAAAGTTTCTGGAGAACCTACAGTACCGGAACTTGTGCAATTCAGCCAAAAACTTTCAGGATTCAAAGTAGTTTTAATAGCAAGGGAGCATTCTGCTTTCGCTGTCCGTCTTACAGGATATTTGAAGTCATGGGGAATTAATGTGGTTAAGAGAGCCATTCGCGACTGTAATGGAGCGCACAATGAATTCGATTCGAGCGATGTTGTTGTCTCAGAGGAACCCCAGACGCCTCTAGGCGGTAAGAGGACGAACTCTTCCATGTCTCTTAGTGGGAAATCTGGTTTGTCTGGCAAGGCTGAATCGCAATCAGCAAAATCTTTCAATCCGGCTTTTATCATGATTGACGATGATATCAACGCGCTTAAGCAGCAGATTATCAAAATGCAATCCACTCCTCCGTCACCAGCGCCTATTGCTGGGGCGAGCAAACGGCCAACCCATCGTCGGCACAAGTCAATCACTTCCGTTCAACAAACCAGTGTCATCTACTTTACTAGCCTGCCAACATTTAAGCAAGCTAGGGATACTATCATGTTTATTTTGGGCACACACTCTTCGACTATTCATTACAGTATTGCTAATACGCTAGCTGGAAGCACATTACAAGGACCACTCGGGCCTCTTCCTTATATTTTGGTCCTTCCCAAACCTGCAGGCCCCCGACGTGTATTGACTGCGATACACACGGCCATCAATGTGCCGGTCTTGGATCAGTCATACAGTCCTATCGCTACTGCGCCCACGTCACCTGCTCCAGCCCTTCATCGCTTTAGCGAGGAGATTAATCCTTTGGATAGAGATCAGATCATATATGATCCAGTACTAAACCAGGCCTTTGCTCGCGTTCCTCATTCCACTCAGAGTTCACCCGGTGGTCTCAGCCCTAACAATAGCCTAAATCGTGAGAATCGACATCGGGATGATCTTGTACGTCAATTAATCGATGCAGGAGGAAGCAATGGGCCGGTGACTAACCCATTTGACCATACAACCGCAAGTATGATGTCACCAGAAACACCAGGATCTTTGCAATCAGTTGGCTCCCCAACCGGCATTCTCATCCCTGGAAATGGCAATAAACCAGCCGTTATCCAATTTGACCCTACTGCGAAGCCATCAGGGACGCTTTCTCCTTCACTAATAGGAACTGGTCTTCGACGTGTCTCGACCAGCATTACACGTACTCCTAATCAGTTAGCCATGAACAATGAAGGTGGTACGGTTGTTATACCTTCCGCTACTAGTACTGGCAACCATCAGCCATTCTCATTCATTCACAGCCAGAGAGGGACTGAGACTGGTACCCCAAGTGGCTTTATCCGTTTAGGTAACGGACAGATGATGCGACCAAATATTGGACGTTCGCCTCTGAGCACGCCGCCTGCCATCACTCAGGCAAACGGACTTTTGTTCTCACCGCCTGCAGTTAGACACTCGTCTATGGCTTCACCTTTGCCACAACGACCCGAGCCTGCAACTATGCGTAATAGTAGTAGTGGTAGTGGATCTCTAAGCAGCAGTGGCATGGACAGCCCTAGACTTCCTCATCCAGTTCTTCCACATGGTGCCATACCCTCCCCTTCTCCACTGCCCACATCACCTGGCGCTTTGCCTCGTGCAAGTCCGGGCACTTCTGGTATTATTTCTAGCCACGCAGCATCACCACCTCCTTCCGATGCTGTTGCTGTCCGTCCACGAGGCCCTCTTTCAGCAAAGAAGACAAAAGACGCGAAGCCATCCAAGTCAGCCCCTTCATTGATCCAAAGTGGGGTTGTAGAGAGAGTCAGTCCCTTGGTGAATGTGCTTATTGTCGAAGGTGTGTTTTTTTTTTTTTTTTTTTTTCCTCCATTCGACACCGGGATATTTGTTGTGACAAGCAAGCTAATTCTTTGTCTATCCATATTTATTTTCTTCACAGATAACGATATTAACCAAAGGATTCTTGTCAAGTTCATGCAACAACGCAAAATCAAATATGATCTTGCTAACAACGGCTTGGAGGCTGTAGAGAAGTGGCGCGTAGGAGGATTCCATCTGGTGTTGGTGCGTATTTTTTATTTTAGTTTGTTGTCATATTTTATTTTTAGCTTTATTTTCATTTTACTTTTATTTGTTAATGTTCCTGTACTAATACGTTACTTTGCTTTTTTCCAAACTCAGATGGATATTCAAATGCCAGTGATGGATGGTATTGAGGCCACGCGCGAGATCCGTCGGCTGGAAAAAGCACAAAAGATTGGTGTGTTCCCCACGGATAAGCCCAACTCGGTTGGTAACTCGATGCAGGCAACACTTTCGGCATCATCCGCAGCTTCTTCGTCTTCCGCTTCCAGCCCTCCAGCATCGCCCTTCCGCTCCCCTGTCATTATTGTGGCGTTGACGGCTTCTGCAGAAAGCGAGGATCTGAGGAAGACAGCGCTTTTGGCGGGATGTAACGACTACATTACCAAACCTGTTGTACTTCCATGGTTAGAGCGTAAGATTGTGGATTGGGGATGCATGCAGGCTCTTATCGATGTTGATGCCTGGAAGGAATGGAAGCGTGGGTTGGAGGGAACAAGCCCAGGAGCTCCTAGTACTGGGCCTACAGGTGGCCCGACGCCTGCATTGAAAAAATCACTTGCAAATGCGGCAAGTGTGACAAGAGCCAACCTGAAGCGGCCATCGATCAGCTCCCGGTCGATCAAGAACTCCAAGGCTGCTGCTGCTGCTGCCGCCAAGTTGGCGAGCACGGCCGTAAAAAAGGAAGAGACAAATACGCAGAGCAATGGGGTAGTTGCAGGAGAGTTTGACAAGGCACCCGGAAGCAAATCTGCAATAGATGAGGCAGATTTGAAAGGAGGGAAGGACCCGATCGTGAAGGAACCGTTGATGACGTCCAATAACGCTGCTGAATCGTCAGTTGCAACGTCCGAACCAAAACAACCTTAACCGTAGTCCTTCAAACTTCTAGCAGCCAAGCGATTATTCATTTGGTAGATGTTGCCTTTTTTTTTTTCTTCCTTTTTCTTTTTCTTTTTCTTTTTTATTAATGACCTGTATAATATAATATAACTAAGAAAGCATGATTCCGTCGAGAAGATTGTTATGTGTTTTTTTTTAAAAAAGACAGTTACCATTGAGTGCTGACCAATGTAGCTCGTTGGAGATATGGAGGTTTGAAATTATTGCTTCTATTCTTAAGACTGCTGTTGTCCTTACTTTCTTTTTCGAGATGAGTTTGAGAGTAAAATATGATTGGGCTGGATAAAAGAACAAGTAGGACCTTGTAGAATGGGTATGCTAAACATTCTTTTTTTTTTTATAACACAAAACTATGTGTCCACGCTTAAACAAATATCATCGTATTAACCCTCACTTTCACACAGATGTTTGAAGAAGTGGAAAGGATGGAACAAAAAGAAAAAGGTGGTAATCACCATTCAGTCCCTTCAAGTCAAGCATATTGCATGGTTAAAGGTCAGCCTGATGAAGCCCTGTCCTGACTGTCGCCAGTCTTCATAGTTCCCTCAATGGGACTTTTCGCTTCGATCCGCCTGTGTCATTATCCGTCAATAGAACGGTTAGTAAACAGGTAGACTACACGCTCAAGCTAATGCGCAATGAACCTGAGGATTACAATTGCCCGGAGAGAATTGCTGTCGTGTCCAATGGACACAGGATCTGATCATAAATGGCACAGACCTGGCAGACAGCGTTTGTTAACGAAGCCGGGTTCAATCTGCATCTTATGCGTAGATTTGGTCGAGCACCGCGAGGAAAAAAGGCGTTAAGAATTGGCCCTACTTAGTGGGGACAAAATGTTTCTGTCGTAGTCGCTGTTGGCAAGGAGGGGGTTGCCGCCTCAGAAGTACGCTTGGGCGCCTTCAATACTCAGACTTTCCAAGTCCTCCTGGTCGACAAGTTCATCCCCGCCCCGCCCCGACCCCAAGAGTCATCATCATGCAAAATGCGTCTTTCCACAGATCGCAGGATGTACAAGATGTCATCGGTGGTAAACACACTTGCTTGCGGCTGCTTCCGTATGCCCCTCAGCTAAACGCAACCGAATGAGTCTTTGAGAAGATCAAGACGCATGTACAACGCCAAGATCTTCATGATCGGAGAATATTAGCAGGCCACATCAATAACAGCATTCTAAGCATTACATCCAAAATGTGTTGTGAGTGGATACGTGAGGCTAGCGGGAATTTTCCCTAGTGTGCAGAGGCAAACCCTTGGGTCGCTTCTATGCATGAGCATCAAACATCAAAAAGTTAAAATTTTTGCGAAATTGACACCTGTATTTACGAAAAAGAAAAAAAAATTCTACGAACTCATCTTGAAAAAGGGACCAGCAGCAGCGGCACCTTGACACAGTAATCTATATTCATTCCCGGAAGGTAATCTCGAATTACCAGCAGATGTGCATCTGACACGCTGTACAAGTTGGAAGGATGACTCCGGGAAGGAAGAAGGCCTTGCATACCCGATACTCGACTTCCAAATGGCGGTACCCTCTTGGGTGACGCGCCGCCCCTAGTCTTTGAGATGAGATTGACAAATTAATATTTCAGCCTGCTTCCTTATATATATCTCATTATATTCCCTCATCCATTGTGAAAATAAAACTAAAAAGAGACAATGAAGAGAGAGATGTTCTTTTGGACAAATCTGTAGAACAGTGGGCTTAATCTCAGCTGCCGAAGCTCTATTTGTATTCAACTAATTATCAGAAAAGGCGGTAATTGTCGCGTTCTAGCACGGATTCTGACTTAGAGGCGTTCAGCCATAATCCAACAGGTGATAGCTTTGGGGCATTGTCTATTCAGACAGGCCTAAATTCCTATTATTTAAATGAACAGTTTCTCTTGTGCTAAGTTCAATTACCATTGCAGCAACATTTCATCAGTAGGGTAAAGCTAACCTGTCTCACGACGGTCTAAACCCAGCTCACGATCATTATTAGTGAGTGAACAATCCAACGCTTATCGAGCTCTTCTTCAGTATAATAGGAGGGGTCGACATTGAAGGATCAAAAAGCAACTCGCTATGAACGCTTGACTCCACAAGCCAGTTATTAAAGCGTTGATGATGGACTGTTGTAATTTCTTTGTGCAACCTGAGATCAGTACGTTACGCCACGCGTTTAACACGTCATGAATAGTATGAGATTGTATCGCTTGATTTCTTTACTGAGCATTGCAAATAGTATAACACGGACAACATGGCATGGGGTTGTTTTTATTTACAAATATACAAATACCTATTGCGAACAAGTTCTTTCGTTTAGTAAAAAGTAATAAGTATCAAGTGAGTGAAGGTCATGAGGGCAATTGGGGCACAGGCTAAAGTGTTGGTGACACCAAAAATGGGTTGGGTTGAGAGACAAGACAGTCACTCATTCACATTCTATTGCCTCCATGCTTTAAAAAGCATTTTGTAAAACCTGTTCATTATTCATTCCTTACAATTTCAGCCATGGGAAAGAAAAAGTCCAAGAATGGCTCCAAAGGACCGCAGCCTACTGCAGCTATTGAGAATAACTCGATTGCATCAGACCAAGCATCAATGCCACTACAACCGCATGTTGTCAGCCATAACGATAGTGCAGATACAATGGGCGTAGCTGCCGCTCCTGCAGAAGCGGCAAAAATCGAGCCGCTGCACTTTTCTTCGGAGCCGGATAATAGAGACACTTTCATTCCCATTGTACACACACCTACTCCCGTACTTTCTGATGATAATCCACGGATAAATGAAGCACAGGGGCGAAATAGAGAGGGTTCTACTGAAGAAAATAGTCAATATAAGCCCATCAAGCAACAGCAGCAGCAGCAGACTGAACGTGCTGCTCCAAGGCAGTACGAAGATGATGACGAAGATTATCAAGATCACCGCAATCCAGAACAAACGCCTCTTCTCCATGAAGCCTCACGGGATAGCAATGACTACAGTAGTGATGAAGAAAGCGAAGGTGACAGAGGAAGTCAAATTCGAAGAAGAGGGCGAGGACAAGGAAGAGGAAGGAGTCCTCAACAGCACCAGCCAACTACATGGATAGAATGGGCAGTACAATATGGGCTACATCCTAGGACTTGGACTTGTCAGACGTTTATCAAAGCTACTTTGCTGGTGACATTATTGACACTCGTCGTTTTATCCTTTACAGTGTTTCGCATCCAAGATCATATCAAGGATATTCTAAAGTGAGCTTTCATTATTTTTATTACTTTTATTACTCCTATTGCACAGGACTCAAGCAATCTATCATAAGGTTGAGCTAATTCTTTTTATTGTTATTATTATCTGCTTTACCAATGATACTCTATCGATGTTTTTCTTTGTTCACAAAAAATATAGATACATCGATCATCATAAGCAGATTGGTGCTGTGCTTTTCATACTATCGTATACAGCGGCATGTACACTCTTCTTACCAGGGTCTCTCTTCACTGTCGGCGCTGGATTCCTGTTCAAGCCTTTTCCTCTTGCATTGTTCATTATATTAATGGGTGATGTTTTTGCAACAGTTTGGTCATTCATTTTTGGACGCTATGTCTTTTATGACTGGGTTAAGGATCTAATGTCGAGGCACCCAAAGTTCAACGCACTGGATGAGGTCATCAAGGATGATGGTAAGGATAATCAAATAATAATAATAATAATAATAATAATAATAATAACTGTAAAACTGATAGACTGATACCAAATGTCGGGTAGTTCTAACGTATGTCTTTTTTTTTCTCTCTGCAATAACTATTAAGGTTGGAAAATCGTAGTCATGTTGCGGCTGACGCCGGTTCCTTTCAGTCTTATCACGTACTTTTTCTCTATTACCTCTATTCGCCTATGGACAGTGGTGTGGGCAACATGCGTAGGCGTTCTTCCTGGCTCATGTATCGGAATATGGATTGGGTCCTTACTGAAGGGACTTTCCGGAATCGACAACCCAGAGTTGGAGACAAAGAACCTAGTGATCTTAGTAATGAATGGCGTCTTCATAGGTTGCTGCGTCCTGGCGCTTTCCATCTTTGGCAAAAGGTCTCTTCGTAAAGCAATGAAGCGATTGGAACAACACCAGGCCTTGACAAATTTACAAGAAGTTGAGATTGTCATTGAGGGAGTTGCTACTGTGATCCGAGAATTAGAGGATAATGCCAGTATCCCACCATCACTCAGGAGCACGATGATTGAGCAGCTGGCTGCAGAGGAGACGGACCCGAACTACTACTACCGTGGAGATGACCTTGAAGCCACTCAGCGGCGTCATTTGGGAGCGTTATCACCGCCAGAGGACCGTGAAGGAAGTAGAAGCAATAGCAGCACGACGGTTTCGAATACTCTTGTGGGTCATTCTGCTGGTACCGGCAATACAACAACCAAAATGCCGACCAATGCGGCGTCATCGTCTGGTTTTACACGCGGAGAAAAGATTATGTTCATCCTGATCGGTATAGTTGCAGTTTTGAATGTCTGTATTTGCATTCCTTTGTATTATCACTTCGCAGACTAAGAGTAATAAATTACAACGGAGACTAGTTTAATCTATGCAACATTTCTTGATGTCGCTCGGTGGAGATCTGGTCAATACAAAGCAATATTCATGTGCATGTACATAGAGTTCGATTTGCTGAATCGCAAGGTGAAAAAAATAAAAAATAAAAAACGGTTGTGTGCCCACATCTTGCATTCCATCCTTTCTTTGAGTATCGTAGGCCCTATAATTAATTAGATAGAAACTGTCTCCGGGTGGACTGGGAAGGGATTTTGTAAGACTTGCCCGACTTTCCATTGAGCCTAGGAGCCGTAGTAGGCTATCTGGCATCATATGATCGTGCAAGAACTCGAAGTAGGCCCACAGTGCCAACTCTCAGACATAGAAAGCCATCTGGCGCATCATTGCCTCCTAGCCTAGTAAGCTATCGTTGACTCGTTCTGGATTTGACGCTACAAAAAATTAAGAACTAAAGCTTCTGTCATTTTTCTTCCTCTCTATTTCCCGTGCCTTAATCCTATCCATAGATAATATCCACGTTCACCGTGGGCTGTAAATATAAAGGTCACTGTTGGCAGTGGAGGAAATGGGTGCAATATTTCATTAATAGGCGAAATGTTTCATAGGCTTCATGTACACAGAGACACAGAAGCTGGCACAGATGCAACTTTGACAAAAGAGGCACACATCGTCGTTAACATTCCTATAACTTCCTCATCCCTACGAAGTATCAGTCATCATCTTACCATTCGGAGTTCTTCGCCGCAAGACAAGCCATCCTAGCCAATCTTCATCACCATCATCTTCGCCTTAATTGCGATAACCTTGGTGTATGTTATACACTCAAGAAAGGTACTTCGAATGATTTACTAATCTCAAAACAACGACCCTCGTTTAGGAAAAAACTTGGAAAAACAAGTCAAGCTATCAAATATGTGGATCCCTTCGGAGTTGAACCCAGCAGACTTCTATTCGAGAAGTGTTCTTCTCACTCATTGGTATGGGAAAGCGCATGTGATCATAGACACAGCCACACCATGGCGTCTTGAATAAACATCATTATAAAAAAACTCTTGAATAAACATCTTAAGTTAGCTAGAATGAAAGATGAAAAGATGCCAATGGTATCTCTCTTTAGTTCACTAATAAAATAGAATACTATAAGGCTTTAATTGATTTGTAAAGAAAAAATAAGTTGGTACGTTTGTGAGTCGCGCGCTTGTGATCCGTCTAGGGAAAAAAATGGCGAATAGTTGTATGGAGTAAGGAAAATGTAGATTAGACTAACTTGACTACATGTGGTCTGTAAAGGATTAGATAAATGCCAGGACAGAGAAGTAACTGAAATTCTAATTATTAAAAATGAAAGAATACACCACTTTCACTTCAAGAGGTTCTCACAATTTAATGATTATCTCGTCGGGAATCATGGTAGATTGGTACTTGGATTGTTATTTTGCTTTCATCGATGGTACAATGCGCGCTACTGTTCGCCTAACTTTGAATTTGTGTTCAATTTACAATGACTATCATAGCCTTGGATCCAACATGGCGCCAGCGCTATGTATTCTATTTGCGAACCCAGAAAGTACAGCAGGAAGTAATCGAATGGGATCGAAAATAAGTTTTTCCTATCGGATGGCCACAAACCGAACAATAAGATTAAGAGACTTGCTTTGTGGTGTAAAGTCGACTAGGATATGCAAGCCTATGTAACAAGATAGTTGGAGTAGAAGTTGACAACACTGTCATCTTCATAATCTTTACCGTCACTGCGTATATACAGTGTATTGTCGTTGGCTGGGCGAACTTGGTAACATTTAGGAGTAAAATATGGATATACCCCTGAAAGGCGAAATATCAATTCCTTGCAAGGAAGGTTGTTCGATTTATTATAAATATGACATAACCAAGAATCGATCCGGGAGCTCTATAAGGATTGCCACAAGTACATGTATACTCGGTTTTTTTACGTTTAAGATATAATCTAGCTAGTAGACTGTAATATCATTTTATCAAACCTAATAAAAATGAAAAAAAAAAAAAAAAAAAAAAAAAAAAAAAAGAAAGCTTCCCGCTCTGCATGGATCTGTGAGGCATCAGGTTATCGTCAATGTGCATATACAGAGGCAGAGATCTCCGAGCATTGGCAAAAAGCGGATTCCCCGTATGAACATACAGCAAGTATATCCCACCCTCACAAACGCGTTAGAAGCAGCAAAAAGAATTAGGTATTGTTAGACTTTACCTTTTACATATTTACGTTAATCAGGAATTAGGAATGATTAAAGGTTGGAATGAAAAAAACAAAAAACGTGACTGTGAAAGATAACTAGTTTAAGCATGTTTGCTGACACGCATATTTTCTAGACTACAGAACGAATAAAAAATCCATTTTTTTGCATTTGTGCAAAAGATTGACAGGAGTGCAGCATAAAATGGGTTCAGGTAAATGTTCCTTTATTCTGATAATTACATAGCCGAGCTATTATCATTATAATAATAACAGTAATAACAATAAGAGTAGCAGCAATAAACAGTCTAATTCTACACTCTGTATGACAAATGCATTGATAAATATAGGCGCAGCTGTCTCCTTACAGTGAATCAGATGTTAGTTAGGTCTCCAATTCAGCTGTACCTTCATCTCTTGCATAAGTATCGTGCTTTTAGCATAATAAACCGTCAATCATTTTCACCCTAGCTATTCCCAGTTGTCTGATGCCATACATTTCAATTCTTTCAATGATAAGATTTCACATGTCAGTACGCCACCTTTCGATAGTCACCTCGAACTCTATAAAGTCACAAGAACCATGACTAAATATATTAAATGGCTGCACTGCAGTGTTTGTCTTGAGACAGAATGAATGTAGCCCCAAGGTAGGTATTGGGATCTCAAGATGTCCCCCTGGGCCAAATAAAGGGTATAAAAAAGAAAAAAAAGAAAAAAAAAGGCATAGCAATGTAATATAGCAATAGAGCGCTTACAAGGAAGTTCAAGATGACCGAAAGGGATTTTCCGTCCAGAAAGTCCTCAAGTCCTGCGGCATTCGTTGGAATATAGACGACTTCCTCTGTCACCTGTCCGCATATGAAGATGTCGCCATAGCTCTGAATAACGTAAAACATCGCAAGGAATTCTACAGACACAATCTCTTAATGGCGGTAAGGGCAACAGAAACCACAGATGCAACACAACTACAAATGCAATAAAAAAAAAGCAACGAATATTGATAAAAGGCATACCCACTATGTCTCCAGCAATAACAGCCCTGCTTCGTGTAGCGCAAGTTGTACACAGCGGTTGATCCTGATGTTCTTCCTGTTCTGTTGTGTCAGAATCGACCCACATCGAGAAGG
This sequence comes from Lobosporangium transversale, assembly GCF_002105155.1. Lineage (NCBI taxonomy): Eukaryota > Fungi > Mortierellomycota > Mortierellomycetes > Mortierellales > Mortierellaceae > Lobosporangium > Lobosporangium transversale. The sequence goes on along the minus strand of NW_019028981.1, from coordinate 489,543 downwards.
TCGCTTTATCTTAAAATTGGCGAGCTCATGCTTACTAGACCTAAAAAATAGGTCGCATCGTCTTCCACTTTCTGAGATATCACCAAACTCGCCCTGCAGATCCTTTGCACGGTCTTTGTGCAATTGAGCATCTGGTCTCCTCTACAGAAATGAGTGATTATTAAAGATTTAAAGTAATCATTAATATATAATACACATCAGACACTTTTCAAATTAACTTAGGACTTGGAGACAGACATAGGTGTGAATCGAAATATTTTTGGGCTTTAACATTGCAAATAGTGAACCACTGATGAGAACAGTCTTCCTCAGATGGCGGTGACGACCCAAATGGAGGCTCCATGATGAAATGACAGATGTGCTGTATTACACTCAGTATTTGATCATGAATTTGATCCGAAGGGCCAGGGGTGCCTGCAAGAGAGAGCTGGGAATTCTCGCCTCTGCGCACTTGTATCCAGTGCGACAGATGCTCAACCCCTTTCTTTAGTATCTCTCGCATGGGGCTGAGAACTTCGTTAACATTGTGATCCTTGTTAAAGCCTTTTCGGATGCATGCTTTACGCGCAGAATCAAGGTAGGCGTCTTTGAAGTATTCTTCCATTCCTGATGCACACAGATTCAAGGCGCACGACATTGACACCCTAGAAGATATTAAGAGGTCAGGTAAGGTAATAAGTAAGAGTAGTAGAGTAGAGAAGCAACAACAATATTTAATAACATACATTGCATTCATGATGTGAACTGTCTCTTTGACATTCTCCTGGTATTGCTGGAGACAATTGCTGGCATGTCTGAAGAGGTTGGTATGATCTGCCAACATGTCTAGAGGAACTGGAGGAATTTCTGCATTTTTTACTCCATTAACCTAATAAATGAAAACAGTACCTAGTCAGTAAGACATCTATTAATAGAGATGGTGCCTACATGATCGGCACGTCATAACCCTACCAAACTTATTAGCGCGACCGTCAATGAACGCCATGGCTCTGGCGTTTCATGCATTTGGATTGAAATACGTCTTCTTTTGGTTGGGGATGCCGCCGGTGCCTCTTCCCCGCTCTCCTTCTCCATCTCCTCCTCCCCCTCAGCTTGCTCGCCCTGATACGCTTCCAATGTGTCTAAAGTGCAAGAGTTAAAAACAGATTATTTACCATTCATGTCCATCAACGACAACGGGAGTGGCGTAAATAAATAGTGTTCGATATTTGCGTATAAGAGAAACTCGCGTAGATCTCGTCAAAATCACTACACTTTTGCTTATTCTCATTGATGAATTGTTCAAAAGTTTTCATTGTGAGTAGATGAGGGAAAGAATGGCTGATTACAATTAACTTTGGCGTGAACTTTTAAAAATGGAACAAAGATGCAGGCAGCTGTGCAAGAAGTTATTATCCCTTAACCGTAAGGTTTGTAGGACAAATTTATATATTTTGGATTACTAAACCCATGTAAAAACATGAAAAATTTTTAAGTTGAACTTTATTTTTGAGTGTGAAAGGCTTTAAAACAATTTCGATTGCTGTTAAAACAAAGAGGGACGTTGCACTTTTCACACCATGTTTGGGTTTTGTTCGTCCCGTGCGATGGGGCTCCACTATCTTTTGCTTCTTGGCGTGCGACCCAGGAGCACCATACACATATTGCACGCTCTTCATCTCTCAATTCCTGCCAATGACCATCACTCTCGAAGCGGCACTCAGGTAACTTGAAGTATTTAGTTACTCTTTGACGCTGTGTCTTCTTGAGACTTGAGCCTCTGTTCTCATGAACAGAATTGATGATACCCCAGACAAGCTTGCATCGGAACTCCCAGTGTGTGCGAGTGGAGCCTGTTTTTAGGCTAATAATATAGGAGTTGACGATTGAGGTGTCCAACAACCAGAAAAAGAGGGGCAGCCAGTTGTGTCGTGAGGGTTGTTGGGTGTTATAATAGGACCTCAGTTGATCTGCAATATCGACCCCTCCCATGTGGTAATTGTAATCATCAACGACCTTTAGAATATTAAGGTCTTTTCTTGGAGAGTTGCCTTTCTTATCTTTAAGCCATTGGTACTCGTTTCCCTAGGACGACGTCCAACTACGACCTGCAACTCCCGCCATCTTTATTTCTGCGTAGCTGTTTGACACAATTGTGTCGAATATTTTATCGGGAAAAAAAGGCGGAAGATACTAAAGGGGGATGGATCATCTGCGTACTCATGAGGTAAACGGATGTAAGACTTATGATATTGTCTAGACATTGGACTGAATTCAGGGGGTAAGGGTAGAGTAACTTGGGTTTTTCTTCGCTTGTTGATCACTCGAACACAGGGCGTCGGGGTATCCTCCAAGTCTTCTTCCTCTTCTTCAATATCTTCGTTTTGTATTCTGCAGCGGCGTGGAAAAGACAAAGTAATGTCGAAGACATTGTCCTCCTCATAAGCACGGGCCACATTCAATGTCATTTGTTTGTGATGGAGCATTCATTGGTAAATGAAGTTTGGAATTTACTTAATTTGCGAGTTGATCTGAGTACATGTACACCAGTCTATGTAATTTTTTGCGCTCTTTCACTTTACCCGGGTGTTGGGGGAGGTGGCTTAATGAAAAAGCGAGAAAAACAAGTAAAGTAGAAAAAAAATAAGGTTATTGGACAAATTTGTCCAATAAACGGTTTAAGGGATAGAGTGAAAATGGTGGCGGTGGCTTTTACTCTCATTACTTAAAACGACAAAAGTTTTTTTTTTTATTGTTTCCTTAACTCCATAGGAACCATTTCTACCATGGATGAAGACCAGGTCATGGCTGATGCGTTCGACACATTCGACGCCAGTTCTCATTCTACAGGGAAGCAGGTCGATTCTAACAATGCCACCGATGACACGTTGCCATGGTAAGAAAAAATATACAACGCGTTACATGTCTATCGGTCAATTAAAGAAAAATGGAAAAATATATTTAATTTTGGTTGTAAAATATATAATAGGGTTGAGAAATACAGACCAGTGACACTGGATGACCTCGTTTCACACAAGGATATCACTTCAACTAGTACGTGTTTCTTTTCTTTTCTTTTCATCTTTTTTACAAAGTTATCTTTGGACACTCATTTTTTTTTTCCCTTTCTTTTGATACTTCTAGTTGAACGATTCATTGATGAAAATAGGTTACCACATATGCTTTTTTATGGACCTCCAGGAACTGGAAAGACCTCCACAATTCTCGCATGCGCTCGGAAACTTTACGGACCCATGTGGAAAAGCATGACTATGGAGGTATATATATACACATTTCTATAAGCATACTATGGATTCTTTTGAGGTCGTGATGTTAGCACTACGTTTCCATAATAATAAGAATGATAATAATAAAAATGATATTAGCTCAATGCATCAGATGATCGTGGAATTGAGGTGGTACGCGAGCAGATCAAAAATTTTGCGAGTACAAAAAAAATCTTCAGTTCAGGATTCAAATTGATCATTTTGGATGAGGCCGATATGATGACTCAGACAGCTCAGAACGCTCTTCGTCGAGGTGAGTGGGTAAAAAGGCTTTAAGAATAACAATTATATTGATATAAAAAAAAAGAATTTACGACTTGATAGAGGAAAAATGTCAAGAATGGAAAATATAGACAACATCTTTAATTAAGAACATCCTATACTTCTTTCGTTGTTGTTTTGATGCCTATAATAATTGAAATAGTTGTTGAAAAGTACACCCGTAATGTCCGGTTCTGCATCATTTGTAATTATGTAAGCAAAATTATTCCCGCACTGCAATCCAGATGCACTAGATTCAGATTTGGTCCCTTGGAGTTGAGCCAAGTTGATTCAAGACTGGATTTCATTATTCAAAGCGAAGGGTATGACGGCCATCACCTTTCAACATTTGCTTCTAATTGTAACTAGCTACATTGGTTTTTAACTTTTTTTTTTTTACAACTTCAATTCACAGTGTAAAAATTACATCCGAAGGTCGAAAGGCGCTTTTGCAATTATCAAAGGGAGATATGAGACGTGCACTCAATATTTTGCAGGCATGTCATGCTGGTTATGAAGTCGTCAATGAGGATGCGATTTATAATTGTACTGGAAACCCTCATCCAACAGATATTGAGGCGATCGTCAACAGCATGTTAACAGAGGATTTCACCACCGCCAATTCAAGTAAGGTTTATCTCCTTCCCCAGGAAAATGATTTCTATACACATTTTATTATATCTTAATGTACTGCAAAGAAGTTAAAGAAACTAACGGTCTTTTTTTTATTTTTTTATTTTGCTGCTTTTTAATGATAGATATTTCATACTTAAAGATGGTCAAAGGAATGGCACTACAGGATATCTTGACAGAAGTTTACAATTATCTTGAATTGATCGACATGCCTGTCAATTCACGCGTGTATCTCTTGGATAAGATGGCCGATGTGGAGTAAGTAATCACAAACAGCAATGGATATTAAAGTAAATTGTCAATACGGGTTTTTTTTAAACGTATTCCTTTTTTTTTATTTTCATGACAGATACAAGCTTTCTACAGGTGCAAACGAAAGATTGCAGCTTTCGTCGTTAATTGGGTCATTTAAAATTGGAGCTGAGCTCATGCAGAAATAACCAATACTTCAACCTTATACACATCCGAAAACAATCAATACAAGAAAAAAACAATATATTGTACATTATACATACTATGGTCGACGTGATTCGTCTCGCTAATGTATTTTTGCCTTAGTAACTGTGATATTACGTTATTCATGATGTCCATTTTCATGAAATCCAAACATGTCCAGTCTCATAAGGAGCTGCTGTAAATAGTTTCCATCCACATGAGTATTCTTCTTTCCTGGCTCCGGAGCACCTCTATTGCCTTCAATATCCAGCCCACGTTCGTCTAGGGTCTTGAGTATTTTGACCAGCATAGTACACAGTGACCTCAGTTTGCTATGCATTTTCTTCAAATTTGTGATCCTTGCCAATTGCTCTCTTTGTCTGTCCAGATTCAGATCTTGATTTGCTTCACCATCCAGCACTAGCGCCACAGGGGGGAGGCAATCTACATGCTGTGAAAATTTGAGAACCATGCTCAAGATCCCATGAACAAGCTTTAGGATTGGAGCCTGAATACGCTTCAAAAACGATTTCTGCAGTACTAAGTTTAGGAAATGATCATGACAGTCATGTAGGGCGGCCATGTTATCAAGTAGGGTAAACTGCACTGCTGCTGTTTCTTTATCCCAGGCTGGATCAAGAGAGAAGCCATCACCATCACCATCACCATCACCATCTTCCACCATGCTTGAGCTACCATCAACGTTACCAATATCAACACTCCTCATAATTCTGTCTTCGATGCGTTCCTGTACATTTTCCAGTTGCGTCATGAATGTTTTCCAAGTCGCGCCAATCGCTACGTCTGAGATATATCCATGAATTCCATCAAATATCTGTTGCGCCTCAAATCGGTATCGATACAGCATCTTCATCTCAATATGATTGTAATCATTGTGATCATATGTGCTATTACTAGAGTGAGTGCCTTTGTTGTTGTACCCTGACAGTTGTATATCCTTTTGCCTAGTCCTCAGCTGCTGATAGATTCGCTTCAATGTAGCATCAATCCGTGCAAAACGAAGTCGGAAAGTGAATAGACGGGTGTACTTGTCAAAAGTTTCTGGAGTCAAGAATAAAAGGCGCAATGGTCGCGGAGCTTTGTAGTCAAGATATAGGAAATCAAGTGCCTCTAATGCTATTAGACGGTAGACAATAGTAGTATGTAACGATTTGAAGATATCCTTAAGCGTTAGAAAGATATTACCAAAGGACAATGATTTCAAATGAGTAATACAGGATAAAAAAGAAAAAAAAAAAATACCATTGACATTCCGAGGGATCTTTTTGACATCATTGTACTCTTTGATTGCAAACGCCAACGACTCTTCTAGTTCTTGCGTATCCAGACTTCTTTTGATGCGGGAGATATCTTGTTTTTTGAGCTTATTTCGAAAAGACAGTGTTTGTTGCTGCTGCTGTCTCTGTGGACTATAGGTTTTATCGTCATCGCAGATATCCATATCAGATACTTCAGAGTCATACTTGTCTTCGTCACCTAAGTTTCGTACCTCAGCTGTTTGAGTTTGGATGCAATCTAAAAGCACAGCTCTCAATGTCATCTCCAGCTCACCACTTCTCGGTGGCCAAGTTGATTTTAATGATGTTCTCAATTCCGATTTTGATGTGGATGTGGACGCCTTCGGCAATACTGTTACTGAGCCTACTGGCGCCCTATCCTCATCTGGTATTTTTGGTTCTACTGCTGTAGCAGCTAAGACTGATCGCGCTAAAAGACCGGTGTCCTCATCAAAAAGCGCCTGAGCCATCCTTGCAACAAATACTCCATCTTGCATCAACATGAACCGCCCAAGGGTGTCAAAGTGTCCCAGTAAGTTTAAATCATGAAAGTATAACGATAATACACAGGTATTAATCAGAGATGTACGGATTGAAATTGACTTCCCAAAAACACAATTCGCCAAAGTCGTAAGTGGCGCCATGTTTTCGAGTCTAGTGCTTTTTACACTAAATGATAGTCCTTGCTTCCTTGCTCCTGTAGGCTCGGAAAATCCTGCTGCCGTTGTTGTATGTGAAGCATAGTCTGGTGTCCAAAGTGACAGTGGGGAAGGCATACTAGAAGTTGGCTCCTCCAAGGGCTCCAGTAAAAACTCCATCATATCTGGACATGTTAAGGACATGTCTTTTGTTTGCCCAAGAGTATGTGATAATGAAAAAAAGCCTTGTAAATCTGGATTAAACTCAAGGTGTAGACCCATCTCATTCAGCTGACCTCCTCTAGTGTTCTGTGAGCCAGGTGGGCGTATATCAAGTTCCATTGGGGAAAATCCGCCTTTTGATGGTGTATAGAGGTCGTTTACTAAAGATAGTGCTCTCTGTTTCCCTTTTTGTTCGCTTGTCTTTTTGTTTTTAGGCCTTCGTAACCAACCTCGAGCCTCAAGTCGCATGGCCAAAGCTCGAAGGACATTATTGCTTGAAGTTCTAAACTGCCCATGGTGCCTATTTTTTTTTTTTTTTTTTTTTTTTTTAAATAATAATAACATATCAGCCTCAAGATACTTGTCATAAAGGGGAGGGAGGGGGAAGACAATGGCTTACTGCGTGAAATGTAGCTTACTTTGCAATATCTCCTTGAGCATAAAGCCACTCGAATCCACTATTCGATTGTTTCAATTGTCGGTTGTGCGCAATAAGCGGATGCTCTGGTTCATACTCTGCTAGAATCTGAAGTTCCTTGCCAGCCTCTAGAACCCGTTCTACTAATGCATCATGCATAAATATCGGAGGTAAGACATCGTCACTCATAAAGAATTCGACGTTAAAGTCCAATGGGTCTGCAAGAATGATTGGCTCAGATCCATCCCATGACCAAGCGTGTCTGCTCCGAACAAAGAACTCTCCAAAAGGGTCAAGCCCTTGCAAAGACTGCTGAAGATGGCAATCAAAGACAGACAACCGGCTCCTCGCTCGATCACGCTCCTCTGCATGATGACTAGTGTTGGCTTTATCACCTTCATTTAGCTGCCAAGATCCTTGATGTCCGGGATTTCTCATTTGTCGCAAGAATTGGCTCTGTTCATAGTCGTCTTGCTCACTGTGCACAGATGGCGTTGTACCCAACCAGCGACTAAGCATATCCCTATAGGGCTTGCTCGCCTGTTCCAACAGGCTTAATAAAAGAGCAATCCAGAGAGGATCCGCGGTAACTGATTGCTCCAGAATTTCCTTATAGATTAAAGAGAGCAGGTCTGCGCCGAATGGTAAATAGAATCCGAAGCGTCCAATCGATTTATCCGTGATATCCTGTTCTAAATGCTAACACACCAGTGTTTCCAGTTCCAAATAATAATATTAATGAAAATGAATAAAGCTTCTTTTTCTTTTCTGTTGACCTACAGAAGGTAGAATGGCATTGCGATTTGGACAATGACTAATCGATTACACCTAAAAACTTACGCATCTACAAAAGTGAGATAGTCGCTCTAGAACCACGCTCATTTCATACATTTTGTGATGTAGCTCCAAGATGTTCATCCTCTTTGCGTCATTTGTCTGCTGTAGCGCCATAATTGTTCCTTGGAGGAATGTAAGATATGAAGATAACGCGCGGCCGAAAGCGATACGGGTCAAACTCAATCCTCTATAAGGTGATAAAGTAATAAGAACAAAAAATAAACAAAATAAAAAATAGTGGGTCAGATTATGTTAAAAACGAACGACTAGAGCATGCGTAATCATTTGGCCAAGATTTAGGGAGATTGCACTATAAATTTGAATCTAAATAAGGGAAAAAAAAAATCAACATACTCCGGATGATGAATACAGGTGTCTACAACGTTGTTTAGTCTTCGGATAAGAGTGCCAATCACCATCATATCTTGTAGGAGGCTATCATAGACATGAATGAAATGGAAGGCCTGTAAGCAAAAGCGAGACTTAGTTGTGAGCTATTCTGATTCATACAATTCCTAAAAAAAAAAAAAAAAAAAAAAAAAAAAACATATCCTTACTGAGAAATGCTAGAGATACTACAACCCTCAATCCTATAACCATCATTTTTCATTTCAAACATCATGGTATCCTGATTGAAGTTAAAGATTGATGATGAAGTCCCATTCAACAGAAGAAATATGCACTAAGCACAAAAAATGTATTAACATATTGATGTTGGATTCAAGGAAGAAAAAAAAAATTGCAGGAAACATGTAATTCGATTCAGTATTTACATTGACAAGGAAATCATGGGGAACAACTGTGGATAACGGTCGGAATTTGAAGGCATAGTCTAGCTGTCTATTAGTGTTCCAGGTTTAATGAGAGTTGTATTAGTATGTGAAATAAAAAGATGATATCAAGGAAATCAACGATAGATTTTATGCAAAAGTTTAGTACTTACTTTTGATACACAGCTTCAAAAAATTGAGGTTCGGATTCAGTTATAAAGGATGAAGTAACTGGTACTTTAAGTGGCATCTTCGGCCCGTTTTTTGAACAATTATCCCACGTTAACCACACTTTATCAGGGGGAGATGCCGGATCCTTTAATGCAACTCCATCTACAGGTGGCCCCCGATACCCTTGAGCGGTTGTATCTTGAAGTCTCATTTCCCCTGCAGCACGCCAAATGTCTACCTTTGGAGTATTATTCTCATCCTTAGTCTTTTTGGATAAATGCGCTTTGATAGGCTTTATATTCTTATGACTCTGGCGGGATCCTGGTTCGTGCTTCGTCCGTGTGACGGACTCTGAAAACGTTAATTCATCGAGAATATTCTTCGGTCGCTTCAGCGATGGAAGCTCCAAAGAGATATTAACAGAACCCAAGTTCACTGCTGCTGCGGATTCGGAGCTGGCGAAATGGGAGAGTAAACTAAACATAGATTGTACACCCTGTTGCTGACGCGTGTCGATGTTTGATGATCCACTAACACTATTCTCTCCGTCCTCCTGTCCTTGTAGCATAGATGTCCATGAGGGTTCAGTAGATATGAGTAGCGATGATATTGGAGATGACGATCGTTTCTGCTCGAATGCGAGACTGAAATCATTTTCACTTTCTTTGCTCAGTAAAGAGCTCAAGATATTGCCACCATTCTTCCCAATATTTCGAATCTGAAGATCCACAGGATCACGTTCGCCTGTTATCACATAGTCCTCGACACCATGATTCTTTAAGCAGGATACCTTTGTATCATTCCCTTTTGCCTTTGCTGCTGCACCCAAACAAATACACTCATCCTCGACCCTTCTACAAGAATGAGGCTTATCCTCGTATGTAGGGTCCAGTTGTGTTACCAGTGACTCAAGACGATGTAATAGAGGTTCAGAGGTCCATAGCTGAGTGGCAGATTGCAAAGATGGTTGAGGGATAGTGAATGTATTGGGCGCAACACCTTCCCCAACTGTTTCAAACAATGAAGGGTCTATATGCAGCGGTGCACATTCATCGCGTGAAATGTAAAGAAAGGACACAGGATCCATCTGTTTCCTTGATGGTAAACGATCCTTGCAATCTTGAAGTGCCTGTCAAAAAGGCAACGCGGATTGGGCAAAGACATTTTACATGTTCCACAAAGTGGCTTGTAGCCTTTAAAAAAATGACATGCGATCCGAACAGATTCAAAAAAGAATCCTTCTTCCTTTTTCATACTTTGCCGGAGAATCCTTTATTGAAGCACGGAGCAACAGGGATACTCCAAGCCATATCTATCCGGTCCAGTATACAAAGTATCTTCTTTAAGTAAAATATTAATCTACGCGTCCTTTCTATCCATGCCTCTTGTCCAGGAATTCTTGAATGTTTTCTGGCAAATCAAAGAGCGCACACTTTTCTTGGAATGCCTTTAGTGAACGACCACGTACAATATCTTCAACCACGCTCTCATTGGCAATGATTTGACGCTAATAAATAGAGTAAGATAGAGTGTTGCTGTTGGCATCTCTGATGGTTTTCTATCATATATGTCTCCTTTCTCAGCTGAGAATACGAATATGATCCTTTACCTTGGATTCATCCGTCATGATGCTATCCTTGAGTGTATAGTCATCAGGGTCCTGGTACAACTTCTCCTTCTTTGCAGCAATGTTCTTATCCATGACCTGGCCGCCATTCCACCGAGGAAAAGTATTAAAAAAAAATTAAAAAAAATAAAATAAAAAAAAGCGATGGGTCAGGATTTTTCTGTTATTCTTTTCTTTCTCTTTTCTTTATGTTTCACATACATCCAAGCAGAACTTGATGCTAGCATCCCGCTTCTGATAGGCTGCAACCAATTCGTTGAAGAAGCTTGCACATGCGGCTTCTGTTTGAGTATTGGTCTCGTTCAGGCGCAACATGATGTTGTCGTCCAAAACACGGAATGATTTCATGGTCGCTATAAGAAAAAGGAGTGACCAATTGAAAGGATAATTGGTGACATGAGAAGAAGAATAACAAAAATACATGATGTGATCGTTAGCTCCACCGTTACTTCACGCTTAGATCAATAATTCTCTCGACAACTTTTCCTCTCATGATACAAATAGCCTACTATCCTAGAATCTAAACACTCTTTGATGTTGGTGCTTGTATTTCTGTTAAGAATTCTCCCTTTTTGTGCGTATATGTGTATGTTATCGTACCTCTGAACTTTGAGAGGTTATAGCATGTTGTCTCTGCAATGGCTGGCATGGCGAATTTGAGGTCAACAGCAGAAGGAAGGAAAGAAAGGATTTATTCTTTGGAATGAGAAGGATCGGTCTTCTTCGGTTATGAAAGGGGTTGTGGTGGCTTTTTTACCTTTTGCTTCTGTCCTATTAACCTTTTAAGCGCCTTTAATTAATGCTTCTCTTTATTACTCACCATTCCAACGTCTAAGCATGGACGACGCCTCTACACCATGGGGGCTATACGCCCTCATGGTTCTATGCCTTACTCTGGCCATGTCTGGATTAGTCTGGTGCATCTGCTGTGGCACTTGGTAATGCACGTTTTTATTTTGTCTCTGCATGGGTCTTATTCTTCAGCAATGTTTTCGTCACCTACTCTTGTATCGTCATTGATTCATGTGTGCTTTACTCTTCGATAAAAGCGTTGGGAGAGATGCTATGAGGGCTGCAGGTTTGTCAAGGTTCGTCCCGCCGCCATATATGAGGCCCTCATTCATGAGTCGGGGACGATATCATCGGAATCGTAGCAAAGATGAAGAAGAGTTTTCAGGAGATGATATCGACATGGATGTGTTGGTGGAAGAGCATCACGATTCTTCTGTAGAATATGACTATGACTTTTCAGAGGACGACCAAAGCGACAATGAAATGGAGGGCGTTCCGTACTCAAGAAGGTCATGATGAATATCACGTCAACGGTATGTCCAGTGAGACTGACGAGCAAATTATGGAAAACTTGAGATCAGGGCAAAAAAAAAAAAAAAAAAAAGATAGATGCTGCAAGATCCAGCAATGTAAGGTTGTCCAATGCAATTCGACCATCACATTCAGAGCTCTTTTTGTTATTTATTTTCACGTTTTATTCACCATTTATTTAAAAACATAACGCATATTCACACGATGATGGCACTTGACGTGGGTATCCTTGACTCTTTTTATTATCCAGACTTTATGTCCTATAAGCTCGCGCTTTACGATTTGTCGTCAATAAGGCTGTTCCAGTTGATGGGTTTCTGGCCATGTTCCTCTAAATACTTGTTTGCCTTTGAAAAATGATTGCAGTCAAAAAAACCACGATGCGCGCTAAGAGGAGAAGGATGAACACTCTGCAATACCAAGTGCTTTTTCTTATCCACAAGTGTACCACGATTCTGTGCATCTTTACCCCACATTAAGAACACTACATTTCGGCGTTGATCACTGACTATCTTGATAACAGCATCCAACAATTTTTCCCAACCTCGCCCTTTATGTGAGTTAGCCTGGTGAGCACGTACTGTCATAGCAGCGTTGACCATCAACACTCCTTGACGGGCCCATGACTCCAAATAACCATGATCAGGGATCTGGAAACCTGGCACATCTTTTTCAAGAAGCTTGAACATGTTGAGAAGCGAAGGAGGCGGTCGGACAGGCTTTTTAACACTAAAGCACAGTCCATGGGCCTGGCCATCTCCGTGATATGGATCTAATTATTACAAAAAGGAAAAATACTTAGAATCATTGACAAGCAATTGAGTTATAAATAAATAAAAAAAGGATAGTTACAAACCTTGACCCAAGATCACAACGCGCACAAGAGGCAGAGGAGTAAATCTAGACCAACTATAAATGTCGGCTCTTGGGGGAAAGATCTTCTGTCCGCTAATCTCCTCTTTCATTAAAAACTTCTTCAGCTAAATTAAAAATAAAAATATATATACAATTGATGAGTTCATTTTCCTTATTTTTTTTTAAACGTGACAACTAAAACATTTCTTCTCAACATCACGTACCTCGATGAAGTAAGGCTTAGTGAACTCACTTTGGAGCGCACGCAGCCATGTTGGATCTATAGTCTCTTGCTCAAGTTTCAACAGAGCCTTTTTATCACCAGGAAGGCCTTGAAGGATATCAGGCCGTGGCTTAGACGACGAAGCAGATGATGACTCCTCGGTTTCAGTGCTGGAGGATGCATCAGTAGTAGCCGTGGTATTATCGCTGGCAATCGTCGCTGCAGGGGCCTTAGGTTTAATTGCCCAGTCTAACAAGGATGTCTGTTTAGTAGGGGCTGAGGACGCCGATTTTCCGGCATTGAGACGCTTAGATGCACTTGCATCATCACCAGCGGAATCAAGTGGTCGCTTGGCCTGGCTCATGAAGATTCTCTTGGATTGGTTGAATGTGAACGGATGAATGAACGAGGACGAGCACCTCAGATAGTTCAACAGCATTGTTGAAAATGCGGTGGCAAAATCACAAAAGTAGAACGCGATCCAAGCCACTCACTAAAGTTGTATATAATATAGAAAGACTTCTTATTCGAACCAAGGAGCCTACTGGATGAGTCACGGGGCTGTAGGTTTCTAGATTGCCTCTGTTTGGCTAGATGATGATAAGTCGCCTAGGTCAAGTTCTGGGATGGTTGCAAAATCATGATATGGCATTTCTATTGACAATATTCATTGTCTGGTCCTGTCAGCCCCTTAATTTGACATCTCGGACATTTCGGTTTTAACATTCCAGCTTCGCCCTCTTTGTACTCTAAATAAAAAAAAATAAAATACATCATAAACGTTGATCTCGACGGAAAAAAGAACAAAGTCGAGACAAGTCCATTAGGTCAAGCCTCTGGTTCCTTACAAAGGGGGTCTCTTCTAGCGGCAATTAGACCTAAACTGCGTTTTAGATGGAGTTTTTGTCTTCAACTTTTTGCCCGCCTACAATCCCCGCGATCCACATTTTTCGATGTCCTAAAATTTCCGTCTTTTGAAAAAGAAATGATAAAAGAGAGAAGAGAATGTTAGTGCATCTTTCTTCTTTTTTTTTTTGTTCATTCATCTTTGTTCTCATTCCATCAGCAAACGCCTGTTAGGTCTCTTCGGTCTATTATTCATAAAATACCAAAGACTTAGGACCGTACAAACCCACACTATCAATTCCAACTTCCAAAAAGTAAACCGCAATACCAATGACCAGCGAAACCACTGAACGCATCACTGTGCAACCAAAACCTATTACTAACGAGAACTTTGCTCGTTGGGGTCAGGTCGTTCGTCTACCGGATACAGACCCAAATGCAGTCCAGGTTAACCAAGGTAAATTTAAAAAAAAAAAAAAAAAAAAAAAAATCTTTCTTGGCTTCTGATCTACGATTCGGACAGGACACTTCATATTTATAGAGGCAATTGATTTTATTTAATTTTTTTTAAAAAAACAAAGGCACCGCGCAAAAGTTTTCACATCTTGCCGAGTTCGTCAATTTGCGCCCACCAAAGACAGACAGTGCGAACCCTAACAAGTCGTTAGACTCAGCTACAGCCAACATTGCAATCTTCAAGTGCTATAAACCTGTCGCCACCCCTCAATTCGGAATCAAGTTGTTGGAGCGCCATCCATACTCTTCACAAATGTTTATGCCCATGGGAGGTGATGGTAATGGGAGCTATGTCGTCGTCACAGCAGAAAATGGACCAGACGACAAGCCCATTTTGAGCACATTGGAAGCCTTTAGGTGTGACAACACACTTGGCATCAACTATAAACCCAACGTCTGGCACCATCCCATGATTGTGATTGAGAAGCCCGTCCAGTTCATGACCATTACCTATGAATCTGGTGTAGCTCTTGAAGATTGCGAGGAATACTGGTTCACAAAGGAGAGTGGATCAGAAGATGGTATCGCAGCCTTGATTCAGTTGGCATAATTTTTTTTTAATAAAAACCAATTCTCTATTAACTGTATATGGATGCTACTATAGCCATTGATATCGAACATGGAAATGAGAGGATAGTCATTATGGCGTTAAAGCAATGATTGTTCAATCTCTTAGCTAGTATTTGGGCGTAATGAGGTCAACAATATCTTGGAGGGTTTGTGCCTTGTCTACTGCCTCAACCGGGACATCGAGCGATTCGATTTTTTTCTCCAGCTCATCAAGCAATTGATATGTTTTGAAAACATCCATACCCAAATCCAATTTGAGGCTACTTTGAAGGTTGATCTGGGCCCTATCTGCCAGCTCATTGATTTGCATGACTTCTGCAACTGTTGTGAAAACCAAATCATGAAGTGTAGTTGCCTCTGGTGTTGGAGGCGATCGAGGCGGCGAAGAGAATAAACGCGAAGAATGGCAATCAAGTCTAGCGCCGAATACTGGAGCCATTGCTTTGCATCCTTTATTTCTGGCAAAGACAATGGCAGTTGTGCGGGCAACACGGAGCATGGTGAGAATTGGAATAAGATTTTCTCCGCTAATTCAATCAGTCAGTGTGTGAATTCGTCTGAGCACGAATTTCTTGTCCTCGGAGATTGAGCCTCACAATCCAACAGCTGACATGTGTACGTACAAGTACCAACCCTTTTTGCAACGTCCAAAGCAACTATCTCCAATGGCAGTAACACCTGCAGAAGAAGCAAGCCTCCTACCATGTTCGCTCATGTAAATGGCCATGAGAACCCATGTTGGACAATCAGTGACAAATAATGCATTTGATTGCTGCAATCAAAACGATAATGCGAATGCTCAATAAGGATGTCTTGGGAAAACCTTTGAGTGGTAGCATTGTGAACACATTGATCTAAAAGATCCCAATCGCTAGCATATAAGACGCTTTTGAGTGACTGAATGAACTCCGTACTCTGTATCCCACCCATTTGATTGCTAGCGACATTTGCTGTCAATTGACCTGATATTGCTTTGATAAATGTAGAATTGACACTTGTGTGCTGGGCACTTATAACAAAAAAAAATTATGAAGGCACAAGAATATACCAACTTGAATTCTGCATTTAGAAGACATCTCAGGCCGACTGTAATACTAAATGCCAAAATATAGACTTTACTCCAAGAACATGATCAAAGGTTCTTTTGTAAAGGAAAAATATAAAATATATACGAAAATTTCATTTCTATCCCATTCTGTCATCATATTCCTATTTCAACATTACTATTGCTGTAACGCAGCAACAACCGGCTCACATCGTCCACAGAGTGCGTCTTCCGCTGTAGAAGTGAACGTCCAACAGCGAGGACACTTGTGCTTCGCTGCCTTGCGCAACACCATCTTGCAAGATCCTACTCTAGGAATCAACACGTCCCTCACGAACACGTTCTCTGCACTCGTCTGTGTGAGCGATGATGTAGAGAAGGAATCTGGCAATTGTACAACAACGGCGTCCGAGATAATAAATAATTTCTTCAAGTCATCCTCATATGACTGCAAAAGCTTCTTGAGCGACACCTTGTTGACAATGCTGCTAATGCTACTGATTGAGTCTTTATGCAACGATACTTCGGATTCAGTCTCATTGAATGCTTCATTTACTTGAATCTCCATTGTGGCCTCTAATGAAGAGCGGATGATCTTGGCTGTACGGGCCTGCTCCAGAAGTTGGTTTGCTTCTGTACGAAGCTGCTTCAGGACTGAAAACTCTTCTCTCAGCTGAACATTATTCCAGGATTCGGGTGTATCCAGCCACCCAGATCGGAATACAGTAGGCTGAGGAGTGATGAAACAATCGCGGTAGTGCTCATAGACTTCTTCGCCAAGATGTGGCGCCAAGGGGGCAATACTCCTTGTAAACGCGTTCAACGTCTAGGATATAACCCATACAAGGAGAATTAATGTTGAAAGATGTTAGAGGATACCAAAGACAAGAGCGTTACAGCAGGAGCAGTAAGAAGCAGCAGCTTACATGGAATAGAACGGTTTGAATGGCACGACGCTGGATGCTTTGCTCAGCATCAGAGTAGAGGCTGTCCTTAATCACATCCAGATAGAATGATGAAAGGGTCGTACTTGTGAAATACTGCAGCTGCGTAAATACTAAAAAAAGAAAAGAAAAGAAAAGAAAAAATTAACACAGTATCAGATTCCATTATGATTCTAACGCAGCATAGTTCTTACCCTTATTGAACATGTACTCGTCGTAAGCGGCATTCACGTTCTTAGAAAACTGATAAACCTCGGACAACATAAATTGGTCTAGCCTTGAAAGTCTCTCATAAGGTACCTGCAGATCCTCCTTGAAGCCATTCAAGTTACCTAACATGAATCGTGCAGTGTTTCTGAATTTACGAATACTCTCTACGACCTGTGTTAAAATCGTTTTTCCAATCGCAATATCCTTTGTGTACTCTGATGATGCTGCCCAGAGACGGAGCACATCTGTTCCATATGCGGGATCCTTCTGTAAATTCTTGCCACCATGGATAACCACTGCCGGGTCAACTGTGTTTCCAAGGGACTTGCTCTGCTTGAAACCTTTAGCATCCAACAAGAATCCATGTGTAATCAATGTTCCATAAGGGGCTTTGCCCGTTAGGGCCACTGATGTCAATAATGATGACTGGAACCAACCGCGATGCTGATCAGAACCCTCTGCATAAACATCTGCTACATATGGCAGATGAGGACGAGACATCTTTTCCTCAATCATAGTCCAGCTCGTACCGCTATCGAACCAAACATCCATAGTATCATAGCCGCGGCGATACGTCTTCCCATTGTTCCTATACTCTGGTGCGAGTAGCTCTTCTGTCGACATGGTCCACCAAGCGTCTGTTCCATGTTCCTTCACAATATCAACAATATGTTGTACGGAGGCATCGGTTAAAAGCGGCTCATCTGTATCAACTTCATACAATACTGGGATGGGAACACCCCAGGATCGCTGACGAGAAATACACCACTCTGTCCTTGATTGTACAAATCCTTCCAGACGACGGCGTGACGGCTCTGGGATAATTTTGACCGTTTCAATCGCCTTGAGGGCGTCTTCTTTGATGGACCCAACGTTGGCGAACCACTGAGAAGTTGCTCTAAGGATCACTGGTTTTTTTGTACGCCAATCGTAAGGGTATTTATGAACGTACAATTGCTCCTGAATCAAGCTACCTTTGGCTGTAAGCATTTCAATCACTTTGGCTGTTCCATCCGTCTGGACTTGCAGACCTTCTAACTCAGGGCCTGCCTCCGCTGTGAACTTCCCGATATTGTCCACAGGACAAAATGCTTCAATATTCAAGGATAAACAAGCTTTATAATCTTCCATTCCATGGCCAGGGGCTGTGTGAACCAGACCTGATCCCGAATCAGCGGTAACATAGTCGGCAGTAATGAATGGATGCGTTGCAGCTGTCAATGGGTGGTTGTATGTGGTACGGACAAGATCTTGGCCTAAAATCTCCCCAATAGGCTCCAAGGTCACTTCTGGCCTCACTTCAGAAGCTCCAGCACTTCCTGTCGTTGATGGGTTAAATCGCTTCTTCATTTCCTCCATGCGATCCGTTGCAGCGAGATAGACAGTGTTTGGGCTCGAGAAGTTGCTGGCACGGAACAAAGTGTAGCTGAGTTTTGGGTGAACTGCTACACATCGGTTGGCAGGCAAGGTCCATGGAGTAGTTGTCCAGACAACTGCCTGCAAGGAGACATCCTTGGGCAGAGCCTCAGACAACTTCTTGGCTATAATTCGTTTCAGATAAATAAATATAAAGTATTTAGCTACTGCAAATTCTTTGCTATACTATCAGAGCCTGCAAGAAAATGAATCAAAATAATAATAGTAATAGTAATAATAGTAATAATAATAAAAATTACAGGGTTGATTTATCTCGAAGCTAACCCACGCAGAACGACTCTTGTGATCATCTTTATACTCAAGTTCTGATTCTGCAAGGGCAGTTTGGGATGAAGGAGACCAGTAGACGGGCTTGTTGGCACGGTAAATCAATCCTTTCCGCATCATCTCATGAAATACTTTCAGTTGTCGAGTCTCGAAATCTTTATCCATTGTCAGATATCCATTATCAAAATCCCCCATGATACCATACGACAGGAACTCGCGCTTCTGAACATCGATCGCTGCACGGGCAGATGTCTGAGCTACTGTTCTGATATCCATTGGCGAGAGAAGGGATTTATCCTTCAACTTGAGCTCTGCCAGGGCTTTCAATTCGATCGGCAAACCATGACAATCCCATCCTGGGCGATAACTAAATAAAAAATCTCATGTCATCTATTAGAGCCAGTCCCCGGACGGGGGTAAAGTACCATCCATCATAAAAAAAGATGGCTATAACTTGAAAACAGCAAACTTTCTCTATCGTAACGACAGATTTAACGAATGAGAAGGCCGAACCTACTCTACTTTGAACCCTCGCATGACTCGATAGCGGTTAACGAAATCCTTGATTAGCTTGTTGAGTGCATGTCCCAGGTGGAGATGTCCGTTCGCATATGGTGGTCCATCATGTAGGACAAAGAGATCTCCAGGATTGTTCTCACGCTGGTATAAAAAAGAATTATGTTGAACCCAGATAGTTAACCGACTATGCGCTCCTTCCTTTCATTTATCAGTAAAATCCGAATTTGCTCGGATTTCGAACAAAACCCCTGCACAATTACCTGCCACGGGTACAGATCTGTAGTGCATCGCTGACGAAATCCTGCCTCCCGTGTCACATTCTCGTATCGGAGAGGAAATGCGGTTTTTGGAAGTAATAAGGTTGACGAAAACCTTGATTCGGGCCTATCCTTGGCTGCTTGCCTGGCTACTGCGGGCGCTGATCCTGTAGCCGATGTAGCTGCATTAGGTGCTGTCTTTGATGATGTAGCCATGAAACGAAACAAACTAGCTCTGCATCCTGTCGTTTGGGTGTATGGAGAGATGTTATTAGAAGTATTGATCAACACCAAACTTGATCGCGTGTCTACATTACGCGTTGAAAGGTTGCCCCTGGAGCAAAAGTTGCCAAAGGTTCTATTAGTTGAAATGGCCTTGATCATTGTGAGTGAATGTAGGCTCGAATCCAGTCAGAGAAGGAAGCTTGCATTCTATACGTGCAAGCCAAAATTTGTTGCCTTTTACGGGCAACGACATTTTGCTTCTCAGGCCTTCTACTATGCTCTGTCGATCATGTGATTTTTGTTTTTTTTTTTGTTCCTGAATATCGGCCCATTCATCGCTCCAACTATTCATCAACCCTCACCGCGCTATAAGACAACTCTTTCTGTCAATACCACCTATTTACACCTTTTGTAGGCTTGTCATCCATATACTTGCTTTCACACGCGTCATGTCTCATTATCTTGTAGAGTAGACCATCTAACTGTCAAATAAAACTAACTGTCAAATAAAATAACCTTCAGTACATACTATCATCATGAACATGAACCTTCTGATGGCGCAGCTTGTTGCTATGCCGGGGACGAAAATACAGAAGGTCCTGGCTATACTTGAGGCGCTTCAATGGTCACTGTTCTATTTCTTTGCTCAGTGCTTACTTCAAAGATTGAATTGATCTCAGAAAAGGTTTCCCGATTTTACGCAAAAAAAGGTCCCGCGTATCTTATTAGAGTTTGGGATGCCAAGGAAATGGCGAAATTCTCAAGAGCATCTTTCTTTGAGGCAGCCTTGGACGTGGTAACAAAGCAGGTTTGCCAAGAAATTAATAGTGCTGAATAGACAATCGCTTCAAAACTCCATCTACGAAGCTTACCCGTCAACAGCTAGAAGATTTTTCACTGGAAAACATCTCAATGTGCCTGTATAAAAAGACTCTATACTTCATCTCCTTCCTGAGATCCATAACACAGTTAAACCAACATACTGGGCGTGATCTGACAGTCATTATTCCAACCATAGGTAGCATAATCCTTAACCTTCGTAACCGTAGCTGCAACAAACTGCAGATTGCCTTCGGTCTCTTCTTATTCAGCCATGGAGCTCCAAGAAAAGTCATTGAGGTCCTTTGCCTAGCTGGTTTATCGGTGTCTCCATGGACTATAGATCGAGCATTGGAATCACTGGGAAAGGATTCTGCAGGACAAGTACGGAGGAATATAGGGATGGAATTCTGTTTCCTGGTTTATGACAACATCAATTTCGCCACTCAGAAGTGCGATCAGCGGTCGAATAATGTTGACAGCTTTGAGAGTGGCACGACTGCGACGATGGTGGTGGGCGAAGATCCAGGAAACCAGAATCAGCGGACCTATGCGGAGACTTACGGGAAACTCAAAGCGGATGACCTTATGTCTGATACCGAAAATGCAAAGCACCTCGACTTTGTTTATCAAATATTCTCTCCGAGGTATTGTGATGTGAATTTGCTGCATGCAGGGTTTTTGAAAACAGTTACGGCTGGAAAAATGGATCAAAATTGATGTTCATATTGCTGCTGTAGGTTTTGCATTGCCGTGTCCAGACCTTTGAAGGTTGTGTGCTTCCTGCGCTAGAGAAAGACCTACTTCCTCTAATAAAGACACGAAGATATCTACTACCATCGATGCCCATCAACCAGTCAAGCGTGGATGGAAATATGCAAGTCCTAGAGGAGATCGTTCGCCATCTCTAATTAAATCAAGATTGGTTCAAACACAAGCAAATCATCACGGCTGGGGACCTCCTCGCCACTGTCCAGATCAGGACTGCAAAGAAGTTACGGCGGGACGACACAAGCAACTACAATAAGCTACTATGGGTAACACCGGTGCCACAACTGTTCCACCTACAAATATCGCTCGCAGGAACAATCCTCAACAATCATTACGGCGATAAAGACACCGCTGGGCCGCTAGCGTTCAATGCAGCATTGCTAGGAAGAAAGAGAGTCAACATTAAAAAAATAGACTTCCATGCTGTCGACGAGCTGCTGCACCATACATTTGATGCAATGGTCCTCCGATTATGGCAACTGGAGCTGGTGACTGGGGATTTGGCAACGCTTGGTAAGGCTTGTACTAAGGAAGAGCTATCCCGTCTGGTCGGCGAGAAAGTATCCCTCATTATCTCCAAATATCTGGATCTGGATTTACCAAAGAGTGCAATGTGGCCACAAGGAACGCCTCTCTCTTTCTCAGAGACATGATGTGGTACCTGGAGCTAGCAAATGCTATTAGGGCTGGTGATGTAGGACGCATTGAAGAAGACTTGCAATGGATCACAGTAATGCTTCAAGGCAGCCTAGCAGCAAAGTATGCTTATGAACTGCTACACCTGCATTGCGGAATTAACTATAGGTATTCAGATCAGATGAAAAAGGCGGTGCTACAGCGTTTTTAATTGTTTTATTAAAATTGTTCCAATGAATAAAAAAAATTATCCAAAGGTAAGTTAAAAAGCTGACCGAAAAGGGCTGAGAAATTTATCCAAGTGTTTGCAAATTTTGTCTAAGTGGTCATGCGAAATTAACCATGAATTTTGTGGGACATGAAAAGGACATGGTATTTGGTTATCATGTTTGAAAAAATGGATAACTTATAGGATAATTTTATGAATAATGGAAAAATGCATCCCCCCGTCAGAATAAAAAATTGACCCCCGGCTGAGAATTCCCAAAACCCCCCCGTCAACTCGGAATTCTTACCCCCGTCCCCCCGTCAGAATTCCGAAGCACCCCCCGTAAAGATTCTCGAAAGGCAAATCTTAACCCCCCGTCAACATTTTGAGGCTGTTTTTTGGGTCTTATTTTCTGCTTTTGGTTGCATCTGTCTTTCTATTAAACTCAACGCTATTAAAGCCCTCTTACTTTTTATCTTATCATCAAAAACTTGACAGTAGAAAAATCAGCTAGACAGACACATGTTCCTTGATGAATGGCTCCCTCCCTAGTATTTTATTTATCTCTAGGCTCAGAACCTTCAGCAACTTTACATGCACCACACAAGCCCGATATAGTCATCGAAAAAAAAAAAAAAAAAAAAAAAAAAAAAAAGACTTTACACTATATAACACCACATGTCGCACAATCCAAATTATCTTCGCAATCAATGACATTTATTGTCTTAAATACAGATTGGGACAATGGGGCCTTTTACACTTACAGTGTGAGGGTACAGTTGGGCTCTTTTTTTTTTGACGTGTTTTACTGTCAACAAGCCACAAAGATGCTTGCATAAACTCAGGTCCAACTTTATGCTCTTGATTAGGAATGAAAAACGGTTCTCAATTTCAAAAAATAGCTCTAGAATGTTGACAGGGGGGTTAAGGATTACGTGGTTGCCGGGGGATAAGAATTCCGAATAAAGGTATGTTGACGGGGGGGGTTTTAGGAATTCTCAGCCGGGGGGGTGCATTTTTCCTTAGTCCGAGTTTGCTCCAGCCTGAGAAGCAAAATGTCGTTGCCCGTAAAAGGCAACAAATTTTGGCTTGCACGTATAGAATGCAAGCTTCCCGGAATTGCTATATTGCAATTGTATGAACTCTCCTGTTCCTTTCTTTCCTCCACGCTATCCGAGTGTTCCTACTGGATTCCACTGCCGTATGCTTTTGATTGAAGAGAAAGATTCATCTTAAAAGAATGAGCAAACACGAGCTTCAAGGGTCGTGGCGGTGCTGCCACGTTTCTTTCCTTTTTCGGGCTGTCAACAAATCAGGCCAAGGATTCAGGAACAAGAGGATCACTTCGATTTCTGATCTCCAGATCCATATTGTCTCATAGTTTAATTATTTGAAATATGCCATCATCAATTTAAAGAGAGTAGCTGGTCTCTAGTTTAGCAGACAAATATCTGCTACCATAGGAAAATCAGCAAAGAAGCCCATGTAGCCTCTTAAGCTCGTCACATAAAAGAACTATCCTTTACTGGACTCATATGCACTCCATGCAACTTTGTGAGGGAACAAACGGGCAAATTTATTGACAAAGGATGACTGGTGATGGCGAACGAGCGAATCACGCACGGAAGAATGAAAGGTGTAATCTGATAGAAAAAATAAGCGATGATAAATAATCTAGCACTTGGCGTCTGAAGCCTTGGTGTTGAGAATCAAGGCAACAATAAGACCATACAAAGCCAAAACTTCAGCGAAAATGAGAACGAGAATCTAGATTGTAGAAGAACACGCAATGAAGTAACACATTAGTATATATGGTACACTATACACCTTCTATCAAAGGGAACAGTCTGAAAATATAAGTGTCAGCTTGATGCTTCTTACCATTCCAGTAAAGAGCCTAGGCTGCTGAGCAGAGGCACGGACACCAGCATCACCCACAATTCCGACAGCAAAACCAGCAGCCATACCAGCCAAACCGACACTGAGACCAGCGCCTAATTGAATGAATCCCGCATACAACGACATTTGTTGGGAGACTATTGTGTATTAACGTGTTAGAAAAAAAAAAAAAAAAAAAAAAAAAAAAGAGAGAGAGAGAGAAATAAAACGTTTAGTTTATAGTTCCTTGATCCTAATTGCTAGTAAAGTGACCACGGACGTCTTGTTTCAAATTGATAACTATGTAATGAATAACTTACATCCGTTTCCGATAAGTACGGACACTACTAGTCCGTAAATACCGATAATACCGGCCATAATAATGGGCACAACACCCTTCATGATCAGATCAGGGCGAAGGACACCCATGGAGGTAAGGCCAACACCAGACTTGGCGGTACCATAGGCTGCACCAAAGCCTGTGAGACAAATAGTCAAGCGTGACATAAAAAGATCAAGGGGTTAGTTTGTCAGTCGATCATTTGGTCAGCAGGACATCTCATAAAATAACCGTTTTTTTTTTTTTTTTTTTTTTCGCTAGTTGCATCATATGGGGAAAAGAGGGGTGAAGCAATAAGCAATACATTAAATAAAAGTGCCTCGCACAACGACACAAAGAGTCTTTTTCAACTTTAGTGTCTTTTTCTAAATCTCAATCCATGGGGATGTATGATCCTCGCGGTCTATACTTTTACCCCTTTCTCTTGCTCTCAAAATGCTTTCCCTGCAAATACAGCGAGTTGTGAGGGTCCTGTGATCAAAGCGTGTATATCTTATACATCTTTCCTCGTCCAGGTCTGATCATCACAGATGCCCCCGATACTCGCATGACATTCGCATTGCTTTTTTTTTTTTTTTTTTTTTTCGTGAATGCCAAAATGTATGATGGATTTAAAAAAAAAATTCCTTCTGCATAGACAAGCTCTGTCATGACTCGTTCCATCAAACTCTGATCCAGTTAAGTAGTTATGACAAAACGCGATACAGATGCAGAGGGGAGATACGGGAATTTTTTTGCGCGCGAGTTTGATTATTTCAAAGGACAAACGAGAGTTGCTTATTTCTTTCTCCTTTGTACCCATAGAGGTATATTAAAAACTTACAGCAGAAGACGATGGCGGTGGTGGCACCCATAACCCCAAAGAAGGGGGAGTAGACAGGGCTATTAAAGGTATCAAAGAAAAGTATTGGTCAAGAGTGTGAGAACCAACTCTAGTCTCCAGCTTGGCAACCTTGCCCTGAGTATTTGCCGAGGACCCAAGTAGTGCCCATCAGTCTTGATTGTATGGTTGATGAAAAGAGAAAAATATAAATATTACCAGTACTCAGTAGGGACAAGAGGGGCAGACATGGCTATAAATGTGAAGAATGTACTGTGTATGGGTGATTAAAGTGCTAGGGGTTAATGAAAAGTGAAGAGAAAGAGGACGATTCGTATGATTGAGGGATGAAAAAGTGAAGCGTGCCCCATAGACGTCATGAATCTTGTGACAGATAGTCACGTGGAATATCCTGTAAGAAGGATGCTTCTATTGTAGCTTATCAGCACTTTAGACCTTGTATCTTAACAAAGTTTTACAGTATAGCCCGTTCCATTTGGTCGCGATCCCTTATATTTTTGAATACTCTTAAATGTATTGGCAGCCAATTGACTCGCTTGTTATTGCAAGTGGTGTGGCTGGTCATTAAAATTAATTTCAGTTTATTTTGTATCCACTAATCTGTCGAACCAGCTTAAAGGAATCTTTGCGCAAAGCCCTTTGTAGTCATAGGCGGGTCCGCCTCACCTAGAAGCTACCGAGTATAAAAGCCAAAGAAATTTCCTTCTTAATAAAGTCTTCAGTTTTCCCCACATGTCTTATTCTTCACCCGCAGTTCATCTTGCCATTTATCTTTTTCCCCTTTTCACAACAAGCATTTGTCTTCCGGTAACTCAGTTTGTGAGCTCACCTATAAAGCTCCCATCTTTTCTTTTGACATTCTATGGCGCTGTTTGTAGTCAAGGTTATTTGACTCTATTTTCTCTTGTCAATCTTGTTGACACTCTTTGTCCTGCCTTTTCCTGATTGTGTCTATCTTTCTGTCCCTTAAGCAAAGATATTTTTTACAACAATGCCACCAAACCAATTTATTATGATTAGGATATGTGGGGTCTATATGTTGTCTAAATAGTCCTCCCCATAAAAAAACACCATCTAGACCAAGCATAGAAATAAAGAGATTAGTCAAGAAAGCACTGTCAAGCTAATACTTGCAACTTTTTCAAGACGAAGGCCTTTCCCGACCTAGTCATGTTTGTAGTAGCTCATGAAAAATTTTTGACAGACAAATAGTAACCAGGGAGCAGAAGTGAGAATAGGATGTGGGTTCACACATCACATCCATGGGGCATTTATCCAAATTTGTATCAAAATAAAACTGCAAGTTTGTCTCGGGCACCATGGGGCATAGAGCTGTTAGTATGTCTGTATTATAAATTTTCATGTAACACGTGTACTGTGAAATATGCAACTGATCATATCCTATTGTTGTTGCCGGCTTGGTGTCTTTCCTCCCAACCTATCAGTGAGCATTGGTGCAACGCATATAAGGCACACAGGCTGTTGACGAGCCTACTTCTCACCTTCACCGTTTGACGCAGGTCAGGGTTGTGACGGTCTAGCGAAGAAAACGTAAGGGCATTAACAATACCAGGATCGCATTAGACGGTAGTTGTGGTATTTGCAAATGAGCATCGCCCTGGCTCATGGAATATGAGTCCAACGTTTTCAAGAAGTTTGGGGCCCCTCTTCCAGCTTATGTTTGCGTAGTCTTCATCTATCAGGCCTTCACCGGCTGCCTTTAAAACACGCCGTGTTAAGGAATCCTTGAGAAAGTTTCAATTCCTGGCTGAGATCTTCTTCATCTACGTCAGACTGCTGCTGTCTCTTCGTCTGGACTGTGTCATAGGCAAGTGGATTCAGAACAAGGCCATTGGTAAAATCGTTCCTTTGAGTTTGAACCGAGTTATACCTTTGTCTTGTGCCTGTAGGGGTACCTTGTCTTGATAGCCATGAAACATGCGATCTCCTTCAATGTCACAAAGAGAGCCTGTATCTAGACCTCTTTTGTTCCCTGTACACATTCAAACACTGCAGCCTTGGAAGGATTGTCGAGAGGATGTCAGTTAGGACGTGTTCAGACAGATACACATACCGAGGGGGGACGTAAGGAAGTCTGTTTTTTTTATTTCTTGTTGATTGTCATGGCGAAGGCTTGATTTGGTAAATGTAGATGATTGGAGAAGAGCTGTAAACAATACTCGAAATCCAAAAAGTTAAAACTTGTTGCTGAGAAACTTATTGTTTCGAGTTGTTCCAAATTCATCAGCCTTTTGTTTCGTTCTCTTTCATACACCTATAAATACGTCCTGCCTCCTTCTCTTTTTCCCTCTCTCTCTCTCTCTCTCTCATTTTACAACGACATTGCTTTCGCGCTCTCACCCGTACTCTTACACCCTCATCCCCTCACAGATCATAACTTTTTGCTTTCTTAAAGGTAAACTATCTCTACTCTAACAACTTCAGCTTCAATCTTTAGCCGCTTAAACCAACATTGCTTGCACTGTTTTACACTATACTTTCTCTAGATGGGTATTAAAGGACTCTATTCATACCTTTCAAGGAGAGACCTGCCACCAAAGGAGATTGATGTACATGAGCTTGCTGCTGAACCCCATTCATCTTTTGAGCTGGATCTGCTTGGCACTTTCCACAGCGATATACATAATATCATCCTAAGGAGATTCAGCTGGCAGAGTTCTTTCACTGCCTGCGGCCATGCTATGGCTAGTATCATTCGAAAGATCTTTGGTCCTCTTGCCACAGTGACGATACACATTGATGGGCCTCGCTGCGAAGAAAAAACGCGTGCCTATAGGGACCGAGATGCTAAGCGTACAGCAGCGGATGCAAAACTCGATACGCTCATAGCCAACATGGAAACCAAGTCCAATGAAGGCAAATGGGAATCTCGAAGCCATATGATTGCCATTAAAAAGAATCTTCGACAGCTCTTCACATTCAGTCATAACGAGAAGAGGGAGCTCGCGGCGCCATTCGGTCGATACAATAACTTTGTGATTTGCCATTGTAGAAATGAGGCTGATGTGTGTATTGCCGCCAAATGTACACCAACCAGTATCGCTGTGTCTGGGGACTCTGACCTTCTCATCTATCCTTCTATAAAAAGAGTTCTTCGTCCAATCCCTCGTCGCCATCACATGTTTGCACTCTATGAGAAACAAGAGGTCCTGCAAGCCCTTGGGTTTTCAAGGAACAGTCAACTCCTGGTCTATGGCATTATATCCGATAACGATTACACCCCAAATATCCCAACCTTTGGTCTTGCTACAAATGCTGAGATTATCTCCGCGCTCACTGACACTGATGCCGAAAAGTTGACGGTATCATATGTTCGTGAGGTCCATGCCCGTAGCCGTCGAACTCCTGCAGAAGGCCAGTTTGACCATTCAATTAATGTTTTCTTTGGTGGGATCCAAACCCAGGCCTCGCAGCAACCAACCGCTGAAAGATTCCTTCATTACCATGATAGAATGAGGACTGCGATATCTGCTAGGTACCAGAATAAAAATAATCAACCTCAACCCAGGTAAGCTCCTTCAAATGAACATTTTCCAAAGCATATACAAAAAAAAAAGTCATCTAACCCTTGACATTGTTGTTCCTAATTAGATTCTATATCCCTAAACGCGCAAAGCCGAATCGCTATCGGCCTGTTTTCCCTACCCAGAAAAAGGAACTTTCCCCTAAGAAATATGACCTGACCAACTGCAAACAACACGACCGTCCCGTCAGCTCCAGCCGTCAAAGAAAGTCCCCCAAAAAAAAGGAAAAGGAAAAAAAAGAGGATGACAAAGAAGAGGAGGTTAAGGAGGAAAAGAAGAAAAAAAAGAAGAACAAAGGGAAGGCCAAGTATATCAGAAAGACTGATAAGACCAGGAAAGTGAAGGAGGCTACTGCCGAGGACCGACGGTTGAAGAGGGCCCACCCCACTGTTGCATTAACTCTGGGCACGTTAAAGACATGTGTAGTTGCCAAGCTGGACTCTACTTCCGATCCCAATCTCAATCCCGAGCAACTTGCTGCAACAATTCAAGGGCTCATTCAATCATTTATTAAAATGTTGAATGAGGCACGGATTCGAGCTTTCTGGGCCTGCGCCTTGTGGATCGATAACCTGCTTACCACTGGGCCATCCAATCCAGCTGATCTCCCACAACTCCTAGATGAAGTTCTTGATACCAGGGACTTTATTTACGGCCTTGCTGCGTTGTTGTATCACGGAGTGATGAGTCCATTATCTAGGTATAGCAGGGAAGTGAAGAAAAAAGGCGAAGGGAACGTAGCCAAGCCGTCCCAGCTCAAAGCATACGAAAACTTCTATGCAAAGACAGGGCTTGGTCCTTTAAACCAGATCTATCCCGATTTGGTGATCAGCAAGTCGTCTCGGATGGTCATGGTCCCTGTTCAAGCAGCGCTAAGGTCTCACTATCGGAATGCGCAGGTAAATATAATATTATAATATTTTGAGGTTATCTTATAATATGTTTATAGAAATGTTCCTAATCATTTCTTCAATATAATGTCTAGTTTGACATAGATATTCCAGGCGATGGAAGAAGTTCCATCCAATTCTTTTTTGAGCAAAATGCAACTGCCAAAAAATATCTGGATTTCCCTACGTCTGCTTTCTCGCCTCGGTCTCTTTGCCTAACGGAAGCCTGTCTCCTGGATATATTATGGTCTAACCCAACAGTTCGAGAGGAAATAGCCCAATTGTTGGAACTAAAGATGAGTACCAAGGGGGCTGCAGAGGACAAGATCCTTAACCACAAGGGGATATTGTTGCAGGAGCTGTTTTCCTTGAAAGGATACAAGGACGTTGGACTGCAATCTGATGATGGTCCTAGAAGGAAACTACGGACATCGTTCTTTACAAACGGCCTTACCCTAACACTTCTTGCCTATGACACATCGAAGCAAAAAAGAGGTAGAGGTTCGCAAGCTGCCCAACCTTCGGATACTCAAAGATCTCAAGCAGTCCAGGCTTCTTCAAGTGCTCAGCAGGGATCCTCGTCTTCAGGCCATGGTGCAGGTGATGGTGGTGATGATGGAGACGACGACGGAAATGAAGATGACGATATCTTGCTGGGTATCAGCGATATTGACTTGCTGGAAGTTGATGAACCATTCTTAGATGGCGACGAGGGAGAAGAAGCAGCTGAAGAAGGTACATCGAGCACAAATCCACTGTCCCCGGTGAGTCCCAGTCCCCGGCGTGAGATCAACTGGAAGCAGAGATCCCGTCTCCTCGAGAATGTAGAAGTTAAATATGACACCCAGGCAGCATGCCCTCCCCCCGAAAGTACCATTATCATTGGGATCGATCCAGGCGAGAGGTACTCGATGACAATTGCAAAGTTGGATCCAAGGAAACCTAACGAACGTGAGATCCTCCGGATTTCTAGAGCGTACCTTTACAAACCATCCAAGAAGTTTCAGGGCGAGCTAGAGAGGCGAAAGCTTAGAAGAGGAATTACAGAGATTGAAAGCAATATTCCGTCATTCTCAAGGCCTACTTTAACACAGTATTTCGCTTATATGAGCTTGCCGCTAAATCAAGCTCCATCAAGTACTGGAGGTAGTTTCTCTGGTAGTGGGGTTGGGGCCAGTAGTAGCAGTGGAGCAGGGACCGGTAGTAGCAGTGGAGTTGAGGCCAGTAGTAGCAGTGGATCTGGGACCAGTGACGACAATAGGGAGACTATATATAGGGCGCTTGTCGATTTCTATAATGACGGGTGGTTTGTTCGGAATAGCTGGGATAATAGAAAAGCACAGAACGGATGCGTTGATTATGTGATCAAGGCAATTCTGAAGCTTGCGGGCGGAAGCAATGGAAGAAGAAGAGATGCCAATACGAATGCGGTGATCTGTATTGGACTAGGATCATTCAAGACAAACCGAGGACAAGTATCGAAGCATGGGATATTGATGAAGAAGCTTGTTGAAAAGGTAAAAAAAAAATCCCTTGATCAATGACATTCAATTTTTGAGTCTCTTTTTTAACGAGTATTAAATCTGGCTCGAACAGGCAAAATCTCTAGACTACCCCATTGCAGGTTGTCATGAATACTACACATCTGCCAAGTGTCCACGGCCTCACTGTGACAGTATATTGGAGAATGTTCCTTTTCGATCCAAGTACTGTCGAAATTGTAAAGCATACTTTGATCGAGATGCTGTTGGTGCTGAGAACATCGCAAGGGTCTGTGAGTCGCAGATAAGAGAGCAAAAACGACCTCAAAATATATGCCGCCGGACGGAGGAACTCAAGGCCAAGCTTCTAGCGGTAGTGGCGGCGGTGGAGGTAGTGGTGGCAGTGGTGGTGGTAGTAGCAGATCCACAAAAAGGAAATTTTCAGATGAAGGAGGAGGAGGAGGAGTAGAGGGATCAAGACCACCGAAAGGGCTTTTGTTGAGTCCAGGGGTAGGAGGTAGTGGTAGTGGTAGTGGTAGTGGCAGAACCACAAAAAGAAAATTCTCGGATGATGGAGGAGGGGAAGTTGAGGGTTCGAGACCATCGAAGGAACCTTTGTTAAGCCCGGGGGAAGGAGGAGGAGGAGAGGGAGGTAGTGGTGGAAGTGGCAGTGGAGGAATCAGAAAAAGGAAATTTTCAGATGAAGGAGGAGGAGGAGTAGAGGGATCAAGACCACCGAAAGGACCTTTGCTGGGTCCAGGAGGAGGGGGAGAGACAAGCCGGCAACAACAGTAGGACACAATCTACTACAAACATGACTAGGTCCAGAAAGGCCTTCGTCTTAAAAAAATTGTAAGTATTGGCTTGATAGTACTTTTTTTTCTTGGTTAATATATTTATTTATTTATTTCTGTGTTCTAATACATTTCTTCTTTTTACAATAGATGGAATGTCTCGTTTTTTAATGGGACGGACTATACTAATCTCTCCAGCCACTGTGGCCACAGTCAATATATTCTGCCCTAGCCACGCTTGCCTGTGACTGTGGCGTCCTTTTTCTAATTCGGGGTAATAAAAAGCGTATAAACAAGTCAAATATCTTAGCCTCTGTCCCCCACTTCATCTTTCCTCACCTTCTTCACCATTATTGTTATCCCAACCCCTCTTCCCTTAAACATGCTTCTTACAAGAATTAACCCCATCGCAAAACGCATTGCAACGGTATATGTTTAATAAATGTGCAATGAAGATTATGTTTGAGCCCATTGTTTTGGGCTTTGACAAAAGGCGTTAAAATGAAAGATATTGAACTTTGACTTACTAAGTTTTCTGCATCATTTTCTATAAACCGCTACAATGGTTATCATATATTTGTGCCATCAGCCTGCAATTGGGTCTGTCCGTACGCTCAGTATGTCTTTTTTCTTATAATCTTTATAATCATAAATGATCAGTTATTATTAACTGAGCTCATCTTATGTTAAACTATATCTGATCTGATCTGTACTTTAGTTAACAAAGCGATTATCGTTGGACGCGTCGGACAAGATGCTGAGACCAGCCAGGTTGGCGACCGTACCGTGGTCCATTTTTCAGTAGCTACTTCTGAGACCCGCAAGGATGATCAAGGTGTGTGAAAAAAAAAAAAAAAAAAAAAAAGACACTGTTATATCACTGTAACAACATCATTGTGTTTCGCTGAATAATGACATCTTTTTTTTTCTCATGCTTTTCAGACAATTTAATCCAGACAACACATTGGCATAGGATCGTATCCTGGGATCAAAAGAGGAACCCTTTCTTGGCAGATAGGGTCCACAAAGGCGATCTAGTTTATGTTGAGGGTCCTGTTCACTATAAATCATATACTGGAAAGGATGGCACCGAAAAGCATCTCACCGAGATTGTTCTTAGTATGTCCTTTTTTTTTGCCTACATCCGCTTCTTGCTGCTTCTTAATATCTTTACTTATTTATTATTTATGTTTGCTTCAATGATGTTAAAAACAATAGAAACATTCCAATCTTTATCACCAAAGGAACATTCAAAGGAATAAAAACCACAAACAACTCTGTATATATCTACACATATATATAGCGTCAGTTTCAT
The DNA here is from genome assembly GCF_002105155.1 of Lobosporangium transversale. NCBI lineage: Eukaryota > Fungi > Mortierellomycota > Mortierellomycetes > Mortierellales > Mortierellaceae > Lobosporangium > Lobosporangium transversale. Next base: position 456,212 of record NW_019028981.1, on the reverse strand, counting down.
TGTGGTAATAAATGCAACACATTCTGTTTGCGACCACTTCGATATATAACAATTGTTGGTACAATCATTTATAAGCCATGCTTGATGGTAAGAGTGCCCAATAGCTAGAAATAGGATAAAGAAAAGGATGATCAGTAAAAAAAGCCACTATATTCATACCTTGTATGGGCTTCACATAAAGAACTTACTCAGCATATCGTGAGTCACGCGCGCGAAGACGTAATTATAGGATCCTCCTTCATGTCTCCTTCCAAGTCAATAGCCAACAAATTCGCGCCAAGGCGAGCTCGCGATTGGGGATTTCCTTGAAAGCACTGCTTGGTTGCCTTTGAACCTTGGCTAAAGCCCAAAACCGATGAAATCTCTCATTTGAGGACGCGACCACCTTCCACATTAAAAAATGGTCCAGAAACCCATAAAGATTGTTCTTGTTGACCACCTACAAATAGTGCAATCGCTGACGAAAATTTAGATACATTTTGCGATCCTTGAGTGGCGATCCTACTAAAACTGAAGCTGGTAAGTCAGGGAGCCTCATGTCTGCACCACCTTGGATTGCAGATACATTAAGGATCCATAAGACCCCCGCCTGCCTGGAACCGTTAAGAAGGCTCTCGGATTGGGCCCACAGCTAAGAGGCCGTCAAGGATTTGCGATTATGATTGTGATTGTGATTGCTGTGGCGACACCAGGCCTGGCCCGAATTGCTAGGCTTTTATGGTTTTATGAATAGTGAACAGAATTTGAGGAGTACCATTACCGCCACCTTTACTTTCTTCTATCATATCAAAAATGGTAGACTGATAGCTCGAATAACGAGCGTTGATGTCCTTTGTACTCTCAGTATTCTATTCTGTCACTCCAAAGGCTCAAAAGGAAAGAGATTACGGGTTTAACGCGCGCAATAGTTCCCAGGCCCAAAAGATCTTGATGAGGCTAATGGCGTCATTGCCTAATGCCTTTGTTTATTTCCCTCCTCTTTGCTTTGCTTTTATCGCGCGGCATGCGGGTAATAACTAGGCCAAAATCTAGACAACAATGACCTCCTTTTTTTAATTTACTATGATTGCTAAAAGTCCTGGATTGATCTGCTAAGATCTATAGATATAATATTGTACTTTGCTCTATACAATTGATAGGTGGATGCTTTCCAAGAGGATCGTGAGACGGTTGACTAAAAAGACGCTCAAAAGCATTGGGATAGAAACATATAGAGCATACTACTACTATATAGAGCGATGCTTCTTTATTTGACAATATTTACATGTACATGTCCATGTATCCTGGTGGAGGAGCATCATCGTTGTCTGGCTCTCCAAGGAAACTGATATAATGAAGGAATGTTAGTAATGATGCTAACGCTATTCTAATGAGGCCATATTTATGAGCAACAACAAACAAAATGAAAGTTGGAAATTACTGAAAAGCTTACCTAGATCCAGGTCCAGCACCACGGCCTCTTCCAAACCCTGGCCCTCGATGGGCAGTTCCAGCGCCAGGCGGACCACCTATTCCGCCCCCAGGACCGAATGGTCCAATAGGATCGAACCTGGCTCCTGGCGGGACAGATCCGCGCGGCAATGGTTGAGGTCCGCCATAGATTCCACTCCCGCTGCTAGGACCTGGGGCTGGTCTTCCGAACATGGGATGGTTAGGTCCCACAACCATACCGCCACCTCCAAACCCTCCTCCACCATGGCGTCCCGCAAAAGGATCTAAATCGCTTCTTCCTATCTCAAAAGGATTATGCCGACCTCCTCCAAAGCCACCAAGGCCCCCCCCAAAGCCCATGGAGTCTGGGTCTTCCGCCGAAAAAGGGTCTCCGAATATGGGTGGTCGTGGCACAAAGCCTGGTCGTCCTGGCAAAGGAACACCCCCGCCGATTCCTGGGAATGTAGATGGATCATCTCGATAAATACCAGGCCCATATCCAGCAGGACCGCCGCTTGTTGGTGTGCTGCTACTATTACCGCTACTGTCACCCCTGCTGCTAGTGCTAGTATCGGTGTTAGTGTTAGTGTTGGTTGCTGGTTGTTCCTCCTGATAACCAGGTTTTGATAATCCAGGGATGAGCTGTTGAATCATCTTAATTTTAAATTGTCCTATAAGGTCGTTGGTCCTGGAACGTGAGAGGAAAGCATTCCATAATGGATCTCTACTCAAGTCTGTGGCAGTTGTATATGGAAAATAAGAAGGCGAGGTAAAGTCCTTGACATCAAGCTCTAATGAGCAGATTTTATTGGTCTAAAAAAAAAAAAAAAAAAAAAAAATTATATATTAGCTTTTTCGCAATGGCAACCAAACCTAAACTCCTGAGCTTGTTTCTTTAATATTACCTCGATAGTAGTTCCATGAATAACAAGTTTGCCTGCCAAACGCATACATTTGATAAGATAAGTGAGTTGTGAATTGGAATGGGTGTATCTGAAAGAGTAGCTCTCCTTGGATGTGTTCCATCGTTCAGGTAGTTCGTTGGCTTTCGAGAGATCTAAGAGATGATTAAGCGGAAATGAAGATGATGCTCAGGTAAACGGGCCAGAAAGAGAGAGGGGAGGAAAGGACAGAAAAATTTGGGTGCTTTTTACCTTCAATACTCTTACGACTAGGCTCAAGGGTATCGTCTTCACCAAGTCCAACCAGCCTGAACCCAACCGCAGTCATTAATGCGTGAGAAAGTGCTGCGAGGCCCTCGTAAGGGCTACTGAGAATGGTAATAGGGACATTCTGGGGCTCAGACGCTGTTGATGATGCTTCAGTGTTAGTCTCACTGGCCGTGCTAGACTTGGGAAGTATCGTCTGAAGCAGTGTCAAGACTGAGTCACAGTCGAGAACGTTGGTTGGGCTATTTGAGGCTGTTGCTGCCTCTGGAGGCGGCTGTTGTAGATTTGACATTGAGTTCTTGATGAAAGTAATTCCTGATTAATTATCAAATATTAGAATATGAATGACAGAATATGAATGAGAGAGGAAGAGGAAGAGAAGGAGCATGCATCAATGGTTCATGACAATTGTAAGAAACACGCAAGTCTTTTCCACAAAACGGTCACTGCGCCGCCTGATTCTGCAGAAGACTATTACAATGTACATAACATTACTGACATAAAAAAAAATAATAAGAGATACTGCGTCAATTCGTGGCCCAAGTTTCAGTCTTGGCATCAACCTGATTACTGTCATTCGTTATCTCTTTGGCGAAGCCGACGTACCGAGGCAAGCATGCTTGACTTAACTTTGTAAATACGCAAGGTGATAATGAAAAGCACAGCCACATTTTTTTTTTTTTTGGTATTATTTACTCAGCCCCAAGTTATTGTTTGCAATGTTAAATCTTCTTGTGAATGCATCTTTCGATGTCAGACACCTTACCATGAGCACCTCTAATAAAACAACTTTTCTGGTCCTCGATGTACATCCGAGGTATACACCATATCCCTCATCAGTCTACTATCGTAAAAGAGCTTTTTATCATTGAGTTATGTAACTTTTTTTTTTTCTTAACAATATATATCGATGCACATATTTATGTCCACAGCGTTGCAGCGAAGGAATTATCCATGTTCCTGGGATTAGGACCAGACGGAGCAGTCAGTCTTCATGAGTCATCTGATCTGGAGGCTTCAATAGCATTTAGGGTTAGCGTACCTTCACTTGATGTTGCCATGCCCATATTCAGGTACGATTCTAAGTACTGAAGAAGATTTTCACAAGCATTCTGGCCGCTTTTTTAAACTTTTCCTTTTTTATTATTATTATTATATTTGTCATCCCATCCTTCTTTGGTTGATAGGAGACACAACTTTAGTGAGCTCAAAGGTCGACGGATAAGAATGGCCTTCTGGCCACCAAGCGTGTACAATCGCATTCCAGGAATACAGATCGAGGCGGAGAAATCATGTCCACTCTGGGTATGTCCCCTACTATCTTCGCTTTATTCCCATGGACTTACTAACCACAGCCATTTGTGCATGTTAAGATGGCTCATCAATCCTATGGTTTTTGTGCATAATGTATACTGCGAAATATGATTTAGAAAATATACAATTTTTTTCAGCGCTTTGGAATTGTTGTATCAGGTAAAAAAAAAAAAGAAAGACGTAAATTTTTATATGGCTCTATTGTCTTAAGAATAGCTAATAATAATAAATAAAGTCTTTTCTCGTCCACTTGCGTCTTCAAGACCTCCCCCCCAATGCCATAAGTACTATATCTCCTTCACTTCAAATGATGGAGCATATTCAGCCCATAATGCACTCACCAAGGTAAAAAAAGAAAAAAAAAAAAAAAAGGCTTTTGCATGCTTACTTTCTCGTATAACAATCCTTACTACAATCTCATCTCCCTATTTCCCTCTCTGTGTCTTTTTCCTTTCTCGACCTAGAAAGGGCCACTTTCTGACTTTGGACATATCCGCGACATCATTTATAGACCCCTACCACCTCATTTGCCGAATTTTTGGACTCAACCGAACAATACGCTGCCAAAGACCAAAGGAAGCCAGATTGAAGTGCCTACCAAAAACACACGTGTGATAGGCACGCCAGTTACCTCTGTATATCAACACTTAAACACAAATATGATTTAAATGCTGATTTATTTAAAGGTATTTTGCTCAGCTCTCTAATTTTTTTTTTTTTTTTTAAAAAAAAAAAAAACTATCAAAGATCTTCAAAAAAATTCAAGGTTCATCTCCGTCTACCTCCAGTAATATCAATGCCAAACAAGCCAATCTTTACAACCACAGCCGAAGCAGTGATAATGATCAAAATCGAGCATCATCAGAGAACAACAGCAATTATATTCAAAGCCATACCTACAGTCATAAACGAAAGCGAGGGCCAGCAGAAGAACAGCGATTACGTCACTATCCAAGACGTATTGCTGAAAAAGAATTCTCGCTACATCCTGGCGAGCTTAAAGTTACGCATGTCAAACCTGATCTGTTCAGTGGATCTTTTACGAGTTGGTGTGAATCAGCCTATATCAGTTACGAAACTCTTTACAATCTTTCAACAGCATCCGAACAAGGAAATTTAGCAATATCCACATTGGCATGGAGCACACAGCTTGATATTTCAACCGCTAGGTTACACTATGGTAAATACAAATCTTTTTTTTATTATTTTATTTTATTTCCCCTTCGATAATTGATAAATTCCTTAAAATGTTTATATAAAATAATCTTCAGGATCGATGTTCTGGACATCGAAAAGTCCAAATCCTGTTCCGGTCTTATCTAGTTTAACGGTTCAGATGCGTGAGTATGGTGATAAGGAGTCTGCTGCTCAAGTTTTAGCCATTCGTCATAGCGGTCAACTGCCCGAGTCAAGAGATGTAATGTTCATATCCACATCTGTTTGTATATGTGTGTGGAAACAGAAAAAAAAAAAAAAAAAAAAAAAAAGCCCTTGAAATCGAAGATAATAATTGAGTTTAACGAAATTCTTCTGTTTGAGCTTTCAGACTTTAGTTGAGGGTATCAATGTAACCGGGAAAGGACCTATCATGGCAATGAAGTAAATACTTTTTCTTTTTTTCTTGTTTACCTATTATCTCGGAATTATGAACACTTTTTCTTATTTTATTTTATTTTATTTGCTCAATTACGCCTTGATAAAAACAAAGATGCTTAGAATCCGGTCATCTGGTGGCAGCCACAAACACACCTTGGAGCCTTCATGTTTGGGATTTAAGAGACACCGTAGAGCGAGCCAAGACTCCAATAGTCAAGTAAATTTGACATCCTAATCTCAAAATGAATAATGTATGTATATATTGGTCTTTAACGAATGTTTGTGTGCTCTTTTATGAAATTAGGTTGGAGAGGAATAAACCACACGACAAAATTTGGTTCGATGTGCAAGGCATGGATGTCTGCAGTGTGGGTAAGGCGACAAATGCATGGCATTCTGTTTGTTTGAATACATTTCCTATGACCGGGTTATTTGTAATATCAGTGGTTTTCTATTTATGGTCTTTTAAAAAAAAAAAAAAAAAAAAAAAAATAGATTGCTTCGGGAGGATCCACTCTTATGATCTATACAAGTCCGTGTCATCTGTAGGAAGCGATGCTACTAGTAAGGCTTGAAGCATAAATATCAATTAATACCTTGAAGACACTTATCTATTTTTTTATTGTTACTGTTGTTGTTGTTGTTGTTGTTGTCGAACAACCGGTATCATATTTACGTTGGTTATGGTTTTCACTCACTTTTATCTTTTACTCTTTGATCGATAGTAAATCTTGACAGTACAGCCAGAGTTGAAATTGATCGAGATTTCAAGTTCCACTCATCTTGCATCTCGATTAATTCAATCGACTCGACAGTTCTTGTTGGATCGGACGAATATGCGCAAATCGCTCGGTGGGATCCTCGATCACCCAACAAGGCTGTTTTCGCTACCATGGCTTGTATGGACAAAGAAGGGACCGGTCAAATATATGACCCAGTCTACAGTATTGAATGGAATCCAAACAATTCGAACGAATTCATGACAACGCATTCTAAAACTGTGCGTGTCTGGGATGTGCGCAAGATGGATCATGATGTATGTTTAAAAAAAAAAAAAAAAAAAAAAAAAAGACTGAGAGAAGGGAGACTTTTTTTTTCTGCTTATAATATGAATATATACCCTTAGAAGGTTAGCACCAACTAATCCTCGGCTGACTTTTTAGGCATTTGCCACGTTCCATAACTTGGGGGAACATACGCTGCGCAAAGCTCAATGGTCGCCACATCGATCGGACTGCATAGCAGGATTAACAATAGGCGGTCAAATTTGTATCTGGAAAATTAAGAAGTTTGATGGACCAGTGGATCAGACTACGCCTCAACAGATCCCAGAAATGCTATTTCGTCATCAAGGCCATGAGTATGTCTATTAAGGATAACGAGGCTGTAAAAAAAAAAAAAAAAAAAAAAAAAGTTCTGACTCATCCTTTCTTCGATATTTGTTAGCTTGATGGTATCGGACTTCGCTTGGTGTCCATACCTAGAAGATGTCATTTCAACGGTTGCCCCAGGATCGAAAGAACGAGCAGGAAATATTCAAGGTAACAAGCAATTACCTTGATGAAACTGCTGTCTAGTCTTGAATGACATAAATTACACGACAATTATTTTTATTTTATTAATTGGACTTTTTTCTTTTTATTTTGTTTTGATTTGAAATGCGCTGTCTAGTTTGGCGTCCAAGGAATCTTCATGACCTGGACGACAATGGTGAACCCTGATCTGAAATAAATTAAAGACCAACTTCACTAGCCTAAATAAATAAATAAGCCTTACGAGGCAAAACACAAAATTGGAGTAACCTACGGGCAGCCCGTCTAACTACGTTACCAATGCCAATGTTGTTTTTCGAGATCTTTTATTACTATAATGTCAGCTTTGGTCCTGTAAGTAACAATTCCGAACTGTGCTTGGAGAAGATGAGAATGGTACTTGGGATCCAGCTGTAGTGAGGTAGAAGTATAATTGCACATTTATACATCGATTGGCAGTCAAGAAATGGCATGAGCTGTTTTTCATAGACTCAATAGATTAAAAAAATAAAATAAAAAAACGATATTTTACTTTCAGCGATGAGCATTTAAAAAGATACGCTAAATTTTTATTCCAATTGGCTGAAAAGAAAAAAAAAAAAAAAAAAAAAAAAAAAAAAGTGGCAATAATTGTTTGCAAAAAAAAGTTATCTCTTAATCTTTAACCTTGAACCCTCTCTCATTTCCCTTTGCATAAAATGAACGGCCCCAAATTGCATCCCCTGGAGATCCCAGAAATCGTTTCGCTTGCTGACAGCTTTCTCCCTTAATAAGAACTCTTGTATTGTATTCGTGTCTCCAAGACTTTCCACAACATACTTGCCAGATCCCTTTTGATACAATTGTGCTGTGGAAAGTCTTGGAGATGTTCCAGGGATACGATTTGTTTCTAATTGATCTCAAGAAAACCGAGAAGGATAGCAGGCACAACCAAGGAGTAGCACTAGAGGCTCGACAAACACTTCAGCAGGTCTTTGCAGAATGTGGGACTAAGGACTCGAAGAAGGATATTAGAAAGGCACAAAAATTGCACTCGTGTCAAGAAGCGAGCTCTAATTGAGTACAAAACTTAATAGGGAACTATGTTCGGATTTTGTGGGAGTCTCTTCGCATGATTAACAATCCCAAAATTGCTTTCCCTGGGGGGCCCGGAAATCGCCTCGCTCGCCGGCACCTTCCTGTCTTGAGGCGACATCATTCATTGGCTTCGCCTTCTTGAGGACAATAATACCCTTGATGATGATATCATTAAGCCGAATGCTGCTCCAACCACTTCTTCTGGATACGAACTTAAACCAGGCTTAGGTCATTGTTAGCTGGACACTACATTCGAGTACGATGAGAAGGATTGGTATAAAAATGTGGATGGGAGGGGTTTTTTGTTTGTTTGTTTTTGATGGGAGTCATGTAGAGTTTTAATGTAAGTAGTGAGATGAATGGATATTTGGCGGGAGAAGGGAAGGGAGAGAGAGAGAGAGAAGTAAATTAGAAAGAGTTAAGGTCCACACACCAGACACAGTGGGTATTTATTCATTTTCGTCAAGAGAATATCTACATGTGCATGTCTGACATGACCAGTGCGGGAGTATATTTAGATTTCAACCAGCATAATGGATGACACAAAACTAAAACAACCAATGCATTTGAAGCACAACGTTGTGTAGTAATTTTCTCCTCATTTAGATCAACTTCCTGAATCACCCTAACCAGCCCCCGGCTCTTTTGTTGCCATCATTACATCTATATACGCCACTGGCGTACCAACGTGTTTAGCTCTGTCTTTTTGTTTCCATTTCATTGCTGCAAACCACACCGCCACTGATGTTACTGGCAAAAACCACAAGTCGATCTATGAATAAATCTGTATAATTCATTTTGTTAGAGATGGTATGGGTTTTGCCAGATAGAGCGCGTGCAGATGATTTTCACTGGTGAATTTTGCACCACGGTGTGAGATTTTTTTCGGTGCGGTGTATCACTTGGTGGTTCCTGGTATGATGTACCAGGGATGCAACAAGATAATTGTGTTAGGGTGCATCATACTGATACTTGTAGACTAGCGGAGCATTGCACCAGTCAAGCCCATCGGCGAAAAAAGAAATGCACCGGCGGCAATCACTGGTGGTAAGGAAAGGAAGAAAAAATAATAGGCTTGACTGGCAGAGTCATCAATTGTTGGTTAAGCTTAATGCTAGTGAACAGAGTGGAGATAAGCGTATGCAAGTTTGAGTTTCAATCACTTTACATCGCTCACAGTGTGGCTCGTACTCCAACTGCTTGTATAGAGTCAGTTGTATACTATTGAAGATGGAATATTATTCCCAGTGCTTTTTACTCTCCATTCCTTTTTTTTTTTTTTTGTACCCTTGGTAAGGTAAAAAAAAAGGCTTCCTTCAAATATAACCATCCACAACTTCATCTGTTTTCTTTGGCGCATCTCTCCCTCCTTTCTTTGTCGCCAAGTTTTTTAAGCTCTAAGCAAGCTTTATTTTTTCTTTTCTTCATGCACCTATATCTTCTGAATACCCACGAGTAGGAAGAGGAAATCTGGAACCACGATGCTGGGTCAGGCATCTTCCTCCAATAGCCGTCGATTAACGGTGGCCCAACGGAGATGCTGAGGAAGCACTAGCAAAAAGAATCGTGCAAAGGAGCCATAGCATTCCACCAATCGTTGGTTCCAACGAGCCCCCGATAGCGCCGTGAATGTCGAGCCCAAGTGTAGCGCTAGTCAGCAAGCTGAAAGGTATCCTCAGGTCATCAGCTGCGATGCGTGCCCTAGACCGGTAATAGACTTAACAGCACTAGAATAAGGGGCACCCTCGTCCTAGCTAAAGGCAACGACCATCCAAATGACGGACCCTTGGCAAAGGTAGCTCACAAGCATCCCAATAACCTCGTTGTGCCCACGGCTTCCTGTGTGCTCCATTGTAGAACTGTAAATGCTAGTCTATCGTCTGTATACGACATGAATATCGTCATATTACAATAGTTTTCTCTTCTCTATCAAAGAATGTATTCATATGTCCTTTTTGTGAAATGTAGCCCAAGGAGAAGTGGCTATTTCCCATCCTATTTCCAAACCGAGTATTTCTCGCTATGGTACCCGACGCCGCTACGGAGGTGCACATATTGCAGTGGCGGGAGATGGTAGCGGCTCAGGTGACCGTGCTGAAAATATCAGATAACGGTGACGAATGTGAGGGAAACCAGGTGGCCACGGCGAAAAGCAGGACCTTGATGATGATGATGATGATGAGAGATTACCCAGTGTGCTAAGGATAAATCCCGGATGAGATAGGGATGATAGAGAGCATTGAAAGGTAATGCGTAGAGGCCTACTATTAGACCTCGCACAAAAAACTGAGAGGGCCTCATCTAAATGCTCCGAAATGTATTTCCCAAGGGCAACCCAGACAAAAACATGAGGGGCCATGAAATGGCGCGATTGTTCCACATGTCAACGATTTACTAGACGAGAATGAGCACACCAAAGTAGCAAAAAATTACCGTACAACTGCGAAGGTTTTATCACTAATGGAAGGTTTATTATCAGCAACCATGATCAAGAATACAGTCCTCGTTATAGTAAAAAAAAAAAGCACTGGGTTTACACCATGTTATCCATGGCGCATCCCATACCCAAGCCTAACAGGGCAAACAACCGAACCCTGCTATTATGAGTTAGCGGCGAAATAGGCGCCAGCTCCTGGCCCTACTTTTTACAATCAACAAAAAAAAAAAAAAAAAAAAAAAAAAGAGCAGGCCCTTAAACCATTAGATGAAGATTAAAACGAACAGCATACGACTTATCCAGTATGCTCGAGAAGCCTTCACTAACACACTAAGTGCAAATACATAAACGCATACCAACCATCTAGCAATGCAATGGACAAAAGTCCTGATCAGCCTTCGTGTTCTTGGTGAACGTGATTTCATTCACCTTTGCTATCATCGTTATCCTATTAACTCGTCTATCATGCTTTTCTAATTTCCGTATTCGCTTTTCACAGAGAATGTTCGATAGTTACACCGATACAAGGAAGTGGATAGGAAGGAGGATAATTGGCATTTAGCAAATGACACGGCTCATCAACTTAGCACTTGCCTTCACTTGCCAAGTTAGTGATGTAGCAATAGTATACGATATAACAATGTAAAGCATTTATTACATTACTTTGAATAATGAAAATATAAAAGTGCACCGAGGATTGACATGTATTAATTCTGCTACAGCAAGGATTCGGGACAAGGAGAGAGGAAATAAACCAGAAATAGGGAATCATGTTTACTATTCATGTTCCGGTTTTTTTATCTGTCTCTTTTATTTAATGCAAGTCGATTTACCTCATTATTCGACAGGCATCTGTGCTCCAGTGCAATGGCTGATATTGAAAAATAAAAGTAATAATAGTAAGATACTTAATATACCAAAGGATAGTGCTAAAAAGTTAAACTGGACCACAAACAAATTAAACCAAGCACGTCTCTATCTCTTATAAACGAAACTTTAATAAGCGGGTCTCCGTGAGCAGCGCTGATCATTGTGAGTTAAAGCCTGGGCTTAAAAGTATAATTAAGCAGGCGGTGATATCCGCCTAAAGAGCGACGGTTTCCTCTCGTTGCCAGATATCCGTCGCTGTCCTCCTCCAACTCCAGCATGCTTTTCAAAGCCTTGGCATGATGTCTTAAGGCTCTTCATCATCCCGATAACGTCGAAAGATATAGCGCGACATATCAGTCAGTATACTGCTATCATTACTATTACTGCTATTATGGTAGATGACTCTTTCCCAGGTTATGGCTTAGAAAGCATGAGCTGGCAGCGTACCAAACAAACAACATATCCGGCCTCCTAGGGGTTGCTGCTCCCACCTCTACCCACTCTGCTGTCGTTTCTAGGCGACATTTTCTAGGAAATAAATTATGTATCCTTCCTTAAAATCGTAAGAGGGTATCTTGCTTCAAGCTCGTTCTATTGGAAGTTTGCAAACCTTACAAGCCTTGCAAGCTAGCAGCTTCTCTTTTCCGCCAACCTCATGCAAGCTCTACCACTGAGCTCAGTAGTCGACAGGCTATTCAGTTCAGGATAAAAAGTCATAGTTTATAGAGTTCACATGTACTCAAAAAAGATCATAAAAAAGCACATGGCCTAAATCGTTGGTCAAAAATGGATCATGGGAGCCTTATTAAATTCTAATTCAAATGTTGTCTGTGCACCTGAACTTTTTTAATGATAAACGACACCAAGGAACACATCCATGCAAGCAGGAATTCAAACACACTCAAGCAACGCTTACGAAAGCTATTCCTTGAAGCAACCTGGAGGAGATGATAGAATTCTTTATACAGGGATAATATGTTTTGTGAAACGTGTACTCTAACCTCGAGCTTTTATTATTCCGGAGCCATGAGGAAGGAGAGGAAAGAAGGAGAGAGGGGGGATAGGGAGACTTCTCTTCACCGATGTTGGTTATCTTCTGAATCGGATTATATCGCAAGGCGTGTTGAAAACCTTGCATCTATCTTTCTATCAACGATAATGAGTTTTTTCTTTTGAAACATGTCTTTACTTGGATGATCTATGATACTTTTCTACTCTTGTATATATAAAAATACATATTCGAGCTATTAAGCGAAACGGAGACTGGGGATTTAAGAAAAAGCGGTCCTCCGAGAGCTCTCACTATATCTATGTACTATAGGAGTTAGAGCATGATGTAAAATAGTGCCTAGAGCAACATGTCCGACATTTCTCCTCCACTGTCCTATTTTTACTGACAGGAACAATAAATATTTTCCTTAAAAAAAGGGTAGAAGGGTGGGAGAAAGTGGAGGAACGAGGAGGTAGATAAAGGAGAAGATTGGCTATGAGGGTTGAGGTGAGAGCATCTGAGCACCCACCAGAAGTAGGTTACCAGTTAGCAGCAGCAGTTAAGATCAAAGAGGAAAAGGTCTGCTTATCTGTTGTATAGTCCATAGATGTATTAATAACATTTATTAATTGATTTGCATGGACTCATGAACAATCTTTTGTCCTTCTTTTTTAGTTGACATCGGGGCGAAGTAATTTTGAGAGCACGGGCACGAAAATGAACAAAAGCTTCTCTTCATTGCCTTCATTGCATTAACAAAACAAAAAAGGAGATCGTCATTATTATTATCAAACAATAAGAAAAAGAGGACACCCCAACTGCGTTTGGAGACGTCGTACCGCATAGCATCCGAGCACTGAGAGCAATTGGCAGTCTGGTCCTGGCAGTCCGATCCTGGCATCTGGCTACTTCGCCCCTTCTTTTTTTCGCTTTCTTTTCTTCCTTCTTTTTTTTTTTCTCTTTAGTTAGGCCATTGCTTCGACAGCTTCCCATTCCATTCATTCGAATCTCATTGCCCATTATTCATTGACATTCCTTGCGACTTTACACTCTGACCTCCTTCCATCCCTGAATATCATTTCCACTTCCCGTGCTTGACATGCTTTATTTTTATTCAGTTTACATTAAGTACTGAATTAAGAATAATAATTTTTATTAAGGGTGAGTAAATACTGTACCACAGGTGTCAACCTTCTATCGAACGAACATGGTCCTTATCAACTTCAACTCCAGCTTCCACATCAATATCAGCAGCTAATGAAAAAAAAAAAAAAAAAAAAAAAAAAAAAAAAAACGACCAGGACACTTTGCGATAATCAAGGGCATACTTATACAGCGCCGTATTTCAAGAAGGAGAAGAGGCTTACTCAAATCCTTCTCTTCCTTCTTTCTACCATTGACCACAAATAACCAAAAAAAAAAAAAAAAAAAAAAAAAAAGAAAGAAAGAAAGAAAGAAAGAAAGAAAGAAAGAAAGAAAGAAAGCAGATCTATGATAACAGCAGCCTCCGATCCATGCCATAATTCTACCATTTTCTTTCTATTCCCTTTTTTTGCCTCCTTTCCTTTTTCTTTTTCTCTTCTTTTTTTTTTTTTTTTTTTTTTCAATTGATGTCCAAGGCAGCCCTTTCATTTTTACTAATAGCGACTAATCATATTCCTGGACCGCTTTTTATGTTTCTTATTTGCTACACATATTCTACAGTTCCCTGAGCCTTCGGTTTCATCCTCTTCTCCATACACATTCCAATAGATACTTGTCATCATCCTTGAACCCTTAACACATCCTTAACGAAACAACAGCACCAACAAAATGAGAGCACAATTCCACATGTTCAAGTCAGTAGCATCACTAGCTCTTGCAGGAGCAGTCGGGTTGATGTCAATGGCTCCATTATCAGCAAAGGCAGATCTGATTTGTCGAAAATTTGGCCCTGATACATTTCGCGTCAACGCTACACTCAAATTCTACTGGAGCAATACAAAGATTCCGGTCCTCGAGTCTTTTAAAATGAATCTGTATTGTGTTCAGAACCATAAGGTGGTTCAGACCATCACCACATTCAACACGAACTCGACCCCACCTGTGTACTGGACCGTCGACTCCACGATGCCTGGTCATAGTGCAGTATGTCCTCATAATGTAAGCCTTTTTCTTTTCTTTTCTTTTCTTTTTTTATTTTTTACTTTACTCTCCCTTCCAATCCCTTCTACCTTCCTTTCTATTTATTGCAAGCTTACTGCAATTGGGCGAAGAACGAGGTGACATCAGCGGTATCTAAAGTATTTATGCACGTGTACAAGAGTGTAGGAGAAAATAGACTGCTAGGAGCCCCTTTTTTAAAAAAAGGTCTACCAAACTTGATCAAGAGCATCTGTGCATGATCTGGAATGGTGAAGCGTGCCTTGCCTACGGGATGAGAGATGCTTAACTAAAATAACCTGCTCGCCTTTCTCAACGAGGTTCTCGAGATTGTTTTGCCTAAAAAATCGGACATTGCATACACGTGCGTATGGATTTCCATCAATCTGGTGGGATCCCAACCCAACAGTAATAAAACGCCATCCGCTAAAAAAAAAATCGAGAAGTTCCTTCCAAAGAACAAATAGAAACAGTAGACCTGCTCTTTTTTTTAAGGCGTATGTCGTTTCCTTCATCCACTCTGTGAAAAAAAAAAAAAAAAAAAAAAAAAAGATCTTTGACAAAGGGTGGGAATATGCCCTAGAAAAGACGGATATTCTGATGATCGTTTTATTCTAGATAGAATTCATTATTACCCGAATCAATAATGGATTTACTCTCGACTAATAACATGTTTTATTTTATTTTTTATATAAAGCAATATCAAGTCGCATTCGACTGGCCTTACTATGACTCAACAGGCGCGGTTGCTTATGGTTCAGCTCGCTGCAAACTCATGCTGTTCATCCCAAGCAATCAAGCTCCTCGCCCAGGCTCATCTATCAGTGGCCCGCCCGCAGATTCAGAAGCACAAATAGCCGCAGATGACCCTCCACCCGGTGAAATTGTAGTAACCGAAAAGACAAAGATGATCTTGATCGGCGTTGGCTCTGCTGTCGGTGCCTTGGTCCTTGCTGGCTTTGTAGGGTTCTATGTAATCCGATTTAGCAATAAGCGTGCAGAAAAAAAAAGCACAGCACGTAAGCTCAAGGAACCTGCCGCCGCTACTAGATACAACGACCTGGCTTCGATCGCAACAAGTAGCCCGGTTATGACAGCACGAGGAGGCCGTGGCGCCGGTGGCCCTACGATGACAAAGAGCAACTATGCTCACGCCCCTGATAAGGGCCCGCACCCCCCTACACCCATCGCGAATGCAAATTCCAATAACAGCCTTACTCAGGATTCAGCATCGTCTACCCATCGCCCCGCATCTTTGCTGACCAGTTCATTTACGCCAGCAGAGGAGAGAAACCCGTATAAGAAGCGCGAGAACCAACAGAACCATTAAAAAAAAAAGTTATTTTATAATTTATTTCATTAGGTTTTTTTACTTTTTCTCTTATTCCTTCATCATCTCTCATATCATTCCTTAACCACACTTATTCTCGCATCGTTTATTACAAGTGCCTTAAAACGTAATATTTAATAATATCTCCTAAACCACATGGTCTGGCGGGCAAAGGAATCACATCTTTAATAGAATACGCTTGTAGTAGGTATACGTAACGTTTTCACCTATCATGTCTTAGAACATCTTCAGGAATATTTGCACGTTGCAGCTCTGGCTGGATCTTTTTTTTTTTTTTTTTTTTGGCCATAATGTGAGGCAGAGTAAGCTCAGTCAGCTCGCGGTCTACACGTCGAGCGATGCTGTCTGCTCCTACAGCGTTGCGATAGATGTTTCTTTTGTATGCTTCTCTTAGATCCCAAGCATTAATGAAGGAATGACCTTCAATGACTGGATGGCTTTCATACTAGCTTTGATGTCCTTTCGAAGGAGCAAAAATATTAAGTTTAGGCGCAGCAATTTGTAACACAAATACCAGTCACGTGCATATTGTGCAACGTCTCAATGCGAAGAGTCAATCTGTGGTTAGACATGCCTATATGTGGAACTTTTAAGTCGAGCGACATTCCAGTAAAATCCTTACTTGATACTTAAGCAATTGTCATTCAAGGTACCTTTCTAGATGTGTCCGGAGCCAGACGTAAATGTGTGCTCAGAAAAGGAAGGTATTACTTAATGAGCTGACGAGGAAAAAAAAAAATAATAAGCAAAAAGTGCTCAAAACTTTTATCTGGCAGATTTGCCCGACTAACAATATGAAGGAATAAAAATATGTACACTTTTTATTATTATTATTATTATTATTATTATTATTATTATTATTATTCATTTCATATAACGGAACCCCACAAAGAGTCTTTAAATGTACTTTAGTTCCTGTAATGTTTTCTTCTTCTCGGGTGCAATCTTACTCCAGATGACTGTGGTTGTATTAGAATCTAACATGCTGAGGGCTGCTTTAAATGTCTGCATCATCCTTGCTATCATTGGTTCAGGAACAATCCCAGCTGCCAACGCTTCAATCATTACGGCTGTGATATGGGGCAGATTTACATTATTAAGACCGAGAAGTGCCATATTTTGTCTAAAAAATAACAATATTATTGTTATTAATAATTAACAAGAGAAAATGAGGATAGACGATCATCAAGTATCTTTTATATTTCATAGGCAGATAGTTAAGCAAAGAGGGAGAAACACTTACGCCTCAATTAGGTCCAACATATAACAATACGTCATTGACGCGTCGCGTTCATCATGCAGGATCGGTAAGGTTTGAATCCATGAAGGTAAGACCGCATTAACATCAAACTGTGAATGATTGAATTTGCAAATCTTTGCCACTGCAGCGATAGCTTTTTCAGTCGCCAAGATATTCTCGGGGTCTCGGGAGCCAGGCTCATAGATCACTTGGAAAAGCAACGACAGAGCCGCGGCACAGACTTCTGCATATTGTGAGCCTCCATACTGTCCACAAAGACCAATACCATAGCAGGCTACCTGACGAATCTCTGCTGAGTCTGCAAACACAACTGATTCGAGCATCTGTGGAAGGAACGAGACCATGACCGGCCATGAATGTTGACCTGTGAACTCTACAAAATCATTCAACACACGGAGGGACCATTGACGTGCAATCAAGTTGGATGAGCCTAGATACCTGTTCATCACCGACGTGAGCATTCGGAATGAGGCCATGTATGCTACGCCATGATACTTGAGCACGCTTTGTAACGCTCCCGAAATTTCATTCAAAACAGACTCCTCATTGAACTCTTCTTCTTCAATCGCTACTCGTTCCTCCACTTCCAATCCCGCAGCTGCCCTTGCCTCTTCACGATCCTTCAAACGTGCGTATAGTTCCTTCAACTGACGTTTGGTTGCCTTTGTGAAAGCCTCCATCATTTCGAGCGAGAGACTAGGGCTGGGCCCCATGAAGTCCAACGCTTCGTGGAACGCATTGTACAAGTGATGTAAATATGTAGCGTCTGTCTCTGTAGACATGGTATCAATCATTCTGAGACAAATACCGCTCCACATATTATGTAGGTAGTCTTCCCCAAGCTCCGACTGTTT
Source organism: Lobosporangium transversale (assembly GCF_002105155.1). NCBI lineage: Eukaryota > Fungi > Mortierellomycota > Mortierellomycetes > Mortierellales > Mortierellaceae > Lobosporangium > Lobosporangium transversale. The sequence continues at coordinate 438,187 of NW_019028981.1, read as the reverse complement.
AGCGCAAGAGATCAGTTGTGGCAGAATAGCCGCGGATGCACGTCGAACTCCCTCATGAAAGTAGAATCGAAGGAGAGGCAATGCGATGTCACGAACCCTTTCAATATAAGGCCGGAATCCGGATCCAAGCTCACGCGCATAACAGTTCAGCATCTCAAGAGCAGTACATTTCTCTTCCATCATTGTCGTCTTGATACCAAGTTGTCGGCCGTCTACAGTAACAAACTCCCATCCGTCCTCTGCAGGATACTTGGACGCAACATCGTCCTCAGGATCCAGAATTGCAAAGTCTGGCTTGAGTGCAGCGCTGGTGAGGAGTGGTGGCATGACAGTGTCGAGATAAGGGACAAAGTCCTGTCCGAGCACTTTGCAGATGCGAGCCCACGCTGCCAAAAGATAGGAAGCTTGAGGATCATCCAGCTCGGTCAAGGATGTCTGAGCCTGAACCAACAACTTGACAAACTCTTGTGAATGAGGCCCAAAAACATCTTTACCCACGGCCAACGCAATCAAGCTGGCGCACTCCATCGCTTTACCCCTCAATAGCCTGTATTCGGGGGTTGTCGCTTGGCGAAGAACATCAATTAACAAGGGCATAATCCCATTGTAGTACTTTACAAAACGGTCTTCAGCACTGTCAGCCACAGTGGCAATGGTTGTGATGGCTTGTTCCTGCACATACGTCGTCCCCGTTTTGAGTAGCGACAACAGTCTCTCAAAAATAGCATCCAAGTATGGTTCCAAAATACGCTTCTCTGCTGCCTCACAAAAGTTTACGAGAGCCGCCGCAGCATGAGCACGGACTCTTGGATGGGGGGCATCGTCCATAACTGGGATCAGATTGGTGAGAACTAACGCATGGTGGTTCTTTTGCATCGTGCCTTTGAAGTCTGTTGCCATCTGTCCGATCGCGTGACAGGCAGCGTAACGAACTCTTGGATGGGAGTCCTTGAGGAACGGCACAACCATATGGAGGACCTTGGCCAGCTCTCTTTCCATGATTCGGGCACAACCTTCGGCGATTGAAGAAACAGCCATAAGACCTGCATGCCGTGCTGTCCAGTCCTGTTGGTTGCCCAGCAACTGTGGGATGTATTGGAAGCAGACCGGCAGCATTGCTTTGCTGCCTAGAGCGCGAGCTAGCCGATCCATGGCATGTTCTCCAAGGACATAATTTTCTTCTTCATCATCTTCATTTTGATCATCGGTTGCGTACCATTCTTGATCGTCATCATCCAATTCCTTCATCATCTCCAAGATCACTGGCACAAGAGTCACCGTGAAATCTGGAGCAGATTTGCGGATCAAATTAGGAGCACATTCTGCAATCGTAAGTAGAAGCTCTAATGCAGATTGGCGTGGTTGGTCTCCAAAGGACTTGTTCTTGATGATCAATAGCATGAAGGGGACCATAGTCATGAGGACATGACGAAAAAGTCGTGGAGAGTTCTCTGCAAGCTCAATCACGACGCCGAGACCTTCCACAAGTCCAGCCTCATCCTTGACGGTCATGAGGCTGTTAAGGGTATCGAGCACAAATGGCATCAAAGGCATAAGTGCATTACGGGTGTTGTGGTCAGTGTCGAGCATGAAAGATGCTGCGGATTTTGTTGCAGCTAGACGAACCTATGTTTTGTTTCATTCATATGAATTACATGGCATTAGACTGTTGGTGAAAAGAAACAAATAATAATAATAATAATAATAAAGATTAATCACGTTCACTAGACTGCGGGAAGAGATAAAATGATTTCATATAATACCTGAAGGTTCTCATCTTTGAGGCTTGCAGCAAACACATTTTTAAGGACCTCCACATCTTGTGAAGCGATGAGATGTGGCACTGACGCAAAGATCCTGTAAGTAGATTCGCGTACTTCTGGAGTTGAAGATTTGGCACATTCAAACAGTGCTGGGAGAAGTTCTGGCCAAAAGGAATCTAATAGTGATGGTGTCACAAAAAAAAAACGCAAACACAAACACAAACATGCAGGTTAAAGATCCTGTGAAAAAAAAAAAAAAAAAAAAAAAAAAAAAAGGAATAGATGGGAAGTTTTCTTGTTTCTTTTAGAAAGATACTTACTCTCATTTCTTTCATTATTCTCATCCTCTCTCTGGATGCTGGCACGCGCAATCTCTGCGATGGTGTCGCAGATCTTAATACGAACAGATTTCTGAATCTCAAATACAAGTGACTCCAAGAATTGAGCCTTGACATACGTCCGAGTATCTTCTTGTACATTGCCCCATAACGTTGTTTCCGAACTAGCTGAAGATGGAATAGGCGATGATGGAGACTTGGTCCCTGATGATCTGGCATCTTGGTTCGCGGGAGCTTTGAAAGCAACTCGACGTGTTAAGACTGCAGCGAAAGAACGTAACTGTCCCGACGTGAAGGATAGTAGAATACAATAAGAAATATGAATAAATATACATATATATAAAAAATGAACAACACGCCCTTTATGTCTGATGCATCTTTCTCACGCGATCCAACCCTTTCTCACTCTTCCCCTCTTTCTATCTCTCTATTGATCAGCCAGATCAAGAACCTGCATTATCTTTATTTTTCCTAACAAGATCCCCCTTTTTTGTCTTATGACTTACATCGGCCACTTCACTATGTTTTGCAAAGTGTGCAAGTCCAGAGAGAAGAGCATCTGGCTTTTTGAGTATCCAATCAGCATTAAGATAGGTCTCGGCCGAGGCTCGGATTGTGTTATCACTTGATACCAGGTTGGTGAGAACCTTGAATAGTTGTTGGAGTACACTCTCTTGAACTGGGCATGACATTCGAGTCATTGTGTCTTTTTATATGAAGGATGAGAAGTGAGAGTGAGAGTGAAAGAAGTAATGAGAGTAAGAGATGTGAAATGAAGTAAATTTCGGATGTGTTTGCCTTAGTTTGGGAGATGGTGAAGAATGACCAATGTCGAAGTTGTGGAGGAAGCAAGTTAGATAAACAAAAATCTCTTTCCTCTCTCACACAAAAAAAAAAAAAAAAATGGGGAAAGGGGAAGCGAAACAGGGACAGACAGGGACACAATTGTGGCTCGATGCGATGGGGGAAAAAAAAAAAAAAAAAAAAAAAAAAAAAAAAAAGAGTAATGCTGTCACGCGAAGGGATATGCAGGCAGATCTTGAACAAACAAAAAGGTAAAGCACAAAAAGCGGGAGAAAATGAGAGAATAGCAACCGTGAGAGCAAGAAGAAAAAAAGAATGATGATGGCGAGAACTGATGTGCTTTTTATTTATTTATTTACAGATCTTTAAAGTTCATTTCCTCAACATGTACATGTACCCAAAATAAGGCCAAGGACAGTGATGACAATGTGGCAATGTGGCAAAACAAAAACTCGTCCATGCTCGCCGCTCAATGCTTTATGTGGAGTCAATGGAAATGAAGGTGAGTGTGAGTGAGTACTTAGCCTAGATGGAGAGAGAAAGAATGATCCGGAAGTACAAGACAAGGATAAAAAAAACAACGCGTCCTGGTCGCGTTTGGTGAAACAGCACTCTTTTGGACTCTTTGATTAGAATAATAAGTAAAAAAGGAAGTGGTCATCAGACCAAAAAAAAAAAGTAAATAAAAGACTACAACCCCACACATTCAAAACTTGCATGCATGCATCATATCCCTCGGCAAAAAAAAAAAAAAAAAAAAAAAAAAAAAAGAGCACTGGATTTTTTGATTTCTCTCCACAACCCCTCTCATGGAATAGAAACTTCCAAGGGGGTACAAAAAAAAAAGCACCTTTGTTGTGTTCTTTACATGATCTGTACGATCCAAGTGACATGATTGCATTTTTTCTCTCTTACCCTTAACTGCACAACGGTAAACGTAGACCTCGACGCGGTATTATTACACTAACACTCACAGACCCCATTGTGATAGAAAGAAGGGAGCATCCCTAAGACTACATCTGGACAATTTCCCACTCCTATGCAACATGGTCAATGCTTCCACCGTCTGTCATCTTTATTATCCTTTACATGCGCACGTATATATTACATCAATTTATTCATAAGGCCTCTCATTCATGAGTTCGCATAAAGAAAGGAAGTTCTTTCATGCTTACACTGGTTAGCAGAAGAAACAAAGCTGAAGCGGGCAGATCGGGGTAACTTTGGCTTTCCTTTCTTTTTTCTTTTTTTATTAATCACACAACAAAAAACGAATAAATCCAGCCATTATTCCTGCGCAGGTTATTGAAATGGTGAGTCAAGTATACTAATGATAACCACTTCAACCACATGTGATAGGCACTCACTATCGTGCATCTTTATCAACCAAGAAGGCTATTAGTGTCAAGTAAATCTTGTTTTCCTGTCGCTTCAATGATGGCATTCAGATTAACCAAAGGTCAACCCACATCCTAGGTCACCTTCGAAAAGAACCGGGACCCTCCATAGCTACACTAATCTCATTAATTCTTCATCTAACAACTTGCGTGTCAAATATATTGAGTCTTTGTAGCATATTTTCGCTGTTCTTCAGCTCCTTGCCCCATCTCTTTTAGGCAATAAGGAACGTATAGAAGAAAGAAAAAAATAAATTAAGCTATAGATTATGGATCGTCTTTATACAAAACTTTCAAAGACATACATGCCTCACATGACACAGATGGCCTCCGTTTGTCAACCACATCGCATTGCAGCACAGAAGGATTGATTCTCGCGCGTCTTTTGTAACTCTTGGATCAAGAAGTCTAATATCTGGTAAGGTGCTATTAACCATGATCCTGAGACGAAACCCTATCCCAGTGCAGCTCTAAATGCCAGTTGACTTGTGCATCCATATCAATGTGGCTCGCTTCTTCCAACCACTGCCATATTTTGATATATATTTTCAAATATATATATTTTGAAATCCGTGAGCCCACTGCTCAATGAATTGATCAGCAACAGAATCAACGAAACTGCATTCATACATGCTTATTTATCTTCCACGCAACCATCTCCTTGAAGAATATGTAGGTCATAAATTAAAATGGATCACATATATTTATCAGTTTTAAAGCCTGCTTGAATAGTCAGTAACAACCCATTCAATGACTTGAGGTGCTGCAGAAAATCGTACTTATCTTTTTTCGCCAAGAAAGTAGGTAGCCACTTCAAACCTTTGTCCGCTCTTTTTCTAATTCGCTCCTTAAAAAAACTTGCCTTTAAAGCAGAATCTCTCTTGTTCACACATATTGGTCTAGAGCACACCACCTTGACTTTCTTTCTTGCTTTTAAGAGTATTTTACACCATTGCAACTGCTGCTATTACTTCTCTCGTCCCTATCCTTCTTTCTGCTGCGACCTGCGAGAACTTCGCTGATGCTCGACTGTAAAAAATGGTAGTAGATCGTCATAAGGTGATGCTGCACCAACGACCTTCATTTAGTCAGGATTATATATGTGTAATTCCTGAATAGCCTCGGATACATCAATGCAACCATCAAATCATTGCTTTAGTATGGAGTCGCAGCTAGATGAACCAGACGATACATGGCAGTTGAATAAGTATCACCATCATTCTTTTCTTTTGTGCACTTGCAAGAGTTAGGATATTTAACTAATGAATTCCCCAAGACAGAAACTATTCTATTCAACTCAGCTGGAATGGAACCGAGGAAAAAAAGTCTACTTGAGTTAGCAATAGCAAACCATGCACGTTTTTATTGCCTTATCTGAGGTTTAATGAATCACTATCAGATTGACAAATTAAGTTCCAGTCCAGATACCAGAAACGTGGGTTGAACATGGCTAATTGCTCAATCCACTGTGCATATGAAGGGCTTATATCCTAATGCTATGAGGGTAAGGAACAAGACTTTTTCTTTTAATTTCCGAATTAAACATATACTACGCATTCAATCCTGAATGATTCGTTTTGTCAATCAGCAAAGGTATGAAGACAAATTCTCGAAAATTAACTACTGTTGTATTTCCTCATTATGGAAGAACATAATCAGACAAACGTTTGTAATATATACTGTATAATCTTTACTGTTCAAACAAGGCAACATCACTTTTAAATGTTCCTAAAGTATATCTATACTGATATTACCGAATTTCATCGTTTTTGTGAGCCCTCTTTTTTTTTCGCCATCAAATGAGCAATCATAATTGGCTCGTGTGCTGCTTCTGAATTGCCAATTCCAATTGTTCCACAATTGTAATAATTTCGTGACAACCTTGTTTTCAAAACCAGGGCAGTGCTCGTCTGCTTATAACTTACAAACAACAATAACAACAGTCAAGGAGGGAGATCTTTATAACAGAAAAAAAAAAAAAAAAAAACACCTGTTTGGTGCCTACTCGCTACGATCTATTAGTACATGCATGCAAAAAGGTAGAAAAGAATGACACGAGCAAGCTACCAAGTCCATGCCTCTTAATCTATAATACAAATTATGGGGTTTCACCAGACCAGCCTCTGTAGCGTATTATCTAATGGACCAAACTCGAAATTTTACTAAGGAGCAACATTTTTAAATTTTCCAAGCGAACAAGAGATGGGGCTGTTTTATGTGAGTGTTGTAACAAATAAAGATCTTTCTGCCTCCTCATTGGACATTTACATTGTACATACCCTTTTATCTCTAGAATCACAGTTCTTCTTTTCAAACACTAATAAGACAAATAAAGACATCAAACATTTTAATATTACACAATTGATACCAAACTACATCTGTATAAATATTGGCGGCGAGCATCCTTGATACACGCATACAAACAACGTTTTTTTTTTCTTTGTTTCTTTGTTTCTTTCTTTTTGCTTCCAGAAAACCGCTTCCTTTTATCGTTTTTCTTTGTATCATCCCTCTCCTCCTTGACAAACTGATTCACTCTTCCATCTTCATTCCTCATTCCTCATTCAAAACGCTAGACGTCTTTATTTGCTTCTCCTGCCTTTTACTTGTTTGAGAATATATCATCAAAAGCAAAGCAACCTAAGTCCTGTGACGCGTAACGAAATCCCTCTTTCTAATGCAGCTGGTGCTGCAGTACCAAGCAGTCGCCATCTTGGCTGCTGTTAGTGCGTTCGCTACACTCTTCTATCTCTCCTTATGGTCAGATCTCAACAGCGTGGATATGGATGAATCATCTTCTACACCGAGACCATATACCCACTCTTCACCGTCGTCATTAACGTCACCCTCACTATCAAATCCTAATATGACCAAGGAACAGTCAACGGAACAGTATCAACCACTAGATGAGAGACTTTTTAGTAAGAATGCACATATTACAGATTTAAACTCAAGAGCCTTCGTGGCCTTCTGCAATTCCATAAATAACACCAACATCATCATCAATCAGCAACGACAGCCAACTGTGAACTCCAACGACATTTCATCAGATTTCTCCTCATATCGCGAATGGATGGAGTATATCCACAATACCAAAGACAGTGAAGCCAACAGTAAACACCCGCGCTTCTTGGAGCGACCGCCTCATAACCGCGTTATCGAGTTTGCCGCGATCAAGGAGCCTTGCAATCGCCGCATTCATACATCTGCCCACTGTTTGGACTATCTTGCTAAAAGAGAGCATGAGTATCTAATCTCGGCATCGCCGCCTATCACCATCGATAGCAACAAGATGGATTTTCATATCTTTTGGCGTGGACCTATCACAGACAAACTATCATTGAGTTCGCATGCATTTCTATTCACACAACCTCTTAACCGTGCACACTTGCATCTGTGGATCGACTCTGCGGATCTTCCAGGAGGTGTCCCAGAGGATTATATCAAAAATCCTTATTCAGCCCCGTTAGTCACAGAGCCTTTGAATCAATACATTACCATCCACTCGTGGAATCAGACAGCAGAACTCGCATATTCTTATCCGAATCAGCAGTCAGAACAAGAGATCGGGAAGGATGGGCCCGCGAAGCCTGTTGCACTCTCAGATGAAGCTCGTTTCTTGATTTTGAACCGCAACGGGGGCATTTACTTGGATGCAGACGTCTTACTTCTTAAGGACATGTCACCGTTTTATGATGCCGGGCTCGAATTTGCATACGAATGGAGCCATACCGGAATGTACAACACTGCTATCCTTAGATTGCTTCCTGGAAGCTCTGTGGCCAGACGTATCTTGGATGGCGCCAAAAGGAGAAAAGCAGAGATTTTAAGGTTGAAACAGTTGGAGCGAGAACTGCAGCGACAACGGATGGAAGAACAGCAGCTAGAAGCAGAAATGGAGGAGATGGAGGAAGAAGAAAGACGTGAAAAAGAGTTAGAAAATATCAGGGACGAAGAGAAAGAAGCATCAGTAGCCAAAAAAAGTACCCTGGATTTTGTCCACCAAGTCAGGACCCATGTCAAGAACAAAGCCTTGAAACCGCTTCCCAAATCATCCTCCCATCGCCGTCTCCGCCGTCGTCAGCTGAGAGTCCTGCATGGCATGAGACCTGAAGAAATTTATCATCCAGCACGGTTGCGCGAATATCTTCGTCCACAGGACAAGGCGATCGAGGGCAATGGCCTGATAATGGTTCCTCCTGCAGTTTTTGACCCACTATGGTTGCGTGTAGACCATGCAGAGCCTACAAAATCGACCGATCCAGAAAAAATGCTTGAGGACTTGCCTGGATTCACTGATGTGTTCCATGAGGCACCGAATACGGTTTGTCCTAGACAAGAAGGTGAAGAAGTCGAATTTTCAGCTGGTCCTGAAGTCTTCTTTACTGGAGCTTACGCATATCATTGGCATAATAGCTGGCAGGCATCAATCGAGCCAAAAAGCTGGATGGGGTTCATGCTCAAAGCTTATAAAGATTCCGTCGAAAGACGTAGGCCAAATCTTTATGGAGAGTGGTTCCCAAAGAACTTGTAACATTATACATCATATAGTCAAATAAACTAATACACCACTCATGTACGATAAAAACCTCTTCTTGCCTTCTTTCCTTTGAAACCTTGATTACTATATAAAAGTCGAGTTAAACCTCTTTTGAAATCAAATAGAGTCATTGATAGTATAGACACCGCATGTTTTGTTCCTTTTTTATACATACTCGCTCACAAAATGAGTAGTTTTTTATTTATGGTTATTTTTTTCTCATTTTTTCTTTTTTCATAATTTTTTGTGTTTATTATTCAAGCTACATGGCGTATTTTCTCGTCCATTCCTGTGCAGTTTGGATTGCAGCATTCTCGTTCTCCTTCCAATGTTGAGCAACGTCGTTTGCAAGGGGATCATCAGGGTTGGGGGAGGAGAGCAATGCTTGGACAGACAGCAACACCGTGCGGATCTGAAGAGCAGGTGACCACTTGTCTGATTGTTGATAAACCACACACCAACATGATGCAAGTAAATACAAAAGAAAATTGAGACAATATTATGTAAATCGTCAAAATGAAATGGTATGGATATATGTTTCCTTTTGACACTTATGGCAAACAGCATATAATGCTTCGGCTTTTTTTTTTTTTTTTTTTTTTTTTTTTTTTTAATTACCTTTCAGAATATCAAGGCAAATACGTCCGAGCTTGTCAATATTGGGGTGATAGATCTTGGTCAAAAATCGGACTTTAGGAGGTGACATGGGATACTCTTCAGGTAAAAATAACTCCAGTTTGAAGACGCCACCTATACACAAGAGCAAGTAGTAATGCATCAATTTTTAGTTTGAAGGATAAAGAATAAATAGAGGATCCATTGTAGACGGACTCTTATTAATATTGCATATTGCTGTCCATGTGGATGAGCTACATTGACCGTTGCTGCTGCTTGTTCTTTTCATTGTACAAAGTGCTTTCAATGAAATCTTTATTCATAAAACCTGCATCAAAGGAACCTCGTGAAACCCCCATATGATTCCATTAAAAGTATTTTTTGACCATTACGATAGTCATGTTTGTAAGCTTTTTTTTTTTTTACCTGCGAAAGGAGACTGCTCTGGCCCAGTGATGATGACATCAAAGTAACGGAGGTTGTCCTCATGAGCCATTGCACTAATGCCTGGAGCAGGATCCGCCATCAGACGTTCTGTTTCCTATATTGAATTTTAGTTACGCATTAAAAACAAAATGATCCCAAAAGACATCATAACATGGACAACAAAGAGAAGGAAAGAGGATTTGACAAAAAAAGGCAGGGAATATCCTTGAATAGCTTGATGACATTCAACGGACCTTGATAATACGCTTAGGCAGAGCCATTTATTGTTATTGCTGCTGTTGTCAGTTGGATGGAATGAGAAATGAAGCAAAGGACAATGTTGAACAGGAACATTACAAAATTGAAAAAAGAATAACGCGTGTGGATACACAAGAGTAGGCTTAACATGAAACAAGTCACATTCGTCTAGAGCTTGGGGACAATGTAGTCTCAAGCGTCAATGATCCATTCAGTTCGATAGCCATAAGGACAAGACACTAATTGGTTTCGGCATATGAGCCCTATAACCCCCAGCTACTGTTGGCGTCGACACTTGTCGCCAATCCGGGTGCTGCAAGAAGCAATCTGTGTGAACTGATATAGTGGACTTGAATTTGTCCCCCAAAAAATATGTATTCCTCAAGCTTAGTGAACGATGAAAAATGTTATTCTTGGCTGATAAACCATTAGGATAGTGCCAATGGGCGCAAGCCAAGGACTTTTTTCTTTTGTTTTGAGTCACGATTTGTCATGAAAGTAAAGGGCCTAAAATGAAGGTGGATAAGGCACGCTTACAAAGAAAGTCTCCGGCTTTTAGGAGATTCTCAGTTGAAAGGGTTTGATCCAAAGAAGCTTTTAAGGCTCCTCCGTCACCTCCTCTATGCCTATAAAAAATCGATTTGTGTAAACTTTTTTATTTTCCTCTAATTACATTTTCCTCAAATTACATTTGTCATTCTTCACCACTTCACAATTAGACTCATTTCATCATGGCTCCTGTTATTTCAAAGATCTACATCTATCCTATCAAGTCGTGCAAGGCTGTCGAGTTGGAGGAGTCGCAGCTCTCCAAGTGTAATAATGATAATAATGCCACCATTGCTTTTGCGCAGCGCCAAGTAATAAATCTGACCATATTCATATTTATCTTCTACATCACCTTCCTATCCATTGCCTTTATTTTACACGAAATGAACCAATATTTAAATGTTGGGGATCAACAGACGGTCTTCTGGTAAATTATTCCAATTGCCATGCGCAACGATACTTTAAACATTTCACCCATTCAATGTTGTGGAAACTAAAGCATAGTGTTTTTATCTCCATTTCTGATGGAATAGCATGATCGCGTCTTTTTGGTTGTCGATCCTGAAACTAACAAACAAAGAACCATGCGAGAGCTTCCTTCGGTACGTTTCCTGGAATGCAAATGGTTTGCTCTTTCAATATCCTTTTACCGCTCCTATTGCTTATCTATAACTGCTTTAGTAACGACTTTTTAAAAGATGCTTTTTCAATTATCATCACTAGATGACATTGATCGAACCGAAGATTGTTGGCAATGAGCTTGTTGTTATCGCTGCAGACAAGACCTTGACTCTTCCCTTGGTCCCTGAGTAAAGTATTCGTGCCTGTTAGCCATCTCTGCCTTGTCTTTGGTCCCTCATATCGCGATGCTAATTTAGCAATTGGGACCATCTATCTTCTTTTTTCTTTTTTTGTATTAGCATCAGCAAGTACGAGAAGCGCACCGTTAACGTCTGGGGAGATTTACTTGAGTCCGCTGATCTTGGTGATGAAGCAGCTCAGTTCTTTACCGATTACTTAGGCGTCCCTTCCCGCCTCGTTTACAAATCGCCTCACCATAAGCGCCCAGTTATCGAGCATGCGCCTGGTGTTGCTGAAATTGGTTTTGAGCCTGAGGTAAGCTTATTCGCTCAACCACTCTCAACCATAATTATAACCCGCTAATCATTGTTTGGTATTAAAACACACATTCTCTCTTCCTCTTTCCCTAATATAATTGAAAAATTAGACTGCGTTTGCTGATAACTACCCCCTCCTCTGCCTTTCAGAAGAGTCGATGGTGGATGTTAACACTCATTTGGAGAAGCCTGTCTCACATCTCAACTTTCGCCCTAACCTTCTCATCTCAGGTGTTTCTAAACCTTGGGAAGAGGACACCTGGTGTACAGTCGACATTCGCGGAGTGACTTACTACTTTACCTGTCGCTGCACACGCTGTGACATGCCTAATATTGATCCTGAGACTGGCATCAAGGACAAGCTTCAACCTCAGAAAACCCTGCAGAGTGTTCGCCGAGTTGATAAGGGCAAGAAGGCCAAATTCTTCGCTTGTGTTGGAATCAATGCAGTACCTAATACCCATTCAGGCGAGATCCGCGTAGGCGATCTTTTGGAGGTCAAGGAAGTCTTTGAAGGCGAGCGCATGCGTACTGGCGCTTCTGGATGGTCCACCAAGGCAGCTGCAGTTGTTGCTTAAAGCATTATGAGTGAAAATCCATAGACCTGAATCAAAATGCATATTTATAGCACAGGTACAAAAAATTAGTAGAAGCAATGTACAAAAAAATCCTTTTTTTTTTTTTTTATAACAGAGGCCTAAGTGATCGTGAGGGTTTATTGGAAATAGACTCGATAATTTTTTTTTTTTTTTTTTTTTTTTTTGATAATAAGGACCCACTAGGCCATGTAGGATTTACTTAGATGTTAGCTCTATAAATGGGTTGCCCCATTACTGGGGTCGCAAATAAAGCGGTATCCAATTATCGGCCGAAGCCGCATCATCACACTACCAGAGTACAACATCCTGTTCATAAAATACGTCAGCATTGAGTAGACTTCCTTGGTCCCTGGGGACCTGTGGGACGGCTCTACTCCCTACTTGCCTGTTGTCCTGTGGTACGGCTTTACTTCCATTAGAAATACTCAATAAGCAGGTTGCTTTATTACAAGGAGCCACTTTTTTTTTGAAACTATAGTCAAGAAACAGCTATTACTGCACAAACGACAAGAGCCGCTGTATCCATGATTTCATAAACCCTGGCCGCCGTGGTTGGTACTCAAAGTCCACCTTTCCGACGTGGCCTGTTGCGCAACGCGACAAATTATCCGCTATCCACAGTCATCAAAAACTTCATTCCACCTAGCCGTTCCATCACGTCCAGTTTGGTTTTCCCAAGGTAACTGTCCCGGACTCGGTTATCCGCGATCTTGTAGGCGGTGGTTATGTTTATGTTTATTTGATTTATGGAATGTATTATTGTTTCAACATTGTTTCTTCAGACAAGGGTGACCCACAAGGAGTATTAATTCGTGCAGTTGAACCTTTAGGTCGACAAACTTCTCTCTTTTACATTCAGCTTCTGTCTTTATCTGAGGGAAGGGACAAGGAAATCATTGCTACTACGTCTGTGCTCCCCAACACAGTTGCGCCCTCTGGCGCGTTTGCTCATAGCAGTGATTCCACGAGCCTTTTCCCATTCAACGGTGACTTTACACCGTTTGTTTCAGATTTCTGTACGACCGAATTCTTCTATGGCCTTGACGAAGCGCCCTGCCATATATGTAGCTATCCTTGTTGTTGTCTTGAAGCCAACTTTCCAACTCTGAGCAATGGACTTGGGCGTAAGTCCATGGTAAATGTCCTGCACAGACCAATCTGGTGTGTGCTCTACCTCTTCCTCGTCCTCATCATCGCCGTTCCTATCACTATGGCGTCGTACTTCTCGCACACCATCGATATGCATCTCTAGAGTTCCCCAAATGTAGTCCTCCTCTGCCGCAGTAAAAGTTGGCTCTTTTGTCCATGGTGGCCCTTTGTGCTTGCTCCTGCACTGCTTTCAATTCTTTCCTTTTTTTTTTTTTTTTTTTTTTGATAACAAGGACCCACGAGGTCATGTAGGATTTATTTAGATGTTAGCTCTATAAATGGCACTGCTTTCAATTCTTTCCTCCATATCCTCTCCCTATCACATCCACATTTTGGATTATCTCCTTCCACTTCACGGCCTGAGTCTCCAGCATCTAATCAGGATGTCACATGATATATTCACGTGATATACTAGCATCATTATCTTAGGGGTGAATCTATTTGACAACCCGGGTTGTCACTCTTATTTGACAACCCCCCCCTTAATTATTTTTCTCAATTTTTTTTCTTTGCGTGACAACCCGGGTTGCCAAATAGTAAAATATCTAATTTGACAACCCCAAGCTCATTATTATTTGACAACCCTTTTTTTATTGGCAAGATTATTATGTGAAAATCGTTTCTATTGCTATCCCTCAGCAACACGAAATCCCTCCAGCAATCTAAAAGCTTCCTTCAAATAACAAACTTTTTTTTTTGGTTACGAGGTGTTGTTTTTTATTACAACTGATTTCTAAAACAAGGGTTTGCTTTATAGAAAATGTGCCTATACGGGTAACATGCACTAAGCATACATAAATTCGGAGTGGTTATGCGACGCTTGATGGCGCATGCGTAAGACGCGGAAAGGAAAAAAAGAGAGACAGAAGAAGCTATAACCACAGTCATGATAACGGAGTGTTGCCACCATTTTAGAAATCCAGCTGAGAAAGGCCCTCCATAAGTGCAAGAGGGTGAAGACTTGTCATGTGACAGGTTGAAAAAGACAATTTTTCTTCTTTTTTTGACAACCCAGGTTGTCAAATTACAAAAAAGTGAAAATTGAAGACCTGGGTTGCCAAATAAGCCGGCGTGACTGCTAAATTAGGGGGGGGTTGTCAAATAAGAGTGACAACCCGGGTTTTTTTTTTGATAACAAGGACCCTCAGGGTCATGGGATTTATTTTCTACACTCTATGAACAAAATGCTCCAGAAACTATAGTCAATAAACAGCTATTACTGCACAAACGACAAGAGCCGCTGTATCCATGATTTCATAAACCCTGACCGCCGTGGTTGGTACTCAAAGTCCACCTTTCCGACGTGGCCTGTTGCGCAACGCGACAAATTATCCGCTATCCATAGTCATCAAAAACTTCATTCCACCTAGCCGCTCCATCACGTCCAGTTTGGTTTTCCCAAGGTAACTGTCCCGGACTCGGTCATCCGCGATCTTGTAGATCTCTTTTACATTCAGCTTCTGTCTTTATCTGAGGGAAGGGACAAGGAAATCATTGCTACTACGTCTGTGCTCCCCAACACAGTTGCGTCCTCTAGCGCGTTTGCTCATAGCAGTGATTCCGCGAGCCTTTTCCCATTCAACGGTGACTTTACACCGTTTGTTCCAGATTTCTGTACGACCGAATTCCTCTATGGCCTTGACGAAGCGCCCTGCCATATATGTAGCTATCCTTGTTGTTGTCTTGAAGCCAACTTTCCAACTCTGAGCAATGGACTTGGGCGTAAGTCCATGGTAAATGTCCTGCACAGACCACTCTGGTGTGTGCTCTCTCTCTTCCTCATCACCGTCGTTCCTATCACCATGGCGTCGTACTTCTCGCACACCATCGATATGCATCTCTAGAGTTTTCCAAATGTAGTCCTCCTCTGCCGCAGTAAAAGTTGGCTCTTTTGTCCTTGGTGGGTCTACACCTCTCTCTCTGGCCCTTTGTGCTTGCTCCTGCACTGCTTTCAACTCTTTCCTCCATGTCAAGAGTGACAACCCGGGTTGTCAAATAGATTAATTCTTATCTTAGTTTGATATTTATATAATATACGTCTCAAATGCTCTGTCGTAAATGACGCCTATTCATTTACCTAAATATGTATTTCCTTTCAATTTATTTATTGCCTATCATCCTATTTTCTACCATTTTTAAATAGTATTTAAGTAGCTTTTTCCTTCACTGCAAAAACGGCATCTCTCTTCTTATTATCGATGCCCTTTTGCAGGTGAGTTTATCTTCATTATTCTCATTATGAATTCTCAGAAAATTAGCAGTTATTAAAGATCTCTCTTCTTATTATCGATGCCCTTTTGCAGCATCCTCAAAATCATTCAAAGCATTACTTAGGATCACTATCTTTTTTTTTTTTTTTCCTGTTAACAAGAACCCACAGAGGTGAGGAATTTTATTTCATAATCTCGCTCTAAAGTAATGATATCGCCCTCAACTATGAAACAAGCGAAACTCTCAAAGTTCGCACGGGATGGCTGTGAAGAGCCAATTCGTATCCATGTTTTTCTCTACCAATGTACACCGTGATCGGTACTCGAAGTCCATCCTTCCGATGTGGCCTGTTGCGCCCGTGAAAAGCCGCGGAGGCTGGCGTGCCGACTCTAGCTAAGGACGACTTTTAATTTTTTTCTATTCGATCAAATCCACTGGCATGTGGACCCAAATCTTGCGGGATTGGTCTGAAATTTCTACTTTGGACTCCGTCAAACTTTGTGATCATCGCTGTCCTAGTCAAGTGGGTGGATGGGGGGGATGTGCTGCCAGATGTACCGCTGGTTCGGCTGGGGGGTGGAATATAAACCTAAGACATGTGGCCAGCCAGGCGACTTAGGGTAGTGCACCCACGATCTTAGCCTTAGCGGAGAACACTAGGCTGTCTCGGAGAGAAAGTATAAAAACTCAAGCAAATCCCTGACCTGGCACATGTTTGCTTCACTTTATGTGCCTTAACCAGGACTCGAACCCGGCCCCTGGGCTAGACAGGGGGGTGCCCTGACGAGTATACTACTCAGCCATTGGGCTTAATTACTTAGGATCACTATCGTATCCCAAAACCACGAGGCTCTTGCCCAATTCTTCATTTTTCATCATTACCTACTAGTTTCCAGAGATCACTAGTAGATGCTCTACGACAGCTCTCATATAAGAGTCTTTGATAGTATAGTGGTCAGTATCTCCGCCTGTCACGCGGAAGACCCGGGTTCAATTCCCGGTCAAAGAGCTTTCTTTTGTTTATAAATCGTTTTTTTGGCACGGTCCGTACATGCCTTATTTACACTTCGCCCTCCGTGCAAATAAACATTTTTTTTTTTTTGCGGGTCTTTATTTCAGTCTTAGATACTTACTTACCTTATTTCTATTTCTTGCTCCCCCACACTTACTTTTCTTCTGCACCTTCCTTGCCTCATTGTAACTACTATGACTTTAATCAGGCCACCTGCAGATGGTTCAACTGTTAGGAGATCAGCTTCTTCCTGTCATATCAGATGCCTTTCATATTACCGTTGTGATAAAGGATTGTTGGACAAGGACGAAAAGCTAATAAGTACGGGGGAAAAGGAACATATTCAGAAGGTCCATTCCGACATCGTAGTCAAAACCCGGTGCTCTTCGACAGGGACTACGGCCATTTTCACACGGGACCCTGAAAGCGAGCATGCCCTTTCAGTGTGTGTGCAGTAAAACGTATCCAATCGGTATGGGAATTCGCCGCCACTTCAGACAAGGTTGCTGCAAACTGGAAAGCCTAGTTACCACCAATTCATTTAGAATTTGCGATTCGAATCTGGAGGTGAAAAATTTTAGACAGACAAGTAGTAATCAGGGACAGAAGTAAGTGAAAATAAGATGTGAGAACACACATCACATCCATGGGGTATTTATTCAAAATCGTATCTAAGTGTAACTACAAGTTTGTCTACGGGCACCATACATAGAGTAACCATGGTGCAAACGTGTATAATTACTACGCCTCCACTACGCTCGCACTGCGCCTCCTGCTTGTTACTATTTACACATGGGGCGTGTTTTTATGATATACAACCGTTTGTATATATTATTTTGTGTATAAAATACAGATCTTGTGTGGCACACATATTAATTTTTATGTAGCACGTGTACTGTGAAATATGCAACAAGAGGCACCGGACAAGGAAGATGAACGAGTGCTTGCGAGCGGCGAAACCAGTGTGAATGACGAGTGTCATGAACAGCTAGGTCTTTCAAGCCATCCAGGTCTTTCAAACCGCTCTTGCCTGACTCCTAAGGAAAGGAGATGCCAGTTCTAGCGACTACGCCTGAACATTATCAGCAAAAAAGTAGGTTTGTGGACCAACAGTTAGCATTCCTCGGAGATCAGCAAAGGAGTAACCGTCAGTTCACGCAACAACAAGTCGACATTCTGAATCAGAAAATAGCAGGCTCGAAAAGGAGCGCCTAGAAGACAGACAGACAGACATTCGCTGCAAGGATACAGAAAATTGTAAATCAGACACTGGTGGAAAAGGCTGGAAAGGAGCTTTTAGAAGAGAGAGTACTAATGTCCTTTGTAAAAGCGGAGTCGGTAGAACGTAGATGAATATTGAAAGTTTGTTGTTGTTCCCCGAAGGCAATTTGCAACGAGAATTGACTCAGCCTTCCCTCTGCCTAACTTCGAATTAGCGAGAGTGTATCCAGAGAGTGGATCAAAAAAGCAAAATCATAAGGTGTTCCTTGGCAGCTGGGACTGTCAATAAAATTTAGCCAATTAGATTAACCCTTCGTTTTTATTAAAAGAATAGTCACAACCTTTTTTAATGTTTTGCATTTGTTTACAGAGTACACTGCTGGGGTTTTTTATTTTTAATGCGAATCAATAACCTCAATAACCGCAGTAGTGGCAAAAAGTCTAAGAAGAATGGAAGCAATCGGTCTCAAATGAAGAAGAAAAAGAAATCGCTTAATCAAATTCTTGGAATCGGAAAACCAGGACCTCACCTCTTGGAGCATCGTCGGCAACATGAAGCCAAGAGAAAATCAAATAATTGGGATAGAAGTAGTGGCGCAAATAGCGCTTCGAATAAAAAGAACACCGAGGAATCGGCATATCAGTGTCAAGATCGGGATCAATATCAGCAAAATAAAGAAACTTCAGAGTATTATCACTATTTTCCAGATCCGATTGCACATGCTGGAACGCATTTTGATGAATATGAACAGGACCTCCAATATGACTATTCACCGGGGCTTTGGGAAAAGCCTAGATCTTATTCACAACCACACGTGGATCCACAATATACACAGAAATCGTTACTTACGTCCACTTCAAATCTTTATGATCCGATCGAATCATCGTCCTCGGGTCGACCACATCAACAAGAACTACAACAAAAACAATCAGGAACTTCGTCTATTCAGCAAAATGATGGGTCAGTGCGAACAGACATTGAGGCAACATCATCATTAAACGTTCCATCGATAGGGCTTTTGTTGGCTGAGCAATTTGCAAAGATTAGGCAACGAAATCGTCAAAAGCGAAAAGAAAAGCTCTCAAAGAAATCTTCTCCTTCTTCTCCTTCTTCAAATATGCCTTTACTGGATCCATCTCCAAACATCCAGTCTTCGAAAAACGTCCAGAAAAGAGTGAGGTCTCTAAGAGGTCAATCGCATGATATAGTCATTGAAGGATTGATTGACGCAGCTTCGAGTGCTCAAAAATACGTACCGAAGAAAATATTCATGAGGGAAGCAGAAGTTGATTCTAATGTCATTAGTAGGTGCAGACCAAAGAGATCCGAGCAACGTCGCTCATTTGGAAAGGATAGTGATGGCTTTAAAGAGGGTCAGGATTTTGTCCGGTTCGAATCTACAGTTTCTTCTTTCTCTACCACTGCTACGACAGAACGACTCTACTCTTTGGTACAACATAAAAGGAAGCGGGATGCTGGTTCTGCCATGGGCGATAGTGATGATGTTGAAGACATAGAAAGCACTACCACGTTAGGTCCACCACCTGGATGTCCATGGATGGGCCGTCGTCGATATTCAGATCTACCCTCGGCTCCAATGATGCTGACTCAGGAACTTAAGGATTTCGTGGCGTACATAAGTCCGACTCAAGAGGAGCATCAGGTGCGGACCTATGTCTACCAAAGGGTCTGCAGGGCAGTTCAGGCCTTGTGGGATGGTGCAGTCGTTGAGGTCTTTGGAAGTTTCGAGACTCAAATATATCTGCCCACAAGGTATAGAAAGCCTTTTTTTTATTTTTATTTTTATTTTTATGAGATTTATAACTAACTTTTTTTTTTTTTTTTTTTTTTTTTTAAAAAAAAAAAAAGTGATATCGATATGGTTGTATTAAGGCGAGGAAATTTTTCCGCAGGGGAGCTCCACGAATTGAGCAGGCATCTGAAGCATTTGAAGGTGACGGAGGATGTTGAATGTATCACAAGAACGAAAGTGCCTCTCATCAAATTCAAAGAGAATATCAGTCAGCTGTCGGTGGACATCTCGTTCAATGTGGCGAATGGGATACAAGGAGCGATTCTGACGAAGCAGTATATGAACACGGTTCCAGGATTACGCCCGCTGACGATATTGATCAAGCACTTTTTAAAATTAAATCGATCGAATGAGCCCTTTCACGGAGGCATTGGTTCGTTCTTGACGATGGTCATGGTTTTAAGCTTCCTTCAGATGCACCCTATGATTCAGAGTCGAATGCTGGATCCAGAAGATAACCTTGGAGTGCTTTTGATTGAATTCTTTGAGCTTTATGGCTTTCACTTTAATTATAGTGAAGTGGGAATCATGGTTGCTGATGGCGATGCCAATGATTGTGGCATTAGTGGTACAGGCGGGGCTTATTTCCCGGCACCACCACCAACGGATAAGAAGAAAAAAGGAAGCAATCGCAAACGCCTTGGTATGAATGCATTGGATCCGAACGACGTGAATAACAATATTGGACTGGGCGCTAGGAACATCGAGAGTATCCGACCTAAATTTGAATACGCTTTTAAGCATTTGGTTCAGAATGTTGAAAGCCGCCATCGGGATCTGGAGAATGAGGGAGAGGAAAAAAGGAAGGGAAATGGACTACAGACATCATTACTCAAAAACGTCTTCTGGATTCCAGATAAAATCATGGAAAGTCGTCGACATATTGAAAGCGTGTATTATGGGCGGCACTTCCCAAACTTGTTCGCGAGCCAAGGTCATTAAGACACGTTTTCACATCCCTCATAAAAAATATACTCACACCTGTTTTTATAAATACTTGCAATTACATATTCCCATTTTAACCACCTTTCCTGCAAAGATCGCTTCGCCTGTACTATTATTATCTATGTACCAATAAACAGTCTGCTCTACTTCAATATCATATGTTTTTTCTTTTTGATTCCTTTTGATTAATTTATTTACTTTTTTTACAAATATTTCTTAGTCGCGGTATTTCTCGAAAATGATCTGCATTCCGTTTCTAGAGTACATAGTAATATCGGATTCAGGAATAGGTTCGAAGCCATCAGCGACCCTCCATGTGTAGCGTTGGATGAGACGAGTCAAGGTGTTCATAGCCTGGTTGTAAGCAAAGTTCTGGCCTAAGCAAATACGTGGACCAGCATGGAAGGGGAAGAACATGAAGGGCCTAATGATCTTGACACGCTCTGGGCCCCAGCGGTCAGGGTCAAACTCTTCTGCATCCTCACCCCAGTATTCCTTCATACGGTGAGTGACATAGGATGAGTGAACGACTATCGAACCCTTGGGAACGAAGTAACCATTGGGAAGAACATCGTCCTCCAAGGAGGTCTTGATGTTGAAGGGCACAGCAGGGTAGAGACGCAAGGTCTCGTTGATGACCTGTTTCAAGAACTTGAGCCTCTTGATATCATCATGTTCAGGCTTACGGTCACGACCTACGACCTCAAAGATCTCTTGACGAACACGCTCCATCACATCAGGATACTTGCCCAGATGGTAGCACATAAAGCTCAACAGGTTCGTCGAGGTGTCACGGCCAGCCAACAAGAAGTTCATCAACATGTCACGGAGATAGATTCGATCGAAGGGCTTGCCATTCTCGTCCACAGAGTTCAAGAAATGTGTTAGCAAGTTCTCATGACGATCCTCATTCGCATCTCCAAGTTTGCCATCTTCACGACGCTTGATCTCCTTAGCGACGGCTTGATCGACAATTGGCATCAAGAACGCGTCCATGTCCTTGATCTTCTGTGGGAATTCTGGTGCGTATATAAGTGATTGGTAATCACATAGACGGATCTTCCAACCACAAATCTTTTGTGTGTAGTTGAATGCAGAGACGAATTTGGATTGAGGAACATCCAATGCATTGGCACAGGCCCCGAACAAGAAACCAGTCGCTGTATCGATTGTGTAGCGGGACCAGAGATCTTGTACATCAAGTATGTCCCCGGCTTCAATCGCCTTGTCAAGGATACCAAAGACTTGGTTAATTTGTGTTTCGATATGGGCGGCTCCTTTGTACTCCGTAACCTGGAAATGAGGGCGTGCAATCGCACGCTGATTCTTCCATGCTGCCCCGTCAGCGTTGAAGATACCAGTACCCATAAATGCAGAGAAGGCTCTGTGGAATGCAGCTCCTAATGTTTGTGTTTACATATTCGTATAATTAAAAAAGGTTAGTATATTTAAAAAAAAACGACATAATGGTTGTGTTTATTTGTTTACGTGTTTACATTAAGACATGGAATAACGGAATAAAAAAAAAAAAGCGGCAGACTATTGTACGTGTTTACTTTAGAGTGTATGCATGCTGTGAATCGAAGCGAAAAGAAGGTGTTTATTTTTGGGGTTGTGGATTTCAGGAAATTCATATCGATGTTTGTGGGGTGGGTGGGTTACTACAAAGAGTAAACAAAGCATAGCAGGCATTCTGTAACGTCCAAAGAAAGGAAAGACAACCAAGACATTGATGAAGTGACACAGTGATGCGATGGAGGCAGAGGAGCATGTGGATTTTATGAGCAATGCCAAGAAGTTTGAATAGGGCAAATGAAATAAGGTGTGGAGGGGGGGAATGGCGCATGGGAGCCTCTCATTTGTGGAGAAAAAAAGATTGTGTGCTTGTATAATAAAACCCAATTGCCCGCCATCTTTAGGAAAGGTTTTTTTTTTTTTTTTTTTTTTTTTGTTCAAAGTACGTGCATAAATGTATGAATTTGTGAGTTTGTGAAGATAAAAAAGAATATTACCTTTGGGATAGTTCTCGAAATTCTTGACCAAGATATGCTGAACGGAAGATGGCTCAAAGACAAGGGTCAAATTGTGACCGATGACGGATGTGTTCAATGTGTAGCCTTGCTTTGAGAGATTCTGGACATACTTGAGCTCATTTCCTCTAATCCTGGAACTAACATAAGCATATGCGACATCGATCATGAACAATTTGCTCTTGAGACGTGGGATAGCCTTGCCACGTGGAGGAGCTTTGTTGGCGCGCATGCGGCCGAGCCAGTAGTAGAGAATTGCCGTCAAGGCCAACATGGTCATGGCTGGGTTGGCCTTACCACGTTTGATAAGCGCCTTCTGGCGTTGACGAAGTAATGCGATAGCATTTGAGACCATAGAAGGAGTCACGGTGGCCACTTGTGCAGACATTGTAAAAGGATAGATAGTATAAAGACGAAGTAATTGGTTGGTGCTTATGAGACACTGATATATGAAGAGTGAAGGAGAGAGTGGAGGGGAGTTAAGGAAATATACAATGCAGGATAAAAGAATAAGAACAAAAAAAGAAAAAGAAAGAGAGAGAGAATGAGAAGGAATCGATTTTTTTTCTCAAGTTGAAAACAAAAACGGTTAAAAAAAAAAAAAAAAGGAATAAAAGTGAAATCGAGGTTCTTTATGTACTTTTTTATTTTTTTTTCCTTGATGGTTATCCCAATTCAGTCCAGAATGAGGTGTAGATGTGATGATCATTCTGCGTCTTCGTTTAGTGTTGTAAACAAAGAAGGCGTGGTATATTATACTTTGATTGAATTGATCTAGGACACGCTGTTGTGCCATTAGAAAAAAGTATCACTTTAAACTGGATCCTTTGTTTGTTTACGATCGCCCTGTGCATGTATATATAATATTATTATATATATATATATATGTATATATATTCATGCCATTTGTACATCGTATTGGCTCTATTATCATTATCCACCTTAACAGAGTTAATAAACTACTCCAGAACATCTTACTGACATTGTTGCACATTACGTACCTGAGAAAATGAAATATGGAATATAAAAAGTGAACATCGATTCAATACAGATGTTACGGTCTTTCGCACCACTCATAGGCTCTAATAATATCCATGTCCAACCAGCGGAAGAGGCTCGCACGGAATGAAGGCGAAAGCATTCGCCTCATGCGCATGTACATGTATGTAGATGAGTATATACCATTATTGAATGCTCCAACCATCTCTCATCATTTCAAGTGACTAAACTAATGGTTTGTGAACATGGCGTATTAATATGGCCTACACCGGTCCTTGTTTTTACCCCAAAGCTTTTTTGTTTCTTTCGATATGTGATCCATGGCGCGTCAGATGATGTAGTTCGATGCAGATGCAGAACTCTGTTTTTTTTTAGTCCGTGTTTTTTGTGAATGAATATATAGATATTCAAAAGTATATATATAATACAAATGTCACCGAGTAAACAACAATACATAAAATGTTGGCCTAAAGCGACAGATATAACAAAACTATGATCGCATGGGCTGCCAAGCCATGTGTACATCTGTATATATATACAGTTGTAGGCGAAGCCCACTCCTTTTGACAGGACATGACAGGGTCCTGACCCACACTGAAAAACCGAACTTTGAATAAACACTCTCTGTTTCTGAAACAGAAAAGACAAAGGACATCGAATTTCGTCATAGTTATTTAGGCTGGTAAATACAGCGTTCGTGTCCCCATCGTGGGTGCTTTGGTCGTTTGCACATGAAAACAAAGAAAAAAGGGGAAAAAACGAGAAAGGGGAATCAAAGAAACACATTACTCTTTTTGTAGAACAATGCCAAGAAACTGAAGATAAAAATTTGGTACCACCAAACGCGTCTTCATTTTTCTTTTGCGCTACGCACGATCTATCGTTCTCGTGCGGCCTGAACACTCACCGTGCATTAATGCAATCAACGGAAATAACATGAATCTGTCAGCAAGCTCTATACAAAGTGATAATTGCTTGGCTACGAAGTAAATAAGTATGTTTATATATTGCATTGTGCTATGGCCAGAAGTTTCGTTCTGTCAGCATTTATTGTCTGATGGTAATATTAAATATATTAATGTGAAGTTAGTGTGCTGTGTGTGCTACTAACTCTAATTGACAATTAATCCATTTTTTGCCAAGCTGTGCACAAAAACCATGTTTAGATTAAATCTTGGCTTCTCTCTCTCTTTTTTTATGAGTATAAATTACGACTCCCTTCTCTCTTGACCCTCGGATTCTTGGCAGCATATGATGGTAGCTTTGACTTTACAATAGACTTGACCTTTTTGGCAAAATTGAGTTTTAAACGTCCCTTCAAGCAATGTTTATTTTATTCTGTCAAGTGCTCACACCCCACGTCTCTACTTTCCCCACAATTTGTGGCAGCACATGGCTAGCAAAAGATCCAGGTTGTTTGTATTAATTCCCCGATCATGTACGGTACATGTACGCCAAAATATCTACAACTATACTCGATCTCTTTCTTTTTCTCTCTCTCTCTCAAAAAAAAAAGAGCTGGGGTCTCTCTTGCATGCTTAAAAAATAATCCTCGACATAACCTTCCTAAACAAAAAGAGTGGGATTTTGGACTTACATATAATGAATCCTTCTTCAATCACGAGCCGCTGGCGCTTTCCTTTTCCTCTTTTTACATTCTGTCTCCACTTACAGATCTTTATTTAAATGTACTGGAAGGAGCCATTAATTTGGTTGTTGTAAGTTCAAAATATCAGCCACCAAATCAATTCAACCATCGTTTTTATTAAATCTTTACAAATGAGTTACTGACAAATATAAAAAGAATTGGAATGTCGTCTGTAGCTAATCTTTTAATCGCGATGGGGCAACATGTGAAGTGAGTTGTAAAGTGAACAATCGCTCTCTTGGTCCGTGCGCTTGCATCTTCGAGAGGTACACAATACAAACATAGATATATATATATATTTGATAGACAAAAGAGAGCAATTGACCCTTTTTTGTTTTTTCCCTTGGTCAATCAAGAAGAAAGGGCTTGGCAAAGCGTTACTGGTGCAACAATATTTTTTTCCTAAAGACTCGCGACGATCTAAAAAAAAAAAAGGCGTAGAATGTCCGTGTACAAATATGTGTGTACAACAAGGACTCTTTGATTCAGAGAATAAAAGAATAGCGATTATTGACGCAGAAAACTTATAAGAATAGTTTGTCCCTAACCTTCATCTTTCGTCCTTGAAAAAGTCTATCATGTACGTTAAAGATCAACCATCCCATGCATTTCTAAAAAAAAGTCTGCATAATTTCCTCAATCTCTTCATCCCTTTTCTCCCCAAAAAAAAAAGTTTTCGCGTGGCCTGGAGTAGCATTAAGGCCTTGTTTGACACTTTAACCAATATTATTCAAGGTAAAATTTGAATTTGCACAGCATCATACATGCATAAGTAAAAGCTTGGCAGTGTAACCTATATATATTTACATTTATGTGTCCATACGCCTTGAAAAGAACTGTAGGATGATAAACCAAAATAAAAAAAAAATAAAAAAAAATAAAAAAGCAAGAAAGAAATGGAATCATGCTGATTGGGTTTAGAAAAGTCTATCTTATTAGGTTTTTTTTTTTAAAAAAGAAAAAGATGCCATGTATAATACAAAAAAGGAAAAAAAAAAAAAAAAAAGATTGGCCAATGGATAACGGGAAAAAAAGACATCCCTCATTTCCCTTGGTCACGTCCTTGAGTAAAATCACGGTGCAAGTCCCTGATCGCATCGATAGATCCAATGACACAACTCAGCATACCAATGACCAAGATAAGCCCGCACCAGACCAATTCATACCATCTCATTTGTCTCCAACCGATCAACCTCCAATAAAACGTAACCGGTAATACGTAAACCAACATGCAGTTGCCCAATGCTCCCAATAGCGATAGGAGTGAATCAAAAAAGGGAACCAAGCAAGCGATTGTTCCGACTACTCCCATAATGATCAGTCGAATCAGTGTCCTATAGAATCTTTCCTTGAAAACTCCTAGCTTCTCGACAGTCACATTCAGTACGCGCTCTACCTCAAGTGCGAACGATGTCATTAACACTGGGGCAGCAAGAAGCACATGTGCAACAATCATGATGGTAGCGACTTTGCGCGAAGCACCCTCAGGCAAAGATGTCAGGATAGGCGAGGCAGCATTAGGACCATACGTAAGATATCCAGGAATTGCGACCATGGCGTACATGACACAGCAAACGATTACGGCCCAAGTCAAAACCTTATTCCAGGCACGTGGGTAGCGCATAGATTCCTCGACGTGCATGTAAACAACATTGCCACCAAAACATACAGAAATAGTCGCGATTGCAACGGGAAGATTACGTAGGATGACAGCATCATAATGAACCGTATCCTTGTGGTTCTTGTAGTCGATCCCGGACTCTACCATCGTCACAACGACCAAGACTGCAGTAGCAATGGCGCCGAAAATACTATTGAAATACAAAAGCAAACATTTCCCAGTAAATCATTGGATCAACGGTAACAGCGATCAATTCCGATCATTCCTTTAATGCGATACTGATATTTTTAGGAAGACGTGAGAAAAATAACGAAAATATATATAGTCCCTTTACCTCAAAAGTGAAACCTCCTTCAACGTCTTCATGAGCACAAAAGGAATAGATACGGCACCACAACAGATCCAGATCCAAGCTGTTTCCGAAACATTGACGCGGGAACTTGTCAATCCATGGATCTCTGTGCCAGACAAGATGAAGTACATGACTGGTGCTCCCAAGACGATCGATGTGTGGAAGAACCAGACAGCGATCAGACCGATCCTTCCGAATGCATGTTGACCAATCTCCTGATATGAAGCAAGACGAGTGTGTCCATTGTAATAAATGCATTTGATGATCAAAATACCCGTATAGATGGACATGGCCATCGACAAGACTAGAATGCCTACACCAATCCAGCCACCTATAATTGGACAAAAAAGAAAAACAATGTTTAACGTTAGAGGCTGGAACTTTCCGACAAAAACAAAAACAAAAAAATTATACTTGGGAAAACCAAGGATGTTATTCTGTATGTATACCTTTGGCTAGACTGAAGGGTAAACCCAAGGTTCCTGTCCCTGCAACAACACAGACGATGTTAAAGAATGCTGAAAAGTTACTACCCTGAGATGGTCTCTCTGCAAGGAGATCTCCGCCCTCAGAATAGCCTCGTTCCTTGTTGTCTGCATGAATACCGTCACTGGAGATAGTTGTTGATGATCCTGTCTGAGAAAGCTTTTTTTCAAGCGAAAGATTCACGGTGGACTGCTCTTTAAGAGGAGAGGTCGCCATCATATATATGGTATATGTGTGGGGATAGATGGCGGAGCGAAGGAACGGCTGAAGGGGGAGGGGGGAGAATGAGAGAGAGAATGAAGGTAAAAGAAAAAGAGGAAAGGACCAAATAAAAAAAGACGTTGCTTCGTCGGAGCCAGGGGATATCAGACTAGATCCAAAGTGAATCACACGGTATATATATGTGTGTGGATTTGTCAGAGACTTGGTCAATGAAAGACTACGGTCTCGGCAAAGTTTTCTATGATTTGCCCAGTGTTTTATTTCGGCTTTTGAATCTCAGCTTTAAAAGGAAAAAGGAAAAAGAAAAAGACAAGGAGGGCTGAGAAAAATGAAAGCGGAGCTTATGCCTCTAGACATCTTAAGAGGCGAAAGGGCATATAAGAGCCATGACCAGATCTGACTTACTATTTCTCTGGATCCTCTTCCTCACAGGACATGCAGCCTAGTCCATGTTGTACATGTACTATACAGTGGGAAAAAAAGTATATTCTAGTCTATAGGCAGAATACAGAAATGATCTTTTACAATCATGAAAATGTATACATATATATAATATATACATACATGTATACTGTAATAGTCAAAGGGAGATGGATCAAATAAAAAAAATGGTGATTACCATTGATTTCCTCAATTAGATTTTTCTGTTTGTGCAACCGTGCCACCCC
Source organism: Lobosporangium transversale (assembly GCF_002105155.1). Classification (NCBI taxonomy): domain Eukaryota; kingdom Fungi; phylum Mortierellomycota; class Mortierellomycetes; order Mortierellales; family Mortierellaceae; genus Lobosporangium; species Lobosporangium transversale. The sequence continues at coordinate 409,402 of NW_019028981.1, read as the reverse complement.
ACACTTTCTGTTAAAGTCGTTGCAATGCTAATTATATAATAACATAATTGATCAATATATATATATACTAATATTTTATATATGTTATTATCATCATTACCATCATCACCATCATTATCATTATTATTATTATTAATGGAATGCAGTGTTCCCCATACTCTGAACATGCACCATCATCTCCTTCATCTTGTAGCTATTAAGCTCGTCTTTGATTTCAGACTTCATTGCCGTAGTCAGTTTCTTGAAGGTAGCATTCTCATCTGCCCGTCGGTTATATTCTGCATTGCGATGTGCGGGAATAAACTCGACTATATCCATGAATTTTACTTCTTTTCTGCCATCCCTCTGCCTATGATTCTGGCCTTGGCTCTGGTTCTGATATTTAGGTGCCCCAAAGAGGTCATTATAGTTATGGCCATTGCTACTATAGATGTAGGCAGCCCGTTCACGCCTCATCGTTGTTGCCGAATGGTTGCTATTGCTCATTGAATCAACCACAGAGTTTTGTTGATCAGACAAGCACTGCTGTTGTTGTGGAGAAAGATCAGAGCTGTATGGGTTAGGCTGATACTGCATTGAAAGATTATTGGCTCGAACGTTAAAAGGAGTCATGGATTGTTGCTCTTGTTGTTGCATATTAGTCTCACAATCATCAGCGCCAGCAGGATAACTATCCACCATACCCTGAGGTCGCTCTCCGCCTCGACTATCGTACACATTGGATTGAATACCAGGTATATAATCTGGCTGGATTGTCACATCTTGGGAGCTGTAGTGGACATATGGTCCAATGCGATCAAGTGATGGGCGCAGCATAGATCGATGCTGCTGATTTGAAACTGAGACGGGTAACCGAGTTAAAGGGTGAGCTCTAGGGCCAGTTGTAGTAGGTAGAAATGAGGAGACTCTAGGGGTTATTGTGTTCTTGTTAAGCGTGGGTGGAGTCATTTGTATGGAAGTAGGTTTCTTGAGGATGCTCTTAGGTTGCTTGGGCTCATGCGACTGCTGAGGCCCGCGACTCTGTGGGGGTGCTTTGGGGGGCACCACTAGAGCTTGACAATGGCCATTGGATGTCATGATAGTCGTCATAATAGGCGCACTCACTTCATCCTCATCATTTATGTCCACTTCTTCAACTACTGCACCACTATCTTTCAAAGGGCCGCTACTATCTCGTCGCTGATGTGAATGATGAAAGGATGCCCCATCTGTAACTTCCGGTAAGGATGACGAGGGTGCTCGATGAAAGGGAGACGGGGACGCCTTGGGATCGCCAGTAAGGCTTGAGCGATAACTACTGAGAGCACTGCTGCTTTCTCCGCCATCACTAACAAACGTTGGAGGATTCGGCATAGCTTCTCCTTCCTGAATCGCTGGTTGTGCATTCGAACTATTCACAGCTTCAATGACGTTGATGCCTCCATGACCGCCATGCTGGACAATGTTACTATTCGAACTATTGTATTCAGTGGTGACAATCCGTGACTGATGGTTTGGTATATTTAAATTCTCGGTTGAATTTTTTTTCCTCCCAAAAAGTCGACCTACCAAGGGCCACCGGCGATGTCGTCTTCTTTTTTTTGTAGTGTTACTTTGAGGTTGCAATTGCAACTGTAATTGTGGTGGTGACGGAGGAGGTGATAGGGAAGGCTGTTGGAGTAAGAGTGGTAACTGCGGAGGCTGAAGATACGTTTGTTGTGCTTGCGATGATTGTTCAGAACCATGTCGATCTAAAGGCAAGAAATCAGTGTTGGGTATTTCCTTGTTTATGGCTGGGAATACGCCAGTAGAGAATGACTCCGCATTCGGAGAGGCTCCAGGTACCGGTGAGAATGGGCTGATGACAGTTTCGTCCATCGAGAAGGGTCAAGGACAAAGTACATGTATTAAATTATTGTAAGAAAGAAGAGGTAAGGTGGTGATCGAAGGTGCAACAACAAGGGCTTACTTGAAAAGCAAAGCACCTGACACTGCAAGTGAAACAAGAAAAAAAAAAAGAACTTTGCAGTTTTTGGAGATCGCTTCATCATACAATCTCCCAAGGCCTGCTTACCCGATCGTCTTCCCACAATCCATGGATCCGGTTCATTGTGTCGAAATGTCTAAAAAGAAAGATTTATTTAGAATTGTCTTAGAAAGTACAATGGAGGCCAGAAGCCATATTTGTCGGAAATATCCCTTTTAACATCCCTATTGTGACCATTATTGCGCATGATAGCGGTTGACTTAATCTGCATAATCTGTAGTAACAGCAAAGAAATATCTAACTTGTAAGCTTTTTCGACGACAGCCAGGTATGCCTATGATTTATAAGAACTCATTATTGAAAAGAGCGTTAGCTGTTGGTTTGCTGTGTTTCCCCTCGTAAGAGAAAAAAAAAAAAGCTCCGTGCGAAGCACACCGTGAGCAGATTGCACGAGGCCATGATGACATCCTCAAGCTTAGTTTATGAATTAAACTTCAGCATGGTTCGTGCGCTGGCGGAAGTTATGTCACATGATAAGGGACTGCTCTCCTGACTTTTGTTTTTTTTTTTTTTTTTTTTTTTTTTTTAACCCAATAAGTAATACATGAGAGGCACAGTCAGGTATATGTCCCTCCATACCAGTTCTCCTTCCCTTCTCCATTCAGACATATACCAACATGACGGACAAGCCAAATGTCATTGCTCAGTTCTACAGCGAGGAGGGAGTCTCTTCGGGCCCTGCTCTGAGTTTGCCTGTTGACATAAACCCAGAACAGCTGGCTCTTTTGCTCAATAGCTTGCTTGGCAATGTATGCATAGAAAGGCAGCTTTATTGTTTTTTGTTAAGACAAATGTCGTAATGTATAATCAGATTAAATGGAAATATCATTCTTTCTTTCTTTTTTGATGCTATTGGACATCATTGCAGGAAGAGGATCCTTTACCATATACGTTCGAAGTCGCAGAAACAGAAATCGGCAATACATTGGATCAGGATATTATTCAACCAGGAAAGCATTCTACAGAAGAGATCTTCAGGATTATCTATCGCCCTCAGGCAGTTTTCAGGGTTCGTGCGGTCACTCGGTGTTCCTCTTCTCTCACAGGTCACACAGATGCGATTCTTTGTGTGTCCTTCTCACCGTGTGGAACTATGCTTGCCAGCGGAGGCGGTGATACCAATATCCGGATCTGGGATCTCAACACGGAAACACCACATCATTTACTGAAAGGTCATAAACACTGGGTACAGCATGTATCATGGTCCCCGAATGGGAAATATTTGGCTACTGCAGGCATGGATGGGCAAGTCATCATATGGGAGCCAAGGACAGGAAAGCAGCACGCGGCATTGAAGGGTCACTCCAAGTGGGTGAGTGGTTTGGCATGGGAGCCTTTGCATCTGTAAGCAATTCCTTTGTTTGCAATTTGTATCAAATGTTCGCCATTACGATAAAAGTGATGGATAATATTACGAGGAGTGACATTAATTACTTTACATCACATTTCTTTATTTATTTTAAAATGTAATCACCATCTGAATATCTGCGTCTGACAGGAATGCCTCTTGCAGAAGGCTTGCTTCTTCATCCGCGGATGGCACAGTGCGTGTCTGGGATGTTGTCAAGAAACAACTCGAGTTCTCAATGGCGCAGCATACGGCTCCTGTCATGTGTGTGAAGTGGGCTGGTGATGGTTTAATCTACTCTGCTTCGCGCGATAAGACCATTAAGGTCTGGTCATCGACAGAACCTCATCCAGGAAAGTTAGTGAAGGTGCTCACAGGGCATGCTCATTGGGTAACAACATTGGCACTCAGCACTGATGGGGTTCTCAGAACGGGCGCTCATGATCATACAGGAAGGACTTTTAGCGATGAGAACGAAGCACAGAAGAGGGCACTTCAGCGCTATGAACAAGCCATTGCTCTCAACCCAGAGCGGTTATGCTCTGGCTCAGATGATTTTACAATGTACTTATGGCCCAACAAAAAGGAGGAAGTGGATGGAAAGAAGGCTGCGCCAAAGAGGATGGTTGGTCACCAAAAGACAGTCAACCATGTCAGCTTCTCACCCGATGGACGGTACATTGCTTCGGCTAGTTTTGATAAATCTGTGAAGATTTGGGATAGTCGTGATGGAAAGTAAGTTTTCTTTGACACTAGCGTTTTGGTGATTAGTCAGCTAAGATAGGATTCTAATATGTATGGGCTTGTACTTTTTTTTTTTTTTTTTTTTTTTTGTAAGGTTTATTGCATCTCTTCGTGGACATGTGGCAGAAGTATACCAAGTTGTGTGGTCTAGTGATAGTAGGATGCTACTCTCTTGCAGTAAAGATAGTACCATCAAGTTATGGGATATTAAGACTAAAAAAATGAAGATGGAACTACCTGGACATCTCGATGAGGTCTTCACAGTGGATTGGAGTCCTTCTGGAGATAAAGCCGCTAGTGGAAGCAAGGATAAAACACTAAAAATGTAAGTTTAGATCGCGGTGCTGTGCTGTGTTATTGTTGACTGATGTGAGCTGTGTTGTTTGGAATGTGTGTGACTGATCATGCTTTCTTTTTCTTTTTTATTAATGTAATTCGTAATCTATTTTAAAAAAAAACTTGGTGTCAACTTCAAACAGTTGGAGATACTAAAAAGTTATATATATATATCTATACATGTATTTACCCATATAATATATAAAAAATAAAAAAATGTGTGCGGTCGTCTGCAGATGCTTACATGTATTCAGTCAAACGATGTTTATCCTGCATTTTTAATGTAAGCAAAGGAAACATCTGTCTCCTTCTTTGTCAGCGATGCATTATTGTTGATTAACTCATATAATGTATGATGGTTTTACTCCTATTAGGCTTCCTTTGCCTTTGAGACCAGCACGAGTGGGCTACTGAAGGAACCATCTTGGGTCTATTGCCCATGGTCCATACTCCGCACCACACAATCCTCCGTGTTTACGAAGCTGCAGGCCATTTTAGATTTACATTATTCTACGTCCATGCATTATGCATGGGTTATTCCAAAAAAAAAAAAAAAAAAAAAAAAATTATTGAAAAAAGTTTAACACTGACCACAAGAGAAAAAACGACCGATCGGGCATGAGGGACAAAAAAAAAAAAAAAAAAAAAATCGCCTTTGAATCAATAGTTTCCCACTCCCAGTTCCTCCCCCGAATCCTACTCTTTTCCTATTCTCGTTCCTATTTGTGATGGGTAGTGCCTCCCCTTCGGGTCAACAATGGTCAGGAAATGGGTTGGGCATGTTCTTGCTTTCCTACTCCCTTTTTTTTTATCTTTCCTCCCTCCCTTTTCTGTTGGTCGTACAAAAAATACAAAAAGGACCGAAGAAACACCAAGGCCGTTCTGATACTGTACTGATGAGAGGTTGATAAACGATATCTCCAAGCCATATCTCGTTTTGCATTTATTGGAGAAAGGAATGGGTCCATGTGAAAGGGCTATTGAATGAGGATATAGATTATAAAGTATAATATAAATATATGTATATATATACATCTTATACACCCTAACTTTTATAAAATCTTACATCAAGGGCTTTTTTATGATTAAAGAAAAAAAGCTTTGTGGTTATGTTTCTGTCTAGTTTACAACGGTGGGACAGTGGAGGGGGGCGCATCAATGTGCAACAAGACAGGTTAGCATGAGAATGTGCAATCGGTGTGTTTTACACTAATTCCTCGATCACTGCATGCAAAATAGGTGCCACAGGAGAAAGGGTTTTTTATTTCCAGGACCTGCTGTGCGCCCATAATACTGGATGCGATGAAATGGCGATAGCATTATATTCTATTATAAATACAATATACAAAGATATAATATTCTTTTATGAGTCTCAAAATTATATATACAATCATCGTAATTAACCATGCAGACTTCATATTATAGACATTATATATAAATATACATGTAAATGGTGTTGTTGTTTTTTTAATTATTATTAATAATAAATTAAAAGACTTGTTTTATTCATGTATACATTTGTTGTGTACTATCCAAAGTACATGAACCTTGGCTGAGATTTCTTCTCTTGTTTTTTTTTTTCAGGGGCTGGCTGGTGTATTGCTCCATTGCCCATTGCCCATTGCCGTTTGAGTGGTGCTTTGCGTGTGAACACATGGAGGCAGAAATAGAGAAAAGGCGGCCTGTTCACTTGTTCACAGATGTGGTTCTTTTGTTTACAGGTCATTTGGTTTGTTTTTGTTTATTAGATTGCCCTTGTCAGTGTTGCCAAGGAAACGATAATATTTTTGTTTTTCGTTTCGATCAACGAAAATAATTCTTGTTCTTTAGTATATATATATATATAATGTGGCGATTATATCATCCTTGCCCTAGTCTTGGGTAATCTTTCATTTCAAATCCTCTTTTTATATTTGATCATTCTTTTTATCGTTGTTCTATGTAATTGCAAACATGGAGCAACCAACCGTTGTTTTTTTTTTTTTTAAAACTCAAACAGTCTATCTAAGCATATATTTTATATACACAATGGTAGATCCTTCTTGTCACATTGTTCAAGTTTTTTTTGCTTGACTTTATTATAAGCTAGAATCTTATTGTGTCCATTATTGTATATATATTTATATACTGTTTTCTCTCTTTTGATGACAACAAGAGATCAACAGACTAACAGACTAACAGACCACAGGGCATCACAATATGAAGCATGTGAACACGGAAACCCTGTTCATTTATAATTATATATCGAAGCATGAGAAGGAACAGTTGCACATTTATTTTATTTTATTTTTTACTCCGATGAGTTATTCTTATATCTGTTCAGAGTGCAGTATATTTATTTTATTAACCCAGGTATATGTCCCTTGGCTCAATAATGTAATAAAGCATAAAAAGTATGACAAGAAAGAATCAACTGCCGTAGCGTTTTTTATTATTATTATTATTATTATTATATATATTATTATTATTTTTTATTTTTATTCATGCCAGACAATTCAAGTATATGTATACAAATGTAACCTACAGATCATTAAACGGATGGGGACACCCGAATTAACGATGTTGCTCACAACTTGCATCTAAGCAAGAAAAAGAAAAGGGTAATGGAATAAGAACCGAAGCGGATGAAATTATCAATCACAAGAATGGGATACACAAGAAAAAAGAAGGGGGAAAGGGGCAGTGGCATATCGATATGATGGTGGGAGGGATAGGGATAGGGATAGGGCAAAGGTATTTTTCATTTCGTCCGACGTTCTTTATCTTTGATTTATTACACACACACACATGCAACCTTTCATTTTTCTTTTATCATTTTGAATCATACTTTTGAGTCAAGTGGTGTGGATTGTGGAAAGTACATGTACACAAAAAAAAAAAAAACTCAGGACTTTCGTTTCGTCGTTTCGTTGTTTGACGGCTCTCTTGTGTAATGCCTCCATTTATATTTGCTCCTGTGCTTTACAAAAAAAAAAGTTGATTGCTTGTGCCACCTTACGCAAAAAAAAAAAAAAAAAAAAAAAAAAGCTCTATGCGATGTTCTCAAAAACATACACCACACAAATATAACACTGGATGTTGGTCAGTCTTCCTTAGACTAGCATGTTTTATACATATATTATATATATATACGTGCTATGTTTTTCTTTTCTTTTCTTTACGATATTTGCGGTTAGAAGTAAGTTTTTTTTTTTGTAACGCAAGTCATTTCAGAAACAAGGGAATGCACTATAATTGTCTGTGAAGAATATGGTATAGAACGTCCTTCATACGCGTTACATGGTTCATAGCTCGGTCATCGCTGTTTTTCTCCAGACGCGTTCTAGAATGAAGGAGACTAGTCAACATGCACTCCACTTATTGTTTTTATTTATTTACATCCGGATTTGTGATTTGTGATTGAATTGTGGGGGTGCAGGACTAAGGAAGGAAGGAGAAATGTATGTATCTGTGTGGAAAGGTCTGTGTGAGCAAGGCATCCTTCTTTCTTTTTCTTTTTCTATTGTGCATTCCTTTCCAAGGTGTTAAGGAAGAAGCTCTTTGTTTTATTAAAGAGTGTCACGTCAATCGAAAAGAAAAAAGCCTTCAACCTAAAAAGAAAGGCGACTGGATGGTTTGAATCCTCTTCTTTTCCTTTTTCTCTCTTTTTCCTTTTCCTTTTTCTGTTTTCCTTTCATTTAGAAAGCGCGTTTTTTTACTAGCGCCATTTTACTCAGACCATTAAAACCATTGCCTAGCATTGCTTGGTTCACAAAGGCAAGTATAGACGATTGATTGAATGGACGCAAGCGGAGAGTATACTCTCACAGATGAGCCATTCATTTATGCAATCCATAAGACACATTTACACAAAAAAAAAAAAAAGTCCTGCGCTTGTGTTCCTGTGCCTCCTGGCTCTTGCTCAACCTCTCTTGCGTCTTTTCACTTTTCTCATTCTTTTCTGTGTATGTTGTGCTCAAATCCATTGGAAACTCAATCCAACAGACAACTCAACTTACACACACGCTCTCTCCTTTTGTCTGCAGGTGCTCTACTGAGTAGACTATCGTTGTGCAATGCAGAGTGCAAAGTATGGATGCATCAAATGTGTGTGCAATGTAACATTTGGATTGAATATTAGAACTGAATAGACAAACAACAACAAAAACAAAGAAAAAAAAATTATCCATAATCAATATGTACATGTTATTCATCATCGCCATCATCACCATCGCCATCTGTTGGATATCAACATTAAAAATATAAAAATATATATATTTATGTCTGTCTGTAGTCATGATAAACAAAAAGAAAAACAATAAAACAACAAGAACGGTTTTCTTTTAGACCCACTTTTACACATCCATCCATCCTCTCATTATTCTCATCCTTGCTTTTGAGTTTGGGTTTTTATACATTGAATGCTGGATGTTGTCTACACGTTGAGTGAAGAGGGAATGTCTGTAGAACACATTCATTTTGCATGAGCTCGAATGGAAGTGTACATGTTTGTGTATATAATCCAAAGTATACATTACATCTATGTTGTATGTGGCCAAAGCCGTTTTTTTTTTTTTTTTTTTTTTTTTTTTTCACCCTGTGTGCCCTTGCTCTGACAGACAGACCTATCCATTCCTTTGAACTTTAGACCCATCCTTCTTGTGTTCACTGTTTCTCAAGCGCAACCATTCGTTTTTTTAACTCTTTTTCCTTTGGCTCTTTTCTTTTTCTTTTTTCTTGTATATATTCATCGTAACCATGTCATTGAATTAGAATGTTTGTATTGGATTATATTGTATACTGTCTTATTCTATTCTACTGCATTGAATGACAGTATACTGTAGATATCTCTTATTTTTTTCCTTCGGCCTTCCTCGCCCTGGCCTGTCCTCTTGATTCCCTGCGCACATTGCACACATTGCACACATTGCACACATCACTTACACACGCCCACCAATTTTTATTTTTTTATTTTTCTAATTTTGTCGCTTCTCTTTCCTCTCACTTTTTATCTTTTTTTCTTCTCTCTTTTCATTTCTCTACTTTCTCTCTTTCTTCTTTCTTTCTTTCTTCTTTTTTTTTTTTTTTCCATCTTCATTATCTCCTTTTTCTTTTTCCTTCCATTCACCTTCATTCGTCTTCATTCATTCGTCTTCATTCCTTTCCTTTCCTTTCCTTTTTATTTATTTATTTTTATTATCATTATTATCATTTTTCTTATTTTATTTTGTTGTAGTTATTATTTTCTTCCTTGACGACAATTGAACTTCAGGTTCGCCATCTGCATCAGCATTTTTTTTTTTTTTTTTTTTACAACATCGTCTTGGTTAGATTCATTTCTTGTTGACAAAGCGTCGTGTCTCCTTGTTTTTCATCCTACAAATACAGCCTTATCATTCTTCAATTGCTCTCGGCTTCCTTTTGCGCTCTTCTTAAACAGCTGAAGAACCCAAAGTCTTTATGAAAAGGAGCTAGAGCCAACAAAACACAAGCACAAAGCACAAAGCACAAGCACGAGCACAAAACACAAGAATAAGCACAAGCACAGGAGCAAACCCATCCCATCCCAACGTACAATCACAGCACAACCACACACAAACACACGCGGGTGATCCGTCCACATTGTCCGTCAGTTTCTCCATCTCTGTTTCTCTCTCTCTCTATATATATACATACATACATACATACATACATACATACATACTTTTTTTTTTTTTTTTTTTTTTTTCTTCTTCCCTTCTCTCTTCTCTTCCTTTGTCAGTCAAACATACTGATATCTTCACAAACCCTCATTTCCATTTCATTTCCTCTCTCCCATCTTCTGCCTTAATCCTTTCACAGCTCCCAAACTTGCAGAGTCGGACACACTGTATTTGCATCTCCACAGCGTTTTTTTTTTTTTTTGTTTCACACACAAACATTCAATCTCCTCTTGTCCTAAGCACATCCAGCACATAATCAGAAAAACAAAAAACAAAAAACAAAAACAATATAAATAATCATGACCACCACATCCCCCTTAGTCAACCTGACAGAACTCGCCAAGGATCGATCTTCCATGTCTGGCTCTGTCATATCCAAGCAGCACACAGAATACTCTGAGAGGTCTGAGCCAAGGTCCATGCCAATGGATTATACTAGCAATGGACACGGATCCTACTCGACTCGTCATCAGAGTCACTATCAAGACCATGCTGGAGCTCATCCCAGCGATTATTATAACCAGCAGCACTATGCCAACGGTCATAGTCACCATTCCTCCTCTTCATCACACTATCCTCATAGCTCCAACAGCTCACACCTGCCACCTCCAATCCAGACTGTTCCCTTTGCTAACCAAAGTAACGGCAGCAACGGAAATAATGACCCCGTATATGCCACACAACACGGCCATGCCCAATCCGTCCACAATTCCTTTGTCTCCCCTACTTCTTCTGCGTCATCCTCCCATTTGTCGTCGAATGGTGCCCATACTTATCATCAACAGAGTCATGAATATGATTACCCCCCATCGCAACACCATGCGTATCATACCCATGACTCATCATACCCTCAAGATCATCACCAACATCCTCTGTAAGTTGTGACAAATGTACAAGCTTGTTTATCTATTTTGTTTATTTTATTTTATTTTATTTTACTTTATTTTTTATTTTTTATTTTTTGCAAATGAGGGGTGGTGGATGGTGGGTGTGCTCTACCGATTTGTCCTCGATTCCTCTTTCAGGGGCCAAAGAAAAAAAAAAAAAAATTAAAAAAAGAAAGGCGAATGAGATGCACGAAGGAAAAGGGACAAGGTATGATCAGACCTGGACTGCTTACGATCTTTTATTGTTTTTATTATTATTGTGACATGCATAGAAGTCCCTCCAATGAAGCAAATGGTCACCATTTTTACAATGGTCATCCTGCCCCAAGTGGGAAGGTGGACGGAGGCAATGGATCTTATTCATCCTCAGCATCATCCTCACACTATTCAAGGTAAATACTCACTTTTCGCTTTTTCTTTTCTCCCCACCATCCAAAGACAAAGAGCAAATACTCTATTCAAAATACACCCGAGGCACTTTAAGCGAATTTTACACCATTGAGATTTCAATTTGTGAACGGGGCATTCAGAAGGAACTGGAATAAAAAAAAAAAAAAAAAAAAAAAAAAAGGGTGTTAGTGAGGGTAAATTTCACGAGACAAACTATATTAAATGACGCCGCAAAGTTCCTAAACTCTGGGAAATGAACTAACTTTGGTCTAGATCCCTGATTCTCTATAATATTTTTTCAATTACTATTTCTTTTTGGATTTTATGTTCGGGCCTCTTTGTTCTTTGTCAGGAATAAGAGCTTAAGGGAGAGGATTGTTGACAGTTGGCTGTTAAAGAGCACAAAAGTGAAGTTTAATTACAATGTAACAATGGGCGCAAAAACAAAAAAAAAAAAAAAAAATGTTTGAGTTCGTCACACGAAGCAATAACAGATGACAGTTGCCGAGCCAATCAACAGTCGAGTTACTTTCTCACAGGACTGACCAATTTAGTTTTATGCTCTTTCTTGTTACGCAGAAACCACACCTATAACACTAGTGCCCATGGCTACAGCAACAGTAATGCTCATTACCAAAGTCATGGTAGTATCGATGGCGCTCCCTCTGAAGGCTATGGGGCGGGCGTGGGCAATGGCCAAGATGGTATGCTCGGCAATGGTAGTACCAAATCTGATTCGTCTTCAATGGTTTATTCGACCTCAGCACCCTCTCCCTCCATGGGTCATTCAAGGCCAAAGCGACGGTCCGAGATGCTGGCTCATCAAGAGAGCCCATATTTCAGCCCTGCTCTTCAGCACTATAACCTCTACAGCGTTGATCAGTCTATGAGGTAAGAATATTCTGTTGCTCATTTTCCCACTTGCTTCTCTGCAGACTTGTCCACTTTTATACAGGAGAACAAAACTAACAAGATGCACCTACTTTATCACCCCCTCATATTTCTCCGCCCTAATAACAGCTACAACATTAAGATTGCAGCAAAGATTGATCGGGGATTCTTTTTAGCTGCGAACGATTGGACCTGTTACCGCCGCAACTATTTTCAACTCAGTGCCGCATTTTCCATCAGTGGGCTCGATCCTGCCATTCATCCCGAGGTGCCTTGTCTCTTGGACAGAAATGGCGAGCTGCTCTCTGTCAGGGCCTTTTCAGTTTGCATTGGCGCTCGCATCCAGAGCGGTGATAAGGTGATTGAATTGGTCCAACATACCCCAAAGCGCGACAAAGGCCCTCAAATAACGCCACGCCCTACTCTCATCAGAGCAGGCGGCGATCTTTCCTTAAACTCGTCCGGATCTAATCCAAATGTAGTCACTTTTGAGCGAGTGCAATTCAAAACGGCAACTGCAAATAATGGTAAGCGGAGGGCCGCTCAACAGTACTATCAGGTCCATGTCGATCTTTTTGCAGAGTTGGACAACGGTGACTTGGTCCTCGTGGCAACATCAGTCTCTGCCCCATTGGTTGTCCGAGGCCGTTCTCCTGGACACTATGCTGACAATGATGATACTCCTATGGAGAACGTTCATGGAGGGGATGCTCGCCATCATTACAGGAATGACAGTATCAGCAGTGGAGGGGGTGGAGGGGTTGGGCCTCTGGGGTCCCCAGCCTCTCCGGGTGAATACCCATATTACTCAAACTATGGTTATGGTTCCTCATATCCATATCAATCTCTAGGCTCGGCCTCTCATCTTGCTGCGCAATCTCATGAATCAAGCTACTATGACCGTAAGAATAATGAATCCTATCCAGCGAGCCCTCTATCGCCTGCGGGACTCCATCCTGGGGGTAAGAACATCATTCACCAATTTGCTATTTGTTCATATATGATTTCATCTTTTTAATCAAGATGGCTAACCTTACTTTGTTTATTTTTCGGATTCTAGAACCAATGTCACCAGACATGTACAGTCCATCAGGGTTTGTTGGGCGCGATTCTCCCTCGTATAGTCGATTTGCTCAGATGTCAAACCACCACTCTGGAACATATAGTCAATACTCATCATCCTATGGCAGTCAGTCGCATCATGACATGTATAGAGATCAGGAACATGAAACCCAAATGGCTGGCTTGCGTATCCACTCGCCTACAAGCCCGATGCCATCAAGTACTGCTGCCTCTCCATCTGTGACCCCTCGCCGACAATCGTTTAGCTCTAGTTTGATCTCTAAGAATACTGAGCGTGGTTTTGGAGGCTCGACCACGCGCAAGTCGCGCTCTATTTCCCTCTCTGGGACAACGACGACCACTACAGTTAGTAAGCTATCGGTGAATAAGGCAAGGCCTGTACGAACTGTGCCAGTGACGCCCACTAGAGACCTTGGAGGGAAGAGCAGCCATGGTTATTCCAAAGATCGTATACCAGAGTCGCTTATGGAGGAACAGCATTAATATATCGTCGATATTCTGTGTATACCTAAACTTTTCCATTCTTCTTCATTTTTTATTTTTTAACGACATGTTCCTTTGAACAAAAAAGTTGCGCTGTTTTTTTTTTCTCTTTATTTTTATTTTATTTTTATTTTGGGAAACTGGCAGAGTATGTAGACTAGTATGCTCTTTTTTTTATTATTATTGAATCAAAAGAAAGAAAAAAAACGACAATGAATCAAGAGCATGCGCTGGCCCGCTCTGCTCAACCACCATAAATTAGTTGCTGTGCTTGTTTGCTACTTTTTTTTTTTTTTCTTTTTTTTATAAAAAAAAAAAAGAGAGCTTATTATTCATTCCACACGTACAAAAACGCGATCTTGTAGTTTGTGTCAAATGTGCACAGCCACTACTACTTAATTCGATGTTGCAAATGGGACCACCTTCCTTCCTGGTGCAGATTACAAGGGCGATTGGCGATCCCTCTTAATTATATGACAAACCAGTTAGATGTCGATCCAACAAAAAAAAAAAAAAAAAAAAAAAAAAAACATAGACGATTCGACATGGTGATTGATGGCCGATAGCTCTTTCTCCGAAAAAAGAAAGGATACGAGTGACCTTATTGTCCACTATGGATCTTCTAAGCTCTCCCACCCGCGACAACACTCCAACTTACCGTCTTGAGCTATTGGAAGTCTACAGCATATCCTCAAAGATTGCACATCATCTCTTTTGCCTGTTACTCATGAGAATAAGGACCTAGAAACCTCATTTGAAAGTCTTTGCGTGTCTGGATTGACACTAACTTCCGTCGCCTATGACGTTCTTTGCGATCAGTATAAATAAAATTAGTTAGCTATGAATGTATATGGCTCTTGATATAAATGATCTTTTTCTGCTGCTAACCTGTAACACTCGCATTGTTTTACTACCTCGCTGTTAATTTAGAATAGTGAATTCGTCCAGGAGTAAGAATTAGCAGTACCCTTGGCAAGAAACCGGCATTACGGATATATCAAACCACTCCACATAATAGTAGCAACAGCAATGACGCCGACATTGCTGACTCTAGAGGATAAAGACAAGTTGGTGGTGACAAGCGAGAAGAATTATGAGCTATAGTATTGACACATAAAAAAAAAAAAAAAACAACCTTTAGTCAACCATAATTAGGAAATGAGGGAGTGTTATTTTTCTATCCTTGGCGGGGGCTTCTCTTTGTAACCTTCCCTTTTAATAATGCTCGATCTATCCTGTTCTAAAAAATAAGCAAGGTCAACAGCTGGCTGATCTAGTCTTTTATCTTTCTTTTTCTCGAGATCCATCTCAAAAGAGAGTATGAAGTGCACAGCTCTAGCAATCCAATTGGGCTATTTCTGATAAATCTCAAGGATGCGGATAGGAAAAAAAAAAAAAAAAAAAAAAAAACACAGGAAAATACTGGCAACGAAAGCTACACACACCACAGGGCCACTCGACGCAACAGTTCGTACCGTCCTCACTTAAAATAACACGGACGACCTACAAATATAAAATATCCTTCACGTCTTGGATACAATCCGAGTTCAAACCTCTGATCTGTATATGAACAGGTTAGCAACAACCCGTGCCGAAGCGTTCAGCAAAAAGAAGAACCGTATCAATCCTACTGACTTGCTTGAACATACTGGACTTTCACAAGATATCAAGAAACACAACAGTTCCAACAATGAGCAGGAACAATCGATGCAGATCGGGTCACTTCGGAGGCTTCCGCCATAAAATAATAACCACTGCTCGGGAAGAAGGAGTCAGGCCAAAGGAAAACTCTACTAGGCAACATATGAGGCTTAAGAACAGACAAAGGGTGGGTTTCGCAAGGTTATTTAGAATGAATACAAATTTCCTCTCTGTCGCCAACCAGCAACAGCGCCACAGTCAGCAATGTTTGCCTCAAGAGGTGCATGGAAACGACAGAGCAAGAAACCATTGGGTTGATAACGAAGAAAGCGGTAGGGAAAGCTACAGAAGACGGCCTTATGTCCTGCATCTTTTCAGTCTTCTTCATATTAGGGAAACAATGTCTTGAGTGGGATATTGTCCATAGCGTTAGGCTTTTGATTAAGGGTAAATCCATTTAAAACGCACATCGTCTTAATACGGTGACGTATATTTAGACAAAAAAAAATGGCAGACTGCTGTTCTGTTTTGATTTTGATGTCCAAGAGTTTTCTGTCCCCTGTGCAACTTGGGATTTTTTTTTTTTTTTAAAAAAGATCAAGAAAGGCGGCTTAAAGGATTTTTTTTTTTTTGCTTCTTTACTCCCATCATCCTTTCCAGGTAATCATTATAACCATGGCAAATTACACAATTCTTCTCTTGGGACAAGGGAAAAAAACAAAACAAACAAAAAAAAAATCTGGTCATCACAGGAATTAGAACTAATAACGGCAAAAAAAAAAAAAAAAAAAAAAAAAACGGATCTCGATTTATATATATATTTTTTTGTTCAGGAATATATAACAATTCACTTACAGTGATGGACAAGATCAGGATCCTTTCCCTCTTCAGTCCCCAATTTCCCTTTCCTCCCTCTTTTGCATCATGACTCATGACACTGAAAAAAAGACGTTGAAACATCGTCGTAGGTGACGAGCTCCACTTTTTTTTTTTTTTTTTTTTTTTTTTTGTCTAAGGAATAGGGAGAATAGAAAAAAAAAAAACACCAACCATCATTTTTTTTTTTTTTTTTTACTATTTTATTTTGTCTTTATCATCCCTAAATTGGTTTATGTCAATATTTACACTGGAGTAGTGGCTGTGGTAGTGGTGGTAATGGCAGGAGGAAGAAGGCGCAAATCCTACAACGGCAACTTTTTTTTTTTTTTTTTTTTTTCTATTTCATGCATTTAATTTGTTTTTATTTTTCATTTTTCACATGAGTAGAATATCAAACATGAACCCCGAGAAACTCGCCAAGCTCCAGGCTAACCAGAACCGCTCCAAGGGCGCCCCTCGCCGTGTGATCAAGAAGGTCCACCGCCCTGTCGCTCAGGATGACCGCAAGCTCCAGGGTGCTCTCGAGAAGCTGTCCCTTGTTCCCCAGCCTTATGTCGAGGAGGTTAACATGTTCATGGATGAGGGCACTGTCATTCACTTCCGTCAGCCCAAGGGTATGTTAAATCTAAAATCTCGGTTTAACAGAAAAAAAAAAAAAAAAATTACGCGACTCTTTGATCATAGATTGATTAACACACGTTTATGATCTGTTATGTATATAGTTCACGCCTCGTCTGCTTCCAACACCTACGCCATCTACGGCCGTGGTGAGGAGAAAGAATTGACCGAGTTGGTCCCTGGTATCTTGAACCAGCTCGGACCTGACTCTCTCAACAGCCTCCGCAAACTTGCCGAGTCTTACCAGAAGTCTGCTGCTGGCCAGGCTGCCTTGAACGCTGAGGACGATGATGATGAGGTCCCTGCCTTGGTCGACTCTTTCGAAGATGCCTCCATTGAGGAGGCCAAGAAGGAAGAGGCCAAGGAGGAGTCCAAGGAGGAATCCAAGGAGGAGCCCAAGGAGGAGGCCACTGCTTAAATACAAATGACTTACGACTCACAAACAAACGGACGGGAAAAAAGTATATATAAATAGCAACGGGAATCAACAAAAAAAAAAAAAAAAAAAAACGAATATCATTGCCGGATATCATTCTTTTTTTTTTCTTTTTCATTCTTTCTTTGAAAATCAATACAAATGCCAAAAAAAAAAAAAAATAACCAAAAACAATTGTGCTTTCAGGACATATGGATATGTTATTGTTATGCTTGATAATATTACAGATATTTTTCCAAAACTATGATCTGGGTAGAAACGATGGAGGTAGAGGGGAAGGGGAAAGTGAGTATATAAATGTATATATAGTTGACAACGTTGGAGAGATAAATCGTCGAAATGGATTAAAGGATTTTTCTTTCTTTCTTTCATCTTGACAATGTCGTGCGCGAATTCAGGGTCGTGGTTCGACTTGTACCGGTCCTTGTTATTGTTGGTGATGTTGATGAAGTCGTTGTTGTTATTGGGTATCGCGCTGTTGACTTTTTAGCCGCCAGATGAGCCGCTACTTTCGAGAATCCCGAGGGGATTTTGGCGGCATTTATTAAAGCCACACGTGGTTCTGATTCAGACGCCATCGTCGTCGTTATTCCAAAGCTGTTACTGCTTGAAGCCTTGGTAACAGCATTGTTATTATTATTGTTGCTGGTGTCTTCCTTGGCAAGTTGAGATGTCAAACCAGGTGATGATCCACGAGTAGCGCTCGCGCGCGCTGCAGTTGCCAATACTGGGGCCTTTGACACGGGCGTAGGTGACCGTGGGGGCCTCATATTAGCCAAAAGCCGCGTTGATGTTGATGACTTTGGAGTAGTTGTAGTAGCTGTAGTGGTAGAGACCGGTGATGTTGCAGTCACGCGGGTCGTTGCGGCAGGATGTCGCCCATTTCTCGTGAGGTCACTGGCTCCAGCAGTATGGGTGGGTGTGGGTATAGGTGTAGGTGTGGATGAAGACGGAGAGGGGGTCGCTTTAAACGTAAATGGATGGGGCTTCACTGTTGTTGATATTGTTGACGGGGCAGATCGAGGTTCAGCTGAGGTTTCAGAACTGTGTTGTTGTGGTGCAACAGCTAATGATACAGCGATATCGTTTTGGCGTCCGACTGATAAAAGACCAGGCTCTGAGCAATCATTACTGAAGCCGGTCCTCGCCCCTTCTCCCGGCTTTGACTTTGATTTGGATGCTATCAAGCCATTTGTTGTTGAAAATGATGTATCAGAGTCTGTGATCCCAGATCTATGTGCTGTCATTTTACGCCCTATAGTATCGGACATAGTATTAAACAATTTACGCCGTGATGTCTGAAGTAACTCTTCTTCCTCTTCCTCTTCTTGCTCTTGATCCCTTTCCATTTCTTCCTTGCCTTCAGTAGCACTCATTCTATCCATATTTTGATGAAATGTTCCTTGTTTAACACCATGTGCACTAAATTCTTCATCCTCAAGCTCCATAACAGTTGTCGCTTTCTTTGGTCTAACTGATCGCCCCGGTAATGAAAAGTCCGGCGGTAGCGGTGAGCTTGCTACTCGTTTCCTGGATTTAACTCCATTGAGGTGTGTTATTGTTGATACTGCTTCTGATGGTGTCAATAGTGCTGGTGCTGGTGTGGGTGAAGATGGGGGAGTGGTTCTTATTCGGTTTTCTGATTTAGGGGAAAATGACAAAAAGGACATGACCTTGTCCAACCTAAACGTCCTCTTGCTCTCCTCAAATGCCATCTTGTCTCGCTCCAACTCGTCGCGCTTCTTACCGAGATCTATGCAGGCCTCGGTGAATTTTTTCCTTTCCTTAGCCAATTCTTCGCGCTGTTTCTGGACTTTGGCCTCAGCTTCTTCTATCTCTTGAGCAGTCATATCAGAGCTATACGTACATCATATGCATGTTTTCGGGAGCGGATATATTGGACAATATATGTTTATAAAAAAAAAATAAAAAATAAAAAAAAATTATTATCAAGCTTTTTTTTTTCTTTTTTGTTTCATTCTCTCCTAATGTATACATACCTTCCCGCGTTCAAATTGAGATCTTGCATTCCTGCCAAAAAGTTACCACTTGTTAAATTATCAATCATTTTCTGAGCACCCTGAACCAGCAGAGTTGACTCCTCCAATTCCAATTGCATCTTCTCGACCTCCTTTTGAAGATCTTGAATCCTTTGATCTCGTACTACAATCTCGCTTGATGATATAGCAGGCTCCAGAGATGGACGGTGATCCCATTGATCACTCAATAAAGTTAATGTGTCTCGAATCTCTGTCTCGATCTTGTCCTTAATCATATCGAATGGAAGTCCGTATGGCGTCTGATTCAAAAAAAAAAAAAAAAAAAAAAGCTTTTTTTTAGACGTACTGTTTGTCGTTTTATAATATATCAAACTCCTGTTAAATAAACAAGACTTACAGCAACAGAATCCTTTAATGAATGTTTTTGGATCAGACCCTCCAGTTGCACATGAACTGTATAGAGTGTTCTACGAAGCTGTTCATTCTCTTCCACAATCTCTGCTTCCTTCGCTTGTTGTTGTCCAATGGTTTCTCTGAGCAGATGTTCCGTATCGCCCGTAGGCTGTTTCCCATATATTGACCGTGGTACAGGATTGAGAATCTTGATCCCTCCTGGTATTGTGGAAGAGGACAGCTGACTCCTATTGATTGATTTCTGTAGCTTCTCCTTGAGTACATGGATCTCTTGTTCCTTTTTCCTTGCTTCATGCTAAGATAAAGGGTTTCCCGAATCAGAGAGATTTTTTTTTTTTTTTTTTTTTAGCATTAGAGAAAAGATCAAGATTGATTAGCTTTTAGGATGGATGCATGAAGGTGACAGTAATCCTCAGTTTTTTTTTTTTTTTAAAAAAAAAAAAAAAAAAAAAAAAAAAAGTTCCATTTGGTCAAGCACTTACAGCATATTGTGTTTTGATGTATTGAAGATTTGCTTTCGCAGACTTTAGCTCTTCTCGTGTGTAGCGATGTTTCTCTGTCTCTGCTCTTAATTCATCTTCTAGTGCTCTACGATTTACAAACAATAATAATTAATGATATTTCGTCATGGTTAAAAGAGGAAAAAAATAAAAAGCTTAGAGTTTCGAGTACTTGAGAAATCCTTTTATTCTTTTATTGATTTACCCTTTTTTTTTTTTTTTATGAATTAATATGATGGAACAAAATACTTACGATACCCTGCCTCCTAGGATGTCTGTCTCACGCTCAGCTTTTTCCAATTGTGACTTTGTGGTATTCTGGTGAAAAGATATCATGTTTGTCAATATTTTGTAAGTTGAATAAGACCTATTCCACGACAAAAAAAAACTAGTTCATACCAATCTCTGAATTGCAGCATCATGATCACTTGAAAGTCGTCTCCAATTCAAATCCATCTCCTCTTTATGAGAGGTATCTTTCTAACGGTCCATGAAAAAAATACAACGTGTGGGGGTATTAGCGAAAAAAAAAAGGGGTGGGGTGGTTGAGATCAATTGCTATCGTGCAGCATTATCTCATTTGCATGAAATTTCCTGAACGGTAGAATATGAATATGAATTTTTTTTTTTCTTCTTCTTTGAGCCCAATGTACCAGATGTTGCTGCAAGATCTTGTAAAGGGCAGTGACGATCCTGGATGCATTTTGCTTATCCGCTTTCAGGAACTGAAGATTGGATGAAAACCCATAGATACTAAGCTGGTGGTTGATATATGCGCTCGTCTGATCAAAATTGTCCTCTGTACTGAAATCATCACTAATAAGACCAACGAAAAAAAAAAAAAAGTTGGTGTTAAAAAAAGAAAGAAAAAATCCCTCCTTGCTGTATTATTCAAACAACTCTTTCGACTCCAAGGATAAGTGTTGTCGGTCCTCAAAAGCTCTCACCCTCCAGTACTTTTAGAGTCAAGGACAGAAAAAATAAGAAGTAAGAGAGGAAAAAAAATTAAAATGAACACTTCCAAAAAGATGAGTATTCATGAATGACAACCGAATTCATTGCGTGAAATCGATCACCCAAACTTTACCCTGTGCCATGGTATAATGACGGGTCAAGAGCGGTCAACTTTTGGGTGAATGATGTATTAGGGACGTAGAAACTTTCATTCCGGTCGAGATCAGAGTCACATTGCCACACATCAGAGTCTGAACCACTTCCTTCTGCTTCCAGCACTGTAGACTTCATACGTGCTCTCTTTCTTTCTTCCTTTTTTTTTTTTTTTTTTTTTTTTTTTTTTCCTTGTTTCGATTTTTGAAAGGTGAAGGAGTTTTAGTATCGTATTGAAGAACTAAGATGAAAGAAAAAAGGAAAGAAAAGAAAAAAGAAACAGATAAAGCAAAAAGCTGAAAGGTAGGCCCGTTTTTACTTTGCTCAAGAGGCGAATGCAATAAAAGAGCTGTGAGCCGTCACGTGAAGTATAATGATATATATATACAAATATATTTTATTAATTCTATTCTATCTTTTTTTTTTTTTTTTTTTTTTTTTTTTTTTCGAGCTCCTTCATGGCCTATTAAATGAAATAAAAAGGAAAAATCACTCTTAAAACTTGAACACTTGGTCAGGGAGCTTGGAGACAGCATTGACCTTGGCATATCCAAGATCCTGAGTAATCTTGGCCATGGCCGAGACCATAGGTGGGGGACCGCAGAGCAAGATTTTGATGTCATCGGCAGGTGCGGGCATGTGTTCCTTGATCATCTCTTGGTTCACAAAGCCAACACCACCGGTCCAACCCTCAGGAGGCATGTTCAAAACATAGTAGACCTGGAACTGAGGGTGCTTTTTGGACAAAAGATCAAGCTCAGCCTTCAACAAGATGTCTTCTTGAGTGACATTGGCAAAAATCAAGTTGATCTTAGTCTTGTCCTCGGGATTCTTGA
Source organism: Lobosporangium transversale (assembly GCF_002105155.1). Taxonomy (NCBI): domain Eukaryota; kingdom Fungi; phylum Mortierellomycota; class Mortierellomycetes; order Mortierellales; family Mortierellaceae; genus Lobosporangium; species Lobosporangium transversale. Next base: position 387,102 of record NW_019028981.1, on the reverse strand, counting down.
CAACGGCGCGAATAATCTATCATCCCAACGCGTTGACATAAGAATGATTCATAGAATAAAGTTAGTTGAGTGTGTCGCTTATTTACAATGCACTATGGCTCTTCGGGATAAAGGTAAGCACTCAGCAAGGAACCAGTGATCATACCTGGAGCATGGGGGTGAGACCAGTACCGCCAGCAATCATGCCAATGGCACGGCACATGTTTGGTGTATAGCTGAACTGTCCTTTAGGGCCACGTGCATTAATGGTATCACCGATCGAGAGTTCACTGAACATCTTGGAGATGTTTCCTTGAGGATAAGACTACAATAAATAGAAATTGTTTGTCCAATGATTAGTGCTGAGTTGTAAAGTGTACAGTTTTAAACCGTTGGGGAGGAAGAAATAAATAAAACGTTAAAAGTCGTTTCTTACCTTGATGCAGAGAACAAAGTGTCCAACATCATCACTGCCGCTAGTGGGCGTGTAGCTGCGAGAGATCTCCTTGCCATTAATGTTAGCCATAATTGAGATGTGCTGTCCGATGGGCAAGTTCAGCATATCATCATCGTTAGGCAAAGCAAACTTGTACCTATTTGTTTTGACGATGGCAGGAAAAATATAGAATTGTCAGTAACGCTGGATTTTATGCCATGAAGTAGTAACATCCGATCATGATCCCTTTTACTGTCTGGTATAACTACGCAAAAGAATAAAACCAATGTGACTCATACATGGCAGTGTTGGGACTGACAGCCACTTTGTCAACCAAGGTGAACTTGCGGTACTCCTTAGGATCAAGCGGTGGGACTATTAAGTTAATTCATCCGAAAGGTGTAAACATGGAATCGCGAAATTAGTTAACGATCGGAGAATCATCTCTACGATGTAAATGCACAAAGTAAAAGTCTTCCATGCGATGTTCCGTTGGCACGACTCTATTTGTTTATGCTTACTTCTAGGACCACGCTTCTTAAACAAAAGACGAGCCCAAGTGGCGGCAACACCGGCAGCTACAAAGGGGATGGTGGAAGGGTCGACTAAATAGGCGCCGACAATGAGCACACCTGAGGCAGCTGCGATAGAGGCGTTCGAGAAGGTCATTGTAGGATGGAGGGGTGAAGAAGGAGGAATGAACAAAAGATGATGAGAAAGCACAACTAAATAGAAAGTTTTTTATGTTTTTTTTTTTTTTTTTTTAAAAGTCCACTCAAGTGAACAAAAGTACTGATCCACGCCACTCACTCTCTTGTAAAGTGTCCGGGAATTCTTCCTTGCGGAACCACATTCCTCTTTTCCCGCAACCTTCTTATTTGCTTCCCTTTTCCCCAATGCCGTTAGTACTTTCTTTGTCGGGACCCATTGCTATAGCTTTTCTTTCTTTCTTTCTTTCTTTTTTTCTTTCATCCTTTTGATCTGCTAACGGCGAGGATAAAACAGACAAAAGGCCGAATTGTACTTGGACAATTTGTTTTAGTCGGAACATTTAGTATAGGTACCTGAAATTTAGTGGCGCTACTCATAAACACAATGGTCAAAAGGTTGAAAGGATGTGTCCTCTCGTAAGCTTATAGCGTAGCTACAAATTAGACAATGCCATCAGATGTGCTGTGTGGCACCAAGCGCAACCTTTTGTCACACTGCACACACCAAAGGATGTATTACTGTAAATCTGTGTTTGTCTGTTTTGTCTGTTTTGTCTGCTTTGTCTGTTTGTCTGTTGGTGGTCTGAGCAGCTTTTCCCCCTGATGGTCCAAACAGACAAACAATAAGTATAGGCTATTTACTGCTTTTCGAAAGTGGAAAGCCGTTATGTGGCTTGTATAAGAAAGCAAAGAGGTTCAAAGACTAACAATAATGAGGTTTCATTCGCCAGACGACTTCACGACGAAATCAGAAATGGGCGCCAAACGAGAAAAGGACGTGGTAGTGGAGATTGGGAACTATTACGCTATCATAGGCAAGGATGGGCGTGAATGTAGGTTCTTTAAATGTCCATCATGTTTGGGTCAGTTCAAAGGGATTCAGGGGAGAAGAAAGAATGTATTCTCAGGCTGACAATTGCTCCTTTTTTACTATGAGCGCAGACAAAGTTGAAGTTTTAGGGAAACGTATAACAGATACAGAAACGGACGTCTATCTCCATTATGAAGGCAGTATGTCCGGTTTATTAGCATGGAGGTTTTTTTTTTTTTTTTTTTTTTTTTTTTTTTTTTCTTTTTGGCTCATAATGCGCGATCTACCCTTAATTTCTAGCGGACAAGCGGCTTGATGAATGGGTCGATATAACGAGACTTTTGCCATTAAGCACACAACCTTCAAATGATGAGATGTTGCAGGATAAAACTAAACCAGTATCAAGCCAGGAAGGCAGACAAGAAACATCGATCTCTCCGTCAGATACATCATCAGAAAGTCACAGACCGAAGCGTAAAATTGTCAAGGACGAAGTAGCATTACTTCTGGAGTCATTAAAATCAGCTGCACGCAAGGTATGGGCCTTGGCTTGAAAAATAGAACTGATTTTATGTTTAGAAATGATACAGTCTCAGCAGGCGTAGTTAACCTTGAACAGCCATTTTTTTTTTTTTCTTTCTTGCCATTCTCTGTCCTTACGCAACGCTATGGATTGGGAATAATCGAACCAGACATCTGGCGATGCTGGTCAGGAACGCAATACGGGCGGTTACAGCCACCATGGACATGACCATGATGATGAAGAGCTGCCGAGAGTCCGGAATGTTGAGTGGATCCTTTATGCTGGATATGATATCGCAACCTGGTATTACTCTCCATTTCCTGAGGAGTATCAGGACTGTCAAAGGCTATTCATCTGCGAATACTGCCTTAAATATATTCGACAAGTGGACAGCTTCATCAACCATACAAAAAATTGCAAACGTAAAAGACCTCCAGGCACCGTTGTCTATTCTAAAGGCATCAACAAGATTTATAAAGTGGATGGGAAAACAAACAAGGTAAATCCAGCGTATAGCTAATGATCGCATGACCACGCTGATGTTCATGAACAAGAGCCCAATAAAAAGACTAAAGACGAACTCATTTTTGGATTGGATAGCTTTATTGTCAAAACTTGTCGTTATTGGCCAAGTTATTCCTGGATAACAAGACACTATACTTTGACATTCATGGATTCCATTTCTTTGTCCTGACTGAGACTCGATCAGACCGTACTGACGTACCTGTCGGCTTCTTTTCAAAGGTAATATTTAGCAGTGTCTCTTTCCCCGCCAAAGGATGGATATGGAATCGAAAAAATGAATTTTATTCTTGGGAGAAAAATTTAATTTTTTTGGAGCTTAAGCTAATGCGCTATGACGCAGTTAATACCACAGCATATCGTAAATCGTCTACTAACCTAAAAACCCCTTCAATGCGGCATTTTATATATTATTATTTTCTATGTGGTGTTCTAGGAGATCGTTTCCTATGATGGCTACAACTTGGCCTGCATTTTGATTCTTCCTCCATTTCAACGAAAGTCATATGGAAAGCTCTTAATAGAATTCAGTAAGTGTATTTGCTGGTGGCTATCTCCAAAGTCTTCTTGAGATATTGTGCGGTCTAATAGCATTTTTTTTTTTGTGTTGTTACGAAGAAAAGTTTCTGATTTGGGTGCATGAACTTTTTCTTTTATCATCATTGCATAAAAAAAAAAGCTAAGTGAGTGATTTCCACATCTGTGTCTATAGGTTATGAACTGACTAAAATCGAGGGCAAAGTTGGATCTCCAGAAAAGCCACTTTCGGATTTAGGCAAGCTTGGCTACATGTCCTACTGGATAACAGCCATCCTCCGTGAATTATACCCAAAGCCATGGCCCGCAAAACGCGTCATGCTCCCTACTACAGCTCGGCGTAAGGGCAAATCTACCGCAAAGACGATACAGCTGGGTAGTTCATCTCATTCAGTGCAAAGTGAGCAGTCAGCGGTTGCGTCCACAAAGGCTCAAGGGAAACTGTTACCTGCTAAACAGGCTATTGAAGATCAAGGCCCTGGACCCATGGATGTTGATATAGTATCCCCCGTAGATGGGCTAGATAAGCCAATGAATGATGAAACCCAAGAAAACACCAATGAAGAAATTGCACTTTCATTGCGTGAATTGGCGGCGAGAACTGGTATTATGGAAGAGGATTTACTCGAGACCCTTGTGACGATGGGTTGGATGACTCATTGGCTCTCTCTTGCAGACCAAGCAGCATCTGCGACAGTGAAGAATGCCAAGCGGCGTTATCGAAAACTAATAAAATTTAATGAGCAACAGCAATTGTTGGAGAAGTATGGGGTAGTACAAGAGCCAGGGACCGCGGGTCAACAAGATGGTCACCGTGATTATGACAGTGGCCCGGGTCAGTTCCCTAACTACACCAAGCTGCATGTTCGTCAATTATCTGGTGCTAACGCCAGTGGATCGATCAATTCTGCAGTGGTGCGTGAATCAGCTGGCATGCAGCAACATCAGAGTGGGTTGATGCGGCAGCGTCTGACACACGAGGTTGATCCTGTGTCGATCCTCGAGATACCAGAGAGTGATGATGAGGAAAGCCAGGGAGATCCCTTTACTGAACAGTCGACGGTGGAATCATCCCTAGGCACATCTGGTTTAAAGGATGTAGCTGTTGTCACATTGGAGATGGTCAAGGACTACCAATATCGGCATAACATCCGGTTAGATCCGTATCTGGATTGGAATGCTATTGATTGGGTCGCGTATCGAAGTACGCTTGAGCAATGAAAAGAGGCATACGAAGAATAAAGGAGAGATCCGACCCCGTTGTTTTTTTTTTTATGAATCAAGTAATACCACACTTCATGCAAAAAAAAAAAAAAAAAAAAAAAAAACTATGACGACTGCTCGGTCCTAAACAACTCGCATCAACATTTCGATGCTTTGGTTTTGAGCTTCGCCTTTCAATTTATTATGGTTTGTGGAAACGCGCACCCGAGCAAAAGTGCTAATAATACAATGTACAATGTAATATGTATAATATGTACGTGTATGCACAACGTGGATATTTAAAAAATTTAACCATGCAACCCACAAATAAAGAAATAAAGATGTGAGGGACATCCATTTATTTGTTTATGACCATGCTGATGTATTGTCGTGTGCGTTTACGACATTTGGACTAGGCGTTGGGACCCGTATCTCCTTTAGCTTTCTATGCATAGGCTTGTTTGTCTGTCATCTAATGCAACGTGTTCTTGATGGTTTAGATGCCTCCATGGCAGACACATGATATGGAAAAGTACGGATGAGATGGGATAGACGAGACTAAACATGACGGGAAGGCAAACAAAATAACACAATGTACTTTGAAGACTAGCAATCACTTTCTCAGGATACTTGGTTGTGGTTTATTGCGCATTATAGTTAAGTCTTTTTTTTATTTACTATTTTTCTTAAATGCGGGTTCTCGTCCCGACTTGTACTGGACTTGGTTCCGGTCCGAGTGCTCTTTACTTAAGCTAAACATTGTCGTTTGACCAGTTGCTCTTTTATTTCTCTCTCTCTCTTTTTTTTTTTTTTTTTTTTTTTTTTGAAATAAAGACCGACTGATACCCAGCCTTTTTTTTTTTTTTTTTTGTAATGACAAAAATAGGATGTGCGAAGAATGGCGATACATGCATATAACAGTGCAGCAGTGCACCCACCATCTATCTAATTGAGGGTACTTTAGTAGGAGGGGGAGAGGGAAGGAATGCATGTGTACGGGAAAAAAGGGCCAAAGAGGCAAAAGAGGTTTGGTGATTTGCGAATGAGTGAATGACTCTTCACATGACAGAGGCCTACACATCAATTGGTATTCCTCTCTTCCTATGATGTCTTTAGAGATCTCGTGGTTGGGTTGGATGTGAATAAACAATTGTCGTTTGTATATATCCGAGATGTGTGTGCTCATTCACAGAAAAAGAATAAAAGAATAAGAAAAATAAAATATAAAATAAAATATAAAAAGGGAGTCATCTGCACGCGTAACTGGTCTTTCTTTCTTTAAACACTCTCTACACTGTTTCTCTCTTCTTGACTCCTTTTCTACTCTTTCTATCGTTATTGGCCTGTTTGGAGCACATGCTCTTCAATCCTTCGTCTTCCTTCCTCTCCGATTCCGATTCTGATTCTGATTCTCATCCTCTTCTTACACACCGTAAACCTACATTCTCGAACTCACCATTCACCTCTTTTCATTGGAAATACTATTTTTTTTTTTTTTTACTTCCGAACTCTTTTTAAACTCTTTTTAATCCATCATCCATATATCATCACTTCCCCTCCCAACTTCTTTTCTTTTCTTTCATACATCATTTCTATCTTTCCCCATTCATAAACTCCCTGAACAACTTTCTCTTTAAAAAAAGAGGAAAAAAATAAAATAAAGACAACCTATATATCTTCATATGTGGAGCAGGAGTGCTCATATATAGAGTCTCTTTTGTCTTTGAGTCCATAACTAAAGCACACATCAGTTCAACCTGCATCTCTTTTTTATATTTATTTTTTTTCCCGCACAATTTCCTCCCACTTTCTCCTTTCTCCTCGTCTGTGTCCTTTTTTGGCCAATTTCCCCTTCTCCTTCTTCCCTCACTTTCTTTCAAAAAAAAAATGCCTTGCCGTGCAGCTCCTCCTCCACCACCACCGCCACACTCGACCCTGGATCTTTCACCTTCTCCAGCATCGCTTTCAAATCCACTCGTCTACCGGTTACGAACGTGCTGCCTTCAAGAGTTTCTTCCAAAGGTGTCAATCGTCCAAAAAAAATCATCGACAAGACCCTATTGCTCCTGTTTCAGTTCGTCATCCTTCCATCGACATAACTGCGACAACAGCAGTACTTCCCACTCTTCTTCTTCTGCCATCCCTTCCAGTCGTCACTCTCGCTCGGTTGCAACACAATTGAGCCTATTGTTGAATGATGGCTCTACCAACGCATCAACCATTCTCTCTGCATCATCCGCTTACCATATCAGCGATGATTCCTCCCTTCTCGACTCACAGGAATCTACCCCTTCAAGTCTATCTACAATTCTCTCACGGTGGCAGCCACCAGCATCCAGTATCCCACTTACTCAATTGCAGCCAGCCCTTGCTCACCGTCTCCTTAAATGGGCATTATCAAAAGATCTAGTAAAATTGCCAATGAAAAAAGAGCAAGGACCAGAGGGCGCTAAAGATACTGATGTCGACACGGCTATCGATCAAACATTGGGAGACAATCAGGCTCAGCAACAGTCTACATCGCTCGCCGTTGCAGGGCAGGGTTACGCCACTGCTCACGATCTTGTATGGCCCGAAGGTGATTATTTCATGGCCAAAAAGACGTTCATCCGCGAGGGGGTTGCACATTTAAAACGTGGACGACGTTACATATTTGTGGAACCTGTCCTTGGTCCTGCAACGTCTTACTTGTACCCAAAGTGGACAGACATTGCCACAGAGGGCCCAGTCGACGATGCACATGATGCCGCTAGTGTAGATGATCAGTCTCTGTATGAAAGAGGAGCTCGGTCTGAATACAATGCAAGCATCAATACTCAGGGAAACGATGCAGCTCTTGAGCAGGAACGGGAGCAATATGAGGACGAGCAACAACAACAGCAGCAACAGCATAAAAATGACGATGTCCAAGACGTGCACGACGAAAATTTGTCCTCTTCGTCTACAGAGGAGAGGCAGCAGGAGGAAGGGGGAGATAAGGAAACAGACAATGGGAAAATGGATGACGAGACGGAAGACCGTGCACAGTCCAGACTAGCCGACAAAGGGGTGCTTCCTTGTGATAACATAGAACGTATTGAGAAGGAGGAGACAGATGATATCAGAGGCGACAGTAACCCTACCACTACTGCTTCTGCTGTTGCTAGCTCCACTACCAACAACGCTTTGGACAACGCAAACAACACAACTGGCTCTAGCACAAGCACTAGCACAAGCACAAGCACAAATGCCAACAGCACTAATTCCAATCCCTCGTCTCCATATGATGATGACACACATCATCGACATCACCATCAGCTTCTTCACCCATTCGAATCGTTGGAACCTTATTCGCCCCTCTTAGATCCATCTACGGATGGTCAGGATCAATTTGAGTATGGACTCTATGAGCTCCAGTACATCCCCAACATCCACCACCTATTGCCTCACCAGTTCCTGCCTACACGTGAGTCCTTCATTGTCCATTTGGATGAGGACCGTCCCACATTGGCTTCACCAGTTCCCATCCATTCAAAACGCAGTGAATGTCGGTGTCAGCTCATGATGCGCAAGGTTTTGATGCAGCGTGATCTTCTCCAGGTATGGCCTCCTGTTCCACCTGTCCGAACCCTTCAAGAGCGACAGCAAGAAGCCGAAGAAGAAGCTCATATGATGAAGATCAAGCAAAAAGTACAGATGCAAACCAAGAACTGGAGAGAAACTCTTCACACTCAAGTTGTCGCCTGCGGTTAAAAGAAAAAAAAAATCCCCAAACAGCAACTATCGCCATTTCGAAAACTGATACCCCTCACCGTCGATCCAAATCTCGTAATATTTTTAATTAGACAAACACTACAAACATACTCCTCCCTCAACTTGTAATAAAACCATATTGTATAACATTATAACATCATTTTACACCGTTATAAATATTTGTTTAATTGACGCGCTTTTTCTTTGTGTTCGCTTTGAGCATGTCAGCATCCAATTGACATTCTCTGTACCTCCGTAGATACTCAATTCAACTCTTTTCTTTGATTACTAAACAGCTCTCATCAATAACATTCTTCATAAAACATTTATTTGTTTTTTGATCGATATCGATGTTGATGATATCGATTGAGAGTAGTATTAGAGTGCATGCACAACCTTTTTTTTTTTTTTTTTTTTTTTTTTTCCCGTCCCTGTCAATCCATATTTCTAGTACCAAAAAGAAAGAGCAATGTCGTACTGCACATAACGGTCATTGAACCAATACAGAGTGCTTTTGCCCGCACGAATACATTCATGTATGCCTTGCATCTGAGCTTGCACCTGTCCCTGTGACTGTACCTGACCTGTACCTGTGCCTGTGCCTGTTTTAACACTTCCTATGACGTAGTTTTGATTGTTTTTATTTCTTTCATTTTTCTCAGTCAAAGATAATGAAATTAAAGGAGGAAATGAATCTCGCCGCTGTTGAATAATGAATGGTAATGTCTTATCTCTAACCATCGCTATTTTCTTTTTAGCGTCTCATAAAATGTCCGCCATTAAAGTCGTCAGAGCATTCAGTATTTGCAAATATTAACGTCATGGCAACTATGTTGTTTTGTTGTTCTTTTCCTTGCCCTTGTTCTTGTTGCATTTATTGAATGTCGCTTTGGTTTGTGTTCATTACCATGGCCCGGGCCACAACACGAACTAAAGACACTATACTTATCACGATAGCCTTTTGTTTGCTCACTGGCCGACGGCGGTAATGATGCTGGAAGACAAATTTTTGGCAAAAGTGGGACTTGCGCACGGTCAGAATGAGATGACATGGATGGCGATGGCTGCCTCTGTTGCCCTTCTGTTCCCTTGACTTGAATAGAGTTGCCTCTAATGCTGTCTGTAGATTTACCAATTGACATTAAACTCAACACTTCTGCATGATTGCCTTGAGTTTGGGCATGAGCCACGGTATGAATAGTTTCCCCATGATCACCAATGCGTTTACGAGGTTGCGCTGGAATGACATAATCTCTGTCCCCAACATGTTCTTTTTCTACCAAAGAGGAGGCCATGTCGCTCAACCCCATGACTCCCCCTTTTTCATCTTCTTGGTCTTCTTTTGTTCGCTCTAGAGCCAAACGTGCCATATCTGAAGGTGCTGATACCTTTCCTCGGGCTTTAATCGGGGCTTGTTGCCTTACACACGGTTGTGAATATTCAGCTTCCTGTATAGCTTGAAGAGATAATTATTCCGAAGGCATAGACGAGGCGCAGAGATAAAAAGAGAAAAAAAAATAAATAAAAAAAAAAAAAAAGGCAGTGTTAGAGCATGAGTGTGAATCTAGATCTGGGCGCAACGCCCTTCGCCTTTGCACGTTTGAGTGCTCTATGCTTAATTTCATGCTTTTTTTTTTTTTTTTCTTTTTTTCCCACAATGTTGGGAAATGATAAAAAATTCCGTACCGTTTTCACCTGCATCTTGGCTTGTGGTTGAAAAATTCATATTGATTGCCTTTTGGCTTGTTACAGTGTCTTCATGGTCCATGCTCTTGCTTGCACCTGTGCCTGTGCTCATGTTCTTATTCTCAGTTATCTTTGAGCTGACATCATCCTTATCCGGTGTTGCTACCGTCTCTATCTCGTCCTCAATCTTAGAACCTGTCTCTCTCCCTTTTGTTTTAGTCTCAGCAAGTGTCAACCATTTTCCCTCGGAATTTACTCTTGAAAATACTTGTTCATAATCTGTATATGTATTTGGCTTAGGCATTATCGAGACTAATCGCAACGGCGGTGTAAAAGTACATTTAGAAGGATCAGAAGGTAAACTTCTAGAAAAACCTTGATCCATTTGTAGGCGAGCCTGTTCCATGTCCCAGCTTCCATTCCGAATCTGGTGCTCGTTCTGCGCAAGCCAGTTTTGCTGCAGTCCTACTACACTTCCTGGACGCATCAGTCGCAAGAATGCAATTGCCTCACGCGCACTCATGTCAAAATGACGCATCAGGAAGACTGCTATCAGCGTACCTGTCCGACCTAATCCTGCCATACAATGGACTGCAATGACTCCTATCCCTCTATTCCTACTCTCATCATGTGACAGCGAGGCAGTTCCATCTGATTCATGAGCTTGCTTCACTTTACCGGTCGATGAGCATAGATGTTGCCTTTGTTCCTGTAGTCTTGTCTTTGCTTGAGATTGATCCATAATGACGCTCTCGCAAATATTTAAAAACTCTTCTACGATATACCAGGATGGACACGTTCCATCGGGGTAGATCAAGTCAATGTGATCCATTCCTCGTTTCCGGAAATGAGTCTCGTCATACGTCTTGTTGTTCAAGCGAACGATACATTGGACATTATGAGCTTCGAAGTAATCAAGAATGTTTTGAAACGATTTTGTTAGATGCACTGCCGCTTCCCCTGGCCCACTATTCTTAGTCAATGCTTCATATGTTGTCCTGTCCTTTGGCCCTGCAAACGCAATGAAGAACGGCGTGATCCAGTTAAAGTCGCCATTACGCACTTGTTCGTAATGTTCATATTCCTTTAGATCGAATCGATCCAACTGTAATAATCCAAGGTCGAGTGCCTTTCGAAGACCATGAAGACAGTCGAGGATTGTGAGGGTAAAAGTACTGGGTCCATAACTGGCATCACAGTAAGATGTAATCGGAGGATACACAGACTCTAAGGGTGCGTATGTCTCCTCCGGACTCATGTTGTGTAGTAACATCTATAATTTTTTTTTTTTTTTTTTTTTTTTTAGATCATTAGGAAAATGGTTTCATTCATTTGACATTTGTTACTGCTTTTCTTACCATGTAACAACAGATAGCGAAAGCCGCATTCGCGCGCTTTTCATCCTCAGGCTTTGTATACAGGCACAATAACTTTCCATTTTTACGGTTTAGCTACGATATAAAATTATGTGGAGGTCAGTTTAGCTCGATAGAAGGGACATCATTGTCATAACCTCATTAAATAAATGCTTATGTATGACATAGATCTGCGATAGTCAAGATCGTTGAATTACCTCCAACCGCTCTTTTAAAAGACAACAAAATCGGAATATGTCCGCAATATTGAATGGACCAAAGTCTGAAAAGAAGGGTGTGTACTGCAAATAATCGTCGATAGTCAAGAAAGTTGTCTTGCATGTGTTAACTTGACGAGTTGGTGTCCACATGAAGTAGAGACGATCTGTCCCCCAATAATGAAGTGAGTATGTGCATATATAAAGGAAGTGAGTATGTGCATATATAAAGGAAGGAGAGAGTAAAAAAAAGGTATAAATATTAATATATCAAATGAACATTCCATAAGCGAAACCAAATGATAGGAGTGTTATTTCTACCACCCGGAGTGCAAATCAGGGTTCTACCATTATTTCGGGCGAACATTATCGGTAAGATTTGCATTCCTTCTTTTTTTACCTTTAATAAATTCACAGACGTTGAACGCCTCACGATCAAAATGATCGAGCACTGGATGTGAACGTCGTGTGTACAATCCCGACTGTTTCTGTTGACGCTGTGAAGGCAAAACTTGAGTAGATATGTGTTTCAAGCACTTGGCATCTTGTGCTGATGCTGTGGCTTCTGTGCCAATTGCGGGGGCTTTTGACGTTGACGATCGCCACTGTGAACGTCGAAGGATAGGAAGACGCGGTGGCGGGGTAGAGGGGTGTTTCTTTCCTGCGACAATATTCAGTGAAGTGGTTGTAAAAGGGAAGCTGTTTAAACCCTTCATGCTTGTTGTCTGAAAAAAAAAAAAAAAAAAAAAAAAAAAAAAAAAAGAGCTGCGCGTGTGTCTGAGAATCCTGTGCAACACAACACCACGTGGAACTTTAAAAAGGAATGCTTTTGCAAAATGAACAAATGAGGGGAGCAAATGAGAATGTGAAATGATCATGAGAAGAGAACAGGAAGAAAGGAGAATATTTGTATCAAAGAGGATAAAGTGATCGACAAAACAATATATTCGCTCATACACACCAAATGGTCGGTCAATACATATTATATATCTGTATAAATAGTTATTTTATTTATTTTTTTTTGTAAATGGAATTTGGAACTATGAAGGGTCCATGCGTTATGACAGACAAGTCAATGCATAGTTACTATCTCTCCTTAAGTATTTGGTCCCACTCCAATCAACGAACAGAACTTGATCTATTTCATAGATTTATAATCGGACATTCTACAATGCACAGAAAAAAGTGTTTGTTCTGTGCAAAAGGAGCTCAGTATCATTCAACCAAAGTAGGGTGTGAGTCTCTCGCGAACACTGAAAACCAACCCGCTAAAATAGTTCAAGACAGACATAGAAGCAATTTATAATATCTCAACACTATATCCTGTATACTGTAGTTTTAACGCCTATTCAAATTATATCTCTTTATCACGGCTCGTTGCTATGATCTATTCCCTGGACATAAATGGCTTGGCTACCAAATAGCCCTCCATTTCGCGCTGGTAGTAAATGACCGACACTTGGAACTCACAACCTAGCGCTAGAGTAGATGATCGATACGATAATGTATTAGCACGAGCTGAGAAAGAAGCCACTACTTTACTTATAACGATAAGCAGTAATAATAACATATCATAGAGAGCGTAAGATTCGTTGTGGAAGAATGCTTTCTGAAGTACGAAAAGTATGTACAAAGAGAAGAGAAATAGACAGGATTGTTCATGACTTTTATACCTTTATAAACGAGAAGAGCGACAATGATACTATTTGAAAAATCACAAGCAATTCTTTCTTGTTTTCTTATTTTTATTTGAATAGTACCTTGTGGGTTAAGATCTTAGTACCGCATATAAAATAAAATCAAATAAAAAAAGGAGGGATGGGAATCATACTTATATACAGGGTGTGTTGAACAAGCGTAGGTATACAATGAAAGGAATGTACAATAATGTTAAAAAGCAAAAAAAAAAAAAAAAAAAAAAAAAAAGGAAAGAAGAGTCCTGTGTTGAACAGGCAATTACAAATGTCGGAAGAGATGTTGATGAGTGAAACGTAAAATAAAATAAAATAAAATAAAAAGGCCGCGTCATGGCTAGGAAAGAAAAAAAAAAAAAAAAAAAAAAAAAACTCTGAAAGGAGTGTGGCAATCATGAACATGAACAGGAAAGGGCAAAGGTCAGGGGCAACACGGTAAGCAGAATAAAACCACTCTATACACTCTCTTGTCCATTCAAAATGCTCCTCATAGCATTTTTTTTCCTTTTTTTTTCTCATCCAACTCTAAGATCAAAGAAACTGCTGTCTAAACACGCAGAGGTTGCTCAACGATCAGGGGCTCAACCTCAGGGCTGACCACAGTAGTCTCCTTGAACTTAGCAGTAATTTGGTCCATATTGGCTCCACTTGCCCCTGTGCGTACATCTATACCATTAACATCGCCGTCAGCGACAATAGTCTGCTGAGCCTGAAGCTTCAATATATCTTCCTTGAAGAGCTCAAAGATACCGTCCTTCTCGTGGTAATCATTATTTACAATGTTGACCAGATACCAGGTTTGATTAATGTTGTTCAAAAGTTCATGAGACTTGGAGTTTTGTGGATAGCATCTCGACCACTGTTCCCACAATGCAAAGGCTTCATCCTTCCATGCATCAAAGCTGGAGAGCTCAACAATTGTAGGCTGAACAACCTCGCGGCCCGGGAAGACACCCCAGGTGACAGCATTAGGCTTGCTACCGTTCGTATTGGTGTGCAGGTCTCCAGTCTTATTGATAGCCATATACGTGAACTGAGGGGACTTGGACAGGCGCATCTTGAGCTTTTCTAGAATTTCGGGCGAAACAAAGAACTCGAGGTAGGCTTTCTGATAGACATAGCCACCCTTTGGTCCCCATCCAACAATCTTGTCATCACTCTTAGCACCATTGACTGCGGGCTGTGAGTTGATTGTCAAATATCCACACGAATTGAGCTCAACAAGACGATCCTTGATGGTTCCAGACTCCAATGCTAGAGCCTGATCACTCCAGGGCAGTGTCAGAATCTCACCACAGCAAAACTTAACAAAGAGCTTGTAGATGTCCTCGAGCTTTTCAGGCGAGCCCCAATGTTGGTGCGCTTCTTCTGCTGTGTACTTTAAATAAACACCATATCGGTCAAGATCACCATAAGCTGGTGAGCGCGAGTCACCCCAGCGACCGTTAGGAAATTCATCCCAATTGTCTGTGCGGCTGATATATGATTTCGTACGATTGGACCAGAAAATGGGACGCACAGACTCCTCCTTGCGCTTCTCATCAAAGCTTGAGCGCCAAGGCATGTTCTTTTTGATGTAGACAGTCTTATTGACAAGACCTGCTCCTTCAAGGATCAAACGTGTGCTACGCTCCAAGTTGAAGGTGTAGTAGTGGATACCACAAGCACCGCCATCAATAAGCTCACGGGTCATCTTAATACCAACCTCTACACCAAATGCACGAATGGCTTGGTCATCATTCTAGAGGCGATGAAATGATTTAGAAAGCTGAGTTAGTGGCGCTCTTTGATTTTTGATACTATTGAATGTATTGTTTCTGCATACCTTAATGGGCTCAACTCCATCTAAGATCCATTGAGGGACGTGCACGCCGACAATATTCTTCTTGAAACTAGCATAGGCTTGGATAGGCATAATGCCAGGAATAATAGGGCAGGTAATGCCAATAGCACGACATTTCTTGACCCATTCAAAAAACATAGGAACATCAAAGAAGAGTTGAGTGACAATGAAGTCAGCACCAGCGTCAACCTTCTCCTTAAGATGCAACAGATCAGCCTCCATAGAAGGAGATTCGGCATGTTTCTCAGGATAGCCTGCCACACCAATACCAAAATAGTCACCATGGGTCTTTCGGATGTAACGGACAAGATCAGCTGCGTATGCCAAACCACCCTCGCAAGCTGACCACTCAGACTGACCATGGGGTGGGTCTCCACGTAGTGCAAGAATGTTCTGGTTGCCACAAGCGCGAGCTTCCTATAATTTCAAGAAAAAAAATATGATTAGTTGACACAATCTCTGTTTACAATTAATTTCGTTTGTTATTTTGCAAAAAACAACAACCGAATAGGTGACGCGGTGCAGAAGATGGGAGGTGGCAGGCTATGTGGATGTAGAGAAAAGGGCAGATCAACCCTGAAGTCGATCATTGATAACATTTCATATCTCAGAAAAGAATTGTCCGCTTGCACCCCTCTTTGTTATTTCACGTACACTACCAAGAACTTATGCCAATCCTTTTTCCTCCACCCACAATAGAGTATCCTTTTAATTATCATATGAAATAGGTAAAAAGCGGTGGGGTTACAAAGTTGTTGTTTTTTTTTTTAAAAAAAAAAGAGCCCCGCTACTCTCGTTAACTGTCATGAGAATAAATGGACTTTTGTTTCCTACTGTCCATGCTTTCTTCCAAACATTTCGGCAATAAAAAAGTGTATGCACAGTACCACCATATCACATCATTTCATCTCACATGGAATCACACTCCTCAGCAAATGAAATACCAGAGATTCCTTTCATCTATGATGTTGTGATTGCTTCCCATCAGGGACAGTCCACCTTAGCTCGCTCTTAGCCAACGAGAATATGCCCAGTTTATGCTTCTGTGCACTCATTGAACATTAGTGGGGTTGAGAGCGGAGATGAAGATTGAATCCATGTATATATAATATATATACTATCAACAATTGAAATCAAAGTTTTCCGATATCACTATTATATATATTATATGTGTACTTACTTTTAAGGCTTTGTCAATCTTGTCGGTTGGGTTATTGGTGCAGATCAAGTGCATGCATGTCTCAACACCATACACTTTCTGAGCATTCGATACGACCTCAAGTGTGGCTGCAGGGCGGGAGCCACCTGCACCCCAAGTGATATCAATGAACTCAGGACCAAGGTGGCACATTCTCTCGATGCGATCGTGCAAATTGACCATGCCCTATCGTAAGAAAAAAAAAAAAAAAAAAAAAAAAAAGAGGCAAAATAATTAATAACCTTTTTTTAATTTTTATTGTATGAGTCTGCTTTATCGTATTGGCGCCTATCCCTCGTCAATTGTAAAGACAGTGTGAAAAGGGGCATGGAGAGAATCATGTCAAATAGAGTTGCAGAAGATTGATCTTGTTATCATATTGAGTCAGTCCAATCAATGGGGATGGAATCCCCGTGTCATTTTATTCCTAAACCAATGATCCTTGCAAAGAATGGCAGTGGCAAAAAAAGAATGCGCAGTAACGATCATCTATTTCTGCTTTCATAAACATGGAAGCTATTTGCTGCGATCTTCAGCTACTATCCTTCTGTTTATTCCAATTAGTCATATAGATTGCTGTCATACTGTTTAAGTTCGAATGACTGTTTTTATGAAGAATCCTTCGCAGAAAGCCTTCTTGGTCAGGAATGAACCAAGCATGAGAGTGAAGCTTATATTTTCACGGGCTGAGTCACCAAAAATCTAGATTTGTCTCGATCTAACGATCTGACAGGGACTTTTTCGATGCTAAGAAAACTAGAGAAAATCATGGAGTGATCGTTACCTGAGCAGTCTTGGGAGAGAAGTACTCGAATGAGAAAGGCATGCGGCCTTCCTCCTGGCCCTTTTTGATACGATCGATGATCTTCATGGTTATACTGGTGCGATGATACGAAAGATGGACAGGACAGGGTAATAGAAAATATGAGGAAAATAATGGAATGAGGAAAAGAAAGAGAAATGAATGAATTGAAATGAAGGTGAAGGTCAGAGTGAGGATGAGAGTTCCAAAGAGACGGGCTACTTTGTCTTTTAGCTCGACCTAGTTGAGAATTGGAAAGAAGGGTGCAAGGAAACAGGAACAGAAAACGGAGCCTTTCTTTTTTTAAGAGCGCAAAATGCAAAACGGTTTATGTTGCACGTGATGCATGTTCGACCATTTGAAAAAATCCTTTAGGCCATCCTAATACGTTATAAGCAGCATTTCGGGAACAGCTCCAAAAACAAAGGTCAGACGATGGAACCAAGCACAAAGGGTTTTTGAGGGTTCAGAGCACGTGCCTGCCGAGCTCAATCTCTTCTAGAGGATTGTCACTCGATCCAGGAACCCATCTTGATTTACACATCGCACAACTCCTAATATCAATGACTGTGTGAGCGGCAGTGTAAAATAATCCAGTCGCGACAGGAACTTCAACAGGCAGCAAGGTAAATATCGGCATTTTAAGTATTGTGGGTAGTCATTGCATACTGTTAGCTAATGGCCATTCATTCCAAGTACGGTAACAAGTTAGCAGACAGGAAGCCTGCGTTGCTACACAGCTCCAAGAAGTATAGCTCTTACCAGACCGTGTTTGGGCTGCCCGGTCAACATAGCAATCAGATGATGGCCACGCCAAAGCCAAGATGCAAGTGTAAGGTCCGATCACAACGGACGCAGCATCCCTTACCTAAAGCAGTGAAGATGCGCTAATGGAAAGCGCCCACGCAAAGACCCAGGCTCCCAGCGAACAGGCTGTCCAGCTACCGTCAAAGAGACAAAAGCCGGAATAAGCAAACAAAGAGAGCCGTCCTGATGACGTGTCGACACAGCTTACCAATGTCATAGACAAACAATACCCAACAGTGACGCTTGCGGCTGGTACTATAAGAGTAAACGCAATGAGAGCTGCTAAAGGCAACGTCGCGATTGCCAAGGAGTTACCAGGAAATTGAAGGAGGCTTCATTATTAGCCGAAAGATAATAGAGGTCGTGGCTTGTTCTGGGCGCAGCTATTCAGCACATGAAGAAACAGTTGAAACATGAAAGCTGTCTAGGACCGAGCACCAGATGCTGACATGATCTGCTCACCCATCAAAAAGATAGGCACCCAGTCTGAAGAGGAAGAGCACTATGAGTATCCCAAGGAGGAGGCGGATCAAGCCTTATTCTCGCCCTTTCTCATGCGAGATATCCATACAGGAAAATGCAGAAAATGGACGCCTCGTTCACGAGCTTCTGCGCAAATGTCCTTCCACAATACCAAAAAACCCAAAGACATCTTCAGGAATAGCCTTGTTGGGATCCACAACACCTCAATTGATATCCAATATTAGGGCCTATTATAAAAGGTTGCGCTGACATCCTTGACAATGTACAGTTATTGTTGCCCTATATGGCGATCGTTGAAATCCTTGATCCCTCGATGATGTATCAAGAAGAAACAATAATATACTTTATTACGCTAGCTTGCGACAAAAGCCGAGAAGAGAGAGCTGCTCCAACATGCAGACGAGATCGGCTATACAAAGCCAGCCATTGTTAACTTTATCCGTTTGAACAAGTTATGTGGAGATGGCTACAAGCTTACACCTATCTTAACCATGCAGCAAGGATTCATCAATTATCTAGAAAGGGAGGTATTACCTCTGCTTTAGACAGACGAGAAGTTACATGCGCATAGCAAAAGCCTTACAAGGCACCAACACTGAGCCTCGAAAGGCATTAACGGGTGGTTGATGACTCAGGGACCGGGGACCTTGATCGCCAGCCTCCTTACAGCCGTGAGACACGGAAGGCTTGAGGTGGAGATCAATCCCAAAGGGGTATCAACCGTCCATGAGCATCATCTCTCTAGAAGACATGAAGTTTTATCTTAAGAGGATCAAGCATCGAGACTTTGATACCGCAACATGTGGCCAATATGGATAAGGTTACTATTCTTCTTTCACTTACCATTTTTATACCTTACCGTAGAGAGACTGGAGATTCACAAAGCCGGCGCGAGCGCATTTGGCAATGGCAGTAACCTCTCATAGAAAGCGGGCATGAAATGGAAGTGGAGACGCAAAATATTGTATGTTACAGTTATTCCGACAATGTCCTCTCAATAGGTCAGATATCCACGAACGAAACATTGGCGGTACACGAGGAAGCTTCTTACATGGAATGAATAGAAAATACGTCATTCCGATGTACCTTCCTTTGTAAGAAAGGTGGATAAAACCAGAATATACAAGTTTTAGCATCAAGGGGTATCCGGTCAGGTTAATCGCTCACTCAGAGAATATATCAGGGTTAGATGGGACTAAGATGATGCTGTACTATGTCAAAGTGATCACCTAAATCCCAATAACTATAGCTCATCGGATTCTTCATAAAAAATTGGAATCTTTACCACTACAAGATACCTTTCTTGATCTGCAAACTCATGCTTATTAAACGCGTCAGTTGAGTTTCAGAAGGGATTATGGGTGTCTGATTTTACTCAATGCTTCTAAAAATTGCAAGCCGAATGTGTTACGGTGTAGACTCGCTCTCATAAAAATTGATATGGGTTTGCGGATTTCAACAATAGTAAAATTATGATCACGGGATATCAATAGGATAAGGAACTGAAATTTTGTCTGTATGATAAAGATCAGCCGATAATGGCGGAAACTGTGAGGGATTAACTATGGCAGTCCATCTGCCATGCTCTTTGATTAGAGAATGGTAACAAAATATGTAAATATTTGTATTTGGCGAAATTTTCCTTAGGCGAGCTGTGTTAAGTGGATCAATTCGTCTGCTCCTGTTTTATCCAAAAATGGATCCGGAGCATCAAGCCACAGTCTTTTTTTTTTTGTGCCTAGCGATCCCTGGGATCTGATTGGCGGGCACGACCTGAGCTGATATCTGTTTGTACGAGAAAACAGCACCAGCGCACCTCACCTCATGTCGGTATTATACCAAGTCTATCTATGGGATGCTCTAAGGCGATACTAATAAGGATAGAGGAACAGAATGAGGCAAAGCGATGGAACGGGTGCGGGTCTCGCTTTAACTTTGAAGGAGAGCGCTCTTTGAAAAGAGATGGGACGATAGGCATTCTTCCTTTTTTTTTTTTTTTCTCTTTCTTCATCTCATTCATTTCCATTCTTCTTTCTCATCCTTCCTCCTAATTTTGCAAGGCAGCATGTAAGTATTAAAAAAAAGGACCAACAGGAAAATATGTGATTTGAATACTTCGTCTGTACTTTCCATTTTGGCATCTTCAGATCTCACAGATTATTGCTTATCAGGACCAGTTTTAAACAATCTTGAGTTATACATGTCAGTTACAAATGCTTTATTTTCATATGCTTTCCCTTCGATCCGCTCCTTAACTTGTAAGCAGGACGCTGGTGACTAGTGAAGGAAATCAAGAGTATTTCAACGATAATCTCTTCGAATAACGACAACTTCAAAAGGCTAGCAGCCTTCTTTGCCGTGGTCTTTGTGCAACAACGTAGAATATGATGATTCCAGCATGGCTCTGGCCATTTTTTTTACTGTACAACAATGAACAAATCAGCTATTCGCATAGCAAAGTGGATACACAGCAAAATACCAAATGAGAAATCAAATCAACCGTTGAACCGTTGAGGAAATACATTTGCTATTGACCAAAACTTCATCATTCATGTATTATAGTGTTGATTTTAATAGTAGTTCTCTTTCTCTCACAACCACGTAGGAGCAATACCACGATTCCGTACACAACACCGACATATCTGGAAGCCAAATGGCAATCCCTCTTCGAGGGCCGCAATGAGGCTCTAGTCACCCTTGCCATCCTCTTTATTTCACATGAGATCATCTACTTCACTCGCTGTCTCCCCTACTTGATCGCCGATCAGATCCCTGCTTTACAAAAGTACAAGATCCAGCAAAAGACTATCCAGAACACGGCTGAGAACCAATGGAAGGTCTTCCGCTATGTTCTCCTTTCCCATTTCATCTTTGAGTTGCCAATGATTGTTGGATTTCATCCTGTTGCTGTCTACTTTGGCATGGCCATTTCTACTATTCCTTTCCCACCTCTGTAAGTACCAATGCTCGCCTTATTTATACAAGCACTTATTGTAAAAGTTGAATACACTTCTCATCATTTATTTTTATTTTATATTTTTATTTTCTGATAGCACAAAGATGGCTGCTCAGGTTTTCCTCTTCTTTCTCTTTGAGGATTTCTTCCATTACTGGGCGCACCGCGGCCTTCACTATGGTCCCTTCTATAAGCATATTCACAAGCTACACCATGAGTGGTCTGCTCCCTTCGGTCTCGCCGCAGAGTACGCTCATCCTATCGAAGTCTTGATCTTGGGCACAGGCACCATTGGTGGTCCTCTCTTGTGGTGCTGGTTCTCTGGAGATTTGCACTTGATTACAACTTTGACTTGGATGACTCTTCGCCTTTTCCAGGCTGTGGAGGCTCATTCTGGATATGACTTTCCTTGGTCTACTCATAACTGGTTACCTGGTTGGTCAGGCGCTGAGCACCATGACTATCATCACATGGCCTTCACCAACAACTTCTCTACCAGTTTCAGGTGGTGGGATCACATCTTTGGTACTAACAAGAAGTATCTCGCCTACAAGGAGAGACAGAAGGCCCAGAAGGCTGTCGAGCTTAAGGCACAGCAGGCCAAGAAGGCTCTGTAAACTCTTATCTCAATTTTGTAGTAATTTTTTCCTCATTCACGTAGATCACATTCGCCATTTGTCATAATTAAAAAATAAAATATATATATTTTCGCATACACATGGTTATCATTATTATTATTAGAGTGATAAAAAAGAATAGGATGAAAAAAAAGAATAGGATGAAAAAAAAAAAAAAAAAAAAAAAAAAAAAATGAAGCATCGAGTTTTGCTTCGACGATCTATTAGCTTAAGTATTGGGAAGAGGAAGAGAGTTCGCGCCGAATTCTTCCGCGGCGGCTCAATGAATCCGACAGGTATGGCTCCACAGCCTTGGACAGTGCATCTTCATCTGTTGAACGACGCCCATTCTCTCTCGGATGCAATGGTGAACTACCAACATCATGCGAATGGTCTTGCTCAACCACCTTCAGCTGCAGTCGTTTTTTTATACGTGCGCTTCGTCTTGGTAAGGTCCCATTTTCGGCCGCGCTGCTATCATCAGCGTCGTAAAGGTCATCCTTTGCCATCCTGTATTCGGCTCTCGAGCCATCAATGCCAGCATCTGAACTACCACTACTGGATCGATAGGAACTCTTCTTATTCAATGGCACTTTTTGAAGTTTCAACACAGGGCCATCTCGAGTACCATTTCTGATGCCTGCCTCCGAGTTCTCTTCTCTAGTATAAAGCGTCTCCTCAATGAGTTCATCTTCAGATCTTTGCTCATCCTCTTCTTCATTTCCATTACGCTGACTCTTGATCAGAATGTCGACCACGAAATGAATCACAGCCAGGATACTGCTGACAACCGAAATAACAGCTGGTCGGCGGAAGAAATTACGGAGCGATGTCTGGGCTGAAGGCGGAACGACCGTATTGGCAAGTTGGGCAAATGCTGCTGAAGTAGGTGATGATGGCACAGAATAAGAAGCTGAGACCGACGAGTTCGTACGATCTACAGAAGTTCCTGCGCTTGTTACAGATGTAGCGGGCGTTGCGAGAGCGAGCGGTATTACTGTTCCGTCTCTCTTTAACAAGAATGGTTGATCACGCCAGTCTACTGTGGATCCTGCAACCGCATAAATATACAAAGGCAAAGCCGCAAGCTCACGTAAACTCCATGCCATCAAAAACCCTCTTAAATTATCAACTTTCACTCCAGATAGAGCCTGAAACATTGACAAATCAACCAGGAACCAAATAACAATATGAAATGCCAAAAAGTTGAGGAAATGAGTCTGCCATAGCAAGTTAAATCCATATGATGCCACCAATCCACATCCGATCATTTCAATGAATGGCTCCACAATCGTCGCTGCTGTGACGGTGTACTTGCGAATTCTTGTCCACCGTGCACGCCTCAAAAAGTAATCTGAAGGTGTCATGGAACCTAAAGACTGGTAGGCCAGATCACTAGTCATCTCATGCTTGTATCCCATGTTGAAGATCTCAGTTGCAATCAAATTATCTTCTGCCATATATTTCCCAAACTTTGCTAATCCGCCCACCCTGTCCAGGTCCGATCGACGATAGAGGCTGGATTTGCCTACAACACAAGATGCCAATCCAGTCCAGTTGATAAAGAGGTACATTTTAGCGTGTACAGTGCCCAAGAACATGAGTTCAAGTTCAGAACCGAGAGTTTTTGGTCCGACACCAAATGGCAGATGGTGGACGAGTCCGACGCCTGGTTTCATCATTTTGTCAACAGAGCGTCCCATGCATCCTGGATCTACGTAGACGTTCGAATCCTGAACCCATACAATGTCATATTTGGCACTCTCGTAGGCCCGGATCATATTATTGACTTTGGGATTGATGCCTATGTTTCTCTCCCCTGTATTGTCAGAAGAAAATAAAAAAAAAAAAAAAAAAAAAAGTTTGAGTATGAAAACAGGGATTTTTTTTTCTTTTGACATAAGCCCATGCAGTGCGCTGCCAAGAACCCGTCAACTATCCTTTTAATAACCTTAATGCCTAGGTCACTCAAAAAAATGAAGCATGTCTTCCTCAATAGCATGAGTATAAAGATGATTAAAAATGCTTGACATTCATCCTCTCTCGTCACCGCTCTCGCCCTGAAGAACCCAATCCATGTAGAAAGAGCTCAATAAAACCCCATCTTTCTCTAGAAGCTGCTGCCACTCATCTATCCACATGCCTTTGTGGAAGAATAACGTCTTTTCAATCTCGCAAGAGCTGCTCATAAACACAATATACACATAAAAAAAAAAAAAAAGAAAAAAAACATCCATGGCTCAATTGAAATGATTGTATCACTCATTTCTTTCTTTTTTCTCCCTTATTTAAAAAGGCTCCTGTTCCTGCTCCTTGTACTTGTTTTTGCTCTGTAATCTAATGTGTCACTTAGTTGCTCTTTTTGGCGTAGATGGAATCCTCTCTCTCACAGTGTGCGAGCAGGGAAGGAGAATAATGAATCATCAAAATTGAGAGAAACAAAAGCTGCACAGAGAGGGGTATGTCTTACCAATGATGAGACGGGCATCTACCCTTGGATATTCCTCCATAAGATCCTTGACAACCGCAATGGCCGGATCATTGGCCTTCGCAACTGAAAAGATTATTTCGAAACGTGGATAGTTCTGTCTAAAACTAGAAGCCAAGTTCTCATACATATTACAGTCGATACCACGCAGTGGCCGGATGATGGTGACTCCTGGAGCTTGTTCTTTAGGCAACCCGGAAGATATTGATCGTTTATGTTGACCAGAGTACCTCCATCGACTAAGAATACATTCAATTAATAATAAATACATTGTTAGACCCCTTGTTTAAACTCATATCAAGGCTCACGAATATCAACAGAAAAAGCCGATGATGCAACTATACGGGTAATCAGTTCTTCATGTTGCTTCGCATTGAGGACGAAGACAACTCCGACCTCCAAACTGCGCAATATTCAACAGCAACAACAATAAACAAAAAAAAAAAAAAAAAAAAAAAAAGGACAGCACGCGCGTCATTGACTCCTGGTGTTATGGTGTCACCTCTTTGCAATGCGATATTTACTGCAAAATGGTGTGCATTTACAACCAGCCGTTCCGCATTCTGCTTACACCTTGCTACATCCAAATATCACCATAAAGCTTTCTTTTTTTGTGATTAACCTCATGCGTGGCTCTTATTTTTAAGTGGTTTTTAAATGGATTATTAAGGTATTCTTCCGCCATTAAAACAGACACAAGAAAAAAGTTCCAGAGAGGGAAAAAAAAAAAAAAAAAAAAAAAAAGAGAGAGAGAGAGAGAGAGAGAGAGAGAGAGAGAGAGAGAGAGAGAGAGAGAGAGAGAGAGAGAGAGAGAGAGAGAGAGAGAGAGAGAGAGAGAGAGAGAGAAAGATGGAAAGTAAATGAAGCTTGGGTGTTCTTTTCATCCGATGAACCGATGAAAAGGAAGGAAGGAGAAAGGCTAATTCAACTCATTTACCTGATCATAATTGCACAGAATGCAGCAGTAAAGGAAAAGAACCAGAGAAAGATGGATAGAACCATACAGGCAAGCTGCAGATTCGAATGTCGCTCCCAAACAGATGGTCGATGCTGTTGTTGTTGCTGTAGTATAGCAACTGAGGAGAATGCAACCGCAGGCCCTCCTGCTACGTCGAGACTGTACATGAGTGCGAACTAATAGTAATAGCAGTAATAAACACTCCTAACGAGATTATATGATGGTATATGATGGTATTTGATGGTATATGATGGTATACGAGAGTAATTGTGAAAGATAGACAATTAAAGATGAATTGTTAAGTTTTGGTATAAAGGTGTAAGTGTGAATTGCTCCTCTTCTGATTCTAGATTGTCATAGAGGTATCAAGTTGTGAAAAAGAGGAAAAGTTAAGAATTCAGAAGGGAAGATGAGATGAAGAGCTGTTGGAAAGAATGAAACCGAAAGGGTTTTTCAACTCGGGGCAAAATACCCCGAGAACGAGTGTGATGTACACAAAACACTGCACATGCCCACATCTGGGCGGCGTAAACACAAAATAGCCATCCCGTGTCTCCTTCTGCATTTTCTGCCCGAGATAATCATGCTGCACGTTCCGCTCTTCATCATCAAACAAATAGCATCAAAATGAGAGATGTCGGAAAAATAGTTTACGAGCAAACTGAGTGCTTATTTCCAGTTGAGGATCGTGAAGGATGAATTGACGGCTAATTATTTATTTTATTTTGTTTTTCTAAGCCGAACGCTTGGCAACCTCATTCTTGAAGACTTCGACAATGTTACCATTTTTAACACCGTCCTCCAAAGTCTTGCGAACTGCCTCAAGCTGATCCAAGCCCTTGGCTCCGTCTAAAAGAGCATCCAACCTCTCTAATTGCTGTTCAACCTGTTCAGGAGTGGCTGGTTCACTTGCTGGTAGGAAGTAGTTGTTATCCTTGATCAATGCCTTCAAGTTCTTCTTCTCTTTGCGGACAGCACGCTTCAGCAATTCTTTGTTTTTCTTGGCATCCTCACGGGAAGCCTTCTCTGCCTCCTCAGCAGCAACACGGGCAGCCTCAGCAGCAGCAGCAGCAGCAGCAGCCTCCTCAGCAGCCTTCTTCTCTGCCTCCTCCTTCTCGCGACGCTTAGCATTACGCTGCTTGCTTGCCTGCTCCTTAAAGGTCTTGATACGAGGGTCAAGTGCAAAGGCCTGGTCAACAATCTCACGCAGACGAGCATTATCTTCTTTCTTCAACTTTGCACGCTCAGCCTTGTTCTTCTTTTCAAAATAGCGTTTATCATCACGTGAGTCGTGACCCTCGCCATCCTCTTTGTCCATCCACTCAAAGGATCTCCACGAATCAAACTTGTACCAGAAATTATAAAAGGACTCCACTTCCTCCTTAGTCGATTCCTCATTGCCTAACATAGGAACAGGATGGATATTAGAGAAACGAGCTTCACGCTCAAAGACCGGTCCCCAGGCTTTATAGAAATCGAGCTTGCTCTTGGGGTTTGGTACAGAATCGGGGACATTAGGATCAACAGAGTCCCACTGACGACGCTTCACAGGGTCCATGAGTGTCTCAAAAGCTTTCTGGATACATTTGAAGAAACCATCGTCATGAAGACCGCCATGAGCAGCTTTTTTATCGGGATGGTGGCGAAGAACCTTCCTGCGGTGAGCACGACGGATCTGGTCCTCAGTGGCTTTGTAGCGCAAGTGTGAGAGACCCAAGACAGCATACTGGTCTTGATCCTTCCAGTCTTTAGGATCACGACGGAGCATGGCAGGATCCTCAGGCTCATCGCCCAAATCAGCATCGTCCTGCTCATTCTCAGCAGCAGTCTTTGCAGCCGCCTCGGCTTCAGAAATGACCTTTTCATCCTCGGAGAAGGTACGTGAGTGAATGTGGCGGCGTGCATGAGCAAGGAAGTGGCGACCCACAGGCTGAATGCTGGCCTTTGTGGGAGCAGTGATCTTGGCGTGAAAGACTGAGGTCTTATCAGCCGACCAAGACTTTGGTGGCGAAGGAAGCAAGAAATCAAGAACCATTATAGGGACAAGAGTGACAACGGTTGAGTGGTATAGATGAAAGAACAAGATCAAGCAAAAGAGTTTCTTTTTTTTTTTTTTTCTCTAAAGGCGTCACTAGTCACGTGCATAATGTTTAAACTCTAATCGTAATAGTCTGTTTGGGCGCCACCATGAACAACATCCAGAACCTTGTAAATGCTCTTAATTCCTCCGTTAGGCTGGCGTTTGAAGATATCTTGCACTGCTGTAGCAATATTGTCAAAGTTATCAGTAGCTAATACCAGAATGGTCGGGCCTGCACCGCTCAAGCAAATACCAGCAACTCCAGGATAGGTCTTAGGAGTGATTTCCTCAAGCATTTCTGACATTCCAGGAATCTAATACGTTTTTTTTTTATGGCCACCATTTTGAAAAAAGTAAGTTCCTTGTTTCCATCTACTCATAACACGCTCCGAAAGTAGTCAACAATGCTATAAATAGCCTTTCGCTTCCATTAATACAGTACCAAATGCTTCCTGTATGGCTGGTGGACCTTATCAGCCATTGCCTTATGAATCAAGTCAGCGTTGACAGGCGTACGAGATAATGCTGCGGTCAAAACAGCAATGCGCTGCAAGTTATAGATCTAAATTTCAGAAGCATCGAGTAGTAGGGATATCGAGATTGTGTTTAAATTAACACCACATACTCAAGCCAGTTAAAATAAAATCTTGATCTTGGGAAGGTACTATCGATAGGAAAACTTACAACATCTGCACGCTCATACACGTCTGGTAGGACAGCTCTAGCGTCCTCGGTCGCAACCTCAAAGTCGGGGATGACTGCAATGGCTTTAATTTCCTGGGACCATCCAAGTTGAATATAGTGTCCGATATCTGTAACGGGTGTCGGTGGTTGTGCTGCTCCATTCCTAGTGGGCTCCGATCTAGGGATGCTGGCAGGCTCCAGTTCTTCAGGCCCCAGCTCTCGCAGGAAGCTCGCAACGAAACCACCAAACAATGCTGGTGCCACATTGTCAGGATGACGTTCTACCATCAAACAATAGTCCAGCATACGATCCTTGGTCATATTCAAGTTTCCTGCAGCATTGGCTAGCACTACACCAGCAACGACGGCCGATCCAGAGGAACCTAATCCACGGCCCAAAGGGATCGGATTGGTAACATGGATCTTGAGAGGGGGTAGTGATGTGATACCATAAGTTGAAAGGACATAGAGAGCCGTCTTTGTAATCAAGTTTTTTTCGGCAACCAAAGGAACATCCTTGGCACCCTCACCCTCATATGACATCTGCAAGGCAGATCCATCGGGCAGACGTTCACAGTCAAGGGTGAGGTACAAAGAGAAGGCCATGCCAAGGACATCGAAGCCAGGGCCAATGTTAGCTGACGTTGCTGGCACTGAGATCTTGAACTTCTTTTGATTAACCATGGCTCAATTACAGGAATGAAATGAATGTTGATTCAAAGAAGTGAATGAGTCTGAAACTAAGGTCGAAAAGGTTGCCACTGGATCGGGTGAGGGAGCTGGAAAGGGAAGAAAGAAAAGGAGCGAAAGAGAATTGAAGCTGATAAAGGCGCCTAGCGTCCACAAAACCTAGTCATATCTTGAGTCACCATGGGTTTCTCACTTCATTTGGTCAGTAATTCATATAAATATTTTAATCAAGGCGCTGATTTGGTGGCTGATTTTGACAATTCACCGCTTTGACGGGCAAAATAATTGGCCTCCAATACACTCGAGACTATTCATAAATTACTGACCCAACAAGACGGATTCTTCCCGTGCGAAACGAAAAGGCACAGGATGACTTTGCGCTGGGATGTGACATAACAAAGTTCGTTACTGCAAGCCAAATATCACAATCCGGTCAAAAAGAATAACTACACCTAATACAGCATTCCGATAACTCATGGGTGCTATTCATCCTAAGACGCTTGATTCGAGGGCCTCTTCATCTGTCAAAATTCATTTCCGTCGAATCGATATCAAGTTTATATCAGGAACACAATTGTACTCGGTAGTAGAGCAGTCCGGAGGCTAAAATGTCTGATATGGTTGGCGAGAATAGAGTACAAGACCATTTCATTTCATTTTTGACGAAGCTGTAACAATAATGACCTAAGTTATCAAATAACAGTATAAAATAAATAGTATGACTGGTAGATTATGAAATAAAGTGAGAGTGGATGGCTAAATATTATAATGGACTGATGGGCAAGGAACGGCAGATCGATCACTTCCGTCAGGATTCAACATAAAAAAGGTGTCAGAACAAACTAGTGTTTGAGGCCTTATTGTTTGAAAGCGATAAAAAACTGTGGAAACCACTTTTGCGCTATGTCAAGAGTTTAAAGCAATGATGACAAATAGGCACAGTTGAGAGACCCTCTGGAGAAAGAAGACCAATTAGTTTGATAATCCTGTGCAGTAAAATAAAATGACAGTTCAGTGCTTAGCCCAAATCGACAGACATATTTATGGTTTTATTAAAAGCAAGATCATTCCCTTTCAAGCATAGTATACCCATCTCGGTCTTTCTCTGCGGTAAGTCTAGTTCAGGATCAAGAAGACACTGTAATTCCTTTCAGTTAG
Source organism: Lobosporangium transversale (assembly GCF_002105155.1). Taxonomy (NCBI): domain Eukaryota; kingdom Fungi; phylum Mortierellomycota; class Mortierellomycetes; order Mortierellales; family Mortierellaceae; genus Lobosporangium; species Lobosporangium transversale. The sequence goes on along the minus strand of NW_019028981.1, from coordinate 356,932 downwards.
AGTTAAACATCCCAATTGCCTAGCGTTGCAGGTATGGTTGTAGGATAGTGTAACCATCATTCTGTGATCAGTGAGACCGAAGATACCTTGGAAGGAGCCGAGGTACAAATTAAATGCTCTACAGAATAAAACCACTCCATGTCTCTCACATACACTCTAACCGCCTTCCAAAGTATCCTCTGGCAACATACAGCAGAAATACGATCATTATTAACTTAAGGCTTGACTAATTCACGCCATAGCGCACAACACAACCGCTTTATATACGCGAAGAGACAGTATCTATGTATGGAACAAAGAGTGCCACTCGCGACAAGCACAGACACAGGATTACGTCTGGGTCAGATCATAGCGCTAGATCGTGGCCAGAGCAGCATCTTTCCCTCGTAGTAAGCCAGTGTGGCTCAAAGAAAGAGCTGATTTTTAGAAACACTTAATGTGGAAGCATTGTGGAGTGAATTCAATTAAAACACAGCCCCCCACTCTCACTCGAGTCTGAAGAAACAAAAAGTTACACGCAATTTTCATTGATCATGGTTTGGTCCCTTTTTCTAAAAAGGAGCTAACCAATTAAGCCGAACGAGTGACCTTCCCATGATGGCAACTCTGAATAAAGACATTTATCATATTAGGGCAGTTAATTATTATGTAAAATTACTTCTCCGAATTGATGAGGATAGCTTTGACAATATCCTGCGGCGGGGAAACTTCTTGATGGTTCTTGCCTGTATAAAATGCCGTCACCCAAAACTTTTTTTTTTTTTTCTTTCCTTCTCAAGAAATGAAAAACTGGTACATGACTTTCTCACAACTTCCCCCAACTCATTCCGTTCTCGCGTTTTGACTCATCCAGAATCTCACCCCAGTCTACATTGTTGTCCATGTTAAGGTTGCACAATGACTGATCGAACATCAATTGTGCACATTAAAGCAGCCGAATCTGGCAACGACTTAGGAGATCTCAAAACGACGATAAAGAACCCCCAACAAAATAAAAGTGGATCCGATGTTAGTACAAGGCGTTCAAGCATTGCTGCTGGTGCACCGACCCTTTCAAAAACCGAGACTGTGCTATGTGGGGCTACCGCAGGCGTAGTCTCGCGCTTTGTCATTGCTCCATTAGATGTCGTCAAAATCCGCTTACAAGTAAAAAACTATTCTTGATAAAACCGATGATTGTCTTGATGGTATCCTTTTCAATTTTTAACATTTTTTTCTCTTTTTTTTTACTATCATCTTTTATACGGACAATTATTAGATGCAAACACAGAGAAAGGACCTGTCCACGATTTTAAGGCGGACTTCGAGCACAAAGATTGAGGACGCTTTAATATCAAACATTGGAAAACAGCAACAGCCAAAGTACAGGGGCATGTTTACAGGAATGGCTCTCATCGTTCGAGAAGAGGGTATTCGAGTAAGTAAATCTATCCAATCATGATTCTGGGACCGCATCCTAGTCTTTTGTGTAACTATCTGTTCTAACAGTTTGATTTCAATGATGTATATGCATGACAGGGACTCTGGAAGGGCAACATGGCCGCTGAGTACTTATATCTCACATATAGCGGAATCCAGTTCCTTGTATACCAGCAAACCAAAGTTATTCTTAATAAAACAGCAGAGTTGTCAACTCAACAAGCAGCCAGTGCAACCCCTAGCTCCACAACAGGGTCATTGATCGCTGCCCCCTTTGGTGTGGTCTCTAAGCTGACAAGCTCCGCAGCTGTACAATCATCCATTGCAGGAGCAAATGCAGGTATCATAGCTACAGCATGTACATATCCCTTCGATTTACTCAGGACGAGGTTTGCTGTACAACGGGATGTCAAGGTAATGCCATCGAGTAGCCTTGTGTTAATTCTTTCAGCTATTACATTTGAAATTCATTTCTTATTTTCCTTAATTTGTTGACAAAAAATAGGTATATACAGGGATCATCCAAGCTTGTAAACACATCTACCGCGCAGATGGTATTCCCGGGTTTTACAGGGGCATGTCTCCAGCATTGATTCAAGTGATTCCGTACATGGGCATTATGTTTGGATCTTATGATACACTCAAACGCATTGCTGTCTGGGCCAAGCAGAGTACCTCTAAGACTGATCAAAAAGGCCCTTCCAAGCCAGCTGGGCAATTTCTTTTGGGTCTAGAAGATCTATTGTGTGGTGGACTTTCAGGAGTGATCTCTAAGACGGGTGTATATCCGTTGGACATGGTTAGGAAGCGATTGCAGATCCAAGGGTCTGAACAACTAAAGTCCATAACTAAAGATTACTCACCACCCACAGGAACAAAATTATCGAGCAATGGACTCCCTTCAAGTGTATGGAAATGTATGGTACATATCGCAAGGACGGAGGGCTATTTAGCCTTATATAAAGGGTTGCTTCCAGGGCTTGTCAAAGCGGCTCCTGCGAGCGCAGTGACCTTTTTAGTATTCTCACAGGCTGGCTCGTTTGTGGAAAAGTTCCGTCAAAGGCCATAAACTTCGCATTCGATTGCACGTAAATTATACTGAATAAAAAAATAAATAAAAACTCACTCATATCACAAAACGCTACTATTGCAAGGTATAACCTGAGTAGTGTAGTTGTTGGATGACGCGTCAATTTTATAACAAACACAATTTCGACGCGTTTTGAATGCCTGTTGAGCTTTTACTTACAAGTGAAGACCTTGCTAAGATTGATTCAACGCGTAAGGTTATTGTCATGACGCGTTCAGCTTCTTCCCATGGCCGCATAAAACATCAAAAAGGTTGGAGGGCGTTATTTTTATGCTGTTTACTCATGGTTTCCAACCAGACCAGAACAGTGCATCACACAACAAAGAGTTCAGACGGGAAAGAGCCAAATGGTTTTAATTCCTGCAAAAAAAAAAAAAAAAAAAAAAAAATACGAAAACCTGTCACCAACACTTTTTGTGGGTCACTCAATTCTAACCTTTGCTCATCATCCTCTCCATCATTTCTTTACTCTAAAAAAAACTGTTATTCCCGTGGCCATATCTAAACACTGTCCCTAAACAAGCACATAAAAAAACCTATACAAACTCACATTGATCTGGATACATATTCAGCATGACTACAGAGGGCGAAAACTCGTGGAAGTTTGCACAGTGCTTCGGGGACAAAGGCGAGGTCGAAGATATTACCGAAGGTATGGTGACCATACCATCTTACTCCTTCTTCCTCTATTGCGGCCACTGCGTAAACTGCTCCAACGCCCTATTTAGTCATGAAACGAGAGCAGTATGTTTTTATGGAAGTAGACGGATGAGATGGATCATTTGATTTGCTTTTTTCTTGCCATAGAAAAAAAAAAAAAAAAGCGCAAACACACACTTGCAGATGGTAACCATCTTGAGAACAAAAAGGCTCAATAGCCTTTTTCTCCATTACGGAATAATAATTATGAGGAAGATTCTGCTCATCAGATCCTGTCAAACACCACAGCTGACAAACTTGCAAAAAAAAAAAAAAAAGTGATACTGAAACAAGTGTTTGCTCAGCTGGACAACGTGAATGAGCACAGGGTCACTCCATTGAATCACGTCTTTGATCAGAAGAGCATAGCTTTCTTTACAAAATCATCTGGACAACTTCTTTACAGTTTCCATCCTTTCGCATCGACTGTATTTGCGATTGTGGGAAAACTGTACCATTGTTGGTATCAGTGCGCTGTGTGCGTGGCCTCGAACTCGCTTTCTGTGTTGTAAACTCAACTGCACAGTCATTCCTCTTCTCACCCACGTTTGAAAGGGGTCTAGGGTGCATAAAGTAATAACTAATATGTAATGTACTATTTGGAACCAGACGCTTGGAGTCTCGGCATGATCACTTTTTGAGCATGGCTTGCAGCCAAGCATTCCCGTTCGTCTATGATCCAATAATGATGATAAGCAATGAAGAGTACAGCAGAGAGCACGTCAGCTATACATCGAAGAATTGAACTGGCTGAAAACCTGCATCAATAATAATAATAATAATAATAATAATATAGACGATAATATTATTGGATGCGCTTAGTGTACCTCAGAAGGCCTATGATCATGGTTTTAGTCATGTCAATACTAACTTCCTGCCTTATGTCTCATTCATTTAGCTGATATCATTTCAACCGTCGAGTTTGACCATACTGGAGACTATCTTGCCACCGGTGACAAGGGTGGACGTGTAGTTTTGTTTGAACGAAATGAAAGTGTATGTATCATGTCAACATGTGAGGTGCTTTCACAGAACTGGACACAGCACGAGACTGATATGGATTCCGTATTTTTGAAATCTTACTGTAGAAAAAAGGATGCGAATATAAGTTTCATACCGAGTTTCAGTCCCATGAACCAGAGTTTGATTACCTCAAAAGCTTGGAAATCGAAGAGAAGATCAACAAGATCAAATGGTGCAAGCGTCAGAACTCTGCCCACTTTTTGCTTTCAACCAACGGTATGGACTTGTTGATCCACCAATAGCTCAATGTCTATTTAGTTTATGCAGCAACTAAGCATCAGTCACGATACTGTTTAACTGAGAATAGACAAAACGGTCAAGCTCTGGAAAGTTTTTGAAAAATCCATCAAAATCGTAGCCGAGAATAATCACGGTAATGGTCAGCATGTACCTGTTCCAGGCACTCCCCTTAGGCTTCCCAAGTTGACTCACCACGATACCATTGTGGCAGCCGTACCACGAAAAGTATACGCCAATGCCCATGCCTATCACATTAACTCGATTTCCATCAACTCGGACGGTGAAACCTATATCTCTGCAGACGACTTGCGCATTAACCTTTGGAATCTCAGTATTAGTGATCAAAGCTTCAGTAGGTGCCGAAATGGCTACAATACAAGTTGAAAGAAAACAAATCTGCTTTTTAAGCATTGAAATACCTAATCAGCAATCTCGCTCATTGGCATAGACATTGTGGACATCAAGCCTGTAAATATGGAGGAACTGACAGAGGTCATTACAGCAGCAGAATTCCATCCTGTTCATTGCAACCTCTTCATGTATAGTAGTAGCAAAGGCACCATCAAACTTAGTGACATGAGAGAATCTGCTCTATGTGATCAGCATGCCAAGTGTGAGTTAATTATGAAAGGCCGATACCCGTAATATCTCAGATCCGGAATAGTAATGTTAAAAGTGTCTATTGCTAATGTTTTCCCTCTTATTGCCAATTACAAAAGTGTTCGAGGAAGAAGAGGATCCTTCGAACAAGTCATTTTTTTCAGAGATCATCTCATCGATTTCAGATGTTAAATTCAGCAAAGACGGACGATATATCCTCTCGCGCGACTATTTAACATTGAAGGTCTGGGATATCAACATGGAGAATCGACCTGTACAAACCATCAATATCCATGACCATCTCCGCAACAAATTGTGCGATCTATATGAAAACGATTGCATCTTTGACAAGTTTGAATGCAACTTTAGTGGAGATGGAAAGTATGTTGTGTCGTGCTTCTAGGTCTGCTCTATCACTGGAGAAGTAACATGCAAAACATGCGACAGCATTGTCGAGACTAATTAGCTTCCATTTGTACTTCTATCTTGCCTTGTAGCCACGTCTTGACAGGATCATACAATAATAACTTTTATATTTATGATCGCAACGGCAAAAGCGATGTGACGCTCCAAGCTGACAAGAGTGCCTTTAAAGCCAAGCGTGTGGGCTCCGCCAAGAATAAGATGATGCCCCGAGTCAACAACAGGAACGGCAAGAAGGAAGACATCAATGTTGAGACGATTGATTTCACTAAGAAGATCTTGCATGCTTCTTGGCATCCGAACGAGAACTCGATCGCTGTGGCTGCGACAAACAACTTGTTTATCTTTACGTATGAGCAATAATGATTCTATCAGCACTGACAACTTTGCGTCACATTATCCACCAGCACGATACTAACCTCAATTTTATCTTTCTACATTTTTTCCATCGATCAACTATCGATCTATTTCACTTCATAGCGAGTAAGTCAAAATGATCACCGACAAACAACTTTTAGCTGATTTGTGGACACGCGTCCTAAATATATTATTCTACTCTTTATTTTATTTTATAAAAATAGGCTATAACTTCAATGCGTTTATTAGACTATTTAGCAAGGATAAGTTACATTCTGCTGTATCCCCCTATTCCCCCTATTCTCCCATCTTATCCATCAGTCTCTTCCCTGCACAGCGTGCTCCTTCACATTGTACATGTCTCCGTCTCTCCAAACTCCTATTTTTCTATCGTAGTTATTGGTATTAGCAATAGTCACCGGGTCGACCGGCTTTTACGTAGTCTGGTTCGTTTGTGGTTTGTTTTCTGTAGAGAAGATAGTAAGAAGCAATAAAAAAAAACCTGCATTGATAGGTATCACGTGCTCATCAGACCGGCATGGGGCTCATAGGGTCAATTTAGTTAAAGCTCCAATACAGAAAAACTCCTTTAAAATTCTTCCATCCATTCCTTTTTTTTTTTTTTTTTTTTTTTTCTCAAGCACCTTTCGGTCTGGACATTTTATCATCCATTTTATCAACATTCAATCATCGTACATCTTAACCTGAGCACATACTGAACGCAGCATGAAAAATTGACCTGACCCCCTTATAATTGAAACACAAGTGGAAGACATAACAAACTGTTTACAAGGCAACTTCACCATCAACCCTGGCAATTCACTCGCAGTTGACACTCTCGGGAGCTCTTTGCCTTTTGTTCTTCAATTCGGGCCTCTCAAATAAAGTTCAGCTCTTCATTACGCTACCATACACCACCATACGCCATTACCACCCCTCGAAGACACAAGGAAAGGGATAACAGGTAGAATAGAGTAGAATAAGCTTTGGCAGAACAAAGAAGACATCATAGAACAGGACAACGCTTCCAAGTTTGTCCATAAACAGAAACAATGTAATGTGAACGCGTCTTTAGTTTCACTGTTGTCTCAAAAGTACTACTGAATAATAGGATATCCCCGCAGAATCCTTTTGATGATTCTAACATCGTCATACAATTCAGTTCATTTTTCATAATACTATTAGCCAACAATTAAAAATTTACTGCACAGCAACTTAATATTGGTGCAGATAAAATTGGGACAAGGTGACAATAACAAAAGTATGTTGGAAGCGCCATCGCAGCGATCACGGAAACAGCCATCTTCACTTACAGATACCAAAAGCAGTAACGGCATTAACAACGCCATCGTCATGAAAGAGAAATCGTCTATTTTAATTCCAAATGATTCAGGAACATCTCTATCGAGCTCTTTAGAGAATCCGAAAAATGCATCAGACGAGGGCTCAACTATTGCTTCAAGAACGGAGGAGGAAGGGGAGGAAGGAGAGTTGGAAGAGGGAGAAAGTGACATGGAAATGAGAGAACCTTCGAGTTATGAGAAACAAAATGCAAATACAGCGAGCAATATAAAGAAAAATAATAATCAACGCCAAATTTCAGCAATAAGGCCTAATGCTTCTCAAGAGACACTAAACGGAAAAGAATTAAAAAGAAGTCGACAAAAGGCATTAGATGACAAAAACGAGGATGAGGATCTGAATAAAGAATCTAAGGCAACTGAAGCCCTAGAAGATGCAGAAGAGGGCGCGATCGATGAAGAGGAGGATAATGAAAATGGAAGGGAAGGGGAAGAGGAAGAGGAAGGTGAAATTGTCGATGAAAAAGAAGATGCCGCTGATGCCCAAGAAGAACAAGTTGATACAATAGATGATGCCTCAACTCAGCAGTCAGAGGATCATGATGATGATGGTGATGTTGTCATGGCCGAAGAAGAAGAAGGAGAGGGAGAGGAAGAAGTAGAGGAGGGAGTAGAGGAGGAAGTAGAAGAAGCAGACGAAGGAGCAGAAGAGGGAGAACAGGAAAGGGGCGAAGAAAGCGTGACACCCCTGGCTCATACGGAAGATGAAGAAGAATCCCATATGGACGATGAGGAAGAAGGAGATGTAGAAGAAGAGGAAGAGGGAGATGATGAAGCTGAAAATAAGGATGATCATGAGGAGCCAAGGCAGCCGTCCAAGCCAGAAAGTAAAGAGCCGGCTTCTTACACTCAAAAACCTACATTAAACCGCCCAGCACAGCTGATGGAGGAAGAACTGAAGGATAGTGGGGATGAGCTTTCAGATCTGTCCGAATTTGACGATACGGATGACTCAGATGAAGATGAAACTGATAAACACAGCACAAGCAGTGGAAATAAGTCAAAGACAAGCGGCGCAAATTCATCTTCAGCGACAACTACTAATACTGTAACCAACAGTCGACCATCCCTCGTGGGGCGCAAGAGATCTTTCCGTGAGCAGAGCATGGAATTAAAAGAGCAAGAAGGGAAATTGAAAGAAGCTACTGATGTTGAAACAAACAACCAACACTCGGACAAGGAGTCAGGATCTGAAGCACTTGAAGAGGAGGAGGCTGAAGAAGAGAAAGTTGAAGGAGACGACGATGCAGAGGAGGAAGGTATGAAGCGCTTTTTTTTTTTTTTTTTTTATAAAAAAAAAAAAAAAAAAAAAAAGGGTATCCAAGGCTCCGTTTATCAGTTGTTATGAGAACCATTACTAATGAATATCGCGCCTATGTCCCATCTATAGACCTTGAAAAGAGGCAGCGACACATGGATGCATTAGAAGCGCTAACGACAATAGAAGTTGAGTTTGCGACTTTACGTGACAAGTAAGCTATAACACCTTTTTTTTAAACTAAAGAAAAGTCGGTGATTGCAATATACCTATACATCATCTCATGCTGCTTGAATGGGGTAATAGAATGTACGATGAAAGGATGCTGGAGCTCGAGAAAGAAACAGAGATGATCAATGATGGTAAGACGCATGAAAGGGTTTCGTGCATTACAGACCGATGTCCAAATGCCTACTTGCGACTAAATGGATTTCTTCCTTAGGGACACATCCGGAATTGTCGAGAAAAATGAAGGAAATTGAAGAAAAACGAGAGCAGAGGCTTCGGATAGCCAAAGCATGGAGAACCCACATGGGTGAAATTGCACAATGCGAGTTTGAGATCAAAGAATACCAAGCACACTGCACGTACCAGGTAGAGAGTATGACTCATCCTTCACAGCATATAAAGCGATTAACGATAACTCCTTATACTCACAAAGTCTATCTGCCCCGTCATCGGATCTCAATACACATGTTTAGTCCAAAAAGCGAGAGTTGCGCAACGATATAGCTACAGAGACAGGCAGGAAAATGCGGAAAGTGCAGTTAGATCTCGATTTCTCTTCCGAAAGCCGTAGACGAAAACGTAAGATCTACATTTAATTGATCCACTTTTTTTACAATCTTGATGTGTGTATTGACTTTTTAACACCATCATGTCCGCTTTTTTTTGGCACATTGTCCTCCTTAGTCTATGCAGATAAAGTTTCCTTACTTCGCTCGCGGAAACAACGACGAGCCGAGGTGTATGAACTATGGGCTATAAATGAGCATATTGGATTCCCTTGTAGTACCAAACTTCGAGCAATTTCTAGTACAGAGTTAGACGAGGATTTTGATTCCATGGGTGTAAGTGTCTTTACAGCTTTGTTTCTATTTGATTCTTTTTATAATGAACTTTGTAGAACTAATTTCGATTGATTACTTTTTTAAAGCTCCCGCGACCATCTTTAGAACAGCCCAGCACATCGGATTATGCACCCCAGTATCAGCATCCTCATCATCAGCACCAACAGGATCAACAGTATCCTAATCGATCATCACAGAGCTCCATGTCCTCACCAAGGCCGAATACTGGTGCCCCCATTACCGCCGTGGATTATGGTGGGCATGCTGCGCAGGCAACTGCTGCTCAAAGATGGAACGCATCGACAGATTATACACCAACCTTACACCATAATAATGAACATTTCGGTATCTACAGGAAACCCATGCGCACATAGTTTGAACTTCATTTTAAAAAGTAAAAAGTAAAAGGTGCTTGTTAATTCATTATCTGATCATCGGATGGTCACGTTTTTTTTTTTTTTTTTTTTTTTTTTTTTTGACTCGGGCAAATCTATGAGCCAATATCTTTTAACTGGACGCATCGAACTGGCACCGTTGGGTGGGTCGTCGCCATTTGATTCGAACACTCACTCAATGTTTCCCATTCTCTCTTTCTTTCTTTCTTCCTTTCTTTCTTTCTTTCTTTTTTTTTTTTTTACTTGCATCTCTCTAACGCCCTACCTCCTCAACTTGTAATTGTCACCAGATTATTTAATAATTGTTCTCGGCAATTTATTTCTTGTAATCCTTCATTAGAACTCAAAAAAAAAAAAAACCAACAAAAAAGCGTTTGTGGGCTGCGATCTTTGAGGACGATAAAAGCGCATTATTCCCTTTATCAACAACATCTTTTTTCCCTCTATACCCTCTCGATTGTCGACCTAAAAGTTTTTAATTTGCCGATTTACTCATTCAATCAGCTGAATGACAGTTTTTGAAATACAGGTGGATCCAGAACGGAATGCTGTTATTCGTCGTGCTTTAGCGAAGAGAATTGTCCACCAACGTGAGTTGGAGGAAGAAGAAGCCTCGACAGAAGAAGATGAATCATTCTTGAGCAACTCAATTATGATAGCAAGGAAAGGTAAAAAAAAAAAAAGTAAAAGTGTCTGTTTCTTCTAAGCGGGTCGTTGGCGTTAGGGGAGTTGCTCAACAAGACAAAAATGAAAGTTTGTTTTTCATGGAGTTGCCGCGCATTCAAAATAGCGTCTGTCTCTGTGCTATTGGCTCTCGTCTCATCTTTGACAAAGAAATGATTGTTTACAATCAGCTGTTGTGTGGTTGGTAATGAGATTGATGAATTTTCATATCAATTATTGATATAATATGTCCAACAAACAAAAGATGAGTCCTTGAACACCTACTCTTCGACCTTAGCAAAGTTTTATCGGAATGGAACATAAAATGAAAGCAGACTCAACACCATGTTAAAAAGATAGGAGATGAAGACGAAGAATGGTAGAGAGGGAATGATTGGATAGCAATTCTGAAGCATTTATGCATTCTGCGTCTTTGTTTACACAACCCTTTGTGTACGCCCACCATCTTGACTTGTTTGCTGATAAATCTGTTATTTTATTCCTATCAAAAACTTCAAATATTATCCCCTCTGATAGGAGAAGGAAAGCCCACGAAAAAGGATCAACAACACCAACATCATCACCATCATCACCACTACCATATTCAACATAAAGACCATGAACACCAGCGTGCTACATCTGCAGAAACTGGTAGTCCAGGACTAATTGGAGGACGTATGAATGTTAAAGGTCGATGGAAGAGCGATTATTTACAGGCTACAAGTTCATCGCCTTCGGGCTCATTCATCAGTACTATCTCCGAGATCTTGCCCGAACTCTTGCCCGAAATATTACCGAACACAATGCTGAAAAATGGAGATAAACAAAGGACAAGCAAGCTGTCTACAGATAACACTCTATCCGATACGATGACAAGCACCAGTCCAGGCACTGATGCTGCAGACACAAGCCCACCAGAGGCTATGTGTATTGATAATGCGGAAGCAAATACGTTGACAACCCTAATAGAAACCACATCATTATTAGAGGCCAAAGATGATGCCATTTCTTGTTCTTCAGTCTTGCCAGCAAATAAGGATAGTAAAGATAATGAGCTGGACAGTGTAGAACAGGACATTTTGTCAAAGCTCGAAGATTTGAAGAAGGAAAAGAGTCGCCTATTTTCGATGTTTAGAATCGCTTTGCAAAAAAAGGACGATAAGAACTTAGGACTATCATCACCTCCGATATCTTTAGCTCCACTTGTTCCAGAAGAGGCAACAATAACAACAGCAATATCTGTATCCGCGCCACTTCCAACAGTAATAGAGGGTGCAAGATCAGTCACGGGAGTAAAGCGGTCCAAAGAAGCGAATGGTGGCACTGCTTCTACTGTAGATACTAAGACTGAACATGAGACGAAGAGACACGGAGACTCCCGAAAATCCTCGGATCAAGAGCATCATGACAAGAAGGTGGAGTCACCGCGGCCTAATTACAAAAGGTACGAGAGGATACCAGTGCTAGATGGGCCATAAATATCAAGCTTATCCCATTTCTAACTCTTTTTTCCCTTTATCTTTGTAAAGACGAGAGCATGAGCGTGTGATTGATCGTTCAAAACTCAACCTCGAAATCCCAAGAAAACCTAGTCTCTCGTCTACATCGTCAAATTCAACGGTCTCAACGCCAACACTGACCAATGCTGCCTTCTCACTTCATCATTCCCACCAGCAGCCACCATCAGCCTCATCAACATCTTCCAGTTCGTCTTTTGTACACAAAGGGAAGAGACATCGTAGTAATTCTCCTTCTATTTCTGAGGTGTCGACAGCAAGTCGTGGAGGAGGAGGCAGATTAGGTGCAGGTTCTTACGGACTCTCTGGGTTTTATCAAGACTCCGTATCTTCATCCAATAAATATCCGCGGGCGGATTACATAGGATCGCACAGTCGGAATTTTAGCAATGGCAACAGTGGCGGTAGCAATGGGTATAGTAATCTACCAGAGAAACCTCACACCAGACACCATCATCACCTGCCTTCGTCATCTTCATCAGGCCCACGAGGAATTGGGGGAGATGGATATCATGGTGATGATGGATATTATAGAGGAAAAGGTAGTGGTGGGAGTCTATTTTCGTCTATGGCCAGTAGCGGAGGCGGTCCCTATCGGCACAATGGGCCTCTCGGTTATCAGCCTCCTCCTACAAGAATTGGATTCAGTAGTGGTGGCAGCGGTGGCAACAACGGTCCTGGCAGTAGTAATGGTGGTCGCAGTAGTTATCATGGAGGCAGTGGCGATGGGATGCCATTCTCTAAGCTTGCCCCACCTTCTGGCCGCTCGACACCTTTCAACAGAAGTATGATGTCAATGCCACATCCTAGAGGCATGATCCCAGGAGGTCGGACTGCGGGATTCAACCATGGTGGTGGGGGTGGTGACATCAGAAATGGAGGACCATCGGATAGGCCTATGTCATCGGGAAGGTCCGGGGATTGGTCTCGTCGGAGGAGCCGTGTCTAACATGTTTGAATATCAAAGAGTACAGGAATAATTTCTTGATAGCAGTTCCTTCTTTCTTCTTTTATTTTATCTTTTATTTAATGACAGCACTACCCATTCCCTTTGTAAATACTATCTTCCCCATTTCATACACTTAAGTCATATTATCTAATTTCACATTCAGGACAAACTATCTAATGAACCTATCATGATTCTTTTTCTTTTTCTTTTTCTTTTTCTTTTTTTTCTTTTTTTTCTTTTATTTGCTCAGTCTTTAATTTTCTTCTTTATACTATCATTATTGATGGGGGGGTATTCTGGATTACAAGATGAAAGATTTTCTAGGTTTTCTACCGGCTGATAGCGACAGGATAAATATTCGGGATTTCTTGTAGCCGCTCAGAACCAAGGTATGATTGATGTTGATGCCCATGCTGTGATTGCTGTTGATGAGCATGATGATCCATCTGCTGTTGGTAGCTCTGCTGTTGAAGATGATGCTGTGAATGAGGGTGAGTAAGATGAGAAAATTGTTGCTGCTGGTGATGATGGTGATGTGTCTGTGATAATGGCGGCTGCTGCTGTTGCGGCTGTAATTGTTGCTGCTGCAGACTTAGACTGCCCATGCCTGCACTTTTCTGTGAATGCAATCTTGCCTCAAGTAAGTTCGCCTTTTCTTGCAAGTTCCTGTTTCTCCGCTCTAGATGTTTGATGAAATCCACAGCCTTGAATAGAATGGTGGATTTTGAGCTGTTTACATCCTTCAAATCTGGAATGATCTCGGTCATATCTTTGAATCCGTTCCGGATTGTGTTGCGACGCTTTTGTTCTGAAGCAATATGATTGGCTCTCTTTTCTTCTTCTGTCAAGAGCTCCTTATAAGGCTTGCGCTTTGTAGTTGGTGCTGCTGAAGTAGTGGCTGTCGTTGGAGATGCTTTAGTGGAATCTGTGGTCATTTTTGAGTTACTTTTATTGCTAGCCTCTGTATTACCATTAGCTGAATCAGAAGCACCATCATCAGATACAGAACCCTTTCGTTCATAAGCACTATCCTGTGATCTTGCCTGAGACTGTGTAGCGCCTAAGGTTGTAGAAGAAACCGATAAATGCTGCCGACCCTGCCGATTCGGTCCAGATTGTACATGGTCTCCCATCATGGTATTCTTCTCCTCTTCATCGTAATCAACTTGTTGCTCGCGCTTATTCTTTTTGGTCCTTGAAGATCCATTTCTATGACCGTTAGTGTTTTCAAGCGAGAGCTTGGACATGGGTGTGGAAATCTTGCTAAGAGAGGCAGTATCATTTGCAGGAGTTCCCTTTCGGGTTGGAGATGTAGATGTGTCAAGCTTGTTGGTCTTGGTTCTCTTGGCAGGCACTGAGATAGGGTCTTGTCCTCCGTTCATACTATAAGAAACATCAAAATCCATTGATGTTCCAACAGAATGTCGTAATTCTGGGGGCTGTGGTGCACCTGGTATTGATGATGATGTGGCAATACCGTAGGAATTGCCGTCTAAACCACCGAATCCGCCCATTCCACAGTTTGCTCCAGGTCCAGATCCATTTCCTGCTCCAACACCTGGCTCCTGTCCTATACCTGGAGCAGGATCCTGTGGAAAAAGCGGTAGATTGGGCAAGTTGGGTATTGCACTTGGGTCAAACGTGAAGTCCTGATCGACAACGAGTGTGTCCAAGAACTCTGAAAAGTACTTTTGTTCCGATGGATGGAACAGAGGTATAATAGTCTCAGGGGGCCCAGTTAACGGTGGCATCATCATCATATTCATCATAGGTGGTGCTGATGATGACGATGAAGACCCGGTTGGTGTACTAGATACTGGAACTGCTTGTCCGGTTAAATTCGGCTGTGAATTCAGTCCCTCAGAGGTTGGCATGTTGAAAAAATCTTTTTTTTTTTTGTTTCATCACAAAAAACCGCAACAAAGGAGAGGATTATTAAGTATGTGAACCACCACTTCTTTTTTTTTTACGATAATTAAAGGAGATGAGAATTAACATCATTTTACCTTCATATCCTAATGTCTCACCAAAGAGGCCCTGGTTATTTCCAGGAAAAAGTGGTGAAGGAGGTCGAAACCCTGAATCGGTATTAAACATGTTGTCCATTATAAAAACAATGATGGGGGTATGAGGTTGAGAGCAGAGAGTAAATGTAAAATAAAATGGTATATAACGGCCAAACTAAGAATCAAATGGCCCAAGAATGTCGAGTCGTATTGTGCTGTAATGCTTCAAGTAAAAAGTAGGTGTACGTGTATCGAGCAATGTAAATAGAGAGAAAAAGGGAATTGTATATACTTGGATTAGATGGTGTGTGTATGCAATCACAGAGTGTGATGTGTAAAAGAAGAAAAGTTGTGTTTCTGTTTCGGAAGAGAGAGAGGAAGAAATAGGCTCTCTAATTTACTCCTGCTCCTGACTTGGATGCACGCGTCTTCCAGGGGAATGATGCGTTGGTGCGTTGATGTGTCGTCTGTGTGTGCAAAGACACACTGATGTGCCTGGTGACCTTTTTTATTCTTTCCTTCTGAACAAGGAACGTTGATATCGTGTACAATATGGCTGATATGGTGACGAACAAGAAAAGAGCTACAACTGAAAAAAAAAAAAAAAAAAAAAGGAAACAAGGACATGTGCCAGGCAGATAAGAAAGTGCTTCAGCGTTGGGGAACATACTTTTTTTCTTTCCCTCCTATCCTTCTCTCTTTCTATCGGTTGGATTGGGTCTACAACATCATGAACAAATTGTATACCGGTGTCGATATTCGTTTGCGGCCCATTCAAAGACTGAGCGCAGCTGCACATTCATACAACTACCCAGGGCTGAAATGGGCGGGGTATAATTTTTTGCGATTAGGCTGCTTTGCTTGGTGCTTCGTGCGAAGGTGAAGAATTAATTGAGCCTTCTCCATGCAACATACCATTGGCTACATAAAAAAAAAAGAGCTATTCAGATAGATGATGCCGACGTAGATAAAAAGCTCATGATGAGCGCAATGTGTTGGATATTATGGCAAGGATCATATCTTACTGTTGATAAATGCTTCAATCACTAACTTTACTATCATACTAGTGTTGTTGCAATTATATATATACAACCGTTGCTTTTGCTGTTCATTTAGTGTGTTAGTGTGTTTGCAGTCTGATTTTAATCAGCGGAGATTGCATGGGCTAGTGCTGCCTTGGCCCTTGCGTTTGAGTAAGGTTCTATTTTATAAAACATTCAATGTTGCTCTCCTTTTTCCTTCATCGCCTGTCATCTGTTGCCATGTGCTTTTTCATTTCCTGTTTTTCATATTATATTTGATGTTATTAATTGCCCCCATTCCGCTGCATGTAATATTAGTTTATTTAAAATGATGTATAAAAGTATACAAACACTCATCCTTTTATTTCTTCTTGTTGTTGAGTATAAATCATTCATACATTCAGAGCTAATGGTATCAATGCTCTTCTTTGTGTACAAATGCCTAGTGCAAGGGAGATATGAGTGTGAGTGAGATGCACACATGGACAAATGAAGGAAGCAAGAAAACAAACAGGATTGCAATAACCACCTGTCCAGACTCGAGCGTGTATCACCCACCTGTTTGTATTGAATATTGAATGGCAACCTTTTGCTTTATGACACACAACAGAACACTGTCGTCTAAAAAAAAAAAAAAAAAAAAAAGGTTTTCTGCAAGATAGATGCAGGACTCTTTGCTTGGTAACTTTTTGTTAATGATGCCAAGGCCCCGCAGTTCGAAATACTGAACTTAATTCGGCATCATTTTTCAACGAATTTTGCGCCCACAAAACCGATATTTTAGACTCTATCTTTTTTTTATGTTTTGACGGGATTTTGTGGAGTAAAGAACACACAAAAGGAAAAAAAAAAAAAGATGGTTTGAGGCGTGTTAATGATGAGAGCAAAATATATTTTGAAGAGAAAGGAATAGGGGGGCAGTGCGCCGTTGTTGATGCTGATTTGTTATTCAACTTCTACGTGAACGCCATGGCAAGACATACACGTTAAACAATATTAGACTGAAGAATGAGAATCGAGGTCAGGCCATGGCTCTCAACAAATACTTTCCTTTATTTTTCTATACACTCTCAACAAATCTCCTTGGAAACACATGAATAACTCTATTCTGTGTCCTCTCCCACATTCGCATATCCCATGGCTATTGAACAGCATGCACCATGAATGTTTACATGGTTATAAAAGTATGCACATTTATATATAAAACATTGTTCCGCTCAGGCGTTCAAATACAAATACTAATATAAATATATTATATTATATATAAGATGTATAACTGTATTATGTATGCAGATAGAGGATACTGAACCCGGAACAGAGCCGTTAGAATGTAAGTAAATGAAGTTGCGACAATTGAACGAGTGCTAATTTATGTATTATATATTCGGTGCTTGCTTAATGTTGTATACTAGTCATAGAGCCATGTAGTCTACTAGAAGCAATAAAGACTGCATACATGGCAACGGTTATAAACCCCCTAAGTGCAAAGAAGCTCCTCTGTTGGCCCTTGTTTTGTTTGTTCTACATGCATATATCACCGCCCATAATTGCATTATTGTTTATTGTTATTGTTTTATATTTGTTATGCTATTCTATCATTTTCCTCACTCTATCCCGTCCGACATCTTTATCCTTCCCCTTTTTCTTTTCTTCTCTTTCTCTTTGCTCTCTTTGCTCTTTGCTCCATTGTCTTTTTTTTTTTTTTTTTTTTTTTTTTTTCCCTTGACATCAGTGACCTCCCCCACACATGTGGAGAAAGTAACCAGTTCGATCCTCTCTATATTTTCCGAATTCATTTTCCTTCCTCTTTTCCTCTTCTCTTCCTTGCACCCTTCTTCTGCCTCTTATTCTCCGCCCTTCCGACCTATTTTCCTCTCAAACTCCTTCAACCCCCACTCATTTATTCAACACATTCACTGCGCTACGATTGTCAACCACAGCTGAATCCATTCCCAGCGCCTTTTTTGCTTCCTTTATTTGCACAGTTGTTCCCCAGAGCAAAAAAAAAAAAAAAAAAAAAAAAAAAAAACTTTCACGCGCTATCCTTCTCTTACTCTTATTATTCTATTTCTTTTTTTCCTTCCTGCTCGTCATTCCATTTACACCCCCACTATTTTGTGAGCTTATCTTTCCTCTTTGACAATGACTGCCAAAACAGCTGATGCTGCCATAGCTGCAGCAACAGCTTCACCTCTTTCTCATCGCAAGAACCCTGTGGAAATGGATCGTCCCGACAAGAGACCCTTCCCAGAAGCATCCCCATCTGAGAATGGTAAGCAAGGACCCTTGCCCTCCTCCCCTCTCCTTCCACATTCTCTGCCCTCGCCGCTTCCTCTCCCCCACAACACTTTGGAATCATCGTGACACACCCACTAATTTTGGTCTCTCAAAATTTTTTCTCAAGGTCAAGACTACTCGGAAGACGATGACGATGAGGAGGACCACGACGAACAGTCGTTCAAGGATTCTGACAGAGCCAATACAGCCACCACAACCAGAACCAATGCAACTGATGCTGCTAGTAGGGATCCTGCTGCGCCGCCACCAGCGAAGACCCGCAAGAAACCTGGCCGTAAGCCTAATCCCGCTTCGCCTGCTGTCCGTAAAGAGCAGAACAGGGCAGCTCAGCGCGCATTTCGCGATAGAAAGGAGCGTCACCTGCAGCAGCTCGAAAACATGATTAAAGAGCTTAAGGAGTCGCATCACCACTCAAACATCCGTTTCCAGCGCGAGTCCCATCAGCTCAAGAACATCATTGAGCAACTGCAGAGCGAAAATTATTATCTTCGTGAAGTTGTTTTCTCCTTTGAATCGGCCCTGGGCAAGACCGGAAATGCAGCTTTGTTACAAGATGTCAAGGCCGAGCTCTACAGGCGTCATTATGAAACACATGCCGCCCGTAAGCTCTCGTTCTCGACACCACAACAGCATCCCTCGCCTGTTCCATCCTCCCTTGCACCTGAAAGCCCTGTTTCAGTAGCCGCTTCTGTCCCAACGCCTGCTCCTATGTCCATACCCATGCCTGGCCCTGTCCCTGTTGATGATAATATTCCTCATGCCACACAAGTCCAAATGTTGAACCAAGCTTTGACTGCAGCTATGACTGCTCATGCTGCAGCCATGACCAATGTTCTCAAGCCTTCATTCGGCGGTACATCCCAAGCTCCACTGAACAACATGGCCCCATCCACACCATCATCAACAGCGGTGCCCCCGTCCAGTACGGCCAATGCATGGGCCCAACTTGGTCTTGCTGACCCTCAGGATGATAATATCTTTTCGATGAACAACGATGTCCTTTACAAATCGACGCCTTCTTTGTTCTCGTCTTCTGGCTCTGATGACGGAAAGACAGCTACTTCAGCTCCCATGGATCCACTTACTGCCGCCCGCTCCAATCTGGCAGCACCAGCTAATTGGCTCCCTAACCAGACCTACGATGACCTTCAGGCTACACTCTTCTCGCAGACTAACGTGCAATCGAATGGTGGCAATAGCTCTACCAACAACCACAAAATGCCAACATCCTCACCTCAAGCCATGTCATCTGATGCAAACCTGTTTGGTCAGCTGCAGGATCAGGCAGCCTTCTCACCTAACCAAAACATCTTTACGTTCTCGGCAAGCTCAATGGACACAGCATTCCCCAACCGAACATCCTCATTCCTAGACTCTGATGATGTTGACAGTAACGAATTCAGTATGTCTGGACCTAGCCTGTCATTTGATGACGGATTGAAATCACAGCATGCACAGCAACAACCTGATGTGGTCCTTCCGTCCTATCGCTTACAGATGGAACTCCGTATCCTCGCTTCCGCCGCTCCTGCAACAGACCCATCAATCGACCCCAAGATCTATGCCATGCCTCATGACGCTCGCATTGACTTGATCCCATGCCCCAAACTCCGTGCGAAGATGATCTTGCATCAGCACGAATACGATATTGAAGAGCTCTGTCAGTTGTTACTTGGTGGTGCCATTTGCCATGGACACCCATTGGATCCTCATAACTGGGAATTACCACGTGCATTCTTTGATCGCTATGGATACTTGATGGGGCAAGAGTTGATGAAATACAAGAACAAAGTGTGGCCAAAAAAAACTGATACTCAACGACATGGTATGTTTAAACTTCAGGCCCATTTGTTGTACCATTCATTGGATACGAATAGCATAAAGAAGAGCCAAATCACAACTGACATAATTCCATGTTTTGTTTTCATTTTCAGGCATCTATAAAGGCCTTTAGGCTTGTCCTGCCAACGTGATTGGGCTTCATTATTTTTCTAGCGCTTGGTCTTTGAGTACTTGATTTTTATTCTTGCGGCTGTATCATACTCATTTACTCTTCAATTTGGCTGTCAGTATCCTCTCCTTTTTTTTTTTATGGTTGATGATTTGCATCTAATCTCTCACTTTGAGCTCAAAGGAACATCTAATTATTGTTTGTTCCGATGTGTCAGGGGCATCATTATTTGCCTCTCAACTCTCTCTGTCCTGTACATTTATGCTTTCCTCTCCTTTGATTAGATGTATTTCATGACTTTTTTTTATACAATTTTAAATGTCTGATCTGTAGTTTTTTGTTTTTCGCGCTTTTCTTATCCCTGGACAATTATGATCCAGGGTAGACGACCTGTACTCTTATCCTCCTTGTACCATCACCATACCCTTGTCTTTTTTCGCTTTTTAAATCGGCTATTATTCACCGATGACTACATTTCATGCAAGTGGCATTGCCATTAATCCATAGCGTCACAGTTTTTTATTATTATTTTTATTCTCGAAATAAACGATATCTTTTTTTTTTTATCAAGCACGAACGTCTTGCATTTTTTTGAACTCTGAATTGAGCGTACTCTGTTTTGTTCTCATCATGGAACATTCTTATTTTACAATTTGCTCTCAGGCCTCTTGCCCTTACTCCAGAGGACGACACATCCTCCGTTGATGACAATCTGGTTGGACTCTTTGGCAACGACTTGAAAGATGATTTTCTCTTGGTCTTTGTGATCACTCGGGACCTTCCACATGTTGGTGACGAGTGTGTCTCCAGGGTAAACGGGAGCTGTGAAACGACCGGTGATGGACTTGAGTGCACTGGGGTCAGAAGATGCAAAGGTCTTAAGGACAGCATGTGCAGCGTGTCCATAAGTGCAGAGGCCATGCAAGATTGGTTTTTTGAATCCAACGCGAGGAGCAATTGTAGGATCAATATGAAGAGGATTATAGTCACTATAAATGTTTTTTTTTAAAAAAAGATACTGTATCAGTTAAAAAAGCTGAAGAATGACAAAAAGACCGCTGAACATAAAAAAAAAATAACAGTCTAACTTACCCAGAAAGACGGTACAAGATAGCAGTATCATCCGTGGTTCTGTCCTCATATGAAGCATCAGGTTGCTTATCCTTAGGAGGATCCAAGGCCTCAGGCTTAGGACCCTTGGGACCACCCCAGCCACCGGCACCTCTCACAAAGGCAGAGCCCTTCATGGAAGCATAGGGTTTATTGGGTTCCTTAGGATCAACCATGGTGGTGGTGCGTTCAATGACCATGCCTTTACCCTTATCATAGACACCAGTGACTTTGGTATGCAATTCGAATGTGCCTTCGAGCGGTAAAGGATATCTCAAGATCTCGAGCGACTGGTCACCATGTACAAGCTTGTTGGGGTCATAGGAAGGGATTCCTGGAATATCCTCTTTTCCGCCTGCACCATAAACGGATACACCATGGTTGTCTTTCTTAAGTCCCAAGACAAGAGGATATGTTGGGAAGGCCGAAAAGTTGCGGTCGTTTTCGTATAAGAAATGAAGCTCTGAGGGTTGGACGCCGATGGAGAGAGCATAGAGCATCAGGTCTCGTGCTGTGTAGATCACACGCTGAGGCGGAGGCTGGAAACCGACAGCCTTGGAGAGATCTACCTGAGGTGCTGTTGAAGAGCCTTGAGACATTGATGGCTGTCGTTATTATTAGTGTTGGTGGTGAATTTACAGTTAAAGTGAGAAAGAAAGAAATGTGGGTGGGAGAAAAAAAAAGAAAAAAAGGTATAATTCATGAATGGAGTAATGAGTAATGAGAGAGTTACTGCGAGACGCATACGTAGTCGGCTCATAGTTGTGCCGAATACAACGCAGACATGAACCGTGTGGGGTCAAAGCTTTTTTATTTTACTCTTTTGAACGATCTTATATTTGATTTGCTCGTTTTTCTAAAGAAAAAGTCGTACGGCCAAGATCGCGTCCTGTTCAAGCCGCCTCCGACGGCATGCAAAATGATCGATCGTAATTTACCCACAGTCTCCACATGTCGAAGAAAACAGTTGTAGAAGGATTAATCTATTTGGCAGCCCATACCAATTATAGTAATTTTTGCCTCTATTTGGCAGCCTACTTCTGGGGGCTGCCACTTAACTTCGCACTCTTGGGTGGCAGCTGGGCTGCCAAATACATTACTTTTTTTTTTTTTTTTTTTTTTTGATAACAGGGTCATAACATCAGTGGTAAAACAGGCAGCGTTCTGTGGATACATTGCCTTGCACAGCTAATGCCGCCGGAGGTACTAAGGGCAGCGGCGATGACATCTTCACAAAACAGCCTTCAATGTACACGGTTAGGGAATGATTTATTGAAGACGTCTAGGTAGCAGGTGAGACGCGTTTGCTCCGAGCGAAAACCTCTCATAGGCATTGATCTCCAAATGGCACCTCCAAAACTGTATGAGCGACCTACTTGAAAAAAAAAAGTCATTAGTTTTCTAAATGAGACAAGACAATGTCACTACACATAACTATGACGTAGAAGACGGGAGCTTTATTAATTTGAAGTATGAGCGTTATAAACATATACGGTTCCTAGGAATGAAAAAAAAAAAAAAAAAAAAAATAGTTAGAGGCCAAATAACGCTGGGTAGGCTGCCAAGTAAATAATGAATGTTATTTGGCAACTGGGCTGCCAAATAGATTAATCCGTTGTAGAAAGATCATTAAAAAAAGCAGTAAAGATAAAAGTTTTGCCCCAACTCGGAGTTGAACCGAGGACCTTCCCATTACGAGTGGGACGCTATAACCACTAAGCCATTAGGGCCGACCCAATCGGAATTGATCCAGTTTGATGGGTTGTCGTAGAGCATCTACTAGTGATCTCTGGAAACTAGTAGGTAATGATGAAAAATGAAGAATTGGGCAAGAGCCTCGTGGTTTTGGGATACGATAGTGATCCTAAGTAATGCTTTGAATGATTTTGAGGATGCTGCAAAAGGGCATCGATAATAAAAAGAGAGATCTTTAATAACTGCTAATTTTCTGAGAATTCATAATGAGAATAATGAAGATAAACTCACCTGCAAAAGGGCATCGATAATAAGAAGAGAGATGCCGTTTTTGCAGTGAAGGAAAAAGCTACTAAAATACTATTTAAAAATGGTAGAAAATAGGATGATAGGAAATAAATAAATTGAAAGGAAATACATATTTAGGTAAATGAATAGGCGTCATTTACGACAGGGTTGTCCTAAATCGAGACAACTTAAGCTCACGTCCTATAACAAGTGACGTCATGGTAGGTAGGACCAGAGGTATACCTATAGTGGTACCCTCAAACCCACCCCGTCCTGCCTGGACGTGAGCTCAGCCACCCGATCCTCCCCGCTATAATAAATAGTGGACTCTCCGTCCCTGAAGTGTTCCTTACCTTTATCTTGGTACAACACTTCAGGTATGCAACCTCATTCATCTCAGCACTAGTTACTTGTATAGTATTATATGTATCATAAACTAATAAAGACCTTTATCTTGGTACAACACTTCAGTGTGTTCTATGTCTAACATCAAAATAAATCCTACATGACCTCGTGGGTCCTTGTTATCAAAAAAAAAAAAAAAAAAAAAAAACTTCAGTGTGTTCTATGTATTTGCGTCTCGTTGCGGTTTTTAAGGGCATCTCAGTATAACCCCCCGGTTCTTAAGACAGTGATTTTTTCAGGGTCTTGTGCGCCAGAGTTCTATAAAGTAAAGCTCAAGGTCATGGATGGTACGAACATAGTTATCACGTGATATGGTAGCGTGTTAACGTTAACAACTGAAGGTGGCTACATATATGGCAGGGCGCACGTTGCGACAACGTATTAGATCACCGTATGCAGTATGGTGGGCAACTATACACAACGCATTTATTCAACAAGGATCGGAAGTCACGGTCGAGTGGGTCAAAGGACATGCCGGCAACCGAGGGAACGAAGAAGCGGACGAAGCAGCAAAACATGGACATTATGGCGAGCTATGGGATATCAACATAACGAAGCATAATGACATGTACTGCCATGCAAAGTTCAACGGTGTACCAGCGGAAGATGACTTAAGGCAGATCCTTAAGTTACAGTCAACAACTCGTACACATCACACGTGGATCGCTCACAACAGGATGCAGGAGCATGTTAAGGATTGGACAAAAATTGATTGGCGAGCTACTATGAACATTGTTCATGATAGCAACCTACCGAAAGGACTCTTCACCAGCCCAGCGGACTGCCAAAAGCGAGCGCACAGGATCAAGAAACTCCATGGAATGTTGCCTACACAGTCATATATGAGACACTGGAGGCCGGACCTTTATGAAGACGGCAACTGCAGAGTGTGTGGGACAGAGGATGAAGACACATCGCACATCTGGAGATGTCCAAGGACGATGGAGACTCAGGCCGAGAAGTGGAAGGAGATAATCCAAAATGTGAATGTGATAGGGGAGAGGACATGGAGGAAAGAGTTGAAAGCAGTGCAGGAGCAAGCACAAAGGGCCAGAGAGAGAGGTGTAGACCCACCAAGGACAAAAGAGCCAACTTTTACTGCGGCAGAGGAGGACTACATTTGGAAAACTCTGGAGATGCATATCGATGGTGTGCGAGAAGTACGACGCCATGGTGATAGGAACGGCGATGATGAGGAAGAGAGAGAGCACACACCAGATTGGTCTGTGCAGGACATTTACCATGGACTTACGCCCAAGTCCATTGCTCAGAGTTGGAAAGTTGGCTTCAAGACAACAACAAGGATAGCTACATATATGGCAGGGCGCTTCGTCAAGGCCATAGAGGAATTCGGTCGTACAGAAATCTGGAACAAACGGTGTAAAGTCACCGTTGAATGGGAAAAGGCTCGTGGAATCACTGCTATGAGCAAACGCGCTAGAGGAGGCAACTGTGTTGGGGAGCACAGACGTAGTAGCAATGATTTCCTTGTCCCTTCCCTCAGACAAAGACAGAAGCTGAATGTAAAAGAGATCTACAAGATCGCGGATGACCGAGTCCGGGACAGTTACCTTGGGAAAACCAACCTGGACGTGATGGAGCGGCTAGGTGGAATGAAGTTTTTGATGACTATGGATAGCGGATAATTTGTCGCGTTGCGCAACAGGCCACGTCGGAAAGGTGGACTTTGAGTACCAACCACGGCGGTCAGGGTTTATGAAATCATGGATACAGCGGCTCTTGTCGTTTGTGCAGTAATAGCTGTTTATTGACTATAGTTTCTGGAGCATTTTGTTCATAGAGTGTAGAAAATAAATCCCATGACCCTGAGGGTCCTTGTTATCAAAAAAAAAAACTTGCGACTTCGGTCGATTATTGGATACCGCTTTATTTGTGACTCCAGTAATGGGGCAACCCATTTATAGAGCTAACATCTTAATAAATTCTAGATGACCTCTTGAGTCCTTGTTACCAAAAAAAAAAAAAAAAAAAAAAAAAAAAAGGACATGGAGGAAAGAACTAAAAGCGATGTAGGAGCAAGCACAAAGGACAAGAAGAGGTGTAGACCCCAAAGGACAAAGACCTAACTTTTACTACAGCAGAGGAGGAGTACATTTGGGGATCTCTAGAGATGCACATCAGTGGCGTGCGGGAAGTACGATGCCATGATAGGAGTGACGACGATGAGGATAAGGATGAGGACGAGATAGAGCGCACATCAGATTGGCCTATACAGGGCATTTACCATGGACTTTCGCCTAAGTCCATCACTCAGAGTTGGAAAGTTGGTTTCAAGGCAACTCCAACTGTCTTGATATTATTATACATTGGATACATCCATCTTAATCTGGCCTTGCAAATTGATCTGTCAGAGACAGCAGCGCCAACACAAGGTAATCCTTCTCAATGTGTATAATTCAAAAGCCCCTCCCCGCAGTGTGTAGCCGGCATAGATATTTATGAGATCTTTCAACTTGCTTTTGATCAATAGGATCCACACTCACGAGCAGCTCTTGCCGCTTCTCCAGTCATGCCCAGGTCCAATTATTATTCGCTATACCACATCTGTCTCCTATCCATTTTATTTACGATCTATCATGGTTGCTCTATGTTTCTTCAGCTGAATCAATGCATGCTTTCTTTGTCTCTCAAAAGCATGCATAAATTAGTCCATGTGGAAGTCTTTTACAGCCGGATTTACTAACAATGTTATGTCGTTTAAGTACTTCGCCCAAACCCTGAAACATTCCTTTGTTCCTCTGCTGCTTTTATAATGTATATGTATATAGTCCCTTTTCACTGTTAGTGAGCCTTCCATGGAGAGTGGAGAAAGAATTCTGAAGAATAATAAATCATATCCCGAAATTACTATCAAAAACTTGTATTCGACGGAAGAGTCACATAGAAGCAAGGTATCATTTTATGTTTTCGCATGCACCGTATGATCCAGAGATGATGAATGAGAATGAGGGCAAGATTTTTTTTTGTTTTTGTTTTTTTCAATTATCAGCTTTATAAGAAAAAGGTGTATATATTACAAGATAACAATAAACAAAAACTAAATGGTTTTTACATCTGCGACCTCAATGCTTTCAGTTTCTGAGACATGGCTACAATTGTAATCAATTTTTCGTCTACAATTTCATCCAACTCTGCAAGATACCGCTCAAACGACTCGCGATCACCACTATATCCAGTGGTCTCCGCCATCGCTGGGGATGACATGCCTAACATGACATTCTTCAGTAACTTGGTCTCTCGCTTCGTTAGCTCGCCGCATTCTTGCAGTTCAATCCGGTGCTCTCGAACAAACTCTTGCATCTCTGTTACAGAGAAGGTCCAAGACGATTCACCATTGGAGGAAGTTGTTGTTGATGTCGTGGCCGTCTGTGACTGTGGAACCACAGCTGCGGTCGTCACACGCGGCGACGTGGGTGAGTTCGGGCCGAAATGAGATTCGCTGCTATTTTGCGCCGATGCCGCTGGCACATTTCCGGAACGAACCGTCGCAGCTGCCGCAGTTGTTGCGCCCCCTGAAGCTGCTGATATAGATGATGTTGTGCTTCCGCTTGCTTGGCGCATCGTTGCGACTGATGGCCGCTTCAAATGTGAAGGAGAATTGACGCTGTTTGGCTTTTGGCCGCTATTGGCACTGCCATTGTTCGTATCGCTGGAAGTGGTTCCCCTGTTAGGCGAAGTGGAGTCCGGGCTAGCGCGTCGCGTTCCCAAGGGAGGAGAAACATTTGCAGAACTCCTTCGACTACCAGCTCCCGCTCCGATCAGCGACATGCGGTTTGCCGACGGCGCTGCGATCGAAGAGGGACTTGCTATGGTCGTTGGGCTACTGCTTATACCTGTAGGCGACATACTCCTTGGAGGAGGAACTTGGACTACTCCAGAATTACTTCTAGGCATGGGTAGTCGACTCAGTGCTTCGGCCTTGCGGCCACTGCCGCTACTTCCACTGCCTCTCTTGATAGAGCTCGAATGCTTCAAGACCGGTGATCCATTTGAAGAGGGAATTGGTTCACGCAATCTCTCCGCTTCTAGCTGTTGTTGCTGTTGTTGTTGTTGCTGTTGCTGCTGCAGCAACTGCCGTTGATGCTGGTGTTGTTGGGACAGATGAGATTGCTGTTGCTGCTGTTTCTGCTGTTGGAACGTCATTCTGTGATGCAAATTAATTTCTTCACCATCGTCAAACGTGCCTCGCAGTTCCCTTGGACTAGGCTCCTCTAGCTCGTGTTCGTATGTACTGGTCACTAGAGGATGATGCACCATTTCTTCATGATCCAACACATGAGGAAATTCTTCATCATCAAGCAGGTCGATTGTTTCATCTACAAGATTATCACTTGAAGACGAAATAAAATCATCATCATCATATGCACTTGTCGTTCCGAGTTCGCCCTCAGTGTCCTCCATGTAGTCTTCTCGTGGTAGTGCATCGTCTTGATCTGGGACCGCTTCTCGTGCTCCACCATCTGCTTTGAGTTCCTTGACACTGGAAAAACAAAAAAAAAAAAAAAAAAAAAAAAAAACAGGGATCGAGATTAATATATAGTCTACACACAAACATACAACAACATTTGTCCCATGAAACCCATGAAGATATATAAGACATACCGATCAGCATAGCGAAGAGTATTGAGGGTATGTTCACTGTTCGAGTTATTTGGAGAAATGGTGGCGACCATACAAGTTCGTGAATTACCAACAAATGAATCCTTTAGGACTTGCGTCAGTTTGCTTTGACGAAAAGGTGTGTGTTTTCCACCTTGATCCAGAGCTCGAATGCACTCTTTCAACGCCAATAAACTCTTATTGATCTCAGCCCCTTCCATCCTACGATGATAGTGTCGGCAAAACCATAGGAGTTAAAAACGTATTCAAAATAAAATAAATAAAACGAAGAAAAAAAAAAAAAAAAAAAAAAAGAATAGTACCTTGTCTTGACATCAGTTTCACCACGATCAGCACCTCTCTCGCTACCAGCAAGATCGATGAAGCTCAGTTTGCCTACTACAGACTTTGTAGAGCGATCTTTGAGCACAAGCTGCATGATGGCATGTGATCGAGAAGAATCCGCGTTAGCTCTTGTACTTCCTATAAAGTAAATGATAATAATATGAGTTAATCAAAAATATGGAAAAGACAATCAGAGAAAAAAAGCTCAGTTGCATCCCAGTAGCTCTTACCTGTACTGCGAGCATTGTTACCATACTCGAATACTTGCATTAGGCCCTCAACGTTGACGATTTCATATTCTTTTAGGCCCGCAACAACAACACTACTCTTGCCATCCTCACGTGCATGTAATTTCTTACGGTTGTTGAGGAGGTCATGGAGCTGGCCTTGATAAATTTCGTAAAAGCCAATATACACCCCCAGATGGGAGTTTTCAGGGTTCCGCATCTTCACAAAAATATCGCGGGCAGCCAAGACATACAACCCTTGTTTTTCATCTAGCATTGTATACGTCTTTCCACTTCCGGTTTGTCCACTAAGGTATCGATTGAATGAAATAAGTTAGCATGATGGCAAAAAAAAAAAAAAAAAAAAAAAAAAAGCTGACGAATATCTTTGCCAAATTTAAAACTTACTAGGCAAAGCAGGTGGCCTTTCCACCTTCAAAAAGGTATTGAACTAATGGGTATGCTGTACGACGGTATACATCCTCGTTCGTGGCGTCAGAATCGAAAACTTCATCAAATACAAACTTATGTCTCTCGATAAATTTGGTCATATCCAGCCGTACTCTATTATAATACATTAAAGTTTCATGAAATATTGATTAAATTATTATGGTTACGAGGTACATTCATAGAGAGCATTCAATAAATTTGACGGATTTAAAAGAAAACATACTTGGGCTCATCTACGGCCAGCTGCCGACCAGTGCAAGAAGCCATATCTTTCTCACCGCGATTAATTTCTTTAGCGCTGAGCGGTCTCTTACGGACACAGACACGGATTTTGGCCGTCATATCATTTGACGTGTGCGAATTACCACGGGCTAGGGTCCCTCTTGTTGGTACACAATAGGCATCTAAACCTCGTTGCTTAGCCTCTTGAACGGGTATAGGATCTTCTTCGTCGTCAGAGGCCTCTTTAAAATTCCGACCATCAGGATACACTTGAGGTTGATATTGTTGTTGATGTTGATGTTGTTGTATCAATTCGCGTTGCTGTTGGCGATAATGTTGCTGTTGCAATAATTGTTGCTGCTGCTGATATTGTTGATATTGCTGCTGCTGCATTTGCTGCTGCATTTGCTGTTGCTGTTGCATTTGGTGTTGTTGCTGCAGCTCAAAATCATAATCATGGCTTTGCCGTTGCTGCTGCTGATATGCCATAACCATGGATCCAGACAGGCTCTTGGAATGGGTCAAGTTGGCAGTCATGTTAGCGCCAGACCGGCGACCTATGGAGAGACGAGCGTCTGAAACTCTTCTTGAGATCTCTTCTAGGCTCTGCGTACTGTTATAGCCACGTGAAAACCCATTTATATTTTGGACTGATTCTTCTACTGGGGACCCTAACCCTGAGAGTGCTAGATGAGACATCATTGGCGATGAAGTGGAAATGGCTGTTGTGGCTGCGATTGTGTTCGCTGAAGGTGTAGTGAGTGTGGGGGAAGGTTCTGGTGAATCAAGATATTGGGCCTTGATAGTCTGAATCAGCTGGAAAAGCCTTCTTCTGTCGTCCATACTCGTGACCCCTAGAGTACTGTAATCCTGCATGGAAAGCTATTTGGGAATGACCGAAGTCAAATATAATTTGCATATCATTGCATGCAGCGGGAAAAAAAAAAAAAAAAAAAAAAAAAAACAACCACAGGTCCGTGACATGTGGTGAAAAAACAAATAGAATAGGAGGAAGAGGTCAATGACTGCAAACAAAGGTAATGACATTGACATGATGGGAAGACTTTGTTATCCAATATCGTGGCTACGTTCATAGACGACGAGAATATGCATGAAAAACTGGAGTCTGCGTTATTATTTTAATCGTGATGTTTAGATGTTTAGATACTATACCTGGGCAAGGTTATCAAGCTGCGTGATTCCACGCGTGGAGAAGCTATATGCAGCATCGAATGAAAGAGAGAACGTCAGATATACTGAAACATGTTTAAGGGACGTTCGTTTTCTTTACAGCTGGACAAATAGCCTTCACACCCATTGCCACCCAAGAATCAATGTCATCTCACTCGCGTCTCTGCGAAGCGCTGTTCTTTCTTTCCCTCTTCCCCGTTCAGAGTCTGTCTCTGTGGTACATAACGGAGAAATATGGTAATGGCAATAAAGACAACGATAGAAACTGCAATATCTGAATACTCTATCAATGTCATTATCCCTGTCTGTCAGACAGTACAGACGCGCCCACTCGCTTTTTTAAAGATACACACGTTTAATGCTCCAACCCAAGGAGGGTTTTTTGCTCTGTTATGTTGTACCTAGGGTAATAGTGCTCCAGGCCAGACCGCCTGAGCATTTCGAGCAAAAGTGAGGTTGACATTGACCAAGATAGGGCAAAAAGGAGAGTAAGGGATTTGGAGACAAGTAGGGCAGATTACACAAAAGACAGTGAGATACAAAGGGAGAATGAAATTGAGATAGTGAGAGGGGTGATTGTAACGTGATGGCAATGCAATAGCAAGGAGACAGGAAGGATTGTGTAATGTGATGAAAGAAAAGAGAGAAGTTGAGTTCGGAATGAGAAGAATGAAGTTTTTTTAAAAAAAAAAAATAAAAAAAAAAAAGAAAGAAAGAAAAGAAGTAAACAACAGACGCGCTGAAAATAAAAACAGAAACACCAACTAGCCCCACCTTCGTTCACTCCAACATGGTGTTATCCAATTGATTGTTGAAGATTATTGTTGGATTATTTTTTCAGGGCCAGGAAAAAAAAAAGGTTCTTGTTCTCTGACCACCATGGTACACCCCACAAACAACAGCATAAAAAAAAAAAAGAGCCACACAGGGCTCTATTTTTTCTCGTGGGAGAAGCCTGTTAGGCAAGGCAGTCAATGCCAGACCATCTTCATGACTGATGCTTGTGTGGTCTTTTCAAAGAAAAGATCAAGCGCTTCCTCTTCCGAATAAGTGTTTCAAACACTTCACACACAGTGGAGAAACAAGATGAGGGAATACGAAAAGACATGAATAGATTTAACAGTTGAATCATTGACAACACAAAGGCTACGATACGAGTAGAAACAGACCAACACAAAGATTAGAAAGATCAAGAACAAGAAACACATTGAGGAGACCAAAGCAATAATAGTGCCAGCTTGGTCTAAGAGGACTGTGGACAGAAAAAGGACATTCCGTACATCCTTTCGTGGGAAGCATAAATAACTTCATAAAAAAAACCTCGTCCGAGCATTGCCTACAACTAACCAGCCACCTCGTGCATGTTTAATGTAGAATGATTCATAGTTTCTTTTTTTTTTTTTTTTTTTTTTTTTTTTAGCCTTGACACATGTACACATGTATCCTTGTTTGCGGAAGAGTTGTTTGTGATCCCCTTTTGTTCCCTGTCTCTCCCGTTAGTTATTTCTGTACCTTTTGAACTTGATTCGAAAAAAAAAAAAAAAAAAAAAAAAAAAAAAAAAAAAGCTTCTTGAGCTTGATATTACAACACAGACCCCTCTTTTCCCTTTTTCCTTGCCTTTTTCTCTTTCTCTTTGTGTCCCTGTGTCTCCTTCTTTTGTTCACAATGTGCATTAAATCAAACACAGAACAACGTGCAGCAGACACGATGCTTCTTGCCAGCAAGAGTAACAAACATGTCTTTAGAATCTGCATTTCTGCACCCTACGATTCATTTACTCATTCCTAATCACAAGGGATGCAGTAAATCATTGCATAGGAATGATGAAAATTAAACAATGAATGCGCGGATAAAGGGGAAGGAGTGGCTATTCATCTTTGATGAGTCCTCGATATCTTTTTTATTATAAATGGTAAACCAAAAGTCACCCACTCTATGATGAAATGTCTGAATGTGAAAAGGCTAAAAAAAAAAAGAGTACAACTTATACATGCATTCAATTGATCCTTGTTGATCATACAAAAATATCTTCGATACCACAACCACCACCTGCATACAAGCAAAGCAGACATCGGCAGGGGTATTTTCGACGCGCATCACCTCCTTCTCCCTCCTTTTTTCCTCTGAATATGCGCATTTTGACAGGCATTCGCCTTCCGAGATGTGCATTCCTAGAGCACAGCGAAAAACATTGGTCTTGCAGAGTAATAAAGCATCAATAGATTGCAAAGGAATATCAACTATTCTCTGACTAGGCTATCGCGGAGATATTTATGCCGCTTCTTCTCCCTCTCACTTATCATTTCTTACTGCATCCATGAAAAAGTAGTGTTCTTTTCCTTTCTCCATAGTCTCAATTGCTTCAAATAAAATACGTTTAAACTCGCTAACAAACAACTCGCCACGGGCTCTACCCTTGAAACCTGCTTTCTGCCATGTTGTAGTTACAGTCATGATATTATTGGCCGTTGCCACATTCATGGTCAGTGCTGAAGCTGTGACACCCGACGACTGCGAGAAGATCGCGTCTTTGATACTGAACATTTGAGTATCGGATCTTACTCCGTTCTTACCGCTATTAAGAGTGCCACCATTTCCATCCGCTTGGTCTCCTCTCCCATCTTCATCACTTGGAATAGACCGAGTCCAACCGCGCCCTAGGTTCGACAACTTGACGGAGGCCTTCCGTCCATGTTGGTCCTTATATACTTTACTCGCCATGAACGCCTCCCATGCACCATCACTCTTAGGTAGCAGACTCAACATCCCAAAGTGTTCCAATAAATCCTGTAACCCCTTTTTAGTCCTTGTTCCTCGAATTACTTGTTCACGATATACCCGGCTCGTCTCCCAAAACTCAGATTCTTCATGGATCCGGATGTTATTGTGCAAGATCTCGGACGTATAATTCCCCAAGTCTTCTGAAGGAATTGGGATTGGAATCAAGTCACGGAGAGACACAGGCGTCGCAAACACAATTGCCTCCTCGCTCTTTCCACTTCGGTCGTAATTTTCATTATAATGCTTTTGCTGACCGGTCATGAATACGTTTTTTGTTGCAAACACAGCTCCCGAGAACAGAATCGACTGGACCGTGGTCTTGCTTCGTTTGGCTGCTTGGATCACTCGACTTGTTTCTGATTGTGTGAATTGTAATAATACCATTTCTGTCACATTTGGCTCCTCCAGTGTGCTATCAATCTCTCCAGCCCAGTATTTAGTTTCCAATATCTTCTTCACCGACCCTGGAAGCAGTAGTGCTCTCGAGGCTTCCGTGATCAAGGTCCAGAGAGAAGGATAGCAGTTAACGCGAGATTCGATCGAAAGTGGAATAGGATTAGTGTGCCTGATTGGGATGTTGAAGCGATTGAGGTTCGATCCATCAGCACTGGCACGTGGATATGCCTGCCGACCTTGGGCTTGTGTATTAAGATGTTGTATTAATTGCTCTGTCACAGTCATCGCAGACCGTCCATCGGCTATGACATGATGGAACACAAAGAGCAGATAAAATGAAGACGACGATGATGATTTCTCGATAGGAGCGATCACCAGTCGCCATAATGGGGAAGTTTGATCTGAAAGATCAAAGGGGATATTGTGTTCCTCTTCTAGGATCTGTGCAATCTGCACAGCCTCCTTGAGAGACACAGGGACAATCCGGACCAATTGTAGGAGATTGATTGTCTCGAGACGCATGAATACGGGCTTGGCTGTTAAATAATCACTCAAGACAGCTGAAAGTGAAGGATGCGACTCAATAAGTTGTGTGACAGGAGTCAAAAGTAGCTGCACCCATTCATGAAGACTTGCAGTGATGACATCATGCACAAAGGATGAATGGACTAATTGAATTCTGTTGCCGACGGCAACATTGTGGTAAATGTTGACATTTGACCTAGCAATGCTATAGCGCTCAAGGTTGTCGACCGCCCGGATGACTTGTAGAGGCATGGAGTTCAGGAATACAGATAGGATGCTCTCTGTGATGAGTTGGACTTTTGCTTCATTTATATGTTCATTTTTGCTGCTTTTTTTTTTGGGATGAAATATGACCAATCTTCGGCATTTTTATTTACATGTCAAGGAAATAGTACACATAATCGAATATTTACACAAATGGATAAATTACAAAGCTAGATATGTCCACCTGAAGGTATCTGTGAAGGCTGATCTACAAAAGGATTGGTACTTTGGCTATGGCTATTACTGTTGAGATAAGGATTGTTGCTGCTGTTATTGCTAATAATGTTATTATTATAGACAGTAGCAGGAACAACGGCACCATTGGTATGGTCAAATGCTGGCAGTGGCGAAGTCCTCACAACGGGTGTCGAGACGACAGTTGCACCATTTTGCGATTGCGATTGCGATTGTGGTTCTGGCATTGAGGGAAAGTTATTAGATTCTCTGTCATTTAGGGTGTGTGAGTGCGTTTCGTATTCGCGGCGACTTTCCTCAAGAGCCCGCTGAAGTTGCTGTTCTTCTCTATTTCGCAAAAGTATTGATGGATCGTGGTATGTAGGTGGGGGCGGAGAAAGAGCTCCCATTGGATAGTGCTGACCTGTATGCTGTGCTCCAAGAGGAGCCGTTCGAGAACGGAATGATCCGCTGGGTCTGAGCACAGATGATGGTCTTCGCGTCATCTTCTTCTGTCGCCGACGCCTCGATGTTCCAGAGCAGCAGCAGCCCCAAATACAACAAAGCAAGATTAGACCAATAACGCAAGCTACTGGGATCACAATCGATAGATGGTTTTTGGCCCAGTTTAGGACACCATTGATACCATTACTGTAAGCGCATTTACCTCCAGAACAGGTACCTCCAAACCCACAGGGAGTGCCATCGATAAAATAAGTTCCAGGGATTTGCATGCATCTCAAGGCGCTTCCGCTTGGGTCGTTGCACATCAAGTCGCAGGAGTTGGAGGCTTCACATTGCTTGGTGATGCCTTGTCGATCCTGCTGGCGACATTGTAGATCACGCGAAGTACAGACCCCATTAGCACATTGAAGTCCTGTTGCATTATTAGAGCCTTTGCATGGTGTCAGATCGGGCAGTTTCACATCGGCAGGGCAAGACCCACTTGTTCCAGAACAGACCTCCTGGATATCACATTCTGAGATAGCCTGACGGCAAACATATCCTGTTGGTCGCAATTGACAATTCAGACAACAGTCGTCATTCAAATCATCGCAAACAGCGCCAGCCTTGAACTTGCAAGTCGTACCATCACAGCAAGGATCTTTGGCACACTCCTCGGGTGAGCCGCAGTCACAATCCTCCCCAGTCTCTTTGATTCCATTGCCACAAATATTGGCTTCACCATTCTGAGTCTGACGAGTGCCTGGAGGTTGAAGGCATCGCCCAGAAGAACTTTGAATAGTACCACAAATGGCTCTGATACTGCAGGGTGAGAAAACACGCGTAGCTGATTGTTCAGAAGGATTCATAATGTACTGTCCACCGGCGTTACAGGTCGTGGCGGAAAGTGGGCAGCATTGTCCAATGTCAGCAGGGCATGATTGAGCCGTACAGTCATGAATAGCTCCAAATCCATGACCGATTTCATGTGCAACCACCATCCATTCTGTGGGTGTAGATGACGAGACTCCTGTGCCTGCAGTGTATTGAACGTTTTGTCCGGAACCCTGACGCTGTGATGATGCCTGGCAAAGAGCTTTTGTCCATGCGATCCCAACCACAGCTCCTGTATTGCACTTTGTCATCAAATGCCATAATCCTGCCCCATCGCTTGGACGATCATCCGCGCCTCTCCAGCGACTAAAGTCACTCAGACGCTTGTCAATAGAGTATGAAGGTGAGCAGTCCTGGTTCCATTCTTCACCCGCAACTGGGGTGGTCGGACAGTTTTCGCTTTTGATATTTAGTGAAATGATCCCCAATGCAACATTAAATGTACTTTCATAAATCTCAGAGGCAGTATTGAAGTTGGCAAATATCTGTTTTCTTGCTTCTGATTGTCCTCCATGCTCGCGAACGTAGGCGCAATCGGCGGCAACACCCTGGATGATATATTAGAGTGAGTAGAATTATTAATAAAATAAAGTCGCAGAAGAGAAAAAGGCTGTAGTGGCGTAGAGCGACGAGGCGCAGTGAGTCTTACCATATAAGTAACGAGACGGTTAGTAGGACAGCCCTCGGGAACAGGATTTGGTCCTGCAGCTTGAACGGTAACTTGACGCTTAGTGAGAGGCGAGGTCAGCACGTCCATCCACGAGGATGACATGTCTGAGCCTCTAGCCATAGGGACCGTCGTTAACACATCAGGTGGGTAATAATAGCCATGAGATGAAGTGGCTTCTATATAGGAAGCTGTTTTGTTGAGCATATGGTCCGATCCACAGACGACATTCTCAGCGTTCAGTCCCCTCTTATTCTTTGCGAGCAGAGCAGGTCTGTAGAGATCCGAGTCGCGGAAGATGATGAGACTAGAATCGAAGGATGTAGCGGCTGTAGGTAATGCGTCCTCAGATCGCTTTTGAACATGATAGGTTTTCTTTGTTGTGACATGATAGGTATCGCCTTTGACCATGAATGCTCCTCGGAGTATAAGATTATCCGCACTATGAAACGAAGATAGCAAGGGTCTTGTTATTTTGGTGTCCTCACATCGTCATTTTAATCTTAAAATATATTTAATGTTATTAGCGGTAATGGTTACCTGTTAGCATCATGCTCGACTGTCATTCGTGCCCAACCAACAATACCTTCCTCATATTGCATGTGTTCGATTGTTCTCTTGGTTATTCGTGATGTTGTTGCAGCTCGTTTCCACTTTTGATCAGAATATTGCTGATCCTCAATGACGACGCCCTTAAAAGGCTTGATATCATCGAATATGTTATCAGGTCCCAGGTCGGCATCGGGATGAATCAGATCCGTATTGGGCTCAAGATAGAGATGAAAAGTAGTGTTGAAAGCATTAAATTGAAGTCGGATTGTGTCATCTTTGGTAATGATTTCGGGAGAGGCGGTGAGGCGCTGGTCGATCGTCCGTTTTGCAAGTGGCTGGTCTCTGTGAAGAGTATAGGATGCTATCCTTGGCAGAATGTCGTGGCGTAGACTGCGGACATGTTCTGAGCGGGTGATTATAGGCAATGCTGTGGAATGTGCTGTTATATTATGCGGAGAAAGGGATAAAGAATGATAGTGAGAAATAGATGTGGATGATGAGTTGGTACACACGCGATATCGTGAATAGAGAAGGGATGGTTGTCCATCCCTGTGTCTGTGTGTACAAAATTGCTTAGTATTTACCTTGAACTGGATTTGTAAAGGTCGAAGACAGTGCGAGGATCGACAACAGTGCCAAAAGGCTATGCCTTAATGATGTGATCATGGCTACTGCCAAGAATGCTTGTGTATGTGTGAAAGGGAGAAGCTAAGACGAAAGAGAAGGAGAGAGAGGAAGAGAGGAAGAGGAGAAGGAATTAAGAGAGTAAGAAAAGAAGAGTGAGCCGTTGCTTACAGCAATATGAGCAAATGGAGGAGAGCGTGAAGTGTGAAGTGTGAAGTGTGAAGTGTGAAGTGTGAAGTGTGATTGCACTTACTAACGAAGTGGAATGCAATGAGAACAGGAGAAAGAGAATGGGAGAGGATGAAGAGAGAATGAGAGAAAAGAAAAAGAGAAAGAGAAGAGAAAGAGAAAAACAGGATGCTGAGACCAGGGACCAGAAACCAGGAACCAAATAGTGGCGAGCGGGGGACCAAATGTGGAACAATAATCAGAATTCTTGCCGTTGTATCAGTACCAAAAAAATGAAATTGAGGATGAAGTTGGGCTTAAAAGAAGAAAGGGGGCAGAGCGGATGGATGAGAATGTATATCATTAATTATATGTACCCTTGTTGGAGATTAAAATGAGGGAATCCATTACATGATTGTTCCTGATGTTGCATTGGCACCGCCTGCTTGAGCATTCTTTACTCCATTTGAACATCCCTGAGCACCCCCTATTCCACAACCCTGCTGTTCAATCACTTGGACAAATATGCTCCAGAAAAACCAGACAAAACGACAAAAACGTGCATAAGATCTTCTCTTACACATCACATACGCACGGATCTATTCTTATTTTTATTTTTATTTTTTTATTTTTACACCTCTCGTAGAAAGGGAATCCATGACGATAGCTTGGCATCTCTCTTCTTGTCTTTTCTTTTCTTTTTGTCACATTTCTTTTTAGTCTCAGCTTTTTGAGACACTTTTCTAGACAGAGCATTGCAATATCATCCTTTTCTCAACCCCTCAAAATCATTGACGATAAAACAACCACATAACATGAATGAGTGAGTCTGCGCATCCATGTCCTGACAAATATATAAACAAAAAAATAAAAAATAAAAAAATGAGGTATACATGTATATAAATGTGTTTATATACTGTGGGCTGTAGCAAATTTCGATTTGTATTCTGCCACTCATTGATGTTTGCGACTATATGTCACATATTGCAATATTGTGTTCATGAATGTTGACATCTTCTAAAGAACGTCTTGTGATTCCAGAAAATGCATCAACAAAAATAGCGACGGGAAAAAGAATAAATGCCTCCTATCTGTCGCGTTTGACCAACGTTCCAAAAATTAGGCACAGCCCTAATGACAAATCATGAATAACCTGCAGAAACTTGTGCTACAACAAAACCCTCTGTAAATGCACGACAGAGGACTGCTGTTTATTGTTTTGATTTGCAGCTTTTTTTTTTTTTTTTTTTTTTTATGGTTCGCTAGTAACTGCAGACCTTTCTCTCATCACCTTTCCCTTTTCTCATTTTTCACATCGGTATACCATGGGAAAGCGCAATAGGGCGGCATTGTTGCCCACAAACATCCCACAGCTGCAAAATCTCATTAAA
This sequence comes from Lobosporangium transversale, assembly GCF_002105155.1. Lineage (NCBI taxonomy): Eukaryota > Fungi > Mortierellomycota > Mortierellomycetes > Mortierellales > Mortierellaceae > Lobosporangium > Lobosporangium transversale. The sequence goes on along the minus strand of NW_019028981.1, from coordinate 317,157 downwards.
CGAGATCCCCTTTCATACAAAGAGGAGTTTTTGCAACAGCTTCGTCACTTTGAATCCTCTAGAACTATCTTTGAGCTCAAGCCTGAAGAACTTTCAACTGACTTTCAGGATCTGATCAACTTTATCGCCCAGGTACGAATTCCAACCAACTCTTTAACTCTCTACACACATATATTCTCTTTCTCATTGTCCTTCTTTCATCTAATGCATGAAGATACTTTCGAAGCAAGGAATAGGTGTAATTTAGTACTAATTACCTATTACTATTATTATCACTACCTTATTTTTATTTCTTTGGTCTCAATAGGTGTCTCCTTGTTACCCTGAAGAGACAAAAGAATTCCCAGATCAAATCATTGCACTTCTATCTAAGCACTACCAGATCCTCAATCCAGAGCTCCGCCGTACCATGGTGCAGGCGTTGGTTCTTCTTCGCAACAGAGAGATGATTTCCTCTACCAGTCTACTTTCGCTCTTTTTCACTTTATTCCGCTGCAGAGACAAGATGCTCCGTGACATTCTCTATAATCACATTGTAAATGACATCAAAGTCAGCAATCAGAAGGCCAAGAACAACAAGATGAATAAGACACTTCAAGGATTCATGTATACAATGTTGACTTCTGCTGAGGGCGCTGCGGGGACAGGAAGCGAAAATGCCATCGCAGCTAAGCGCAGTCTTGATGTCTGTATCGAACTGTATCGCAAAAATATTTGGTACGAAGGAAAAAAAAAAATTCTGCAACTACGGAGCTGTTTTATGGTGTAATGAGTACTAACTGCTGATATATATTGTCTATATTCTTTACGGACAAACTAGGAATGATGCCAAGACTGTTAATGTTATTGCGCATGCTTGTTTCTCGCCTGTAACCAAGATCATGGTTACTGCACTTCAGTTCTTCCTGGGTAATAATGAAGCAGACGATGATTCAGATGATGAAGACGAATTACCAGATATCAAATCCATGCAGCATAAACAGAACGTCAGCAAGAAGACAAAATCCAAAGCAAAACAGATGGATAAAATGCTCGCGACCTTGAAGAAGAAGCAAAAGGCTAAGAAGAAGGCCGAAACTTTTAATTTTTCAGCACTTCATTTGTTGAACGATCCTCAAGGTACTTAATCCCTTATTTTTTATTTTTACATGGACGAATAGTTCTTTTTTTTTTTTTTTTTTTTTTTCTTTTTCTTTTTCTTTTTCTAAGAGAATAACCAAATGATTTTTTTTATGCTTTCAGGTTTCAGTGAAAAGCTCTACTCTCATCTGGCTTCATCTCGTGAGCGTCACGAAGTTCAGCTGATGTTGATGAACTTGATTTCTCGTATCATTGGTGTACACAAGCTAACGGTTCTCGGATTTTATCCATATCTCCAGAAGCGTCTTCAACCGACCCAGAAGGATGTAACTCAAATCATCGCCATTTCTGCTCAAGCCTCACATGATCTCGTGCCACCAGATGTGGTTGAGCCTGTGATCAGAACATTAGCCAACAACTTTGTGACAGAACATTGTGCTGCAGAGGTCATGGCGGCAGGTCTGAACGGTATTCGAGAGATCGTCTCTCGATGCCCTCTAGCCATGAATGCAACATTGCTTCAGGATTTGACTGAGTACAAGAATCACAGAGATAAAGGAGTAATGATGGCCTCTCGTTCATTAATTGGTCTCTTCCGAGAGATCAATCCGGAGCTTTTGAAGAAGAAGGATCGTGGCCGTGGCGCTACGATGAACATGCGCAGCCTCAAACCTTCTGCTTATGGTGAAACCCATAATGATGCTGACTTTGCGGATCTTCAACTCTTGGCCGAGAATGCAGATGGGGACAGCAACAACGGAGAGGGAGATGATAATGACTGGGACGAATGGGAAGAGGCTTCTGAGGAGGAGAATGATGATGAAGAAGGTGGTTGGATTAATGTTTCAGATGATGATAACGATTTGAACATTAAGCTGTCAGATGGTGAAGAATCAGAGGATGAGAATGGAAATAAGAAACCGAAGACAAAGCGTCTGTCTGCTAATAAGGAACGTCGTTTGAAAAAGAAAGGTCTGTTGCCTAATGATGATGACGATGCGGATATGAACGTTAAGGAAGAAGATGAACAGACCAAGGCTAAGCGTCTACAGATGGAGGCAGAGCGTAAAGAAAAATTGGCTGCTGCTCAGCTGCTGGCAACGACCAAGATTCTCACACCTGCAGATTTTGCAAAGATCGAGGCTTTAAAAATGGCTAAGCAAGCGGATCAAAAAATGAATCCAACCCGTGCTAATTCAGGCAAGCGTCCTGCGCCTTCGGATGAAACTCAACAAGAAGGTGAGGTCTCGATTGGGTCGATTATCGGACCACGTAAGAAGGCCAAGCAGGATTATGCAGAGCGTATGGAGTCGATCAAGAACGGACGTGAGGGACGAGAAAAGTTTGGTTCACGCAAAGGATCGAATGACCGTGGATCAACTACGAACAAGGAAAAGGCTAAGGGCAAGAACTTTATGATGATTGCTCACAAACGTGAAGTCCGCGAGAAGAAGAAGATGAGCTTGAGGGATAAGCAGATTCAACTTCATGCACATATCAAGAAGCAGAAGATGATGAAGAAGTGAAAACATTTTTGGTGACAATCAAACACATTAGAGTAAGGGTAGATGATTGAAGCAAGAACACCCCATGTACAATACAAATAGCATTTTTATATTATCATCACACATTCATGTCTTTTGCGCACCTTCTAATTAAAAAAATAAAAATAAAAATAAAAATAAAAATAAAAAAACATTTGCACTGAATTTTAATACTTTTATCAATTAGCATAGTAAGTAGATTTGTAACTTCGTTTAAGAGATTAAGTTATCTATTGAGATTTCGGCAGAAGAGAAAGGAGCCATATCAAAATAGCGAATACTAGATCCATATAGCCTCCACTGCTTTCAGTCTTTTGGTTACAGTACCAATAAGCATTGCCCAAGTCCTTCAACGAGTACACTGTTCTCCATTTCAGTCGTAAATCCAGCCAATTCACTCATATACATCATCCATAAAACGCTGCCCTCCTCTATTACATCGTTCAGACAAAACTAAATGAGGTTTTCTGGTTGCTGTAAACATGCTCAGATATTAGAGTTAAGCTACCACTCATGCAGGTAGGCGCAAAGTAGGCACTATCATACTGTTCATCAGCCCATATTTAGAAGTGTGATGTGTTCTCAGAACGCGGTGAAAGATCCTCATGAAACCAGTCTTGTCTTTTCTTTTTTCTTATTCAACAATTAATCTACTCCACTCCACGTCTGTGTGGTTTGTACAGCTTATGTCCTAGCAGTAGTCTTAATATTGGTTTTTCGGTCCAGCTTCATGTGCTTATGAACCCGGGGGTTGTACTACAGACAAAGCACTAGAGCGATATTACAGACAGATGGCTTTCCACCCACCTTCAATAGTTGCATGAATATGTCTTTTAGTACGCTCGCAAGGTGTGTGAATTTTGAACTGTGCGTCAAGTTTTTTTGTTCACCTTTGCCACCATTTTTAGAAAATGTTGTTTTTTTAGTTGTATGGTGTGAAAACGAGTATTTAAAAGCGCCGTTGCCCTCTTTCCCTCTTCTTTATTTCTCCATAACTCTTCAGTCTATTCATAACTTTTATATATTTGCAATTAAATTGGGTACTTATAGTTCAACATCAATCTTCAATAATTATCATATACAATGTCAAAGTCTCGACTCTCATGGAAAGCCTTGACGAACATGAGAGTAGGAGTCTTTTTCAAGACTACTCCATGTTCTAGCTGGAATGACGTGCTGTCATTCCTTAAGGTCTCATCGAAGCAGGAGACGATTGAGGCGTATTTTGAGAGATACAGAAATGGACTGGCAACTATTGCAGGGCACGCGAAGGCACCGAAGGAAGTTAGAGAGAGGGCTGAGGGCCTTTTGTCGACCACGAGCGTCGAGTTATTCCGCCAAAAACACGCGGTGTGGCAGGTCGAGATGAAAAAGGACGAGGCTAAACAAAGTCTTGCAGAAGGCTATGCCTCACTCGCCAAGGGAGCCGGAAGCATGTTGAAAGATGGTAACACTCCTTGCAACAAAAGTATGCATTAATGAATGGTCCATTGATGGTAAAATTTCATGCTAATGCTGTGATTTCGTATATAGATGGCGGAACATCTAGTCAAGTGGTCAATAGAGCATCTTCAGTGTCCTCATCATCATTGTCATCGCTAAGCTTCAAGAAGCGAAAGCGATCGATCACGAATATAAATTCGACGTCGATGAAAACTATCACGGCCATGACCAGCGCGAAGCCCGATCTGAGTAGCCGGAAAGCGGTATGCACATCGAGTCAATACTCCAGAGTGCGGGGAGACTACATTAGTATGGAACAAAATGTCTTTCTTGAGATTAACAGACAATCGGTGCTTGATCCTACGGTAGCGCTTTGCTGCTATGGATCGATCACAGTTCTGGAAGCTTAGAAGCGGCAGAGCAGTTGAAGAGGTTCTTTACCATGCAAGCATGAAGCAAGAGGCCAACTTCAAGTATGTCTTATGCTCTAAAAACTTTCTTTTTTTTCTTCATCTTGTTTGTACTTTATGAGGTCCAATTAACAGCGTAACGCCGTATTCATGGCCTTGTATGTGTTATAGGATGCGCTCATACACAATCGACTTTGGCTGTGAGAGAACAAGAGTTCTCTTTACTGTAGATGAGTGGGAGGAAATGAAGAAAGTGGGTGACTTCCAACTCCCCAGATTATCAGAGACAATTGAGAGGTACCTATACGATGTCAGATTGGCTCTTCTCAGAGGCGAGCATGTCGCGTCAGTACCAGTCCCAAAGGAAGACCGATATTCATGTGAGCTGATACTGAGATCTTTTCTCTCATGGTAAGTTGATGGTTTCCCCTGTTGTGCTGTATAAGACCAGACAGCCTATGTTAACAGAGTATCCTACGGTTTCAGGACACAGCTATATGTCACAAAGCCGTGCCCATTTGACAACAAAGATCTGTCAGAATCATTCTGGACCAGAGAGGCATGGCCGATAATGAAGGGCTTGTTGTCAGATGTAGACGGAGTGACAATGATTGATGGAGAAAAGGCGGGCCTGGAATCGGGGAAGAGGAAGAATATGGGGCGCAAGGTCGATATGGAGACCTCCCCACCGCGCAAACAGAGCGGACGAAAGCTAGATCTGGTGGCCAGAGACACAACCAACAAGCGCGACTGGTTTGTGGTAGAGAGTCACAAGGAGTGGGATGAGGTGTCGACCAAGTTCCTGCACGAACTTGATGTGACATTGTTCAAAGATCTTCACCTCATTTCATCCCACCGGTTTCAGGAGCAACCGAGCTCGCACTTCCGTAGCCAAGCGAGATTCTTCGCCATATACTCTGGAGGTAAATTATTCAGGATCATTGAGTTATTTTAGAAAGTTGTAGCAGTTCGGTCTGTTAACTTGCTTGTTTTTTTAGGACGAGGTTTCAAGACCATGGAGATGAGGGCATCCCCCTTCAGCGCCTACATCATGTTGGTACATTTGTACAGTTCGTACCAACTGCCCCCCACTGCCACAGTGTGGAAGCTTCAGTCCCAAGGGCTCGCTCACCTGTTGCAAGTCAGGGTAAGATGGATTAATGGATGGTTTCCATCACCATGTGTTTTGTTACACAATGGTTAACGGGTCTCGTTTTGACTTTATTGTAGAGTTGTGTCAAGAGGACGGTGGAGATGTATGAAACGGAGGAGAGCGAGAAGGGTGATGACGAGTGGCTTTACTCTTCATTAGAAAAGCATATTTACGACGAGACTCTTGGTAGCTCTCCTACCGACCCTACATCATCAGATATCTACTCTTCTTAAAGAGTACCCAGTCGTAGCAATTCTGTTTCCACTACCCTCTTCATTTATCGTGTGAATGCAGAAATAGTCTTTAAACAAATGAAATTAAAATGTAATACCAAGCGAATATGCCATCTTAATAGAGAGAATAAGCTTAAATCAGCGAGATATTCTTTTTTATTGCAAGATAAATCTGTAGGAAAAGAATAAATTAATCCCTAGGCACAATGATGGTCCGCTCGCTTCTGAAAGAGCCAAAGGGACGAGGTATAAAAACGACAAAAGGGTGGGTACCAAGGCGGGACAGTCGTAATTATACATCTAGGAAAATAAGACCAAGTCCTCTGTTTTATTCAAACCAGTCAAGTATTCTCCCTTCGGGCCGGGACCACAGACATAGATCTACAGGTACTAAACAGTTAGATAGCCTTACAGGTCAACTCAGGGTTTACAAAAAGATAAAGCTGCATGGAAAAAAACAGAGTTAAGATAAATATTATTAATGAGCGATAAATGTACACTCCACAGTATCCGCTCTAAACCCTTTCGAGTGCCTTAGAACCCTGCGAGCGAACAAGGCCGGATACTGTTCTTGTTGGATAGTCTTCGTCATAGAAGAAGAGTGCCGTACCACCGATTGAGTGTCATTTATACCTCATTGGAAGAAATCACTCGCCTGCTGCACGCTGACTTCTCATTCATGACTCTAAACCCTTGCGGGTATCATCGCAAATCTACATCAATAGCAGATTATTCGCGAAGACTCATGACCAATTCCTCTGACCGATAGATCAGAAGTGAAGAAAGGTACATAGGAAGCGCAAAGGAACAGGAAAATAACAGTAGATAATATTAATGAGCGATAAATGTACACTCCACAGTATCCGCTCTAAACCCTTTCGAGTGCCTTAGAACCCTGCGAGCGAACAAGGCCGGATACTGTTCTTGTTGGATAGTCTTCGTCATAGAAGAAGAGTGCCGTACCACCGATTGAGTGTCATTTATACCTCATTGGAAGAAATCACTCGCCTGCTGCACGCTGACTTCTCATTCATGACTCTAAACCCTTGCGGGTATCATCGCAAATCTACATCAATAGCAGATTATTCGCGAAGACTCATGACCAATTCCTCTGACCGATAGATCAGAAGTGAAGAAAGGTACATAGGAAGCGCAAAGGAACAGGAAAATAACAGTAGATAATATTAATGAGCGATAAATGTACACTCCACAGTATCCGCTCTAAACCCTTTCGAGTGCCTTAGAACCCTGCGAGCGAACAAGGCCGGATACTGTTCTTGTTGGATAGTCTTCGTCATAGAAGAAGAGTGCCGTACCACCGATTGAGTGTCATTTATACCTCATTGGAAGAAATCACTCGCCTGCTGCACGCTGACTTCTCATTCATGACTCTAAACCCTTGCGGGTATCATCGCAAATCTACATCAATAGCAGATTATTCGCGAAGACTCATGACCAATTCCTCTGACCGATAGATCAGAAGTGAAGAAAGGTACATAGGAAGCGCAAAGAAACAATGGATTACTTTCCTTGATGATTGTTGGTGTTGATTCAATGTTGACAATAGACAGTTGACTTTGAAACAACTAATAAATGATCGTAGATCAAAAATCGTATGAGCTGCATATATTTATTCAAAATGAAACCATGATCTGGAGCGCCGTATTCACGCGCTCTGTGACATATGGATTCAGTCTGCAAATGTTGAAGAGCTACGAAACCAAAGGCATCGCCAAGTTATCGTCTACGACAAGCCGAAGAGCCGTTCAATATCAATACATGACCCAACGCCAAAAGTTACAAATAGCTTCGGTTCACACGAGATCAGCTATATCAACTCAAGGAATTACTTCACATATCCATCTGATTCCCATTGGTTTCTGTACGTCCATCGCTTAGCTGTCTTGTCCTTGGTTGGGTTGATTCCCCTGCTAGGCATTCTTCGTGATTTTTTTCCGTCCAGACTGATTCCTTTATAGCCATCTCTTTCTCATAGAGCTTACCCACTTTATTAAGCAGTCTCTGAGGCAAGGGAGAAATACCGGATCCTTTCTGGAGATAGGATAGATGCCCTTCCCATTGCAAAGGACATTACAGAGTCGTTTGGTGGAAACTGACTGCGTGCTCGAAAATCGTTGGTGTTTCTCTTGATATTATCTTTGTTTTGCCTTCCTCTTTGAGTAAGTCGACAACATTTTGCCACGCGACTTTTTGCGTTTATATGGTTGTAAATAAGGTTGTAATCCTAAGACAGTAATAAACACAAGGTCGGCATGGTATTGCTTGTGAATGAACGTCTGCGTCGTTACCGCGCTTACCCATGCTGTGTAGTAGCAGGAGCTTCAGAGACGAGTCCTTTCTCCGTCCAACTTTCTTCGTCCGTTGTTGTTTCATTGTTGTTGAAAACGATCATTTCTTTTGACTTGTCTCATTTCGAACCATTTTTTTTTTTTTAGGTTTAATATAGACACTTGGCCATGAGACATTTGCTGTCACCTTGTTCATCCTCACCTGAACACTGCTATTCCCTTGCCATATGTGCATTCATGGCCGGCCTTCATGAACTTTCCCATCGATTTTATTTCATTTTTTGCTATAGTTCACCACCAACAGTAGGTTAACAGGATAGTTTATTCAGAGCGTCTCCACCATGTGCCACCTATTGATTTGCTGAGAAATGATCTGTCAAGAGAGACCAATGATCTTATAAAATTGAACTCCCTATCCATCATCGACTGGACCCTGTTTCTCCTTTTTTTATCACAATGACCTAAATCATTATTAGCTTGCCTCAATGCCCGTTAATAGGCCAGTTGGCCGGTTGATGATCGTCCTGCTTGGATAGCTTTTATGCCCATGATGTTTGGAAGCTAAATGTAGATGCTTCTATTGCCACTAAAAGCTTCTCTCATTCAGCTTTGAACAGTTCGAATGTTTTTGCAAAAGTCGCATGTAGATTTCGATCATATCCTAGTCCATTACGACATGACACTTCTGCTTGACGAATTGATAGAAAGAAATAGGCCACAAAATAAAGTACAACTAAGCTCGTCCAAGTTAGCTTGCTTCACCTCAACATGGAGTCTTTTTTTTTTTTGTTTGGGCGCATGCTTTGTGTTCGACTTCACTTGATCCGATGGTCGGTGCGTATGTTTTTACCCCTGAAGGCCTTTTTTTCATTTTTTTATACTCCTCAGACTCCCCATTCTCTCCATTCTCCTTAAGAATCCCGAATAGTGTCCCTTACTCCCTTTTCCTTCTCAATCAGGTAAAAGACTCACCCTTACCATACCAAATGAATTGTCGAGACCCAACATCGTCCTCTTTTTTTTTTTTTTTTTTTTTTTTTTAGAGGAAGAGATAGAAAGGAGATGGTGCGCGTCACCAAAATCTTAATTGTAGTCCTGTGCAACCTTTGTCACACGATGCAACGCAGTCTTAAAAGGAATAAAATATTTGGGCTGAAGAAAAACAAGAGTAAAGAAAAAAAAAAGTTGACATGAAGATTTGAAATGGAGTAGAGTCAAGTAGATGTGTCGACAGAGTATCAATAGGGTTCCAACGAGAGTTGGTTTTATGAAAAGAGCATGAGCTTTTGACCGTGGGAGACTTGGAAAAAAAAAAAAAAGACGGTCCCATAAGTTTATGTGTAACAGCACTTTTTTTTTTTCTCTTCAATAACAACTCAGTCCATGTAGAAATATATGTAGATACTCAGTCTTGTTTTGTCTTTTGCGGGAGAAATGAAAGGTGTGTTGACGATGTTTTTTTTATTGACAATGTATCAATTGGGTTGTAAAGCATGTGGTGCAAAATTATCAGGATTATCAGATGTATGATGATGGCAAGAAATGCAAGAAATTTGAGCCGGGAGGAAATATGAGAAGGAAGAGAAAGAGAAAGAGAGAAAAGGAAGGAAGAGAAAGAGAAAAAGAGTGAATTGATTTGGAGCAAGAACACAGCCTAAATAATGTTGAAGAGAAAAGAAAATAAATAAAAAATGGGTTTTCTTCATCCCTTTTTTTTATTATTATTATTCTTCCCGTCAAGATGGGCTTGGGATAAGGATGGGATGCAAGTGTAACAAGAATCACATCTTTATTACAAGTTACAATCGCAATCGCACAAAAAAAAGGTTTGGGTCATTGTAACCAAACTGAAGAGTGGTTTTTGTTGTAAAGAAGAAAGCTCTGAATGCAACACTCTGTGGCTCCTTCACTTCTCATTCATTCGCACTCACGCCGTGCATACTCACAAGAGAAAAAAAGAAAATGCAAACAATAAAAAAGAATGCATGTTGGCCGCAGCCAGTTGAAAGACAGAAAGATAGAGAAAGGGCGAAAGAGGAGAGTGGAAAAAAGAAAAAAAGAGAGCTTCAAGCGTGTTGGATGGGAAAAGACCGAAAAGATTTTTCATCATTATCCAGGTACAAATCAACACACATGGAATAGAAATCATAGGCGGAATTTTATTTTGGAAAATTTTTTTTTTATTCTTTTCCTTTTTTTCCTTCTTTCTTCACTTTCTTTCCTTCTCTTTCTTCTTCCTTTCCTTCTGTCCTTTCACCTCTCATAATTGCTTCATCGACAGCAGAATAACGTCGACCCATATCCGTTTTGGCAATTTTTTTTTTTTTTTATTCATCCAATGCAGCGTACTCTTTTGTATTCCCACAGTCACTCTGCATTCAAAAACAAGTAATCAAATACCAAACAACAAAGAAAAAAAAAAAAAAAAAAAAAAAAAAAGAAGACGAAGGCTTTTTTTTTTTTGTTTTGAAGGAAAGAAGGGAAAAAAATTCAAAAATAAAAAAGGAAAGACAAATACAGGATAAAAAGTGGTTTGATTCACCCTACGACACTCTCTTCGGCAGTTGTGGGGTGTGTTTGTACAGTGACAACTGGGTCGTAGGTAAGTGCTTGTCATGTTTCATGAAAGATCTGTTATTTTTGAATGCAAAGTAAAAAAAAAAAAAAAAAAAAAGATGATAACAATAAAAACCATTGGCACTAACTCGTTTTCTTTTTTCTTTTTTCTTTTTCATTACTTTGCTTGGGTGTTTTCTATCATGTCTTTTTGTTTGCTTTTTATTAATTGTTCGGCTGCATAGTCTTGTTTGTTCTTTGCCCAATCTTTTTTTTTTTTATTTTTTATTTTTTTTTTTTTTTTTTATTTTTTTTATTCATTTTGTTCTTTTTATTCGAATCATAAAATCATAAAGCATGATGCCTCCTCAACACTATTCCCCACCTTTTACACCAGAGTACCGTAGCATGTCACTGATGATGATGGTCGAACAGCAACAGGATTCACATAACCATACTCGCCCCGTCCGGTTTGTGAAGGATGCCAGCGCCCTTCAACACCTACGAAACCAACGTAATCATAATAACCATGACGATCTCCAACATAGTGAGCAACAGGAGCAACCAATGATGTTGTCTTTACCACCCCCTCCACAGGAACATCAGTCCCAAAGCATAGACAGGGAAGATCCAGAGCCCCTACTAGCAATACCAGGTCCTGATATCATTGTTTCCTCAGATGACCACCCAATTTCTATGGTTGAAAACCTTAATCTTGTTCAAGAGCGCACCCATGTTCATCTCACCTATCGAACACGGCAAAGTCAAAGTTTACAAGGCCAGGCAGTCTCACAGACAACCCGTCCACAGAGGCAGCGGAGAGCCGCTGCTAATAGCACTGGTGGGAATGCAATGGTTAGAGCTTTGTCACCCATTCCTGCTATTGCCAATCAATCCACAAATCACTGTTCTGCCATAGAGTCAAAGTTACAGCCCGAGTCAACACCACCACAAACATTCGCTTTACCTACACATCAACCCTCTACTCATTCTGTTAATGACGACACTGAGCATTCTGAACAAAAAGTGCAGTGTCAGGGGGGTGTCGATGGCGGAGTAGTACCTCTTTCAAACTTGCTCAATTCAACCGATCTGATCAAAAGCGACCAGGTAGAATCCTCAGAGTCCATTATCAACACAGAATCAGAATCGATCACAAAAGAAAATGAGGACAAGCCTCCAAATTCACCATTGCCACAACAACAAGACTCGAAGGAGCAGGAGCAGGAGCAAAAAGGATCAAGAGATGATAGTCAAGAGGAACAATTGGCGAGCGGGTCGGAGGGTTTGGAGCCAAATCATAAATCAATCACACAGCTTCCTACTGGCAATGCACAAGAAGACATCGAATCACAACCCGAACATACTGTAGGTGCTGGGGTCAAACGAGGGTGCCGTCAAATGAATTCTACCAATACATCTGTTTCCTCAACAGGAAAGACTACCAAGGACTCTTCTTTGATGCCTGCCAAAAAAAAGATAAAGACCGAAGTGTCCAAAAAGTCCGAAAACGATACTGCAAGTCTTTTCCAGAAGATCTGTAAGCTTTTTACTTTTCTTATTTATTTATCATTTTATTTTCACCAGATAGTTGTATTGATTTTAATCTGTTATCAACGCTTTTTTATTTTTATTTTTTCTTTTTTTGTAACCAGTCGCTGATCGTGATCCAGGCAAGCGTAAAATCAAAACTAAATCCGTTCATGAGATCCCCATGGAGCTTGCGGCGGACGAGGATGATTCTGATTTTGAAGATACCAAAGATGGTAGTAACGATGAGGATGAAGACATGATTATTCCTGATGATGCAGCGAGTGAAGATGAGATAAGGCCTGAACAAGAGGAGGCTTTCAATGATGAACAAGATCTCTTGACCGCACTTTGGCAATGGGTGAGTTTTAAATTTTGTTACGTTTCACTTTATTCATTATACAAAACAGAAGATCCGTCTGATGGTTCTCTATCCTCACTAATGACGTATCTTACCATGTAATAGAAAGACAATGATCCTGAGGTGTGTTGTGTGTGCCTGGGTCGATCGACAGAGGCAGACAATGTATTTGTTTATTGCGACACACTCGATTGCGCCTTGTGCGTACATCAGGCTTGTTATGGTGTCAAAACACTTCCATCCGAAAGCGAACCATGGTTATGCGATCGTTGCAAAGCACCACCAGAGGAAGTTGTGGTAAGGTTTTTCCCAATCTACTCTCTTTCCATTGGTTTCTGATGCTATGAGGCTGTGAGGGAAAAAAATTCAAAACAGAGTTACGATTTTTTCATTAACGGGAAAAAAAAAAAAAATCATGACTTCACTTGATCTATTCTTAGTCGTGCGTTTGTTGCCCATCCAAAGATGGTGCATTCCGAAGACTCATCCCAGAAGATCCTAGCGGTGGCTGGGTGCACGTTGTCTGCGCACTCTGGTTACCAGAGACAACCTTAGGGGACCCCGAGAATGTGGACAAAATCTCTGTCAGAGACATACCCGAGAAGAATTGGAATATGGTATAGCTCGCTTCTAAAATTTTCATATCATATAAGGTTCTCTTCTCTTTTTTTTTTTTTCCTCTTTCATATTGTCTGACATTGAAATCCTTTCCTTGACTTTTCAATCTGTAAACTTAGACTTGTTATATGTGCAATGACCCTCAGGATGCAGCAATGGGAGCCTGTGTGCAGTGTGATGCGGGACAGTGTCGCAAATCGTTTCATATCACCTGCGCTCAAGGTTACTCGCTACTAGAGACCGTTGAGGAGACAGATATGGCTGATCCATACTTTATGTACTGCAAGCAACATGGCGCCACTGATGGTCATCCCAAGCTTAATGGGTGGCTGAAATGGGTCAAACAAAAGGATGCGTTTCTGAAAAAGTGGCAGGACGAACAAGGTCGTAAGCGTACACTCAAATTGCTTGAAATGCAGCGGGCCAGTAATGATGGCGAGGACGAAGATGAAGGTATTATCGAGCTTTTTGAACATTCATACTCTCGATTCAAGCAAGCACGAGAAAGGCGGATTGCAAGGGAAAGGAGCGAGCTTTCCCGTCAACACTCCATTGGATATTACCTCAACAGTAAGATTGACAAGTCCAAATCCCGATTGGAGGCTATTTCATCCAAAGCCCAACAAGCTCAATTGGAACAGCGTAGGATTGAAATGCATACCCGCAATCTCTTGTCAAGTCTCTTGGAGTGCGCTAATTATCTTGAGAACTTGTCTGCGGAGCAACTTGAGGCACCGCTTTCCATCGACACTACCCTGGCCTGGTACAACTCATTACCAGACACATCTCGCTGGAAGAGCAATATTCAGGATATTATTGAGACAATCGATATTGAGTCATTGCCATGTGACAATCCTTATACACAGCCTGGTTCGCAGAGTAATATAGACTCTGGAATAGACGACAGTGAGGGCGGACAACGCCATGGACGATCATCTAAAGGCAGCTACGGCAAGCTTTCCATGAGGTCTAACCAATTTTATACTGCCGGCAAGAATGCCAAGTCCAAGAAGGTATACCCCAAACCTACGCCAACCAATAGGGGTCAGCTTCCAGTCGTATTCACTTCAAGCAGAGGACGGATGATCAAACGTGATTTTTCAGATCTCGACGACTCTTATGCTTCTGTCAAGGGCGCGGATTACCAGGTTGGTCAATCTAATGGCATGGCTGGAGTTAAACTCCCACGATCTGTAGAACCATGTGCAGTGTGTCATCAGTTGACACTCCCAGAAGAAAAGCTGGATTTGGAGCGAGATTCAAATGGCTATCTGTCCCCAATGTCGATCAAGGTACTGAATCGTATGGTCTCTTGCGATTCCTGCCAGCGACAGTTTCATCCCAAGTGTCTCGACCCTCCAATGGCAAGGGTGCCTCCTCGGTAAGTCCACAGCTTTATTATAAATGGTGTATTTTTTTTTTTCTTCACTTTTTCCTTTCATTGCATAAGTATATTGTAACTGATAGCTGTACTTGATTTTGTAGTGGGTACAGTTGGAACTGTGAAGAGTGCGACTCTTCAGAGGAAAGTCAAGAGTCAAGCGATGAAAGCTCTCCATCACCTTCCGATCATCAACATCAGCATAACCTTTCCTCGGATCTGGATGAGGCACTTATGGTTCTTGCTGATACGGCAATGACCATGTCAGCCAATCCCGCAGATTACCAGTCAGCAGCACAGTCCCGTGTGCCTAAGCGCCCTCATGGAGTTCATGGATCCGAGAGTCTTACCAGTGAAGACGTAGCTGTGAAGGGTAAAGAGAGCAAAGTCAAAAAAATGAAAACAGAGGCATCGGAGAAGAACAAAGCATCGAAGCCCAAGATAAAGGCTACTGTGCTTGATATGGATGCAAAATCTAAAACCAAAAAAGCGACCAAAGTAAAAGCCATGTCTTCTGTCGCATCCTATCCTATTCAATCTTCCATGACCCAAATGCAGTTCACCGCCAGCCAAATGGTGTCAAAGCCAGCTGTAGCACCCATCATTCGAGGCAATCTTCGTATTTACCCTCCTGGCCCTCACATCACTCCCAAAGCCAGTAACGTTTTGCTTAACGAGGTCGCCGCTGTCGCCGATACTAAGGAGGTAGCTATCACGGAAAAATCGCCGAAGACAATGTCCAAAAAAACGACAATGACCAAGGCAATAACGTCCAAGAAGCATGGAGTGTCAACAGATATGCTCAAAGTGGCCAAAGTAAAGTCGGTAGACAAGATCCATATTGTCAAATCAAAGAAGACGGAGACTACGGTCGCTTCTCCAAAGGGCATAAAGAGCAAAACTGCTGTAATCGCAGCCAAAAAACAGAACGCTACAGTAGAACCAACTTCTACAACCTCACCATCCTCTTCGTCAACAAAGGTAGCCAAAGGGACAAAGGAAAAAGCAACTGTACATCGTGGAGCCTTGCCTGCTGTCCCTGTGCCTCCTCCACCAAAGCCTAAAGAGGTGATTCGCTACACGGTTGGTGAGAAGACAGTAGAGGAGCTGCAGGCACGCGATGATGTTGAGATCGAGAGGCGTGAGAATGTCAAGTTTAGAAAGCTGAGGGGACGTACTCTTACGATGCCTGCTCCTCCACATGAAGTTCTTGCAAATGCAGCTTTTCTGGCAGCGGCTACAGCCAATGCTAATTGAGGAGGCATTGAGAGCCACAACTAATTTATTCATTCATTTTTTTTTTTTTTTTTTTTTTTTTTTTTTTCGTTTTTTTTGTATTTCTTTTTTTTTGCTTTAATTTGTTTGTTTTGTACCATCACATTTTGTTGTGTCTTTCTACTATTACTGCGCTGTCTTTTTTACTTTTTTTTTTCCTCTTTTTTTTATTTCATATTTCTGTACTTCTACGCGCCGTATGTCGCGCAGATTAGCCAGCGGCAAGTTCCAGCATGGCAACGACGACTGTGCTTGTACTCATATTCATAGTGTAATCATCATCTATCTATCTATTCATTAAAATTAAAACAGCCCTCTGTCTGTACCAATGTACTCTGGTATCGGAGTTAATTCTGTCGTTTTGAATGGTTCAACGCCCCATCCAACGATCGATTGTGACTCAGCCCGCTCCCTTCCTGTATTCTGTACACAAAATCCTCTTGTTCTACAGGCACATCAATCTCTCTTTCTTTCTTCTTTCTTTTTTTTTTTTTTTTTTTTTTTTTTTTTTTTTTTCCTGAAATCTCTCATCCTCCATTCATTCAGTGTTCTCACTTACTTTCATTTCTTTACATTCCGTCGGTAAATGACCCAAACTTTCCTGACAGTAAAAAAAAAGTGAACTCAGTTTCTTGGTTATCTTTACTAATAAATGTAAAACTTCAAAATGCCCGATCTTTTTAGTATATTAGTCACCAGTTCCCTCATATCTACGGACAAGAAACAAAAGCTATTCATCATGGCGATTATTATGATCGACAACTATGACAGTTTTACCTGGAACATCTATCAGTCACTGTGCATCCTTGGCGCAGATGTTAAAGTTTATCGCAACGATGCTATTACAGTTGAGGAGATCATAGCTTTGGATCCAACTCATCTGGTTGTTTCCCCTGGCCCAGGACATCCATCTGACTCTGCCGGTGTTTCCAAGGCTGCGATCAAGCACTTTGCTGGAAAGATCCCTGTTCTTGGTGTCTGTTTGGGTGAGCAGTGCATGTTTGAGATTTATGGAGGCAGTGTTGGCTATGCAGGAGAGATCGTACACGGTAAGGTTTCACCTATTAAGCACGACGGCAAAGGCCTTTACCTCAACATTCCGCAGGATATTCTCTGCACACGTTATCATTCGCTTTCAGGTGTTATTTCAACTGTGCCTGAAGTACTGGAAGTCACATCCAGAACTGAATCAGGCGTCATCATGGGAGTGCGTCACAAGACTCTCTGTGTTGAAGGTGTGCAATATCACCCAGAGAGTGTACTTTCTGAGCATGGACAGACCTTATTTAGCAACTTCTTGAAGCTCCGTGGCGGTACCTGGAAAGAGAATCCAGAGTATGGGGTTGATTCGGATATCAAGCCTGCAGGGACAGCGGAGGCTGCTAAGACAGCCGTTCCCAGTATTCTCACCAAGATCTTGGGACAGCGTCTTCAGGATGTTGCAGATGCCAAAGCTCTGCCGGGGCAATCTGCTGCTGACTTGCAGAAGCTTATTGACCTTGGATTGGCGCCAAAACAGATTGATTTTGTAGCACGTATCAAGAAGAGCCAGCCCTTACCTGCGATTATGGGCGAGATTAAGCGTGCTAGCCCTAGTAAGGGTAACATTGACTTGGATGCCAATGCTGCAGAACAGTCGTTAGCCTATGCCCGTGCGGGTGCGAGCGTTATCAGTGTCTTGACTGAGCCCAAATGGTTCAAAGGATCCTTGAATGACATGCGTGTAGTTCGAGCCATGATCGATAGTCTGCCCAACCGCCCAGCTGTCCTTCGCAAGGATTTTATCGTTGACACCTACCAGATCTTGGAGGCTCGCGTCTATGGTGCTGACACAATCTTGTTGATCGTCGCCATGCTTTCAATTGAGCAATTGCATACACTCTACAAGTTTGCAGTCAACTTGGGAATCGAGCCTTTGGTCGAAGTTAATAATGCACAGGAGATGGAGGTCGCAATCGAGTTGGGCGCCAAGGTCATCGGCGTCAATAACAGGAACCTGCATAACTTTGAAGTTGACATGAACACTACCACTAAACTCGTCAACATGGTTCCAAAAGATACTATATTAGTGGCCTTGAGCGGGATCAAGGGTCGCGAAGATGTGGAGCGCTACGTTGAGCAGGGTGTTAAGGGTGTCCTTGTGGGCGAGGCTTTGATGCTCTCGTCAGACAAAAGGGCATTCATTCGTGGACTGTTGGGTTTGACCGCTGAGAAGGAACAGTCAAAGGTTCTGGTCAAGATCTGTGGTGTTCAAACAGTGGATGCTGCACTCCAAGCTGCAGACTCCGGAGCAGATTTTATTGGCATGATCTTTGCAGAGGGATCGAAGCGTCAGGTTAAGCTCAATGTAGCTGCAGAGATTGTGGAGGCCGTTAGGGAATATGCCAATGCTATAGCAGAAGCAGATGGAGACTCTGAGGATACGCTTCGTGGAGCTAACAAGGGAGGCAATGTGGCAAATGAGGACTGGTTTTCTATGCATGCCAAGAGAGCGGAGCGTAACCCTCGGAAGCCCATGATCGTTGGTGTATTTAGAGATCAATCCCTAGAAGAGATCACGAGGATTGTGGATACACTCAAGATCGACTTGGTTCAATTCCATGGAGGCGAAAATCCAGAGATGGCCAAGTTCTTGCCTGTACCAGTTATCAAGGCATTTCATATCCGTGGAGATGAGCCTGCTAAAGAAGTGATTCAAAAAGTTGCTGGTACCCGTGGCTTGAATGCATATTGCCTGTTGGATTCAGCAGGTAAAGCTGGCGGATATGGAGGAGGTGAAGGTCAGGTATTTGATTGGTCGATCGCTAAGACTGTAGTTGATTCACAGGAAGGTGGATTTCCGATCCTTCTGGCAGGAGGGTTGAATCCAGAGAATGTAGCTGAGGCCGTGCGCCAGGTCCGTCCTTGGGCCGTGGATGTGTCCAGCGGAGTGGAAACCAATGGTGAGAAGGACGAACACAAGATCAAGGCGTTTGTTGAGCGAGCCAAATCTGCATAAAGAAATCCTCACAAAAAAAGAAAAAATCTTTTTGCTTAATAAATCGGCGTCACATGATAGTGACATTTAAACACTTTATCAAGAGTCCATTTTCGGCTTAAATATTCTCTCCACACATTGCAGAGACCGTCTGGTGTCAGTCAGAGTCAGCATCGAAAAATTTCATTCACTTTGCAGCAACATAAACGTTCTTTCTGTTAATTCCCTCTTTTTTCTTTTGTTCTCTTTTCATTCCTTCTCATCCTTTTGATTCATCAACTCTACTTTTCCTTTTCTTTTCATCATAAACGAGTCAACAAAAACAACAATGTCCGGAAAGCGTGAAGATATCTTGGCATCAGCAGTCAAGTTTCTACAAGATCCCAAGGTTCAATCTTCTCCTTTAGGGAAGAAGGTGGCCTTTTTGGAGTCCAAGGGTATGACTTCAGAGGAGATCGAGGAGGCTATGCAACGGGCTAATGGAACAGCTGCAACAACCACTACTGCAGCTCCTGTAGCAACCACAGCTCTTGTCCCAGCTGGCAATGGTCAACACCAAAATGTGCAGTATGGACCAGGAGGTCAGGTTATGATGGCGCCACCACCTTTACCACCAAAATATGATTGGAAAGATATGTTTATTGCTGCTGTTGTTGCAGGAGGATTCAGCTATGGTCTATGGCAAGTTGCAAAGGTAATAAAATGAAATGAATACTTTTACAGCCCAACAAAAAAAAAAAAAAACGTACGCACCATATTGCACATTATTCCTTCACATTCAAAGAAAGAAAGGAAAATGAAAAGAAAAGGAAAGCTCTATTATAACAACCTATGAGAGAATGAATGAGAAGAGGACGACAAAAAAAAAAGCACTTAAGGCATTTTTTTTTTTCAGCAATAACACTATTTTGATGGGGCAAGATGACAAAAGAAAGGGAAAAAAAAAAGGTAGCACGGGTAGTGGGATCAAAAGAACGGGGAAATTGTCTCCGAATAGTTCTTTGATCCAGTTAAAGAAGTAATAGAATTACGGATTAAACGGATCGGCTGGAAACCTTATTTGCTTGTATCTGAGGAAAAAAAAAAGCATTTATTAATCACCTTTTTTTTTTTTTTTATTTTCTTTATTTTTTTATTAATATAAATCATAAATATTTAGAAAGTCGTTGGTCCCAAGTTGCAATGGCCTTCCCAAGAAGACCTTGAACTGGACAAGAAAAAGTTGGATGAACAATTTGAAGAAATCGAGAAAAATTTGACCGAGGTTAAAGAGAGTACGACTGTTGTAGCCAAGAATGTGGAAGATCAGACTGCGCACGTGAAGGAATCTCTTGAGAACATGTCTGGTGTCTTGGATGGCATGAAGACAAACGATGAGAAGCGTGAGCAGGAGCTTTCAGGACTAAAATCTGACATTGAGAATATCAAGAGCATGATCCCCAAGGTAAAGACAAGAAGAGGGGAAAAAAAAAAAAAGTAATAAAGTTTCTGAGTGGTAGCTAGTCTACTGACTAATCCTAATTCTCTCTACTTTTATTATTTCCAGCTCATGGATAAGAATAAAGAATCTCAAGCAAACGTATTAAACGAACTTCAGACAGAGATCAAGTCTCTCAAGAGCTTGTTGTTGAACCGGCGAGCCCCTGGAGCAAGCCCTGCAGTGCCTGGATCACCTGTTGCTTCTGCCGGAGCCCCTGGTGCTCCTTGGAGCACTACATACGGCAATCCTTCTTCAACTTCTCAGCCTAGCACACCCAGTACCAAGGGCCCAGAGGAGGCTAGTGGAGCCATGAATTTCTTGAACTCAAAAGCTTCCATCCCAGCATGGCAATTGGCAGCTCAAAAATCTACTGTACCAGCAACATCTTCAACTGCTGAGGCGAGCAATTCTTCATCTGCAGCTGTTGAGGGATCAGAGACAACAACTTCTGCTTAAAAAATAAAAAAACAATGAAATAATGTAGACATTTTCATCCAGATCATTGTATTAAATAAATTAAAAAAAAAAAAATGTCACCAAAACAATTGGGTGTGACGAGTGATCTAATGCACCTGCAAGAAATAATTAAATCGTGCAGCCGTTAGTATTTCTCCGCACGCGCAAATTTCCTATTGGACTTTTGAACCTAGCTCTACTAGTTAACACCCCATTTTCACATTCTATATGCACACTTAACAAGGGAGATATTCAAATAGGATGCATTTGTATTTTTTCTAATTTATTTATTTATTTTTTTAGGAACTACAACAAGGAGACAAGGGTCTTGAGGATTAATGTTGGCTATTTTGAGTATCTCTGGTGTATCAAGTGTCTCAAGGTCCTAAGTGTCTTGGATGCCTTGGGGTATCTTTGGTGCCTTGAGTGCCTTGTGTCCTGGGTACTTTGGGTGTTTTGGGCGGGTATATTGGGTACCATGGGTATATAGGGCCTTCTGGACGCCTTGGGTATCTTGTGTCTAGGGTGTCTTGGGTACCTTGGCGCCTTGAGCATCTTGAGTATCTTGAGCACCCTGGGGACCTTGGGTATCTGGGTTTTTTTTTTATTATTAATATTGTTGTTGTTGCAAGGTATTGTTGTTGTAGTTACATATTATAATGTACATATTATAATATTACACATTATATTACTATTATATTATTATTATTATTATTATTATTATTATTTTTTTTCTTATTTTTTATGTTTTTTTATGCTTTTTTTAGTTTTTATATTTTTTTTTTGCTTTTTGTTTTTATATATTTTTTTTTTTGCTTTTTGTTCTTTTTATGCATTTTTTTTTTGCTTTTTTAGTTTTTTTTTATATTTTTTTTTTTGTTTTTGTTTTTTATGATGTTTTTGGTCTTTTTTTTTTTATGATTTTTTTTTGGTTTTTATGTGTTTTATGGATTTTTTTTTTGTTTTTCGCGTTTTTTGATTTTTTTGGGTTTTTTTTTCGCGTTTTTCTGATTTTTTGGGCTTTTTTGGTTTTTATGTGCTCGGCATCGACCGTCGCCTTTTGTCAGGCTTGGGGAAGGCCGGGCCTAGGCTCGGCCAGAAGAGGGGCCAAGAACCTGGATGCCTGTCGAGGGACGTGGTAGCTCTTACTGGGATGGTAGTGACTGAAGGAGAAAGAGAAAAAAAAGAAAAGAAAAACAGTTAGTATCATAGACATTAAGATGGAGTGTGAGAGCTGTGGTCTTTATCTTTTTTTTTTTTTTTTCAAGTAAGAGTGGATGTTTTTTTTTTTTTTTTTTTTTTCTTTTTCTTTTGGAAGTGGTGCTCCTTACCTTTCATTTTCGTCAAAGTGATTGAGGAATAAAGAAAAGAAGAAAAGAGAAAAAGTGGGCAGATGACACCTTTTTATATGTTCGTTTTCAAAAGCCAAGAGGCAAGTGACATCATCTAACGTTGTCCATCGTTCTATCGATTTAATATCGATTTAATTCTGAGATTGCACAGTGAAAGAAACGAAGCAAGGATGAAGCAAAAACGACCGAGTGAGAGATTCATGTGATGTGCGCGCGTTCATTGTCCTTACATTTCACATCTATTGGTCCGTCCTGCTGGTGGCAAAAAGTCTAAAATTGAGAGAGCGAATAGCAGCAGATGCATGGAATCTACGCCGCTCATTATCCGCCTCTGATGTCATTCAGTGATCCTCGGACCCCTCTCACACCCCTTGGCACCAAAGCAAGCAAAAACTCCTCTCGCCCCCCTTGGCACCAAAGCAAGCAAAGACCTCTCATACTCCAAGCACTGGAGATAAGAGCATATGACAATGACAAAGTGAAGAAATTTATTTGGACAATGAGCAACGAGCAACGAGCAACATGCAGTGTGATGCGATTAAAGTAAACAGGACAAAGGCCCATAACATAAGCACACTGATAGTCGCATTTACACACCCATGCTCACAGGCAGCAAGCCTTGATCTGGAATAGAGGCAGCTCATCTTGACAACCCCCAGCCAAGTTTGTCTTTGGTCCTCCCTTTCCCTCGAAGAGGCCGACTGCGCAAATCGAAAGTGTCAAAAAGGGTTGAAAAGGATTAAAAAGGATTAAAAAGAATTGAAAAGAATTGAAAAGGATTAAAAAGAATTGAAAAGGATTGAAAAGGATTAAATGAAATAAGAGTACATTATCAAAGTACTATTCAAGATAATTCAGTGGAATATGAAAAGATAAACAGTACTGTGCTTGCTATCGCCATTTGCATGCTGCTTTTATTCATTTGTCTCGCTCCACAAGCGATAAGTGTCATCAACAAGTCACATTGTTCTCTAAACGCCTACCTCCTTTCTCTTCGCATATGGAAGCATAAGCATGAATAAGTAGATATGAAATAAAATTAAATCATTAAACAAAATAAATATAAAATTAAATAAAATAATAATAATAATAATAATAATAATAATAATAATAATAATAATAATAATAATAATAATAATAATAATAATAATAATAATAATAATAATAATAATAATAATAATAATAATAATAATAATAATAATAATAATAATAATAATAATAATAATAATAAAAACAGAAAAAACAGAAAATAAAAAAAAAAAAATGAAATGAAATAAAAATAAAAGTAAAAAAATAAATAAAAAAGAAAAGAAAAGTAGGCTATTGAATTATTGAGTGTGCCTTTTGAAATAAAATCATAGTTAAATAAAGTGTAACCACCTTTTCTTCTTTTCTTTTTACTTTGCTTGACCAGCTTGTCGGCATCCACACACTGGAACTGGCTCAGTACGCTCTAGCGGCAATTGCTGTCTCCGTATGAACAGTATGCGTACGCATTTTAAATGAACAATGAAGAACAAGTAACAGAAATCTCTGTTGAAAAGCAGCTCTTTGGTTTCAATCATAACAAAGTTATAAGCTTTCTGATGAATGCAGCTTAACGGCTCAAGAAGAACCAACTTTATCTGAGCACGAGCCACGCATAGTCGCGCTCATCGCGTGTGGAACGTGGCAATCATAATATGCACAAACAGCAACAACAACAACAACAACAACAACCCCCCAAAAAAAAAAAAAAAAAAAAAAGGTAACCAGATCAGTAATCAAGATGAATGCAGGGTCTTCGCATTTTGATTAGCCTTTATGTTATCGGGGGTATTACGGATATCGAGGACATTGAGGATATCGAGGCTATTGAGAGATGTAATGTAACATATTTACCTCTATCCCTCATCTATCTAATCTTTTTTTTTATTTTTTTTATTTGGGAGCAGCTACTTAGGCCGGCATCCTTCTCCTCTCTTACCTTCTGCTCTCCTAACTTCACTTACTAGTGCCGTATACGTTATTTAATATTCCGGAAACGTCAGAAATAACTGCTCGAAGCTCTGCGCGTGATCTAATAGGCCATGCTTTACTACACAATAGACGTCTGGACGACACACACATACACATGGCACACAGTAACAGCTTAAAACCAAGGAGTAGATACGAAACATTGGCCTTTCTTGAGCGACTATCCAATTGTACGCGTAAAAAAAATGGAACGTAGCTTAGGAGAAGCATCCAGGCGTGCTGAAATATCCTGTAGAGGCCATACTGGGGAGAGAAAGGAACAAGGTGTATTGTATCCATACATACTTTACCTCACTCTCACTTCAATACATCCAGCCCCTTGGCTATTTATAACATTACCTACAAATGGGACTCAATAAATATCTAAAGGAACAAGTTCCGTCTTCGTTTCCTATGTGAATGCGGAGATCATATCGCAAAGGCAAGCAAGAGAAGCTAGAACTAAACTCATATTGCCAACCATGATGGATATGAAGTCCGAAACAGCACGGAGTCCTTTCGCAAGTATAGGGACTATATATTTATTCCTTTATAGTAACACAACTTGAGAATGGGGAAGCCCTCGCTCGTTTTCCTGACATCTGCCTCAAATTTGAGCGATGCCGGTATCAGTTATTCAATTGACTTTATGAAAGTGCTCTCTGTTGAGTACTCAGCCTTGAACGGCATCTGCACAGTTGATAGTTATGAGGAACTTGAAGGAGCTAACCCCCCAACGGCCGAGCTCAACGGTGAAGACGGACAACTCGGCTATCTGTACAGGGCCCACGACCGAGACAGACCACGCTAAATGGGTTTGTTTCGAGCACTATCATTCAGCGCACAACGAAAAATAACAGGAGACCTTTGCAGATACAGTGAAGGTGAATGATGCCAAATATGGTCGGAAGCTTGGTAAAGCAATTATCAGATTGCGATCCAAGGCCAGAACTGAAAAATCATTCAGCTCCTTAGCCAATACAAGACGTACTTAAGAGTTGGACATCATATGCAACTGGAATTGGTCCAAGACTGAATTGAAGCATTTGCGAATGCCCTAAAAGTGCCAAGTGTATCAACCTTTCGACTTGGACTCGGTTGTTTTTGAAGTATTATCGGGTAATTATTTCCAGCATCCACACGATACGAAGAACCTGTTCGCATCATAGAACTTAGCAATATGAGAACGATTCATATTGTTCTATCCCCGCCTCTCGTGAATGTTCCCGATTTACAAACTAAAAGATCATCACATCTTCATAAGCTATACGTTGAGATGAGGGCTCGAAGAGTTGGAGCTAGTGGCTTTCTAGTGCTTGTAAATCCACTCAAGACCAACACGAGTTTGATCGCTATTGACTTGGGGACAGCTCGACTGGGGGTGAAGGAGCTCTTGCATTGCCAGAGGTACCCAAAACCGGCACAACTTTGGCCAAAGTAAGCTCGCAGGGCAGCTTGATTAGGAGGGAAGGGGCTCTAACATTACCAGAGGCGCTCTAGACCAGCACATCTATGACTAACTTAAACTTGTAATATAGCTTTTATGAAGAAAGGAGTTGCACTGCCGGAGGCACTAGTAAGTGAAGTTAGGAGAGCAGAAGGTAAGAGAGGAGAAGGATGCCGGCCTAAGTAGCTGCTCCCAAATAAAAAAAATAAAAAAAAAGATTAGATAGATGAGGGATAGAGGTAAATATGTTACATTACATCTCTCAATAGCCTCGATATCCTCAATGTCCTCGATATCCGTAATACCCCCGATAACATAAAGGCTAATCAAAATGCGAAGACCCTGCATTCATCTTGATTACTGATCTGGTTACCTTTTTTTTTTTTTTTTTTTTTTGGGGGGTTGTTGTTGTTGTTGTTGTTGTTGCTGTTTGTGCATATTATGATTGCCACGTTCCACACGCGATGAGCGCGACTATGCGTGGCTCGTGCTCAGATAAAGTTGGTTCTTCTTGAGCCGTTAAGCTGCATTCATCAGAAAGCTTATAACTTTGTTATGATTGAAACCAAAGAGCTGCTTTTCAACAGAGATTTCTGTTACTTGTTCTTCATTGTTCATTTAAAATGCGTACGCATACTGTTCATACGGAGACAGCAATTGCCGCTAGAGCGTACTGAGCCAGTTCCAGTGTGTGGATGCCGACAAGCTGGTCAAGCAAAGTAAAAAGAAAAGAAGAAAAGGTGGTTACACTTTATTTAACTATGATTTTATTTCAAAAGGCACACTCAATAATTCAATAGCCTACTTTTCTTTTCTTTTTTATTTATTTTTTTACTTTTATTTTTATTTCATTTCATTTTTTTTTTTTTATTTTCTGTTTTTTCTGTTTTTATTATTATTATTATTATTATTATTATTATTATTATTATTATTATTATTATTATTATTATTATTATTATTATTATTATTATTATTATTATTATTATTATTATTATTATTATTATTATTATTATTATTATTATTATTATTATTATTTTATTTAATTTTATATTTATTTTGTTTAATGATTTAATTTTATTTCATATCTACTTATTCATGCTTATGCTTCCATATGCGAAGAGAAAGGAGGTAGGCGTTTAGAGAACAATGTGACTTGTTGATGACACTTATCGCTTGTGGAGCGAGACAAATGAATAAAAGCAGCATGCAAATGGCGATAGCAAGCACAGTACTGTTTATCTTTTCATATTCCACTGAATTATCTTGAATAGTACTTTGATAATGTACTCTTATTTCATTTAATCCTTTTCAATCCTTTTCAATTCTTTTTAATCCTTTTCAATTCTTTTCAATTCTTTTTAATCCTTTTTAATCCTTTTCAACCCTTTTTGACACTTTCGATTTGCGCAGTCGGCCTCTTCGAGGGAAAGGGAGGACCAAAGACAAACTTGGCTGGGGGTTGTCAAGATGAGCTGCCTCTATTCCAGATCAAGGCTTGCTGCCTGTGAGCATGGGTGTGTAAATGCGACTATCAGTGTGCTTATGTTATGGGCCTTTGTCCTGTTTACTTTAATCGCATCACACTGCATGTTGCTCGTTGCTCGTTGCTCATTGTCCAAATAAATTTCTTCACTTTGTCATTGTCATATGCTCTTATCTCCAGTGCTTGGAGTATGAGAGGTCTTTGCTTGCTTTGGTGCCAAGGGGGGCGAGAGGAGTTTTTGCTTGCTTTGGTGCCAAGGGGTGTGAGAGGGGTCCGAGGATCACTGAATGACATCAGAGGCGGATAATGAGCGGCGTAGATTCCATGCATCTGCTGCTATTCGCTCTCTCAATTTTAGACTTTTTGCCACCAGCAGGACGGACCAATAGATGTGAAATGTAAGGACAATGAACGCGCGCACATCACATGAATCTCTCACTCGGTCGTTTTTGCTTCATCCTTGCTTCGTTTCTTTCACTGTGCAATCTCAGAATTAAATCGATATTAAATCGATAGAACGATGGACAACGTTAGATGATGTCACTTGCCTCTTGGCTTTTGAAAACGAACATATAAAAAGGTGTCATCTGCCCACTTTTTCTCTTTTCTTCTTTTCTTTATTCCTCAATCACTTTGACGAAAATGAAAGGTAAGGAGCACCACTTCCAAAAGAAAAAGAAAAAAAAAAAAAAAAAAAAAAACATCCACTCTTACTTGAAAAAAAAAAAAAAAAGATAAAGACCACAGCTCTCACACTCCATCTTAATGTCTATGATACTAACTGTTTTTCTTTTCTTTTTTTTCTCTTTCTCCTTCAGTCACTACCATCCCAGTAAGAGCTACCACGTCCCTCGACAGGCATCCAGGTTCTTGGCCCCTCTTCTGGCCGAGCCTAGGCCCGGCCTTCCCCAAGCCTGACAAAAGGCGACGGTCGATGCCGAGCACATAAAAACCAAAAAAGCCCAAAAAATCAGAAAAACGCGAAAAAAAAAACCCAAAAAAATCAAAAAACGCGAAAAACAAAAAAAAAATCCATAAAACACATAAAAACCAAAAAAAAATCATAAAAAAAAAAAGACCAAAAACATCATAAAAAACAAAAACAAAAAAAAAAATATAAAAAAAAACTAAAAAAGCAAAAAAAAAATGCATAAAAAGAACAAAAAGCAAAAAAAAAAATATATAAAAACAAAAAGCAAAAAAAAAATATAAAAACTAAAAAAAGCATAAAAAAACATAAAAAATAAGAAAAAAAATAATAATAATAATAATAATAATAATAATATAATAGTAATATAATGTGTAATATTATAATATGTACATTATAATATGTAACTACAACAACAATACCTTGCAACAACAACAATATTAATAATAAAAAAAAAACCCAGATACCCAAGGTCCCCAGGGTGCTCAAGATACTCAAGATGCTCAAGGCGCCAAGGTACCCAAGACACCCTAGACACAAGATACCCAAGGCGTCCAGAAGGCCCTATATACCCATGGTACCCAATATACCCGCCCAAAACACCCAAAGTACCCAGGACACAAGGCACTCAAGGCACCAAAGATACCCCAAGGCATCCAAGACACTTAGGACCTTGAGACACTTGATACACCAGAGATACTCAAAATAGCCAACATTAATCCTCAAGACTGTAGTTCCTAAAAAATAAATAAAATAAAAATCCTTTGAAGAAGAGCATGATTTTCTTTCTCGCACGTGTAAGGGCTCAGACGTGCGAATGTTGTTGGACATGGACATGTAAACATTTATGTAACGGAAAAGGGACAATAAACTCTCTTTTTTTGTTCATCAGCAAAGTTCGAATTCATTTCTACACATTCTTCTCAGACAAAAAAAGAAAAAGACATGGAATCAATACAGACACAGAAACAGACAAATACCTTGGGCTCTTTAGAAGACCAGCATCAAGTTAAAGGCATCCTCAAAAAGAACACAAATGCTCAACAGCAACCGATTGACGAAAACGCTCCGAGGTAAAGAAAGAAAAGTTCAAGAGTTAAAATGGCTATTGAATTGAATGAACGAAATGAGTAATGCATCGGCTTCCTCTCTTGGGGTTTCTCTGAAATATTCATACGTTGCTTTTATTATATCGCTAAGGTTAAAGTGGGATGAAGAAAGTCTTGCTCTCACTGAGGCGCAAAAGGATTCAACCATGAAGATTGATGAACCCAAGACGCCTTATGTATACTATAATCAAGAGCTTGACAAGGACCTAGACACTGATGGTGAAGAGACATATATGAATATATATGAAGCAGTCTCAAGACACATTTTCAAATTACAAGTGTTTTTTTACTAACGCTTTTTTTTTTTTTTTTTTTTTTTTTTTCCTCCCTTTCTTTTATACGCTGTTATTAGAGGCATTTTCGCTTGATGGACAAAAGAAACATCAAGCTGCATTGGCTCACACGCCCCCTGTGCCTTCATATCTCCCTGGACTAGATGATGACGATGATGACGATGATGACGATGATGGTGATGAGGACGAGGACAGGGATGGACGAGATCCTGATGAATGGCAGGATTCGGAAGAAGAAGGAAGCAAAGCCGGTAATAGTCAAAATGGTTGTATCAATGTCAAAGTCGGATCAGGAAGAATATTTATCCCATTAAATCCTCTCTCTCTCTCTTTTTTTTTTTTTTTTTTATTTGGCTTTATAGAACATGGCAAGTTTACCAAGTTGCGTGCAGAGCATTATAATATGAGGGAGGCACTCAAACTAGGGCACGATTTGGTTGATGATGATGATGAAGAAGAAGAAGAAGAAGAAGAAGAAGAGGAAACAAGAGCAAGAAGAGGATGAGATGAAATAGGGATGGTGACAAGGGTAGAGCAGTAAAGAATATATCGACGGAGATAATCAAAAAGATGGAACGGGTAAACAAATTGCCTGGACTCGCTCAACATGGAGCTGTGATGGATGATAAGAGAAGAGGCTTTGTACCACATGTATAATAGTAGCAATGGAGGAAAGGAAAAAAAAAAAGAAAGAAAAAAAACAATAAGAGGAAGATCATCATGGATTCCCACAACAGATCTGGATTGTTAGGCCATTTGTAGCAAACAAAAGATCAATGCGAAAAAGTTGATAGCATTGACCTTGCGGTATCTTGTGCCTGAAAAAATAAACCAAACACGCGTTGTATTATTGGTGGATCAACCAACCCTATAATTTACGACCTGGCCAATGCTTTTACAAGGACCTCATTACATAGGACGATGCGGTGTTTAGGTCAGTTTCAAATCAATCAATGAATGCATGGTTGTCTTCTCAGCACGATGGAATCGTAGTTGCAAAAAAAAAAAAAAAAAATTTGTGTATTTAAGTCAAAAAGCAAGCATGAATTCTTGCTACGAGAAATAAAAAAAGACTGGTATCATATATAGTATTTGCTGTTGCTAAACACTAGGCACCCTTCTTCTTTTTTTTTTTCCTCACCAATCTAGTCGGTCGTGGGCGTAAGTTCGACTGTTAGGCGAGTAAAATTTCTTGTAGTAATCCCGAAACTGCTTCATAGACGTATCCTCTTTCACAAAGAGGGGCTTGTGCATATAGGTCTTGTGGCGCCACACAAAAATGTCATCATCAAAGGCCTTATTGGCCTCACGGACCACGTGCTTGGCTACAAACCATGGCACTGTTTTCTCTGCATAGGCTTCATCCTCCATCGTCAACTGTAAACCCTTCTCTCCCACAGGCAAGAATGATTTCACAACAGCCACCTCCCCTCTAGGAGTGAAGAAGCGGAAATAAACAAGCCCTCCAGGTCCTGTGAACTCGACCTGAGCTTGAGCCTCTGCCGCTTGGATTGGTGCATCACTGAAGATAGAATGAATTGTAGGGTAATCATTGAAGACAAAATTATAAGGGTTGGTCTCGGGATTGTAGTTACATTCAGTTCTGTGTTTGATATAAAAGAAGCGGTCCAGGATTGGAATTGATAGGCGGTCATGAAGCAAACTGAAATGCATCCTAGTGTGATAAAGAGAGAGAGAAACATGTTTAACCAAAACGATTGGAGAAAGACAATGTGCAAGGATATACCATTATTCGTCCAAGCTCTTTTTTTTTTTTTTTTTTTTTACCAGTCAGAGGCATTCTCTGCAAAGTCTTGAATATGCATCGGAAGTGTTCCACGACGGTAGCCAACCCTACGGAATGTTCCTTCCTTCAAAGGGAACGGCACAGGCTCATACATCGGTTCTCGTTCCTCAGCATCATACCAGACGGCAATCACCCCCGCAAACTCTCTATGAGTCCATCGTTTGGTCCTGGCCAAGTTCGGGACTGATTTTGCGTAGGGGATATCAATACACTGCCCACTTTTGCCATCGAATTTCCAACCATGGAAGGGACACTTGACGGCATCTCCCTCCACCACACCTCCAATGGCAATATTCGCCCCCAGATGGGGACAAAGCGCATCCAGGACATGGACTTCCTCATCTACTTGACCCCTAAACACTGCGAACGCACGTCCGAGCCCATTGACACTGATCACCTGTCCCGGTTTGACATCTCCTGATCGTGCAAGCTTGTACCAACCATTGGGGAATGGAGGAGGGAACTGAGCAGCACGTCGTTTCTGATCATGGATCTGTTCAAAGACTGGAGCGTCCTCGGGCTGCGCAGGACGGGTTTGTAGGTAACGAACCATAGTTATGGCAACGGCGCTTGTCAGCAGAATAGTAATCAAAGGTGGAGTTGCTTCGACAGGTGTCATCAATGCATTAATTGTCTGGTACGCCAACGGTAGGATGTACATATCCAGGAAAAAGACTGCAAAGCTACCAATAGTTATCAACGGCCAAACAATATTCTATTTTCAATTAAAAAAAAAGGAGGGGGAAATAAATAACAGAATCAATGACATTCAGTTCTAGCTCGTGCAAACCGGTTGTGTCGTAGCGGAGGTCTGTCTTACATGAAAGGTCTCATTTTCGATTGTGACATGGAGGAATGCCAGGAAATAGATGGCAAGCATAAGAAGAGCCTCACCATCGCGACTGCAAGCTAAACACAATTTGCCAAACCAAGAGGTGAAAAAAAAAAGTCAATTTCCCAATATAAATACATATAAAACAGAAGAGAGAGAAGAAGAAGTGAGAGAGAGAGGTAAAGGGGCTTACTCTTCATAGAGCACAGGACCTGACTGGTCATTCTTCCAATGACAAAGATGGACCCATAGATAGAATAATATTTGATGAACGCATACTCTGGTTTCTTGTCGAATCCACGTCGATAGTAATCTTGGTATAAGAAATTGCCAAAGGCAAACGCGGTCGTATGAGAGAACCCAAGGACCAGTGTTCCCATCCATTCAACATTGGCAGCTCGAGTCTCTGTCAAGCCTAAATACGCAAGTACAGGTGCGAGACAGAACCGGAACCAGAGGACGGTTCCCAAATAGAATTCGAGGCTGAGCACAATACGAAAGGACATGTCTGCAAACGAGTACCTAAAATATGACACATGTCAGTAAGTTCATGACAAAATTTTTTTTTGTTACAATTGCATGAATTAAAATTTTCCTTCCAAGACTCACATGTACTCTGGAATCTTTCGCTTCTTGAGTGAATTGGTCATGGCAGTAACATGCGACGACATGAACAACCCCAAGGACAAAGCGACTAAGTGAGAAACATGTGCTTCGCGCTCAATAATCGGCAAAAGTGCCTGTGTTCCTTCACCTAACCAATTGTTCGAGACCTCGAGAGGATGAGCAGGGGTTGGAGCATTGGTGTCTATATCCTCTCCTACGCTGCCTTCAGTTGAGAATACAACCATGGACTTTGAAGAGGAGGGGCCCATCATAGCAAGTGAGGAGAGTTGTCTCAGGATTTGAGTGACGAATGGCCCGACAAGATCTCGCCAGATAGGACGCGACATCTCATGGAATGCGAGTAAATAACAGGAGATGATAATCAATACCACTAGGAACGATCCCAGACGCGATTGAGAGCTCTGGAGACTGGAACGTAGCAGTAGGAACAAACCCGACAGGGCCACATAGGCAAATACGAGTGTCGGCGGCAGGATCACTGCCATCCAAAAGAAAAGCATTTTTTTTTTTTTTTTTTTTTTTTTTTTACTTAAATTGATAAAATAGAAAAAGATGAGAAAAAGAGAAAAGAGAGGGAGAAAAGAAGGGACGCAATTGTTGAGGGAATACATAGGCGACTGTCCGAGCTCAATATGTAACCGTAAAAACATCTAAACGTTACCCACACGCTATTGCCTACCCCTGTGCTCCTTGAACAATACTTTCAACATATTCCTGCACTTCCTCAAGGGATGTATCGGTGCTTTGACAAATATGTATCCTTTGATGGTTATGTCACAGCCCTTGGATCGAGAGAGTGCTGGGAATATGTAAAAAGCAGGACAATATGTGATGCAAAAAACGCCTTAAGACACTTCAATAGAATTATGACAGCTACTGAGGCAGAATAGATATTCTCGTCTCTTGTACTAGGAGATGCAGAGCTTATTCCCTGAGCTAAGCCGTTTGAAGTTACGCCAGTCAACAGTAGATACACATTTTGAGAGTTGGCCGAATATCAGTCGAGTTTTATTGTTTTAAACAATGCAGTGAACTCTAGCAATTCTAACAAGTTCCTCCCAATGGAAAGAATACCAATAAAAAGGCTCGTGCCGAGGAACGCGTCGCGTCCCTTATCTTAATGTTGAGTAATCAATGCCCTTTTTTTGTAAAGTGCGTTATCCAGGCAAACTTGCCAGGTCAAATCAGAGATCAGTCAATTCATTAAACCGCAGCCCTTTATCACCTTTTTTTTTTTTTTTAAATCACACATCAACTGTACTGAAATGGCTCTAAGCTAAACAAGCAGCGTTGACTTAGCTGTAGAGAGCAAGGTTAGCAGCATGTTTGTTTGAGACTGAATTGCTGCGCTCAACTCCGCTAGCAACATCACAAATGGCAAGGCAAGGCCATTGAACCGTGCTGTTCTAGCTGACCTTGACAAGTATGCTATGTGCTAACAAAAGGATGATTGCTACAAATGGCACGTTGCCCTGCCAAGAACTTCGTTGTTCATGAAAACTCATGCCTTAAAAGTGAAAGGTCATGCCGAATACCGTAACGTGGATATATTCCTGGCATTACCCGAGGAATAGGGTGTCCTCTCTTATGCTTGCAAATTAAAGGGAAGGATGTGTAGTTGCATCGATATGCATTCTTTTTTTTTTTTTTTTTTTTTTTAAAAAAAAAATTATTTTATTGATTACTTTTCGAGACTAAAGGATCATTAGGATTACATGGCGGCAGCTACAGAAAGAGAGAGAAAGAGTGAAAAACTGAGAAAAAACTATTGACAATCTATTAGACGCTGCCTGCGCCTTCCCGTTTCCGGATCTCATCAAAGTAAGGATCTATAGCAGAGCAGAGAGAAAGAAAGTGAGAAAAGCATACAGCCAACCACGTTAGTTTTTATGAACAAGTAGCCAATTAGATTACCATTTATGTTTGTTAAAAAAAAAAAAGCCATAACTTACGAAGAAGCGCTGCTGCTGCTGATATCCTGTTGTCTGGATTATAAGTAATTAAACGCTAAGAGAGAATGCAAGAAAACATACATGCATAACGTGAATTTAGGCTAGATTCAATGAAAGAGCCTCCTTGAGCATTTTTTTTTTAAAGAAATCGAACGAATAAAAAACTGCAGGAACGAGACTGAACAGAGCCTTTTCATTGTTGGACCAAGCAAATTAAATTGATGCAAAAAAGATATGAATACAAAAACCAGCATGGAAAATCGGTGCTGTTGTGTCCACGAACGTACGCAGATTCAGGAACGTGCGCAAAGAGTTCAAATGAAACAAGTCCAATTTCCGCTAAAAAAAAAAAAAAAAAAAAAAAACAAAAAAAACACGCATACACACTTACAGAAAGTAAATCAATGCCTGTGGTATCTAGTTTCGGAACCAAGTTTGCCAATGGAATCGGGTTATAAACAGGGAAATCAGGTCGCCAGTCCGGTAACCGTGATACTCCAGACCATGTTTCCTCTGTTGGTGTTCCCAAGATCTTAAAAATTTTCAATAGTTGATCTCTGACGGAGCTTCCTGGGAATAGCGGTCGCCCTGATGCCATTTCTGTAATTAATTTAAAGAGTTAAACGGATATTAGAATCCAAAATATGTCAAGATAAACAATATGAAGAAAACGTGTCCAAAGCTCTCACGCAAAATAATAATAATAAAAAAAGGGGGGAAGGAGCAATGTAGATCGACTGCAGCATTTATCGTGGGCTATTTTAAATAGAAAAAGAGCAATGCAATACAAATATAACATATAAAACCAAAGAGCCAATGAGCGGTTCCATACCTGCAAAGATGCATCCTGCGGACCAAATGTCAATTGATGTTGAATATTGCTTCGATCCCATCAAGACATCGGGCGCTCTATACCACAGCGTTACCACCTATCAACAAACACAGTAAACCTCTCACATTAATGCCAGCTTTAACTTCATTTAAAATGATGGTTTTTTCTTTCCTTTCTCATCATCTTGTTGATCCTAACCTCATGTGAATAACTCCTGACGGGAATGCCAAACGCTCGTGCCAATCCAAAATCTCCCAGTTTCAAATCGCCTTTCTTATTAATAAGTAGATTTTGTGGTTTCAAGTCCTAAGAAGCCAAAAGCGTTAAGACATGAGGGATATATACACCCTGCCAATTAGTTATCTTGTATCATTCGATTTTTTTTTTTTTTTTTTTTTTTTTTTGAGCCTTCGTAGAGCCATGCAATGCTTGGTCCGTATAATAAGACAATATAAACTGAATTGAACGAACAAAGTTACGTACTCGATGTAAGACGCGATGTTCGTGGCAGTATGCAACACCTTTCATCAGTTGGTACATCAATTGCTAAAACGATTCGTTCACACAGCAAAATAGACCGGGCCAATGGGTTTATTGGTTAGTGGCTCTTTTTTTTTTTTTTTTTTTTTTTTTTTTTCTTCTTCGCTCTGGTTTTTCATGCGCATACAAAAACCCTACACAAACAAATAAACAAACAAAGAGAAAAGAAAAAGGAAAGAACCAGGAATATTGTGGACCATGGTAGATGATGGGTGTAAAAGCAAAATGTAAGACTAACCTTTATTGTTAGAACATCGATATCTCCACTGTAGGTATCCAAGAACTTTTTCAAGTCAGAATCCAGATATTCAAACACAAGTGTCAGCTTTTTCTCAGTATGCAGCACATCATACAATCTATTTCCATGCAAAGGAGATAGAATAGAATAGGATGATTAGTTAGCGTTGCAATTTACATTTAGGTAATAAGAGAAGATGAAGAAAAAGGTACATGTAAGAGGTTGTATTGATTCACAAAGGACGCGACCGCAGATGGATGGGAAAAGGCGTGATGCGCGTGCGCGTGTGCGCGCGCCAAAGGAAATAACAATGCACCAGTCGATTGTTGCCTGATAGATGGAGTCGGGTATTTTACGCAAGATAGATAATAAATAATCAAATCATTACCTGACAATGTTGTGATGTTTAAGTTCCTTCAGCAACGAGATCTCCCGGATCGCTGTACATGGCACCTAGATAGAATAGAATGAGGAGGGAAAATAAAATAAAATAAAATAACATGCATTAATATTATTCCACATCTCTCTATACGGCATCTCAAACAACAGGTTATCGGGCACGCCTTTTCTTTTGAACCCTGTAATCAATGGATAGAAAAAAAAAGTATCTTACACCTTCTTCTTCGTTATCCAATCGAATGCGCTTGAGGGCAACCACATCGTTAGTTTCGCGATTCTGAGCTTTGTAGACAATGCCATATGTTCCTATAGGATGGATATATATATATTTTTCATTCCAGACCCATTGTTTGCTTTTGATGTCAGGGCAGAACTATTACATTGAAATAAGGAGGAACAAAAAAAAAAAAAAAGAATACAATATACGTCTGCCGTCCGTATCTGCTCCATGGGATGTTCTGATACACTGAGTCGTTTTGTCTTTTTCTCTTTTTTTTTTTTTTTTTTTTTTTTTTTTTTAACTCCTGCCGGTGCTGAATTAGGTATTAAGTGGTAATTTCTTTTTTGGAAGGGAGGCTGTGCCATTTCAGTGCTTCACTGCACAACTGAAGTGTGACCGATTGTCCAAAACGTTATAACGGTACAAAGGAAAAGAAAAAAGAAAAGAGTGATGGGTCGAATGAGAACAATGAAAAGAAAGGAAGCTCGACGCGTGAATTAAAGTAAAGGGATTTTGGAGTGTGAAGGAAGAAAAAAAAAAAAAGTAAAAGGATGGTGCTTAATAGTTTTTGTGTACGACTCATCCCATCTTTCTTTTTTAATATTCCTGGAGGTGGAATGGAATGTGTCTTGTACTCTTCTTTCTCCAGAACTCAAATTCAATTATGTTTACCTTCCCCGAGTTTTTCAATTTTCTGGTGGCAACATATTAATAAAAAAAAAGAAAGACAAGCATGTTAGTAACAGCTAGTTGCTGCAATCTGCAACCTGGTATCTGTTATCATAGGGTTCATTGTTGTTTGAAGTGTTCATTGTACCTGGTACTTGTCCATCAGGAGTGGAATCTGATCAAGTGTGGCGAAGTAGTAAAGTAGTAAAGTAGTAAAGTAGTAATTTATAAAATACAAAAGGATAAAAGGGTTTCGTTTCGTTTCGCAAGAAGATCTGAATGTAAATTTTTCAATGGAGCACTACGTAAAAAAAAAAAAAAAAAGAGAGAATCAGAGACGAGATGAGAGACAGCGGAACAGTCCTTTGCTGCTCGTGATGAAACGTTGAAAAGGAGGAGAAAGAAAGAGAGTAGAAGAGAGGGAAGATAAAATAAAGTAAAATAAAATAAGAGAGAAAGGAAGAAAGAGAGATTGAGAGATAGAAAGCAGTAGGAAGAAGAAGAAGCAAAAAAAAATAATCTCCAGGGCAATTGAAACCTTTTTTGTGCTCTTTGGCCACCTCATATTTTTTTATAGCATACATTTTTCGATGCAATGTTTAAATGTGGTCAGGGACCAACGAAAAGATTGAATGAATAACCAAAATACAAATCACTCGCACTCGCATATATCCACAAGTAAGGGCAGGAGAGAAAGACACCAAGGCGTAAAATCCCCTCTTCCTCCCTTTGTCTTCCTGTCGACCCATCAATTGCATGTGGAGGATCTATTTTATTTTATTTTATTTTATTTTTTAATTGAATGCCCGCATCGAGATGATATTGAACAACAATCAACGCGTTATACATGCTTGTTTTAGGACATCTACTCCATGCGGACAAAATACCAAGCATGTCTAAACATAAATCCACATGGCTAACATGGTGAGCACGCTGCATGAATAGTAATAATGACAACAACAACCACAGCTGCTGCCACATCAAAAAAAAAAAAAAAAAAAAAAAAAAAGTATAAGGTGTTAAATAACGTTACCATGCATTCAAGATTGAGTACAGATATAGTATTCCTTCTCCCTTGGGACGAAGTCGGGCAATTTTGTAAGCCGTTGCTCTGCACAACTGCGTCATAGACAGATCGACTTGCCGATGTACCTTCTTTTTAATATGAAATCAAAGTATTTAAGGTATAGACAGAGAGAATGAATAAATATAAACAGCAGACAAAGGAGGAAAGAATAATTCTAAAAAAGTAAAAGCTTCTTTTATTTTCTTCATGATATTATTTGGAAATTGGATTCTTCGCACGCAGATTAAAAAAAAGAAAAAAAGTGCCTTTCATCTTTAAGCTCCTATATATCCATGTTCAATAGCTACAATATAAATATTACTCCTAATCTGTTACAGTATTCACTTAGAACTCAACAGGAACAGGCTACCATACGAGGTAATCATTCAGGAACAGAAAAAACAAACCTTTTGAAAACTATATTGACTTCAAGTAAGAGGAGAAATAAAAAAAGCTATTCCGTTACATGCTTTCAGTAGGGGGCACCTAGCACTAACCTTGTTGCGATAAAGTACTATCAATGTAACCGGCAAAACCCTCTGAAGGTTGTCCATGACGACGTCGGAACAAAAGAAAAAGGAAAAAAGGTATAAAAAACCCTCAACTTAAAGACAAAAAAGATCCAAGCCAATCAACTGATGATCATTGCCTCTTTCAGGATATGCTTTTTAAAGAGCTTTTTTTTTTTTTCTTGATTTTATACATATATTTTATTTATTTTATTCCCAATCTCTTTGGACGCGTTCTTAACCAAAGGATTGAGCACGATCCACATTGAGAGGCCCAGTTGACAGCGGCTCAGTGAAGCTCCTTTTTTTTTAGAAACTCTTTTTTGTAATTGCACATTCATAATCAGATGATCTTTAATTGCACAACACAAATATGGTAAATCAAATACAAGCCACATCTATCAACAAGGCTTTTTTTTTTTTTTTTTTTTTCATGAGTTTACTCGACTTTGACAGCTCCATTGTATATTATCCATTTTATTTCATTCACCTCACTGAAACAATATAATACTCATTCAACATGGGAAAGGGTGTAAGCACTCATTGTCTGTTTGTTTTTAAAACTCTCTTGTCCGTTAGGCCGCGACTCTTATCTTACCTTGTATCATTATTTACCATTAGCGTAAAAAAACTAGGACACACAAGAAGGCCGAAGAGGGAGAGAACCCCAATGGGCCCAAAATCCCAAAGACGTTTGTAATGCGATCAGGAGAAGTTGGTCACTCGGTCATGGGACTTGTGAGCGATATCAGACGACTCATGGAACCTAACACGGCCACCAAACTTCGAGTATGCAACAAAAAAATATATATATATTGCGTTTGTCAATAGATTGTAGATACTTTTCAAAAGATTGATCTGATTTTTTTTTTTTATTGATCTATTAGGAGCGTAAAAATAATCGTCTTCGTGATTTTGTGGCTGTGGCTGGTCCCTTAGGTGTAACACATTTTGTAATCTTATCCAGGACAGATCACGGTACCAACCTCAGGATCGCACGTTTACCCCGTGGACCTACACTCTCATTTCAAGTCAAGACTTATTCTTTAGCCAAAGATATTGCTGCAATGCAAAAGTCCCCCAAATCGCCCGGTTTAGAGTTTCATGTAGCCCCTCTACTCGTCCTCAACAACTTTGGAGATTCAAAGGAGATGAAGCTCATGAGTACAGTCTTTCAAAATATGTTCCCTCCCATCAATATCCAGTCCATGCAATTGACTGACGCTCGTCGTGTCGTCCTCCTCAACTACAACAGTGAGACTAAACATATTGACTTTCGACACTACAATATCTCTGTCAAACCCGTCGGCATCTCTAAATCAATTAAACGAGTCATCACGACTGACGTTCCCGATCTTCAAGGATTCGATGATATCTCAGACTATGTACTTCGTGGCGCTTTCGCTTCAGAATCCGATGTAGAAGACGGTCCCGAATCTACTGTTACATTGGGCCAAGATTACGTTGGGCGCAATAATAGGAAACAGGATCAGCGTGCGATCAAATTGGTAGAATTGGGTCCCAGGATGGAGCTGAGACTTGTCAAGATCCAAGC
This sequence comes from Lobosporangium transversale, assembly GCF_002105155.1. NCBI lineage: Eukaryota > Fungi > Mortierellomycota > Mortierellomycetes > Mortierellales > Mortierellaceae > Lobosporangium > Lobosporangium transversale. The sequence continues at coordinate 276,498 of NW_019028981.1, read as the reverse complement.
AGGGTTATGCGATGGCGAAGTTCTTTACCATGATTACAGTAAGCTTTTTTTTTTTTTTTTTTTTTTTTTTTTTTTTTTAAAAAAAAAAAAAAGTTTCCTTCAAAACTTTACTAACAAACTATATCTTTTTTTTTAAAACCCCCCCCCTTGCAGTCAAAAGATCTTCTGAAGAGCTCAAGGCTCAGAAGGTTGCACGCGAAAAGAAGATGCAGGAGAAAGCTGCCCGCCGCAAGGCCCAAGAAGAGAATGTGGCCAAGAAGAAGGCGGAAAAGGAAGCAGCAAAGGAGGCACATCGTATTGCTACCGGCGGAGCTCCGCGCAAATCTGAAGACAGGGATGATGACGATAAAGATGACGATATTGCATCGACAACCAAGAGGAGACGTGGAAGCGAGGATTATAGCGACGACGATGACGGCAATGAGGAGGAACGGTATCATGATGATTCAGATAATTACTCTGATATGGGCGACATGGCTCCTCAATTCTCGGATGATGATGAAGGTGATTACTCTGGAGACGACCACGATCAAATGGAAGGCTTTACTGATGATGATCTGGAGTAGATCCAATTCCTATCTGTATTATTCGCATTGTTTTACATAATGAAAAGATAAAATTAAACTAAAAAGAGCACTTGTACACCATAAAAAAAGAGAAGAAAAAGAAAAAAGAACCGTCTTGTAACGATTTTGTTTATTACTCCTAATTATTGCAAACTCAGCTTGAATAGTAACATCTCATTTTCTACACACATTTCTTGTTGACAATACTTGCTCCAGTCTCGTCATATTCCTTGCGAGAAATCCAAAGCTGGTGGAACGTACCCAAGGAAGCCATAATAGAACCACCAAGCCAGCTTCCGCATTTGCGTTCCACAGTATTTCCGGGTGCATGCAACTTGACTTTGTACTGTTTTTCAAATCAATTGCATTGAGATATAAAATATTAAAAGCGGTTCTTAACAGGATTTACAACACTCAAAGAGAGTTTATCAAAAATTAAAAAAAAAAAAAAAAAAAAAAAAAACACTTACCGAATGAGGTATGCTATTGAGCTCCCAATGCAGACGATCCGCAAATCCAGGGAAGAGGGTATTGCCGCCAGTGAGAACCACATTGCCAAAAAGCGTAGGCCTGAAATCAATGTCGCATGACTGTGCACTGTTATAGATGAGCTTGGGTAGACCAATAAAGTTCTCCTGCTCAGGTGTTGGGTTCTTCAAGAAATCCTTGGGGTTGAACATAATCTCTGGAATCTTGAATCTGTCGGCTCCAAAGTTGAGATTATATCCGTCAGGAAGTTCATATGGCTTTTGGGGCCTTCCATTGATGTTTCTGTACAGATCAAGAAGAATTAAAATATTAAGAAGTAAATGGATGATTCAGTAAATATTCAATAATACACTTGGTCATAATATTTTTTTTTTTTTTTTTTTTTTTTTTTTCCTGAACTTCGTTATTAAGAAACAACATCGACATTACTGTTCATTATAAGTCATCTCAGACGCTTGGCAAACGGACTCCTTAAAGTCGTGAGCAACACGGTACTGCATCATTTTGTGGAAACTGGCAGTTGCGGGGCGATCTCTCAAGGTAGCAATGGGTTTTTGCCCTGGTTCCACTGGTGTCTTTTTGGCAACAAGATACTGAGGAACAACGTCCACATTATTAGCAGCAAACTGCATCAGGACCTGCTCTGAAAGAACATCGCCTCCCAAAGCCTGACGCATAATTCCCTTACGAAGGACATATCCATCATACACTGGCACAACGCTCGTCATATCTCCACCAGAGTCTACAACAAGCGCATGTGGACGTCCAGCAGCGAACCTAGATATACAAGTATATAAAGCATGCACAATAGTAACATGGATATACCCATTGAGTTAGTCACCCATGCATCGGTTGATGTCCCATCTATTACTTCTCTCATTCTGTCCTCTGTTTTACTTACGCAGTCATGACAGCATCCTTTGCAACAAAAAACGCTGGAAAGTTGTACTTTTCAAAGGCTAACTCTGTAAACTTTTCACGGATCTCACGCGTGTTCCATGCTGACTCCGTTATGATCAATGGATGCTCTGTAGGGTCACAACGAAGCCTTTTCAAGAATGCATGGTCCCAGATCTGCTCTAATGCGTCCCAGTCCTCAACTAGATGATGATAGGTGAATTTAATATGACAAAGCAAGAGAAAAAAGTCGAAGATCAGACGATTGCCCCCCTTTTTTTTTAACCATAGATCCGACGAAAAAAAAAAAAAGAAAAAAGGAGTATCCCTCATACCGAGTCCGTCCTTGATGGGTGACTTGATTTCCATATTAGGCCTCCAGCAACTGATCTCTCCATCGCCAACATAGTATTTACCACGTAGAGTTTTTTTCTTTTTTGTCGATGCAGCACCTACACCTACAGGTTGTGGGGCTACATCTCCACCATCAGCATCCTTATTATGGATATTATTACTGTTGGAGCCGCCATTTTCTCCGTCTCCTACATGTTGTGATGAAACATCCTGCATAGTTGTATCTTCCGAGTTGTCAGCATCATCACCCTTATCAGCCTCAGGTGGTAAATCGACCCAGCCAACCGAGGTTGGGAAAATAGACTTTGGTGTATCCTCTCCTGCATATCCAGCCTGTGTCCATGTGTGGCCAACTGACAGCACAAGAGCTGCGACTTCGTCTATATTATTATTTTTATTAAGTTTGGACGATCGAAAAAATGGGTTGTTTATGGATTAGCGGTTGGGACTCGATCCTTATTTTAAGAGGGATAAAAAAAATAAAAAAAAAAGGAACTGAATCGTAAAAGAAATAGGGAGGTGATGCCGATCCTGTTATTATATATTAATACCTCCGCCGTAGGTTCCCATAATGTCCGCAGATGTCAGAGGAGTGCATGCAAGAATGGGATGTTCCACGTTTTTATAGGTCGATGGCTGTCGCGCACAAGATCACGGGCTTGAGTACGTCATATATGTGGCGCAGTTTGCTTCGCTAAATCCATTAACCCAATTTACAAATGTTCACTTCACAAATGCACTTTTATTAAACCAGGGCACACACACAACGAACTAGAAAAAGACGGCGGCGAGCGTGAGATATGACACGTATCTCGGTCATACCACACCTGCCTACACTTCACTTCTATCGCAAAGCTTTGCGTGTCACTCGTCTTGCCACACAACGATCAGTGGAAAAAAAGAAGACGTCTATGGTGGAGATACAAAGAGATCCACTTTCCCACCTCCGGAACAAAATTCAATATAACATCCGGGAAGGGATCTCTATCTACCAGAAAGACCGTGATCTTGAAAAGATCCAACAATTGATCCATGATGCAGAGAAAGATTTGGCGATGATCCAAGCCTGGAAGCATGTTGATCCCCTTTGGCTAAAGCGTATATTTAAAGAACCTACAGCCAAGAAGAAATAAATAAATTACAATACCGCTTCATTTTTACTATCTCATTTCGACAATAGATATAAATTACATACAGTCTATCGCCAGAAAGCTGTAAGTTGTAGCACGAAAAAACAGTTCTAGAGTGCGAGCGCTGTTATACGCTGCTCACGAGATAGAAAGTAGCCATTGAGATTGTCCACATCTGCCTTCATATCTCTATCAAACAAACCAAAGGAGCTATTGGAAGCATAGCAGCTCCGTCTTCCATGGCGATGAGCTCTTCATTTTTTAGGAAACACTCAAATTCTATTAGGCTCCAGGAAGCATGCTAAATGCACTGAGGAATGGACGTTTGAAATATGCATCCACACCAGGCAACGAGTTCTTGTGCAGAGTTTTCTGCACGTGGCATAACATGTACCAATTAAGGGATCAGGAGAATAGTGGCTCACTTTCAACAACTACATCAGAAATCAGTTAGCGTCTATAATTTAACAGCACCGGTTCCATTGCTTAAGTCATTGTAGCTACTTACTGTCTCTTCAACCGGCCTCTTCAGCCAGTCCCACTAAGGATGGGAAACATTCATGATGACAATCCATTTCTAGAGCGACCAGCGCGCAAGTTATTCAAACACAACCATGACAAGGACAACGAATGTTCATTCTCATCTGCATCCATGAATCGCGGCAGTACCCTGTTCCCGACGCGCGGTGGCACAACCGCTTCAACCAAGCCTCGGCGCTTGGTTTTGACGAGGGTTTTGCCTTCTAATAATATCAATAGCGTCAATTATATTCCTACCCATACCGCGTCTACCACGGAGTCATTACTGTCAATTCCGGGACAATCTTTCACTCAAGATGCAACACAATCAGCACCTGCTCCAAATGAAGTGCACCAGGCACAACTTTTACCATTGTTTTCGACTGCCGAAAAAGAAAGCAATATAGGAGCTATTATTCATAGGGAACAAGAGCCAAATACTAGAACAACACCAAAAGTACCACCTGGTCGTGAGTACTACGACTTTATCATGCAAGGGATGAGTACAAGTATGGGGCTTGGCCAATTATTGGAAGCAGAGATCCGAAATGAATTCGAGGAAGGAGGACAACACGAAATTTATGAGCAGGGACAGGAACAGGGGCAGGAACAGGAACAGGAACAGGAACAGAGACAGAGACAAGAACAGGAACAGAGACTGGAACTGGAACAGGAACAAAGCCTGGAACTTGGACAGAAACAAGAACAAGAACAAGAACATGATCAGAATCTGGAGACCGAGGGCGAAGAGGTGGAGCGGACGGAAATAAAAGTGGGGGATGCTGAAGAGGTGTTTCCCGTCAGTCCAACTATCCTGGCTTTTGCACGAAAATCTATCATGCAACACGCATCATCCTCACCAAAATCCATCTTTTACAAGCTTAGTAACTATAAAGCCGTGACAACAGCCTCTAACATTAGCAACACTCCAAGCTCAGTTACCTCCCACTCAATAGGAGAGAATGCGAGATTGATGAAACGCAAAGGTCAGCCAAAAGATGCTGCAATTACTTCAACAAGGACATTTATTTTCAAACCAATGTTGAAGCCATCAACGTCCAGATGCATCAACGCTTCTTCATCGGTTCAGTCCTCTGTGTCAGCAACGCTAACGTCAGTATCAATGCCAGGATTAGTGGAGGCTACGGCGGCAGAAGCAACTCATTTTTCATCACCGACAGGGACATACTCTCATAATAGCGTTCTTGATTTTTCAGGGTCGTCGGAACCCAGGATACCATCAAAGGCTAGAACAAGTGATAAATCCATTAATGCAACGTCATCCACGTCTACTCTCAGTGATATTATTGCACAACCCCATCCTATCACCTTGAACGCCGGATCCACCTGCGTGCAACCCAGGGCAGACCCAAATGAATCTGACCTACTAAAGCCATTGACAATGGATATGGAACTCGAAGAGACTAGAGCGACCACTTTATCCGATAGTAAAAAGACCGCTCCATTTGATCTTCGGTCAGCATTGTGGATGGTAAATACGTCCTCTGCATGGCTTTTATTATTACTTTTATTATTATTTTCTTCTTCTTCTCTTTTAAACTGGCAGTAGCACCAACATTATTAACTTTTATTTTGTGGACTTCGGCTCATTCGTAGGACTCTGGACGGACTAAGTATCAGATGCCAAACCTTATTGCATCACTCTCGCCACCTACCAGCCCAAAACATCGCCTCTCGCCCTATAAAGTGCCTTCTTCTCATGAGCGTGATGTTCTCCGATCACGCCGCTTACCTTCCTTCAAAGCAAGGCCCCTGAACCCTAAGGTGTTTACAAGTGCGGGGGATTTAGGTGTGCCTCGTATCCCTAAAAAACCCCTAACAGTTTCCAGATCACCAAAATTCAGCAAACGAAGAGTCCGAAACGTGGTAACAGAAAATAAAATAACTAAGGCATCGGTCATGAACAGTGCGGCTGCAACGAAACTGAAAAAGTTGACTAATCCATACACAGGAACTGGGAAAATGTCGACCACAACTACCGCCAGCTCGAATGCTGCCTCCCACCATCAACCCCCACACCAATCCCAATCTCAAACTGGATACGAATGCATCGAAGTAGGGATTCACCGAGATGGGCAGTCTACCATTTCAACTGCGGCTATAAAGTTTGGCCCTTTAACGGTACCAACTGTAGGCCAAACTCGTGCTGGAATGAAACTAGGGACGATCAAAGGACCGCCTCTACGTACAGAGGATGCTACCTCCACCAAGGTTGCAGCTATTGCAGCTACAGCGATAACAAAGCCCATAGGGACATCTACTGCATCAAGGGAAGCGGTGGTGACAACAAAGGACAGGCCAAGATCATTTATCCCTAAACCAAAATTGCGTCGACCTGTTACAAAGCCTGTACCCTTTAAATTTTCGACAGCAGAATTGCAGCAGAGACGGATGGCATTTGGGCCTTTGCCAGTGATTACATCCACCATGACCAATAACTCTACGGCTGCTTCGACGATACCAATAACGAAAGGAAGGCCTGCAACTATCGTGTTGAGCAGTTCTAGCGTTTTGACAGTTGATGACTTGTGAAAAAGCAAAAGAATATCTGAGCTAAAGCAAGATTTCTGTGTATACTATAACCATAATCATTACAAAATAAAGAAGCTTCATTTCTTAAGACGTAATTACTGCGGTTATATTTCTGCCGCACTCTTTTGATAGTATACGATTAGAAGGGATATATGAATATGTATATAGATAGCTAGCTATCTTGCTTTTTTATAGTTTAAGGCTTCTGCTTTTTTTTTTTTTTTTTTTTTTTTTTTTGCTTACTTAAATACGGATTCGTTGAAGGGCATCCTCCATTTCAATCTCCCTACCCTCGACCGCGCTGGTTCCAGGGACTGGACCGACACCGCCTTCCTCATCAAAGAACACATCCCCAATCTGCTCCATTGCCACCCATCCACAAAGCGGTGTTGTTCCCAGAACATACATAGTCTTCTTATTAAAAAAGACAAGCCCCGCAGCACGTTCATAGGCAAGCGTATTTCCCTGACGTGTCTTTTGCGTGATATCATGTGCTGGGAACAAGGAAGCCGCTGTCGCAATCTCACCCGAAAGAGCCATAGTGCCTAAGGGACTAACGGGAACTATAGCCCCATTTTGATGGCTTTCGTTTTGATTACCATTACTTCCATGACTTTGTGTGCTGATAGGGCTAGTAGACGTAAGATCAAATGGAGCTGCTGATGCAGATGTGTTTCTCGATGACAATGACAAGTTATGGGGTACCGAAAGTAAGGCTGATGCTGCAGTACATGGAGACCCTATTGATGGTGGTGATGGTGAGGGTTGATACATCGACTCTGCCAGTAATCTGATTAGATTAATTGAAGCATTAAAGTACGGCAATGGAGTGAAAACGATCGGCCAAAACTTCCCTGAGCCTGACAAATTTGTTGATCCATTTATCCGCGATCCAGCTTCGATATCCATATCTTCTGAGCCAGCGTCTTCGCCGCCTTCCTCACCCACTTCCTCAAGAGCAACATTCGAAGGCTTTGGGTGTCCAGCATTTTCTTGACGCTTCTTTGTCCTTCGAGCTTGTTTCTCCTTCCTCTTTATTGCCTCCGTATCCCTCTCTTTGATTTGATTTGCGATCCATTTTCCCTGCAACTCCTCAATTTCAGCCAATTTGCCTCTGAGCCACCAGAACCTGAACTCTGTCTCACAATCATACACAGGATGTCCTCTCCAGCACATAATGTCAAATGTCCAGAATGTCCTTGTGATAGGAGAATAGACACAATCCAAGATACAATAATCAGATCGTCTGTTGCCTCGGTACTGATTTGATCCCGCGGGTAGACACGATTCGAATGGTGATGCTAAAAGCTGTCCTGATGGTAATCTAGCTGTAGTCTTGCCGTCAGCTGAAATGACAAAGCATCGGTGGCCAACTGGTAATGGAACAATATAATAGTTGGTATCAAGATCAACAGGAATATCCGACATCGTCTCTGGAATCATGAGCTGATCTCTAATTGTCCAAATGAAAGTGGGACAAAAATAGGTCTTGTTATTATCTGCGCCATTGATGATTAGCATATACGTTTGTAGAGATATAAACGTAAGAAAAGACAAACACAGAATCGTTACTTGAATGGGTTTCTCTCTCTCTTCTTCTTCCTGTGGGCTTTTGAGCCACTCTTCTTTTGCAATCTAGGCTTTTTTGGAGAAAGAACATCAACATTGTCCGTCTTACGGCCTGCAGCAGTTTCTGATTCCGATCCAAAGCTTAATCGTCGCTTATGAGCTGTTGTTGCCTTAAGTTGAGGAAGTATCCGCGATTCTTCCTGTTCATTATTTTCCTTGTTGACAGAGAGATGTTTGCTTAAGCGGTTTTTTTTCCTCTTCTCATGTCTTTCATCATCATCTACATCATCATCTTCCTGATCTTCGTCTTCGTCATCTTCATCATCATTATCATCCCGACTGTCATCATCCTCTGAACTTGATGAGCCATCTGACGGTTGTCCACTGGCAAAGAGTGCGAGTTTCCGTGCATGATTGGTAAATTGGTATCGTTTCTAATTTTATAGAAAAACATTTTCAACAGATTAATTTTCTCCGCAGTATTTTGGTACACGTAAGTTCAGAGTCTAACTGTCTTGCGTAATCTAATAAATGAAGACTACAATGGTTCCCGCCAATATTCTGAATAAAAATAAAAAACAAAAAAAAGCCCACATAAGCACATACACACTAATGCGTCCATCGATATGCTCATATATAACACATGTACCGCTATGTTTGTTAATTTCTTTTGTTTTACCTTGGCTTGCTCAGCAAGCGCTTGCTTACGTCGCTCTTCCTGCGATTGTTTCATCGTTTTATTGATGAGTGAATTCGACTTGAAGCTTTGTTTGCGCCGTTGCTCTTGGCTACCGAGTAATGGTTGTACAGAGACGGACTCGAGTAGCCAGTCACCCAGAACTTCGATCGTTTTTTGACTTACGACACAACTAGAGGCTATGGGTGTTGTTGTAGCAGCGGTACTGGTTGATATCGAAGTCATATTTGAAACAGTTGTTGCAGTCGAAGTCGTAATAGAGGCGGTGGTGGAGGTAGTGGTGATTGGAGAAGCAAAGTCTGGTGGTAGTGACAATAATAGTGGTACTGACATGTGAGTGATCGAGGTTGCATTTGGGCTCGTTGGCTCATGTCCATGCATTGGAGTGGATACATCCTGCACATGTCCATTGACATTCCTGTTATTGCTGACTGTGTTCGAGTTTTTGTCTCCGTTCGACATTGTTCATTCGGGGTTTCTTTTTTTTTTTTTTTTTTTTTGAGACTGAACGAAAGAATGGAATCAAAAAGAATAAAACAAACAAGATTTCAAAAAAAAAGAATGACGCGTAAGGGAGCGATGGTCACACAAAAAAAAAGAATATTTATTTCTGACATAAAAAAAAAGATTTACCTTTAAAAATGTATGCCTTTCCTTGCTCTGTTCATCTATTCACCAATTCCTGTCTTCATCTCTTCATTTATTCATATCGATGAATATCGGGCATAAATGGATTGTGGTTCAATTGGCCACTACAGATATGGAAAAATAAAAAGGAGAGGATCGACACAATGCGTCATTTTTTATGCAAACTTCTTGAAGTCTGGCATGTGCATCCTTTTGTGCGACATTGAACCAGTATGCTCAACCTCAACAACAAACTCTCCAACATTACCAATTTTTTTTCTAAATTTTGCATTCTACTCACATCCGGCAACTATGCTTTAAGCCTCCATGGAATCCTTCACGCTTCATATCAAGGAGTTACAGCCTCAAGCAAAAGTGTGATTGCTGGAAGGAAGAGAAGAGAGGAGAACAAAAAATAATGAAAAAATATAACATTAAAACCTTATTTTTGAATAAGGGTCTTAAAAGGGGTAAGAAGTGTGTTTACAAGATGTAAGTCTTGGTCATTCCAGGGTTGCCTAACTGCTCATACTTTGATCTCTTGAGAAGGCGGCAGACTGGTAATAGTAGAGTCAACAGCGGTCAGAATGAGTATAAAGAAAGCAACAAAAAACAGAGTCAGGGAAGCAGTGATCAAAGTCCTGAGACTCAGTCTTATATAGAAGTTACAAGCATTCCACTCCCAATATTACTCCTCGTCTCTGTTTAGTAATTATCATAGTGTAGCCTTGGAAGCACAAGCAGGTCCGGCCTGAGTCGAATTCATGATCAAGCAGACGCCTCGCATCGTATGATTTACAATTATTAAATAAGCAAAAGGATAGTGTTCAATCGCTTTGATCTTCAGAAGCATTGCTTAATTTATTGAGTTGAAGCCTCTTGGAACTGAAAAAGGGGACACTATAGTATTTAAGCCTGATAGCTGCTATAACCTGGTTTACATTAACTCTCACACGTTCCCTTAAGTTAGTAGCTGGCGCTACGAACACTTTTATATTACAAAATGGGTTTCTCCCTATGCAACGCAATTAGCGAGAAGACTCGCATCGATACCACATATTTGGAAATAGCTCGAATAAAATCTTTCCGATCGATATATTTGAGAGCTTCTCTCCACTTGATGTAAACAAACTGTGAGGACCCAAAGGCATCATGATGGGAAGCAATGCCGATAAAGCTAAGACGCCACCTTATTCAAAGGCCTTGGCTTGTGTCAAAAAATTTGGCTTTTAACCGCTTCTCGATTCTAAGCCCTGAGCGTTTTGCTTAGAGATGTTGCTGCGGCCCATTTACTGTTTATTGCTGCGGCTTGAGTGTATGAATCTTAATTGAGCACCAGAATTACTTTTTCCTTACTATTTAAACGGGTAGAAATCCTCTCTCATCCTCTCAACCCTGTCTTATTACAAGACATCACTGTATTCCCCTTCACAGCTCCTCTTCACATAGTACCCACCGCCTTTCATTTCGTCAAATAATAATGTCTGCATCTGCATCTACATCCGCTACTGCTGCTTTTGACGAGGATCTGGCCGCGGCATTCCACCTTGCGGAACTGGAGAACATCGACCTCCAAGAGCCTTTCGACTCTAGTAACAGCTATTACGGCAACAGTAGTTGTGACGACTATGATCACGATAAATATGATAACTACGACGATTTCAGTCTTTCTCCTGCTCCTACCCGCAAGGCGCGACCAAGACGCTCCTCCAAAAAGAACCGTTCTAAGCCTTCTATAAAAGGGCCACCTCTTAGCAAGGTTACCTTACCTCTTATCGATAATCCTCGGCCACTGATCTTCTCTCACGAGATTCTTAGGCTTATCTGCTCACACCTCAGTCAGCCAACACTCCGTCATTCTGTAAGTCTGGTTTGTAAGAGCTGGAACCGAGCCAGCGCAGACTATATCCATCGCGTAGCTGTGTGGACCCCATTACGGCCTATGTTTCGAGATCGACTCCTTGAAGAGATGAAAACAGTCAAATCATTGGAATGTTGGTTCGAAGCAGAACCAGGAGTACCTACATTCGCCAACAGCGCCTTGGTCGAGAGAAGCACGACTTACAGTCAATGGGAAGAGTTTCTTAATGCTATCCTTGCACCACTCCCTAAACAAAAATGCTCGGATATAGAAACTCAGTATGACAGCAACAATATCTTATCGAAGTGCAAGGATCAACTAGTCAAGAAAAAGACACCCACATGTCTTTTTCATTATATCGATCACCTTTCCATAAATGGCCATTACATCCGATATGATTCCATTGTGGGTCGTCTACAAAGTCACTTCCAGTTCTTGAGGACGATTTCTTTCCAAATCCAAACTGGACCATACAATATCAGACTGTTTCAGATTTTGGACAATGCACCAAGGCTATTGGAGTTCATCGTCAATAGTCCGCTCCGCTACGGCTTGATCAGCGCTGGCGACAAAGAAGACCTTCTCCCAGATATTCCATCCCCACCTCCTTTCAACTCAGAGACAGCTCACTTTCCTCGCGAACCCAAGATTGTTCCCCCCCCAAAGAGATACTCGAAGAGATATGCCCTTCGTGTGTTTGATGTTGAAAGATGCGTGGTTGGACAGCGTGTTTTGGAGCGCATTGTCAGCACATGTCCGGAGCTCAAAATCCTCAAGGCTGCAGAGGATAATCCGATTTATCAGTCGGATCAAACAAGGCCCTTCGATTATGACCATGTTCGCCTTATCAATCACATCAAGGAAATGTGTCCACAGCTGGAGTGGTACGGCGCCATTAAAGGATCAGCTAATGTCGAAGCCCGGGAGCACCTTCAGCGAATTTATACACACTTTCCAGACACCAAGTTCCTGTCACTGTCGGCCGGCTATAGCAACAACTATACTATACCGACCTATGCGCCCTTACTCTGCAATATCACGGTCCTCAATTTCATTCGGTCTAATGGTTATCATTCCTCGTGCCTCATAAACCAAATCTTGTGTTTCACACCTCGTCTCTTACACTTAATTGCGCCCAACAGCAAGTTCCAACCGTCTTATCTCTATGTCCCTTCTGCGCCTGATCCTCCAGTTCCTGGGCAAAGGTATCCGGTTCTTCCGTCATCAAGTGACCAAGGGGATTCAAACAAAATTTGGGCGTGCCGTAAACTTCGTTCTTGTGAGCTTGGGATAGCCACTAACCATGGGCTTAAGCCGTTCGTGGACTACATCAATCGGAATGACCTCTTCCTGAACTTGACAAATCTCCGGCTCAGCTTCGATAACTTGTACATGGGTCAGCTCATGGAGTTTCCGCATACATACAAAGAGCTTGAAAAGAAAGTTAAAGAAGCGGATGCCAATAGTAAAGGCCAAGATTACAGAGACCGACACTACTTTGCTGCAAAGACGGCCTTGGAGTGTCGGCGGTTCGAGAACCTACTCTTGTCACTACGGTGTTTATTTTCGCTGGAAATATTGAAGATGAAGACCCTGACCATTCCAGGGATGCTTAACTACTCAGATTTTGAGTTCTTGAGACGACAACAGATTGGTAACAGCGAGACATTCTGGCCTCAATTACAAGCATTCCACCTCCAATATATCTCCTCTCCTTTGTTTAATAATTATCATAGTGTAGTCTTGGGAGCACAAGCGATTCGGCCTGAAGTCGAATTCGTGATCATACAAATATCTCAAGTCGTATGGTAGTAGCATTCAGTCGTTTTAGTCTTGAAGCATTCCTTTTGCATGACAGCTTAATTTATCCAACTGCAGTTCCTTGGAGTTGAAAAAGGGGCATTATGGTATTCGAATCTGATAATAGCCATAACGTAACTTAAAATACACAATTAGTTTTTTTTTTTTTTTTTTTGATATATTAAAGAGAAGACTTTCTTCAAAATCTACGGGAAATAAGATAGTTGAACATTAATAACTCGGACAATTCTTGTCTAGGCAAGCGATAGAGGTTAAGGGAAATAAGAAAGGATTTAATAAGAAATCAAGTGTGTATGTAGCAACTGGAACCTATCTGCCCGAGAGAGTTGTTATCCCTGGGTTCCTTCAGATATGATGTCCCAGAACGATAGGTGTTGGGCACTAGTATGGACTAATAGCGATGCCTCTCGATCAATTATATTCTTTTTTTGTATGGCCTACCTCTCACCTGGAAGAGTACAGGAGCATCGCTACCGGCTGGTGCTGAGTGTGTATTAATTCCGTAGAAGATGAAATCTTCTAGATGCCTATCTTCATAACGTTAGTGAATAAGAAAAGCAAGTTGATTTTGCACCCTTGTCTACTACGTTCTCTAAAAAGCAGATATCTGGAGCGCAGCCAATAAAATATAGAAGAAAAAAGTGTATCGTTGTTTGGGCTGGTTATAGTACGTCCAGGCGCTGGAGCAGTGGCGGTCCTAGAATGGAGATGACCTAGGTTTTGGATAATCCGTTAAAACTCAAGAATGTGGTACCCAAGGCCCTATTTTATCAATATCTGTGTCCCTGAGGAAAACTAGCTTCATTGTGGCGGGCTTCTTCCAGGTCAAGTGCTACACTTACTTCATAAGAAGATAGACCAAATATTTTATTTGCCTCTCATTTTTCTCCCAATTTAGCCATCACTCTCCTTAAGTGTATACTATTTCACATTTGTTGCCGTACTTTGAGCCGAATTCACCTTGGCCATGTCGCTGCCTACCCCAGCTGCTTTTTCGGACGATGAAGACTTGCTCCTAGCTCTCCAAACTGCTGATCTCGAGGGAGATGGGCTTCAAGGTAGCCCTGGTCACTATGATGATTTCCATGTAGCTTCTCCCTCTACACATGTGAAGCAAGCAAAAACAGAACAGCTAGTCACCAAAAGATTCTCCTTAAAAACACACCGCTTCCTATTATGGTCAGTAAGCAACTTGATGCCGAGAACAAGCCTCAGGCCCAACACTTGCCGCTCGAGATCCTTGGATTAGTTTGTTCATACCTTAGCCAGCCGACTCTTCACCATTGTACGAGCCTAGTATGCAAGGACTGGAACAAGGTCTCTCCTCTCAGGAGACCACGATACTGATCTGTTGCAACAAATGAAGATGGGCCTCGACACATTGGATTGCTGGTCTTGTGTGGACCCAAGCGTACCCGCCAATTCTAGGCCCACATCGAGAACCCAAACTGCTGCTAATTGGAGGATATTCTGCGATGCAATCCTTGCACCACTGTCTATTTCCGTGTCGATGCCAAGCCGTCAAGGGAAGCAACAACCGCCAACTCCTAAATGTCTCATTCACAATATCTGACATCTGTCATTTTGCGGCTACGATATACAGTGTTGCATCCTGATGACACGTTTGCAGAGCCAACTCCAGTACCTTAAGACGCTCTTGCTCCAGGTCCATGGTGGTGGCCTCAGGATAGGCTTCTTTGATATTTTGAACCATGCACCCAATCTAATAGAATTCGAGATCAAGATTGTTATGGATCGTCGCTCTGGGTTGATTCATCATGGAGATGCAGAGGATGACTTGATGAAAGATAATTCAAATACAATGAATGCTCATTGGTCGCCAGAAGAGCCCAAGGTTTACCATGAAAGATATGGTTTTCGTGTATTCAATGTAGAGAAGTGTGCAATCAACCAACATGTATTGGAGCGTATTGTAAGCACGTGCCCGAAGCTTCGAGTCTTCAAAGTCAGGGATATCAATGATAGCGTCCGAATTCCAGGGCAAGGGTACGTAACATTCAGAATGGACCATGAACGGCTTCTCAAACACACTAAAAGGATGTGCTCTGGCCTTGAATGGTATAATGTGACCAACGCAACCTATGCGGCGACAGACCGACAGCACGTCGAGCGAATTCACTGTTATTTCACAGGTACTCGTTTCCTGTCCTTGCCTTGTTGCCGCCATGAATTCGAAGACTTAAGCTCGTTTGTGGCACTCCCAGCAGCAACAATGTTTCGACAACATCACTGTCCTGGAGATCGTTCAGGCGTGTTCAAGCACCCCTACATCAAGCCTTATAGAGATGATCCTATGTAAGACTCCAAAACTGTTACATCTAACTGCACCTGACGCTGAACTCAACGTGAATCATTTTTTTATCTTACACAGCTTGACTGTGCCGAATATTTTACTCGCACTTTCCCAGAGACATTCATCACTAACAACCATGAGTGAAAGAATCATGAGCGTGCACACAAACGAGAACGACGACAGCAGGCTCTTCCCCGTTTCCAGCATAGCGATAATAACAGTGGTAACAACAGTAATAACGTATCAACAACAGCGACAGCAGTAACGTTATTAGCCACTGAAGCCGGTGCCGAAGAGTCTTCCAGTAAGATCTGGGCATGTCGTAACCTTTGAACCTGTGAGCTAGGGTTATTACTCTCTCGTGAAGGCGCCTACATGCTGGGAGAGTACATTGATTATAACGGTCCCTTCCAGAATTTGAGAGTCCTTCATCTCCACTTTGGAGCTCTCTATATTGGCCAGCTCATGGATTTCCCCCATGTTTATGATCGACTCACTGAAGAGAGATTGGAGGCTGTTAAATTGAAACGAGATCGGTCGGATACGATAACAAAACAGCGACAAAACCAGAGTGGATACGAGGTAGTTCGAAAGCAAGTTGAACAACGTTTCAGAAACGAATTGCTGCTGCTGCGGGATTTGCACCTTCTGGAGACCTTAAAACTCGAAGCTGAGACAATACCGGGGATGATTCAACCATCCAACTTTGATTTCCTAGCGCGGTAGCCACAACAGCAACAACAACAGCAACAACCGGATCAACGACGACAAAATAATAGGACATCAAGAGCAGTAACAGGCATCAATAAGAACAGTCGAAACAATCGCTGGTGGTATTGGGATAAAAAGTACAAGTATACATTGGATGAGCTAGGGACATTGTGGCCATGCTTAGAGGCGTTCCATATATTATATAGAGATTCAGATCTAGTGGGAAACTATGAAAGTGTTCTTGAGGGTGCATCGGCCATGCGGCCTGAGATCGAGTTTATCATTAAGCAACGATTTGCTGCTTGAATCTCTCGCTCTCTCCTCGGTTGCAAAAGTATTAGAAATAAACAAAGACAGTATTTCGCTCATTGGTACCAATGCTCATCCTACAACCCAGTGTCCCTAAATCGCTCGGTCTATTATTATACATTGAACTACTGTAACATATCGATCCCCTCCCCTCCCAACATCAGCGCCAGTTAGTTATGAATACATTACAAAACGAACAGCAACTAACTTTAGTATTGATGTATCTAGTGAAATTGGTATTTACATTAATACAATGGATAAATGAGCTGACAAGTCGCAACTAAGGAACGTAGGATCAGCTCCAACCTCTAAAAAGTGGTGGTCAGTCCTTTTGAACTTGGGCAACATCATACATATTCAAGGGAACAAAAGAGCGTTGTGGATGAAAAAATTCTATGCCTATTACACAGGGTTTTTTTTTTTTTTTTTTTTTTTTTTTTAGCAAGATCAAAATAGACGTTGAATCTAAGAAAATGAAAATTGACATTGTAACGTAGGATCTAAACTCATCGGAAAACTTCCACTATCAGCCTCTATCGATATAGTTCGCAGGGTTATTGATCCAGGGTGTGCCTGTTTTATTAGTTTTCATCGCGGCTTGTAATGGTTGGGCTCTCTATATAGTTCAGGATGCTTTGTCTATATTACTAATAGGCCCATGATCGTAAATGTATAGGGCAGGCGATGCCAAGCAGCTGTGCTGAGCGCTTTTCGATGCATCGCTTTCAGCTACCCATCAGTCTCCCTGCCATCTTCCTCGGAGCTCCCATTGCAGCTAAAGATTTCGGACAGATAATGTTGGACAGCGTCCTATCCCCGTCACTGTGCTCGAAATTCTGGGCAATAGCTCTCTGACGGATACATTTGGTCTTTAAGGCTCCACGAACGACTTGAAAACAAGGACGTCAACATGATATCTTGGATATAAATTAGTTTGTAATAAGCTTGAAAGCATTGGTGTCATTGGAAAACTGAGGGCAGAAGTCTGTCTCGTATCTCTTGGCTTGAGGTAAGAGCCATAAACCCAGGTCTGCATTTCCGAGGTAAGATTAGTATGATAGACGGGCCAGTGAATGTTGAAAAAGAAAAAGAAAGTAAAAAGGAAGATCAATAGGAAGCAATTACTGGGTTGTCTAAACATAGTAATAACGAAATGATGGACACGTGTAGGAAGGTCGAGTCAATACGAGTATAAAATGACTCCACTTAAGGAAAGATAGGACGCTATAACAGAACGCTGCAAAGATATAGCGCGCAAGTTAGAGCGCAATCGGCCTAGGAGTAGGGAAATTGACTAGGATAGAATATAAAGCCGGTTATTGTTTTTAAGAGATAGTTGTACTGCTGCTAGCAGAAAAAGAACGATGCGTTAAGAGGAAAGCAATAGCCACACAAAAAAGAAAAAAGATTCTGCAAAAGGATGTAGTTACTATATCCACAAATCATATAAGAAATTTATCTCTTTTCGTGTTGTCGACGGCTTACTCATTCATAAAAATACGAAAAAGGAGACGATCGACGCAAATTAAAGGAAGGATCTCTCTTGACACGGAGCCTATTCTTTTTTAGTCTTGCGACTCCTATATATTTATGTCTGCTTTTGAACCTCTACGAAATACTTCACACTTCATATCAAGGAGCTAGAGGCACAACAAAAATATAATCACTAAATTAAAAAGAGGGGGGAAGAGAGGGAAGGAGAAGAGAGAAAACAAATAGTTTCTATCAAATAGTCAGCCGAGGAATAATAATAAGTAAAATAAAATAAAAAAAGTGGTCAAGTTTTTTTCTTCTTTTGCACTCCACTTCACTTCACTCCAATCCACCTGCACTTGCCAGTTTGTTTTGAGAAGAACTATAATCTGTTCGTATTAGACAAAACTTCATTTTCTTATTTTCTGCTTAAAAGATGAAAGCTGAAAAACTTGTGGTCGAGCACAACAATGTCCCTCATCGAATTCGGGTCTCCGCTGGTCCAAATCTTCATTCTCTACGCCCTCTAAATACCAATGATGATGCCAATCCTATGCTCATAGACACAGACGAATTCATTGGCCATGTGATGCTCAGGGTTAGAGGTCAGAATCAAATACATGGTTATGAAGAAGGCCAAAGACAGGACGGATTAAAGGTCATGCCCGATAGCGAATGGTTTGACAAAGCGGCAGCAGCAGGTCGAGGCAACTTATTAATGTCCTTACAGGTCGTCGGCCGATTTAAGCGGGAATGGACAGGAGAGCAAGTCGTGTTTGCAGTACGTTTATAAGATATGGGGGCTATTTGTATTTGGCTAAGCATCGGACGTTCTTTATATACATACGCATACATTTATTAACAGGTGCTTGACCAACCCTTAACTTACAGTGCCAGTTCAGTAAGCCATTTAAGCTACCGCCTCTCGCGAACCTTGTGGTCAAGTTCTTCAAAGTAATTGATCCTGCATGTCAACTAGATATCCAAGGACCGAAGCCATATTGTATCAGTCCTGCTCTTGGGACCATGAATACCATCAATGTCCTTCATGACCCAGTATCTTCCAAATCAACACCAACCGAACGAGATGCATCGTCTTTGACTGGCAACCCACTGCTTCCATCATGGCCATCTCCGAATGGCGAAAACTTATTCGAGGACACCTCTGTCATTATTTTAGAAGACGATCTGAAAAAGAAGAACAAGCTCTCAAGCGATAATGCCGCAAGGCGAAGCCATTTCGGCAAGGCAAAGTACTTGCAGAAGCATCGGTTTGTACAAGACCATGTCTATGGATTTGAGCTCTTCAATTCATTCCTAGATTGCTCAAGGTTTGCGTTGAAGGTGCCAGGACTAAGTCTAGATTTGTTCAAGTATCTTAACGATCAGGTAACCCCATGTGCTTGATTTTGTTCTAAATAGCGATGCCTGCTTTTACCGTGTTTATTATGAAAGCACATGCAAAATGCTGATTATTAGATAAACTATTCACTACCCCTAGCCGCTCACGCTTGCACTCAAGACACAAGACGACTCAGCCTCATTTGTATATGTATTACTGGAGCTGGTGCCTGTGGTGGATGATCTGTTAATTTTATAAAAAAATAAACGAAAACTGCTTTTTTTTGTAATGATTACTGTGCAAACGAAAAGCATCACCTTCCAAGCCTACAAAAGTATAAAAGCAGACCTAAACAAGCGGTATAATGCTCGGGTGATAGTTGAATCTGAATCTGAATATAATAAATCTCCGCCTTTTAATGTCAACGACGACATAAATCTCTCCTCTGCATAGACACGAAGGAGCTCATTAGCCATATCATATTTCATATAAAGGGGCAGTACGAGAGTCATAGATAGGTATAGCAAGGATAGACTACTCTGCCGTTCTGTAAGTCTGGTTTGTAAGAGCTGGAACCGAGCCAGCGCAGACTATATCCATCGCGTAGCTGTGTGGACCCCATTACGGCCTATGTTTCGAGATCGACTCCTTGAAGAGATGAAAACAGTCAAATCATTGGAATGTTGGTTCGAAGCAGAACCAGGAGTACCTACATTCGCCAACAGCGCCTTGGTCGAGAGAAGCACGACTTACAGTCAATGGGAAGAGTTTCTTAATGCTATCCTTGCACCACTCCCTAAACAAAAATGCTCGGATATAGAAACTCAGTATGACAGCAACAATATCTGAAGTGCAAGGATCAACTAGTCAAGAAAAGGACACCTACATGTCTTTTTCATTATATCGATCACCCTTCCATAAATGGGCATTCCATGCGATATGCCTCCAATGTGTAGGTAATTTACAAAGTCACTTGTCTAATGATAGATACTTTGATGATGTTCACTGTAATACACCCATTTCATTAAAGAAGGAGCCATTGCTCCATTCTTTTGTCATAGGTTGAAACTTTTGTGCCGCCTTTCCCCCGACGGTCTCGATAGTGTTATATAGGATAAATTGAAGGAGCTTGAGGATCAGAAACCTTTTGAATTGGGAGGTTGACGGTTGAAAGCAATTGAAGCCTTTGATTCGGCTTCAGTAAGTGAAAAAGCCATATTTGAAAGAATCGATAGCGTTGTTTATTGATGACGTTGGGTCTGCCGCCGCTTATAAGGAATTCAACAAGGATTTCTTTTTCTTTGCCGACGTAAGCAAGTAACATCCCGAAATCGATATCCACAAAAAGTTCCATGAGGCACTGTCAAAGCAGCTGGACACGAGCCTTTATAGCGATATTTTCAATATGTTAGTAGAGAAAGATGATGGATCAATCAAACTAAAAGTAGGAGAAATCCCTTCGGCTGCCTTTCCTCAAAGAAGGGACTCGTAACGGAATCTCGATTACAGGCAAGTTAATGGCCAAAAAATTGATACCATGTTTTATTCTGACGAAGGACCAAAGTTCGTAGTACGGTTGAAGCAGAGAGGAGGAAGGATTCTAGATATGCCACAGAGGAATCGGATAACCCTGTGAAAATATCCAAAGTTATGAAGGATGTATTCAACTTTGTTTGCGTTGGAGCTTCCACAAACGAAAATGATATATACAAGGGAATAATGAAGACAGAAGCTTATGATTTTTAATGTCTGAATTGAGTATTGGGTTTTTGCCTTTGATATATCTTGGAGGAAGATACTTCTATCTTAACCGAGAAGCAAAGGAAGCTCCTTCCAATTGTCTTACGGACAAAACATTTTTGAAGATCCGACGTATTTTGATCGAGATCTTGCAGATGAGGAAAAGGATGGAAGGCACTGTCAGGCTTCTTGATACTCTTGTGGATAAACCTGTTTTTCGCACCAGCCAAAGGTATTACACCTCTCCTACTCTAACCACGTCTTATTCTTCACCAAAAAATTCCTTAAGAAATTGAAACAGATGTCAATGCTATCATCAAATTTATATGGATATAGTAGCTAATTTAAATGAATTAAATATCCCCTTGCTTAAATGTCCGAGAGTACTGGTATGCTTTTTTGTTGTTGTTGTTGTTATTGTTGCTGTTTTAGCGCCCTGTTTTCTCATGTATAGCAGAGAGATGTTCCGCAGCAGAGAGATCATCCTTGGACTTGAACCATTTATTCTTAGACCTAACGGATGAATCAGTCAATCCAAATGGAAATTAGTGTTAAAATGTACTCTTACCTGAATGAACGAAGCCAAACCTTCATAATACTTTTATTTAATAACAATAGTAGTAATAATTATATATATAAAGAACTTACTTGGCAAGACGGTCTGTAACATCTTTTAGGTTCAAATCCAAGAACCATGACATGAAGTTTCCAATGTCCGTGTTCTCATGATTGCCTCTCAATTTGTCCATGGTGTACTTCCCAATATCGGGTGAGCCCTTAGCATAAAGATTAACATCTACACCTGTATGACCCATGGTGGTCCATCCAAGACTAGCTCGACGAGAGATGGCACGACTCAGGAATCGCATGACATCAGCAGATCGTACTGTAGGGTCCGCCAAGGACTCGATCTCATCCATGGAAGGATCCTTGATTCCTAATCCTCTCTCTAAAATCTCGGTCGATACATAATGTTCAACGCGGCGACGACGTTCCTGGCTATGAGCGCTTTTAACTTTTGGTTCATTTGCGTGGAATGCCATGAGCTTCATCGTCAAGATCTCGGTCGATAATTTCGCACGCTCAATGACCTCAGGCCGCCACAGATACTCTGGGTAGATCTTTGGGTCAACTTGCAATCCTAGCGTAAAGCCTCCAGTCTCATGGTCACTGGTCGAGATCATGATTGTGTCTTCGTTCTGAGCTACAAAGTCCTTAACCACCTGGATGGTTCTGTGGTATTCCAAGATTTCGTGAATATGAGCCACGGGATCGTTATTGTGCGCGCCCATGTCAATCCTAGACCCTTCAATCATTAAGAAGAATCCTCGCCCTTTTTCCCTAGAATTTGCTTTCAGGGATTCTAGGGCTACTTTTGCCATCCTGTTCAATGAAGGCTCATCTGATTGAGTGTTTCTCCTATCGATCTCAAAGTTCATATGATCGGAATTAAATAAGCCCATGAGCGGAAGAGGTACTGCTCCGTCACGAGCCTTTACCAGAGATTCAAATTCGGTTCCACTAAACAAGACATGTTTCCAACCATGGTGGGTTTGAGCCTCTCTGATGAGATCCCTGCTGTCTGTACGGCAGCTTCCTTCCGTAGTGTTGGGTAAGAAAAAGCATCGACCACCACCCAACATGAGATCCACTTGTCGTCCCAGTTCATAATCGCCAATCTGTTGCGTTGCAATAATTTCCTCCATATCACGATGGGCTACATGAGCTGAGAATGCTGCTGGGGTTGCATGTGTGACCCTGCTGGTTACAACTAATCCTGTTAACATATCGGCCTTCTTGGCAGCTTCAAGAACTGTGCCACAAGGAACACCATTTGGATCCACTAATTACAAAAATACATTTGTGTAACGTTAAAACCTAATCGATTTTTTTTTTTTTTTTTTTTTTTTTCGCATCAATAAACTCGAATGAATTTTTTATACCTCCAATAGCAGCATTATAGGATTTCAAAGCACAAGAAAAGGCTGTAGCGCCAGCTGCAGAGTCTGTTACTAGGCTGTTGCTACTGCGAGTGCGAGATGATCCAACGAGGATCTCATCAAGAGAGGTTATGTGATCTGACGTGTAATTGTTCTGATATTGCCAGAATGATCGCCCATAGGTCTGAGAAGCAGGACCGAACCCATCCGACACCATCATAATCACGTTGCGCCCGCGATTTAGCGGACTTGATGCTAGAGTATATTTGTATATATAAATGTTAGGATTTTATTTTTAAATGCTCACATATATTTCGTCCAAATCATAGGCATGCATAATATATATATATATATAAGAAATGTAAAAAAAAAAAACACGCAGACACATCTCTCAACACTTACATCTTGGAGTGGGCATCGTGAGGAAATAAGTCATGATGAGCGCTGCTGTCGAAATCAACATAGCAACTATCCCAAGGCAAAGAAATGTGTATCGGCGGTCCTGCAAGCCAAAGAAACATCGAACAGAATAAATAAAAAATCAGACAATTCTGTCATTTCAAGTAAAATAAATAAATAAAAAAAAAAAAAAATTGGTGCAAAGTCACTGTATACCCTTCGGACTTGGTTGTGCAGTGCTTGCTTGAGCAGTTCACGCTCATTCTCATCAAAAGAACCGTCTTTTTCCACTTTATCCAAGAGTGGTGCATCTTCCCCTTTTCGAGGCATATTTTTTAAGATCTTTGGTGGAATATCGTAGGTATTAAAATGACGTGAAAAAAAAAAAAAAAAAAAAAAAGATTTGTGAGTGGAATAAATATTGTTAAAAAAAACTGGGAGAAGGAATAGAATTAAAAGGGCCTGGAATAGAGGAAGAAAGGGAGAAGAGAGAGAGAGAGAAGAGAGAGAGAGAGAGAAATAGGAGGGTTAATATAAAAAAAATAAAAAGGACAAGGGAGACCATTTCAACGTGATCAATTGCTCTGGCTGTCCCTGTTGGAGAGAGGCTTTGAAGTTTAAAAAAAAGCCGAACGGTGGTCCAATCAAAAGGGATTCTCCTGTGAACTTGACACAACAATGTTTTCCAAAAATGGACCAAAGCGCAAGATTACAGTTGAAGGGGCAATTCTGCATGGCATTTGAACCTCAAAACTGGAATCGCCCCTCTATTTTTGCATAATATTCTCCTCTTAGCTTGTATTTTTACTTCTTTTATTATTACACACCCATGTACATGTGTCTTTCTCTAACGTCAAAGTAGAACATGTCTAGTCAGTCTTAAACGCGATTTATTCTTTGTCGTAGGGGAACACTCATAACTCAACACCTAATGAGTTATTGGAAAAACAAAAAAAAAAAACAAAAAATAAGCTTTAGTCAACTCCTTAAATTGGTCCATATGTAACAAATGCGCGGCTTTTTTTTTTTTTTTTTTTTTTTTTTTTTTACAAATATATACCTCCAAGCTCCTCGCGGACTCCTTCAAGCTCAGGGATTTGTCTATCAAAGCGATGCTGTAGAATGAAGAGGAAAAGGGTAGTTAGTAACCATCAGCCTCCTGAAACAATTGGACAGTTGCATCAACAAACAGCCATCCTCTCACCCTCAGCTGCACTATCACTCTGGATATAAAACTTTCAGAAATGAACTGGAAGTTTGAATTTACAACAGCGCGCTGTCACAGATGGAGAGTAGAAAATGTACTTAAAAGGTTAGTTAACGACATTTGGAAACACAGACGTTGAACAGATCGCTTCTTGATTTTTTTTCTTTTTACAAACCTGATCATCTGTCATGCCCTTTTCTTCATAGACCTGGATCGTCCTATTCACGTATGCTTTGAATAATATTGCTACACTGTCTACGATCCTGCTGTAGAGCTAATATAAATATATTAAAAAAAGACATATCAGAACAATATAAAATAAACAAAATCCCAACCCAACACTTTCACGTATACTATGATGAGGCTTTCACTTACTGTCAAGCTGCCAATCAAGCAGATGTTGTTTACAAATTGTAACATGATCGTATAAAAAGCAAGCATGCTGGCAGAAAGAGGTGATGTAGATCCTACAAGGTTCGGAAAAGACATAAAAAAGTTGTTCATTATCAAAGAAAGAATGTGAGAATCACATTTATCTTAGTAAATAATCGTTACAGATACAATCAACGTACCAAGCTCTTCTCCAGAAAGAGCTGCAAAATCGTCATGCTCAATAATAGCATCCATTCGTTCTAGACAACGTCGCTCGTGCTCTGCGATTGTCTCAATCAAATAGGGCATTATGACAGCTTCAAGTACAAACGCCATATCTAGTCCTATTTCTTTGAGCTAAACAAAAAATATAATATAATAGGCTTTTGAGTATATGACCACAGTAGTTAAATTACTTGAGTTATTCTGTCCTCTCTTACTTTGATGCATTGTTCAGAAGCGATCTTTGCACAATCTGCTATGACTTGAAAGTTGCTTTGTTCGACGCCAAAAACAATATTCTTGTAAAACTCTCCAAAGTATTCAATCTCCTGCTTGGCCCATTTTACGAGTGCTGAAGTCATCTTTGGATCCTTGAATGCGAGCTCAAACCATTGAGACGTATTCTTGATCGACGTGAAGACAATCATCGCCAGTTCTTCAACATATAAAACTGGGTCTTTCTTTGCCTTCGCTTGACTGAGAAAAATAAATTGAGTAACAATGTTTGTTAGACAAACTATCTCGATAATAAATCCTTCAGGGGTTTCCTTCGGCCATAGCTAACAAGATTCTATGGTGCTTTCACCTCAACAAGTTTGTTTCCACATCATCTTACCTTATTCTTTGTCGGACAACCTTAGTCCTGTTGTTTAAGAAAACGTCTCTTGCTTGGTCCAAGCAGCCTAAACGCTCTAACCATCCCACGTCTCGCTGCACTGCTACCTTGACGATATGAGGTTGCCCGAGATCCGTAATGATGACACGGATCAGTCGAGAAACTCGCTCGTCCAGCCGCTTTTTAGTTTCTTCCAGTTTGGCTGCAGGTAAGTTCATCTGCGAAAGCATCACATTAGCTTTAAAAAAAAAAAAAGTATTCAAGCAAAGTTAGAAGTGTATGTCAAACGACTTGGTCTCTTTTTTAACTATTTCCAAGTATGTAAAAGTAAGGCTAATAGAGTGTTTACCATTCTCAACGCCAGCGACAGCTCCCTCCAAGTCTCGTTGGGCAATCAATACATCCAGATCATCCGTGAATTCCTGTAGCCAGCGCGCATCCGGTTGGTTTGAGGTAATGGACGTCTTAAATTTCATTCCTCCGCGATTCGACATGGCCTAAGCATAAAGAATTATTCTAGTTTTAGTATAGATAAGCCTTGCAGCAAGTCTAACAAAATAAATCTTGACCTCCAAGTAGAGAACTAATGAGCACTTACAGCTGTAAAACCAAACATTCCTATGAGCCGTTATAAAAACAAAAAGGAAAAAAAAATGGTTTGAACATATCATGAACAACCAAGCTAGTAGACCAATGGTACATGAAAAAAAAAAAAAAAAAAAAAAAAAAAAAAAAAAAATGCGCAAATTGCAACAAACCTCGTTTGCGAGACTCATTTGACCTTGCAAGCATTTCATCTGTAGAACGCTTTGCATTGACCAACATGGTTTGCTTCTCCTGTCCTTTTTCCGTCTTGTACACAAAAACCTCGTTTCCATGCGTAATCTTAATTGCATTCCTAATATCTATATTTATTAGATGCCATTTAATCCAAGAAAAAAAAACTTCTTTTAGAATGAAAGAAGAAAGATATATCAAGGAATATCAATACGCTTTTTTACCTGCTGTATCCTTCATGTCTTCAATGGTAATGTCTGTTAATGGCCAGCAGCGATCGCCCAATAATTTATATTTTGAGATGGCAGCTGTTTTCTTTTTGCGCGTTGCAATTAGGAGGGTGTCATTCATGAGTACAATGTGGACAGGATGTTTGATCTTGTTGGTTGCTGTGTTGATCTCTACAAAGCTTGGGGACTCGCGGATCAAATGTCGTTTTGGATGATATGGAAGCATTTTCTAAGTCAGATAGACATGATAAGTTGAATAAAATAAAGACTTTTCAGTTTTTTTTTTTTTTTTTTTTTTTTTTTAAAAAAAAAAAAAAAAAAAAAAAAAAAGAGAGAGAAAGAAATCCAAGTGTAGATGCGTATCATTGTCAACAATAACTGAACTATCAGAGAAACGTTACCTGTGCTCCCTCAATGCCCTCCCATAGTGCCATCATTTGGGCTTTCCAGACAGACGTTAAATCTGACATGCTTGAGACCATGACTGTCATTCTCTTTGGTACAACAGGAGCAGAATCCTCGATACCTAAAATCAGGCAAATTGATCACAAGTTAAAAAAAAAAAAAAAAAAAAAAAAGCCAATCCTGAGGGATAATAATCTCCATGTAAAAATGCCAGTATGTGAAATGTAGCGAGTATGAGAACAAGGTTAAAGATCATTTTCTTTTACCAGCTGTGAGCAAAAATTCATCGTCATCATCCACCAGATTGTCGCTTGCTGCCTTTAGATCATCCAGTAACCCACGTAAGGTTTGCATATCGCTTTCCAGCTTTGAAATTTCTTTCGAAATAGTGACAAATTCGTTGTAGTTCTTAAACACGTTTTCTTGAAGATCCTCTGCTGCCAATGATTTAGAGTCCTTGAGCGATTGCAGAAAACTTCGAATTGTATCCTCGCTAGCATTAGCTAGGTTCTGAGTGAGATCTAAATGAAATAAAATGTATAAAGGCGGTTGAGTATCGAATTAATCTTTAAAAAAAAGTCTTCCACTCTTGGCCTTCTGTAGCTTTTCAGTCATTTTGTAGTCCTTCCCGTTCTGAAGTATTTCATTACAAACTCACATTCTTCATGGTTGAAACCCTCCTTTGAAAATTGCGCAATTTCCACGACGGGCTTTCGATCAGACTTCTCGTTCATACGACTTGCCGTAGATGGCGATGGTGTTGGCGACGATATTGAGATTAGATTTTTGCGTATGGGCTGTAGAGGCTTGGGCTGTGAAATCTCCTTGCGTGGCGGAATAGGTGCATCCTTTTTCATCAAAGGCGAGGATGATGCAGCAGCTTCTTTTTGCGACTTTGATGACGACGACGTATCTCTCCTAACTGGGGGCTTTGGTGGTAATGGTGAGTTTGAATTAGCCTCTATCCTGGAGTTAGGCGAAGGTAAAGGAGCTTCACTGCGGATCTGAGGCGAGGACGAGACATCATTATTGCGGGCGATAGGTGGCGGCGGTGGATCTTTTCGAATTTTTGGAGAAGAAGTTTCGTGACGTAAGGGTACCGCATTGATGTTGTTAGGCGATGGCTGCACAGCAATAGGGGCAGGACTCGATGAAGCAGAAGATGAAGCTGGAATGGGGCTAGGACTGGGTGAGTGGATGGGTCGCGAGGTTGCCGTTGGTGCATGCGACGTTTTAGGTTGATAGTTGATTGGTGCCATAGGAGATTGAGTTGAAGAGTAAGCTGGAGAAGTTATACTACTATTATTACTGGGTGAACTGGAAGCTCCACTAATGCCACCGTAGAGAGATATTGGTGCGGATTGAATTGAACTGCTTGAGCTGATAGACCCTGGCCCTGGCCCTGGCCCTGGCCCCATACCTATCCCTGGCCCCTTTCCGGGACCCATTCCTGGCCCTGGACCCATTCCTCCTGGCCCTGGCCCCATTCCTCCTGGTCCTGGTCCCATACTTGGTCCTGGTCCTTGTGGTGGCCCTCTATATCCAGGATTGGGTCTAGGAGGTCCCATACTAGGAGGAGGGCCGGGTCGTCCCATTGGAGGTATATTCGGACCACCCATAGGCCGCTGGCCGCCCATCGGCATAGGAGGTCCACCCATAGGTCCACCCATTGGCCCGCTCATAGGTCCACCCATAGGTCGTGGAGGTCCATTCATAGGCATCTGGTTACCCATGGGCATCATCGGCGCTGGACGAGGTCGCATACTAGGCGGTGGGTAATTGCCTCCTTGACCCATTGGTGGACCCATCGGTGGACCCATCGGCCCACCCATTCCTTGGTGTTGGGGGTACATTCCACCTGGTCCTGGTCCGCCCATGGGTCGTGGTGGTAGGCCTTGTTGTTGTCGCATGTATTGTCCTTGAGGTGGAGGTGGTCCACTGCCAG
Organism: Lobosporangium transversale; assembly: GCF_002105155.1. NCBI lineage: Eukaryota > Fungi > Mortierellomycota > Mortierellomycetes > Mortierellales > Mortierellaceae > Lobosporangium > Lobosporangium transversale. The sequence continues at coordinate 247,413 of NW_019028981.1, read as the reverse complement.
GGGGCATGCGTTGTTGTGGCAGAGGCGGTTGTCGTCTTGGTTGGGGCTGCATGATTGACTACTTGCTGTTTGACGTTTTGTCCAACTGTCGTTCTCTCCGGTACACAATTAGTAATTAAAGGGTTGATGATGGCAATATTTGAAGAGATTATAATAGTTATTTCGTGTTTTGTCCCTGTAGTCCCTGTAAAAACAAAAAAAAAAAAAAAAAAAAAAAAAGACGATGCGTGATGTCAATGAATGAAAAAGGTATGCATAAAAAGTGGCCGTTGAGTGGGATGAGACAAGGTGAGTGTTGTGTTGCAGTAGAGCCATGCAGATGTGATATGCATTCCACCCTGTACTCTACAGGGCACAAAGCCACTACAGATCGACAATCATCATGGAGGAATGCTCTATTCTTACTTTTTATTTCTAGTCCTTGAAGCGTACTTTTCAAGAAGGCCAGATAGAACTGGTAGACCATTTTAAAAGAGCTATTACAATAAACTCTGCTCTTTGAACGTCTATGTGAATGTAGACGAGTGACATGAAAAGTTACTTAAGAGAAGGCCGCATTTGGTAAGATCCATCTGTGATGATGAAACACTTACTCTTGGCTTGTCTGTGCAAGTCTAGTGTATCAATAGGCGATAGTCGCCACTGCGCAAATGGCGACATGGACGGACGTATATTTCGCACCTCAATTGATCTGTGATTGGCTGGATTGAGCGTTTAGTGCAACGGTCGCAACATCTATAAAAAACGGAAGGAGGTTTTTTTCGAATTCCTTCCTCATTTCTCATTCACCCCTTTCATTTGTTTGTTCACATTCACTAACTTCAGTATGACTGAAACTGCTACTTTTGCTGCAGGCTGCTTCTGGTAAGCTTATCATAGATAATTCATATCAAACTTTTTTTATCACACGACTTTAACTGGCTGCTTACAAATCCCATTCTGCTCTATTTCTGCTTTTGTTTTGTATCTGTAGGGGTGTCGAGAAGGCATTCCAGAAGTTCTACAAGGATGAGGATATTGAAACCAAGGTTGGATACACAGGTGGCGATGACTCCAACCCTAATTATAAGAAAGTCTGCACTGGAACGACTGAGCATGCAGAGGCTCTCCAGATCAAATACACTCCCAACGACAAGATCAACTATCCTAATTTAGTCGAATTCTTCTATAGGATGCATGATCCTACTACCATTAACTCCCAGGGCCCTGATGTCGGAACACAATATCGGTCTGCTATCTTTTACCATTCACCCGAGCAGGAACAGATAGCTAGAAAGGTTACATCCGAGGTTCAAGAGAAGCACTACAAGGGACAGCATATTGTTACAGAGATCGTTCCTGCAAGTGAATGGTATGATGCAGAAGAGTATCATCAAAACTATTTGAACAAGAATCCAGAAGGATATGAATGTCCATCGCATTTCTTACGTTGGTGAAGAACGAACATTGCCTTATAATTGATTATTAATAAAGATTCCAATTTTCTAAATCTCGTGACTGTGGTTCTATTTGATTAAAAAAAACCGCCAGTAATCTGTTGGCACGCATTTCAGTGACCATGAATCAGAAAAGAGCGAGAATCAAGTAGCAGATCATGGACAGGATCGAGAATCTAGACAGACTACGTACTGTCAGTCAGTTGGAGGTCAATAAGTTCTGTGACTTTATTGGCGAGGCATGTAAAAATATATCGGCGAATATTTATCTTGTAAAGTAAAAGCCAAGAATCGAGACAACTCAACGCGTTAAATATCTGTGTCGTTATATGCTACGACTTTATATACATCACAGGTCTGTTATTACAAATTAGACTCTGGAAACAGGGCTACGTTGGTGATGACGGATTATACGGAACATGATAGCTTACCTATTGTAGAGGGCGAGGGACGAGTGGGTGGTAAAGCAACTATACTTGTCACGCTATGGGACGAGCATTGCGAAGAAGCTCAGCGACTAAATGTTGGAGCGGGCATGTTTTTGCTTCTTAAAAATCTTTGCTGTAAGCTCAATAAGAGTCAGTATATTGAGCTTAACATGAACGGTTTCCGCGGAAAAGGCTACCAGCGTTCTCAGCCCGTTCAGATTTTGGATCCAAAGGACGCTCTTGTCAGAGATCTACGCTTGTAAGTCAAAAAATAGAACTTCTTTTCTCTTTCTTTCTTGCTTTGTATATAACTTTGAAATAAGTTATATGATGAGCGACAAGGGCCACTGAACCTCTCTCTGGTACAGACGGAAGTCTCGTTACTTGCATGGTCTAGGAACAGACACACCGGGAACCATCTATGCTCAAATCGCAGCCCGTTCAATGCGAGCATCCTCTATCGTCGCTACCGCTACCCCCGCACCAATTGTATCGTCGTCCTCAAGCAGGACCAGGGATATATCCCCAGGACCATTGCCAGAAACAACGACTGTATCTACCTCCAAAACAGTTCAAGAACCTCAAGATCTCACCCATATTTTAAAAAAAGAGACCGAGTCGCTTGTAAAAGTTACTCCAGTTTTACGACCTTCAACCTCCCCTTCTCGTCCATCTACCCGTCATAATCCTTCATCTTCAAGAGCGTTGTTGCTTACGGGTCAGTCAGAGAAACCCTACTATTTTTATACTTTCCATGCTCTTGTCCTTTTTTTTTTTTTAAAAAAAAAAAAAAAAAAAAAAAAAACTAATACTTTTGATGGTAATATGATAGGACTATTGACTTCACGCATGGAGCTAGAATGCAGGAACGATGCTAGTGATGTATGTATGAAAACTTTATTAGACTTAACAAATTAAAGACTGTTTCCGAATACTGAACCAGAAAGCCAAATATCCTCTCTTTGAACATTGCGTGCACTTTACAGGACATTCAATATCTTAGATTACATGCTTGCGTGGTGGGATTCGAACCGGAGCATATTATGGATTTCTCATTTGCAAGCTGCAGTAACTGCGGGTATAGATATGGGTAAGCAAAGGACCTTTCATTTTTCAAATCTAATCACTTGAGGTATACTTTTTTTTTTTCTTTTTTTTTTTTTTTTTTTTCCTATAGTTCTATTTACTTATTTTCATATTTACTTTGTTTTTCTGCTACTCATCCAGGCCTCTCTCGGATGACAAGCCGCCCAACAAATGTCCGTCCTGCCGCTCTGGCAGTGGCGGAGTCATTTTCAAATACTCATTCATGCTCAAACTTATGGATGAATTCCAACAGACATTTAATGTTTATGTTGATAACGAATCTGCTGTAAGTAGTGCTTATTTTTCTTTTACCCAACTCTGCTAATGAACGTTTTTGATGTACCAAATATTGGGAATCTCACCCAATCAGTTTTTATTTCTACAAGATAACGCTTGTTGGCGCTGACGCTGCTAACTACATTAAGAAAAGTGAACGACTTGCTGAACTTAAACAAAAACTCGCGCGGATTGGTGTTATGGATGGAGGTGCGTTTGGCGGTAGAACAAAGTCTTCCTTGGAGTCCCCTATTTACTTTGATATGTACATAAAATTGGTCAAAGTAGCATCACAGTCAACAACCATATCACTATCCTCATCGCTACCGATAAAACGATCAATTAGTCAGGAATATGCACCGAATACACAGTGTAATAGTGAGTTTGGGGACGGCGACTTCCCCTTGGAATGTTTGGATTATTCCACACAACCGTCACAACTGCTGTCTCAGTCTCAGAAACGTCGAACAGACGGCAGCGACATGGTTGAGAACAGTAAAAGGCCCTGTAGTAATAGTAACAGAGCGACAGGCAATAATCATTCTAGAACTCAAGGCTCTGTGTTGCAAAGGGTTAATGAAAAGGCACTGGCTGATTTCGAAGCATTTCTCGTCCATACTATGATTAAGTAGCCTTTTTTTTCTTTTGTAAAAGAAATATTTACATCACGAAAATTATGAATAAAAAGCAATGGGCTGTATGGTGTAGAATGGATGTAAGTGAGCATGCAAGATCGAAAGGGCTGGATTCATTTGTAGCTTTTTTTTTGTCTGCTCAATCAGACTTGTCGGTTAGAGAGCATGGGTTGCATGAGTATATATGCAGCACTATACCCCGGTGGTCCCTTCTGGACCAGCCTACCAGGTCTACCATTGCGGATGATGGGTCATGTGTCCACACTTTTGCAGCAAGGTAAAACAGCACTGGTGGCGGCATCTGTCACGACACAGTGACATGAAACATGTTGAAATGTTCGAAAGGCATTATCCAATCATTGCATTAAGTATATACCTCCTACCAGTCGCTTACCACCCTTCCTCTCTTTTCTTTTGGCTTTGTCTCTCTTTTCTTTTTGGCTTTGTCCTCTCCATCCACATTGCATGAGCAAAAAAAAAAAACATTTCTGATTCACATTCATTCCACTATTTTATTCGCTTTTATTTTTAATTTTTAATTACAGAAAAAAAAAAAAAAAAAAAATAGCTAGTCAAGAACCCTGACGAAATACAAAGGAGTATATCATGAAGCATCATCATCGTCAGCAGTCAGAATCCGCAGGCCATCTTGGTAACTTGACACCAGAACAATGGGATGCACTGTAAGTGGTTGTTGATTGTGCCTGAGCTTAAATGTGACAAACAAGGTGCCACACAGATGACTGGTGCAACAATACAAAGAGTGAGATGCTGGGCGAAGTCAAAAGCAAAGGTGGATGATTCGTTTACTTATGCCCAGTATTTAAAATTTATCTGTTTTGCTTTTGGCTTGTCATAGCGGTGAGATTTGGTCCTTTTTGTTGCATCTCTGGTATTCGGAGCCTTCTTCGCCCACCAGAAGTAGTATGAACCTTCGTCGAATCAGCATACATCACTCTGATCAAGCATCTCAAGATGACTCACCATTGTCACCAACAAGCCCAGGAGCCACTGGCACAGGAAGCCGCCATCACTATGGCAGTCACTGCCATGAAACAAGACCAAATGGTCCACACCCCGCATCACCAACTCGTCTCAACCAACCATTTCATCAGCCTTCAATTGCATCCTCACCTCCTACCTCAAATCCACCGCTTCAAGGGAATATAAACGGCCATAATAATATTTTCTTGCCAGGAGGCGCCGCAGCAGCAGCGGCAGCGCTCAAAAGGTCTGCAACTAAACTGAAACCATGGCTGCCCTCCAAGAAGTTTACATTTAAGTATTCGTCTGCAGAGTATCATACGGCCTTTTGGGAATTTGTCCAGTCTGAACATCCTGATACCACCATTTTGAGGTTCCTTAGAGCGAGAAAATGGAATGTGGAGAAAGCTATGGAGATGCTAATTTTGGCTCTAGAATGGCGCATCACGATGGGTGTGGATGAGGTGGTCCGGGAAGGAGAAGAGGCCCTCGAAGCAAAGTACCCTGGATTTTTGGACCAGCTAAAGAATGGCAAAGTCATTTTTCGAGGCCATGATCGCCAAGGGCGACCTTTGTGGTAAAGTGCAGTATTATGGTTTTATTTCGTGAGGCGTCCATGAGAGTAATCTTACCAAAGTTATTCTTCTTTTTTTTTTTTTTTTTTTTCCCTTGTTTGAATGAAACATTTCAGTCTGCTGAACCCAAGTCTGCATTATCAACATGCACAGAGTCCGCAAGCTGTCCAGAAGCTGTCCATCTATGTCATCGAGACAGCCAGACTGATGCTACAGCCGCCTGCAGAGACGATTTCGGTCTTATTTGATATGAGTTCGTTTTCTATGTCGAACATGGTACATTGTGAATGGACATGCATTACGTTTTATACCTTACATGAGCATCCTTTAGAGATCTAGTCATCAAATTTTCTCTCTGATTACCTAACGCAAAAGTCATTATTCGTGTCTTACTTCTCTTTCCAATAGGATTGGCCGACTGTCAAGTTCTTCATCCATGCAGCCGAAGCCTGCTACCCCGAACTTTTAGGTGTTTGTGTGGTCCATAAAGCTCCATGGTTATTTGGAGCACTTTGGAAAGCCATCTCACCTATGCTTGATCCTGTTATTCGGGCAAAGATTAAATTTACCAGCGATCGAAAGGAGCTGGAGGAATTTGTGGCGCCAGACCAATTAATGCAGAACAAGGCATTTGAAGGAGAGGACCCAGTACCCTACCAATATGTTGAACCGATCCCTGGTGAAAATAAATTGATGTTGGAAGATTCAGAGGCCAAGCAGCAAGCCCTCACAAGACGTAGAGAAATGGAGCTGACGTTTGAGCGGCTGACTGAGATTTGGCAAGGACAGAAACAGCTCTCTTCTAGCATTGCTGTAATTCAAGAGCGGCAGGAAGTGGGGGCTCGCATGGCGGAGATGTGGTGGGCAGCTGAACCATACATGCGTGCCCGAACTGTTTATCATCGTGTTGGGGCTATTCATCCACCGAGACCATCTCCATCTACAGGACAGAAAGTTGTGCTGGTTTGAGGAGGGTGCTAAAAAAATAATAAAAGTAAATAAATAAACAAAAAAGACGTAATGATTCTCATATCTTGTTTTCTTAATCGTGTGTCTGAATCAAGAAGCGCGTCTGTTATGTCTATTGACAAAGTCAGGCACGATTTCTTATTGGCCAGAATTGGCGGAGGCAAACAAAGTTTTTGCACACCTCATTTTCATTCTTGCGCACTTCCTTGGGCGCACGCACCGCTCCAAACTCTTGAGGAACAGAATAGTGGCATTGTTCCTCTCCAAGAAAAATAAACATTTTTTTTTTTTTTTTTTTTCCTCATCTACTTCTCCATTTCTTCCTCTCTCATCCACACTTTTCTTCTCCCCCATCTAACTATTATTATTCACATTACACTCATTCACTCGATCTTTTTATTTTTATTATTTTTACAAAACCACTTTTCACTTCTTCCCTCTCTTCTCTTTCTTCTCACTTGTCTCCTTTGAGAGGATTCATAAAGGAGTAACGTATGTATTCAACTTTTACACCCTTTTCATCTGTGAACCGATAACACGATCATTGCCGCTTGTTATCTACAACGACGAATTATCTGAATATTACCCAAGCATCCCACTTTTCCCAGCTACAATACAAAAAACTCAACTGACCTTGATAAAGATAAAAAGCACGCCCCAAAGTCTCCCCCTATCCCTGTCAACTTCCACAATGCTCTTTGTCTACAACCTTGGAAGCATAAGTGATTCCAGGGAAGACTGAATTCTGCCCGTTGGACTCTACTCTTTAAACTTGCACATGCTCATAAAAAAGCATACACTTTATTGTTCATACCAAGCTTGCTGACATACACAAATACATACACTCTTGTCCTTTTTTTTTTTTTTTTTCCTTCCTACTTCCTCTTCTTTTTTCTTTCTTGTAACAGACTGATAGCACAACTCAGCTTTTAATCAATTCTACTTCCTCTTTCTTTCGCTTCCTATTCATTTTGACAAGTTTTATCAACAATTAAGAAGAGAACATAGGACTAGGAAAAAAAAAAAAAAAAGTAACCACAGCACCAAAAACAATAACGATAGAGTCGTTTTTTTTTTCTTCGTTTTTTGTTTTAAGAGACCATGGAGTCTCCTGTGGCAGCAACATCCAACCTCGTGCCACAGCAGCAATCCCCGCAGTCACAGCTTCGAGGTTCTTCAACGTCTGTTCCTCTTTCCGATGTACAGACGATTGCCCAAGCTAGAGCAGAACTTGAGGCTCGATTGGCCAACATCCATAATGACTTACAGTTAACACAGTCGATCGGATTATTATTTGTAAAGCGAGAAGAAGATCTCAAGAATTGTTATGAACAATTACAACATTTAAATGAACAGGAACAACTACAAAAACAACAAGAAGGTGAAGGATCAGACGATGTTGGGGCCCAACCTTTACCAGAAACCTTTCGTGAACAGTTGACGACTCTCGAGAAAGAATTTCAGGAGGGCGAGAGCGGTATTGCGGGACTAAAGCGTTTGATTGATGCACAGCTGGTAATATTTGATTTTGAACGAAGCACAGAAAAAAAAAACCAGAATACTCGTCTTTTTTGTTATTTTTCTTTTACAATTTGCTGTGTTGGGTTGTTTGTTATTGTTGTTTCCCCTCACCCCTTCCTACTCCCACTCGCACATCCACACCACCTTTTTTTTTTTTTTTTTTTTTTTTTTTTTCCTGCATACGGGGCTTGGAACAAAGAGGAGGAAGATGCATTAGGTTTTCTTTCCGCCTTGCCGCATGCATATGCGCCTTTTTCTACACAACAAAGGCGGACAAATTCCTCTTACTTTAGGTTTATGCGTGTGGACCGCGTGAGTGATGAAAGTGATGGAATGTGAAAGCCCTACGTACGATCTCATCTCTTATTTTTCTCCGCAATCTTTGTTGGACATCGCTATAAACCATTGCTTATTGATTTCTTTTTATTATTGTTGTCATATTTTATTTGATTGTTACGGCTCTCTGTTTCTTTCCGCATGGATTTCAATATTGTCTTTTGGAGCAAAAAAAAAAAAAAAGAGCGGGAACCCAGGGTTTTTATTTGAACTTTTTTTTTTTTTTTTTTTTTTTTACAGTCTCTTTTTGTTATCCTCCCATGGACCTAGGTTCGGTCTTGGAGCCCATATGAAGCGGAATGAGAGGATGTAATTGCATTTCTTTTACAAAGAATTTTTTTTTCTTTCTTTTTTCTTTTTGCCAGTGAACTAATAAGTTAGAAAGAAGGACCCATGCAATTTTTTTCTTTTTTGACAATGGTGGCTCTCAAGCTTCAAATGCACAATTTATATACTCTGATTATCATTATTTTCCTCATCCACGTTCTTCAATTGGGTTCGATTTGACTTTTTTTTATTGAAGTAAGGGAGGGATAGAAAATGAGTGAGCCAAACATGTCATCATTGCTCTATTAATGAGAATGACATTCTACATTCATACACATTTCCTTTCCTTCTTCTGTTTTTGTTCTTGATTATGCATGATGAGCTGATTTACCAAGTGAAAGGAAAGGAAAACGGTCAGGCCTACTAATCTAACAAAAATTAAATTGTTTTTGCTGTTTAGCCTGCTGGATCAACAGCACCCGCTTCAAATGAACTACCGACATCACGCTCAAGCACGGTCATGGGGCCAAGCGCTCCACTACCAACCACACCCATCATTTCCAAACCTCGACGACATAAGGTCAACATGACCTCGGCTCCTCCCACCAACGACGCTGCTTTCCCATTGCAGATTCAGGAAGAGTTGTTGAATCAGGTCCGTTACTGGACCTCACAAGCGGAATTAAAAGAGAAACTGAACCAGGAGTATGACCTAAAAATTAATGAGCAAGAACGGATCATCGATGCGCTGAACCGACAACGTCGACTTCGTGAAGAGAGTGATGGTAAAAAAAAAAAAAAAAAATTGTTTATTTATTTTTTTTGTACTACAATGAGAGAAATTAAATCCAACAATTTTAATTTTAATTTATGAAATGTATTATAGAGAGACAAAAAGAGGACCAGTGGAATCTGGAGCTACAGAACCAAGAACTCCGTAGCCAGAATGCAGAACTTCAATCTCAGTTGACCAAAGCCAACCATGAAAATGCCAAGGTCCAAAGGGCATTCAATGCTGCCACAGAACAAGTGGAGCAACTTAAGGATAAAGAAGAAAAGATGGCTAGCCAATTAGAGTTAGTCAAATCTCGGTCTGAGCAGGATATTTCATCAATGCGGAAACATATGGCAAGTCTTCAACGTGAAAAGGCCGACTTGCAGGCCAAGAATGATGAGCTAAATGCAGCCATGGCATTAAAGGAGAAATTAGCCAAGAAAGCAGCCGCAGAGGCCCTTGCACTCGCTCAAGAATTGGAACAGAAGGAGCTGGAAAAGGAAAAGACAAATGCACCTCTCTTGGTCACTTCATCTGCTAACAAAGCTTTGAGTCCTGATGAGGCTGCTGCAGCCGCTGCAGCTTCTGCCGCCGCCACTGGTGTTGCTGGCGCTACCGCTGCTGCTGGAGCTGCTGGAACCGGCTCCTTGGAATCCCCTAAATCTGCGTCCTTGGCTAGAGAGTCTTCCTTTGCGCATCAGCAAGGTATCATCAGCGATCTCCAATCCAAACTCACCCAGGAAATCGCCGAGAAGGAGCAGTTGATATCAGCCAAGGAGGAGCTGATGGTTGAAAAGGAAGAGCTTATAAAGTTGTTGGCAGACCGTGAGGAGACTATTGAGACTATGCGCTTGGAAGGCGCAGCTACTTTTGAACCTGACGTCTTGTCTCAGCGTTCGAGCATGGCTTTCGGTACCGGTGTTGGAGCTGGAGCTGGAATTCCTTCAGAGTTGGGTCTGCTGGACGGATCTGAGACTGACCCTCGTGACCTGAGCATGACACTCTCAGATGATTTTGTCAATGCCAATGGACGTAGCTCACCTTTCCCAAGTGGAGGACTCTTTGCAGAGCTGGCTCAGGCCACTTCTCAATCTGACTTGAAGTCAAGTGCAGAGTACAAGGACCAGGAGATGATGACAGAGTCGCTCAAGGACTGGATCCATGATGTGCCTGAATTCAAGGATCTCTTGGACAAAGCAGTCGAAGTTGAGACTGAGAAGAAGGTAGCTGAAAGGAAAGAGGTCGAAAGGATTGAGGCCGAAAGGATTGAGGCCGAGAAGAAAGAGGCTGAAAGGAGGGAAGTCGAGAGAATTGAAGCTGAGAAGAAGGAGGCCGAAAGAATTGAAGCGGAGAGGATTGAGGCTGAGAGGATTAAAGCCAATTTGAAAGAGTATAAGGATCAAGAGATTATGACGGAGCCAATCAAGAATTGGGCTCATGATGTACCTGAGTTCAAGGATCTCCTGGAAAAGGCTATCGAGGTCGAGACTGAGAAGAAGAAAGCCGAGTGGAAAGAACTTGAGAGAATTGAAGCCGAGAAGAGAGAAGCCCAGAGAATAGAAGCTGAAAGAATTGAAGCTGAAAAGAAGGAAGCTGAAAGGATTGAAGCTGAAAAGAAGGAGGCTGAAAGGATTGAAGCTGAAAAGAAGGAGGCTGAAAGGATTGAAGCTGAAAAGAAAGAGACTGAGAGAATCGAAGCGGAGAAGAAAGAAGCTGAAAGAATTGAAGTCGCAAAGAAGGAGGCCGAAAAGAAGGAAGCTGAAAGAATTGAAGCTGAGAAGAAGGAAGCCGAGAGGATCAAAGCCAACTCGAAAGAGTATAAGGATCAGGAGATCATGACGGAGTCGATCAAGGACTGGATCCATGATGCACCTGAATTTAAGGATCTCTTAGACAAGGCTGTCGAAGCCGAGACTGAGAAGAAGGAAGCCGAAAGGAAAGAAACCGAGAGGATTGAAACCGAGAAGAAGGAGGCTGAAGAGAAGAAGAGGGCTGAGGCTGCGGTTGCGGCTGAGGCTGGCACTCCTACAATCGAGGTGACAAAGCCTGTCGAGTCGGTTGATGAGTTGGGCACTAAGAAGGCTACAGAGACAGGAACAACGATCACAGGCAAACCAGGAACAGAGACAAAGCAAATTACATCTCTATTGGATGCTAAAGCTTTGGGTGTTGCTGCTGCTACGGCTGTTGCTGGCGCTGCTGGAGCCATCGCTGCCGTTGTATCAGGGAAGAAAGAAGGCGAGAAGGATGTAGATGACCATATTGATGAGGAAGAAGAGCTTGTTAAAGAGCCTGTGGTACGTAGCAAGCCAACATTAATGACGGATGAGGAGCGTCGCCATACTTGTGACTTGAGTCAAACTATCAACCAGTCGTCTGCCGCACCATCACCTGCACTAGAGGCACCCACTGATACCTCGACGGAACGTCCATCATTTAATGATGACGAGGATCGCGAGTTCCGTGTCTCGTTTGGTTCAGCCTTTGGCGGCGATCCAAATGCAACAGATACTGGCCGAATTCAGTCGATTCACATGGAGAATGGTGATATTGAGGAAGCTGGCGACGCAGCAGCAGAAGGAAAAGACAAGAAAAAGTCAAATGCTGCAGCCATTGCAGTCAACGGATCCTCGAAGAAGCAGGGGGATAAAGAGTTGACTTCATCTCCAGATACCAGAGGCAAAGATCAACAGCAGTCGTCAACTAATGAGAAGAATGACAAGAATGAGAAGCGGGACAGTGTGGTTATCCTTCCTGGTTCTCACCAGGAACCCTCAGCTACCCGACCTCCACCCACAACTTTGGTCTCGGTCTCTTCACAAACTAGCTCTACGTATGACAAAAACTCTAGCCAGGTCATGTTGCAACACCTCAATAGCAGTACCCACTACCATCATCACCATCATCACCATGCCATCATAGATTCAACGGGCGCTACAGTATCGGGTCGTTATCGTGGCAATGGGTCATCTCCTAATGGGTCGATTTCTAGCTTGTCGACCGATTATAACCATGGGGATCTATCACGCAATGGCCGTCGGTTATCGACGGGCTCTAACGAAGTGACGCCGACAGATCCAACTATGATCCAGCTGATTACTCAGACCATGATTGGAGACTACCTCTGGAAATTCACCCGTCGGCGAATGGCCAACATGATGAGCGAAAAGAGCCATCGTCGATATGTGTGGGTTCATCCTTATACCAAGACCCTGTACTGGAGTAACAATAATCCAGGAGCTGAGGGCTCACGCGAACAAAAATCCAAGAGTGGTAAGTCGAGATGTACCAAGCTTAAGATATTTTTCTTGATTAAAAAAGAATAGGCTTGCTTGATTAATTTTTTTTTTTTTTTTTTTTTTTTTGGCATCTTAAGCATTTATTGTGGCCATCTTCCAGGTGACAGATGAGACTACCAATAGCAGTAACTCTGATCTGCCAAATGTCAGCCTGCTGATCGAGACTACCAGCCGCAATCTCAAAATGAAGGCCCCCACTCGCGAGAAGCATGAGCTTTGGTTCCAAGTATGACATAATTTCACAATATATTATGCACATATTGTTTAGAATCTCAATCTTGGACTGGTATACTTAAGAAATACGTTTATACTTTTCTTTTTTAGTCCATCTCATATCTCCTCTCTCGCCCCACAACTCCTGGCGTCAATGCTCCGACTGACCATCAAACTTGGTCCGAAATTCAGGCAAATAATAACAACAACAACCTGAGAATCACCAACGGTCATAGCAACGGCACCCACAGTCGCAGCCGTAGTTTATCAGCCATCAACTCGAGTAACAACACAAATGGAACACCCGTGAACGATACAGTATTGAGCCTTCGTCAGAGTGAAAAGGGCAATACTCCACTGCGCCAAAAGTCTAGTTTTACGAGACTGCAGAGCATGTTTGTTCGAAAGGATAGCAACAACAATGTCAATAGCATTCGATCTGCGTCACCGGGATCTTCTCGTGTAGGATCTCCAGGTCTTAGTCCCGCCAATGGTATCACCACCACAGCCGCAGCCACTCCTACCACCACTCACGCAACTACCAGTATGATTTAAACTGGATCAAAAATGGCAAGACCGGTGGACAATTCCATTGAAACCAAAGGCTGTTGTTGCCTTAGCAGATACACAAAATTAATTAATACATCTGTTATTCCAGTTTATTTTCCGTAAACAAAAAAAAAAAAAAAAAAAAAAAAAAAAAAACTAAACCATTATCATGATACATTGAATAGATAATATAACATAAAACAAAAACAGCTATGACATTACGATCGCTAGAGTCCTCAATGCTTTCTATGAAAGATGACATTATGATAAATTAAAGACTATTGTCCTTTACTACTTTCTTTGCCACAATCTATTATTAAGTTAAATATGCTGAGATATTCATTCATGAAGTTGGTAACTGGGAGGGCTACAATGGACACAATAGCCTCGACCAATAGTAATTCTATTTCCATGGCTCTCTTGAGTGTCTTGGCTACGATATACTGGCTTTACGGCACTAACAATCGTAGAACAAACCTATAGTGACAGAATCTGGAATAAATGAAATTATTGGAAAGGTTACTTTCCTAGATGCGGCTGTTAGAGGACACAGCTTGGTCGCCTTCGTAAGCAATGTCAGTGTCAGTGTTCAAACATCACTCCAGCATTTTTTTAAACATATTACGGTCGATCAAAAGCATCTTGTAGATACCACAGTACGAGAGACAACCACCATAAAAGCCATGAATGAAATTTTGGTCCTCAACAGATACCATCTAAGTTCTCCAGGCGCAAACCCTTCAGAAGAGTCGTAAAAAAAAAAAAAAAATTCTCTCTCATAACATTATCCTAGACATTGCATTTTTATTTTATGTTATTTTTTTACAATCTTGTATTACAGCTAAAAGTAAACGAGTATGGCTTGCTTCTCCCTTTCCTTCTCATAGAGTAAGATCGTTCCATTTCGTCGCAACGACGATGACCTCGATTTCAGGTCGAAGCTTATGGATTGTTTGCCGGAAATGCTGCATAGAAGCTTTGAAATTAGCGTATAGGTCGCGACGCTCAACAGCAAACCGAATAGTGACAGTCTCCATGTCTGGCCATAGAGGTTCGTCTCGATGGTTACGTCGATACTTGAAATAATTGATTACATCCTGCCGTAGACCAAGATATGTTACGTCCACGTCATCAATTAACACTCTCCTACCCTCTTCCTCCCTCTCCTCTTCTCCTTCCTGTCTATATCCATTCTCTTCTCTATCTGCAATGGCCTCTTCCTCTGCTGAAAAGACTCCAACACTCTGTTCTGCCAAACTAGTACTTTTGTTAATATCGAATGGGGTCTTCTTAATCTGCGATAAACCCCATTGTCTCTTCACAAACCTGATGAAGCGAGATTGCTGTCGAAGTTCCTGTAATTTTAGGGCTAGTTTATATCTTTCTTGCTCCATCGTGTCATAGTAATAATGTTGTTTAATCCAGTCAAAGTCTTGTATACGTAGATCGCAAGGGCATACAAACTGTAGCCTCCGCAACCGTTTCAGACGAGATAACAAACACAAACTGACAGGGAACCGAAAGCGCGACATCATATGGTTCCTTTTGATGGATAGATCCTCAAGGTTTGGACAGACCCGACTGATATAGCCATAAAGGACTAGGGTTTGTTCAACCTGATCTGTCATCCCTGAGTTGTAGGAATCTCGTGCCATGATGTGCAGTGTCTTGAGTCTCCGACATGCCCATACCTTTCGAGCAATAGGAAGCGAAACATTGTCAGAACCAGGAATACTGCACTGATGAGGCTTCATTGATAACTCATTGGTCACATAGAAAGGATGTAAAGGCAAGTTTACATCTGGTGCCTTAAAATGCTCAAGTAAGGGGCATTGGTGGAGCAATTGATGAATCCAATGACCGGTATCATGCCCGCACAGCTGTTGACTTCCACGGCGGGCTAATATAATCTCAACACTCGTCAGTCGGTTCTCTATCCGATGCAGGTCCAGAAGCACCCTGGAGGATAGGGATGGCATTTTTAACATTAATGTTGAAAAGCCCCAAGACTCCACTAAGGGGAATTGACCTATTGGCGCCAATTCTTCATACTGGCTCCCACCTGGATCCTCAGAGATATGAAGGCTCGTGAGTTTTGGACAATGCAGAGCCAGATGGCAAAAGAACTGCTCCCTTTTCTCTTTATGGAATAAAAAGTTGCCTGGACAGTTCTCAAGGACTGGAGGGACGAAGGGAGGACGGGTGTTGTAAACTACTGGTCTTCTAGGGATTAAGGGTCGACAACGCACAATTCGAAGTTCTGTCAAGTCTGGGCATTTCTCTACTAGTGCTTCTATAGCTGTCTGTGTTAAAGCCATGCTGTCGAATGTGATTGATTGAAGAAGACAAGAACGTTGCGAGTTGAAAGAAGAAGACTTGCTAGTCTCTTCTAGTTTGGATACCCTATCAGCAGACTCATTTGGCCGGGATGCAACGTAAAGTATTTTAAGATTTGGACAAAGTTCTATGATCGAGACGATCGACAAAGTAGTGTCCTCTGGGATTTTGTACAGCCACAGGCTAAAGAGTCTATAGCCTACAAGCTTGAGCAGCGGTTGTAAACGGCTCCAGATATACGGATCCCGGTCGATACCAAGGATCAATTGACGGACCTTAATGTCATTGGGGTGATTGTTGAAAAGTGAGGTCAAAGCATACTCAAGGATGGACCAAACTATCTCTTCATGATGCTTTGCTAGTCGCTTAATATAGAAATTGGGGATCAGTCCTGTTTTGTATTCGACAATATGGGCCAGTCGCAGGTTATGGGTCAACTGCTGCTTCAGTGCAAGTTCTGTTGAAGAATTAATCTCTTGGCGTTGTAGTAGCTGGTTTCGCTCCTGCTGTTGTTGTTGTTGTCGTTGTTGAGTTTTTGATTTCTTGCCTTGTGATTTACTTCGTGTTATCAGTTCAAGATAAAGATGGATGACTGAGAGACGAACTGTTCGTTGGAGAAGTGAATGGGCAATAATACGCCATTCATGACATACTAAAGGAATTACCAAACGAAGAGATGCCTGTCCTGTAAGCAGTAAGATATATTCGATGATTTCAAGAGGAAGAATGGGCAATGGTTTTTGAAGGACGCGTTGCATATCATCGTCAGTGACTGGTCGTTTAGTCTTTGTTTTCGCTAAAGATACCATGTATTTATTTTTTTTAGTTGTAAGAAAAAGTGAAAAGTAGAAACGGCGGTAATAGTATGTGTGCAGTGTCGCATACGTTGCTGCTGCTGTGTGATGAGTTGGTGTGGTGAATGGAATGAGGATGCTAATGAAAGGAAACAAAAGAAGCCATTGGCCTTAGAAGACAGGGACGTTGGACAATGTGCCATGTGTGTGGCGATGCAGGGACCAATGCTCAATTTTCTCCAATTTTGCACAATGGCTAGAATGCAGAGCTTTCCAACGGAGGAATGTCAGCTTCAAGAGCTGAGCAAATTCAGCATGAAATAATAAATCATTTTAGTTAAGGGATATTATTTATTATATTAGGGTTAAAGTCAAAACTTATATCTTATATCTTTATCTTGCATCTCCTGTCCATTTTTTTTTTACTCTCTTCACTCTCTACATCAAAAAATGACAAGTTGCAGTAGCAAGTGCGCTCAAGCTCATTAACATGAAAGCACCAGCGTTTGTCTTGCCTCCTGTAGCAATATTCTTTGTCGAATTTTCGGGATGCGAAGGAGTGCTGTCACCTGCAGCAGTAGCATCGGCACTAGCGACATTAACCCCAGGATCTGCCTCTTCAGGACTGGAAGGGTTATTAATTTTGAATATGTTCGTGTAGCTCAACTGGGGATCAGTCCGGACCACGATGGAGTAAGAACCTGAAGGAATATCCAAGGGTACCGTTAAATCCGTACGAGTAATCGTTCCTGAACAGTCCAAGCTACCAAGCGTGGCCACATATCGAACCGCTTCCGAAGGGCCAGTGTTTAAGATCACGGTCACGTTCTTAGCAGCTCCACCCATCGAAGCACAGTTACCGCTCCAGCTCACGAAATTGGGCACACCTGCTGTCCAGACCGTTCCTGCAGTCGGGTTGTTGATCTGGAAGAGGAAGTAGAGATCAAGAACGCACAGCAAAGATGATTGAATATTGAAATTATAAGGTTAATATCATGATGCTAATAAGAAAAAAGATACTGTCTACTTTTTTTTTTTTTTTTTTTTTTTTTTACCTGAAGCAGGTCTGCGTTCACAAATGTTGCCAATCCGGCGGCAACAACGAGAGAAGTGGTAGTAATCTTCATGATTAGGGAGTAATACTCGTGTGGGAATGAAATAAAGCAGGAGTGTGAGGTGATAAAGATAGTGGGGTCTTCTTTTTTTCTTGTTAGACTGAGGGAAGAAGGAAGGTCCAAAGTCAAGTTTGATGCTAAGGATTTGATCCAAGTTGAGAAAAAGAAAATAAAAGAAAAAGAGGCCAAACAACAAGCAATGAGGTTATGTTTTTATATCTCTCTCTCTCTCTTTTTTTTTCTTTTTTTTTTTCCGTACACCCCATACACCATGTGTGACAGAATTGAACGAATGATGGAATATTGTTTAAAGATCAGCTTCCATGCAGCAACGTAAACATTGTTTCCCTTTCCTAATACGCGTTCCCAATCGTAGAACATAGGCTCATAAAAAATAACAAAAAGTAATATCCGTCTCAACCTCGAAAAAAAAAAAAAAAAAAAAAAAAAAGTCCCCCCCCTTTATTATTATCTATACGCTTAGCCCATGAGCAACTGTTATTATTAGGTCGAGTTACTTATTTTAAAGCTCTCCTTCTTGGTTCTCCTGTTCAGATTCGATTACATTCCTTTTTTCTCTCTCTGTCTCTTGTTCGAATCAAAACTTGAAATGACGCGATATAGTGTTGTAGCATGACACCCCCTTCATTTTTTATTTCACCCTTTTTTTATACGTATTATATTTATTTTTTATTTTATTTTATTTTTCTTTCAAGTCATGGAGAAAAATAAATTCTTGATTCCCTAGCCCCTCCATATCTTATTGTTTATACACATTATCACATTAATGGAATCAATTATTCTTTCTATGTTTCTTTATATCTTTTCGCATGTCCCATGTTGTTTAAGAGCCCATATACCATTCATCTCTAACCTCCTATTCCTCATCGTGCCTATCTATTTTTTTTTTTTTTTTTTTTTTTTGGTTTTCTATTTTTTAATTTTATTTTTAATTTTACTTTTAATTTTATTTTTAATTTCACTTGTCTTTGTGATCTAGATAACACATAATATACACAGAAATATCAATAAATGACAGTGGCACGGAGGAGGCATCGTCTTCTAAATTCCTTGAACTGAAAATGTGTATTATGGTATGTCCTCACAAATCGGTAAGCTTCTGACCGGCTAGAGAGTCGGACCAGATACTGGCATGTGGATGCCATCCGTTTAGAGGGTACAGGGATGAGTGCTGCCTCTGTAGTATCCATCAGATGAAACCGGCGGAACTCTGTTCGTAGGTTGTCAGGTCGCGTTGCAGCCGGCAGACCTGATACGAGGACTAACTGGCCTGAAAGTGGTTGTGTTGGAAGTTGTGGAGGAATATAGTGTTTATCCTTTGGGTTATATGGGTCAAGCTATTAATTGTATCATCGTCACGAGTACATGGCCACATAGTTTTTACACAAAATAACAAAAAGGTTTCCATTTTAGTATCTTTGCAATGGTAATGTCATATTCTAATAAGAAAAGGGGCTTACCATCGTCATATTAAGTTTATGCCCACAGAGAAACTTGCCATATTTTTGTGTAATGAATTCAACAGCGTCTGTAGCAGAGCGGAATACGACAGTCACTCGGTTCTGAAACTCCATAAACATATTACGATGGTAAATAATATCTGCAATCGTGTTTTCTGCAACTGCCATGCGTTTAATATCATCTGGCATGACTGTAGAGGGAAGGTGTGTAATAAGTAGATAAGGGGAATAGGCTTGTTTCTTTTTTGTTACTGTTTTTATTCCCAAGAAAAAAAGAAAGCAAGAGAATAGAAAAAGAAAAAAAAGAGAGAGAGAAAGACAAGATATCAATAAGAAGTTGATCAGTCATCAATCTATGAAATTTCGCGTTCTTCCTCTTTTTTTTTTTTTTTTTTTTTTTTCTTTTTATTCTACTGAAATAATGAGGGAGAGAAACTAGACAAGAAAAGCAAGCTGCCTCCAACTCACCTCTTGTGATGGCTTCCAGTTTTTTTAGGTTCGATTGAATGTTAGACTGACTGTTCTCCACATTTGAGGAATCATCCTTGATAACATCCCATACTCTTGCTGAGATTGTAACCGATGAGGATTTGGTGGTATCAGAACCTGCCTCTGATGATGATGCTGGCGGTGATGGTAATGGTGCTGCTGCTGGTGATGCTGATGCTAATGTTGATGTTTTTGATGGTGGCGTTGATGTCAGAATTTTAGGTGCATCAAATCCTGAGCCTCCTGCAGAAAACGATGCATAAATTTTACTGGGATCAGAATCTTGACCCTTTTTCCTATTACTATTGATACCATTTGCTCCACTACTACTGCTGAAGACCCTGTATTGGTGTTGACAATTTCTAGGTATTACTACCGTCGCCGGAAATGTTGGACAGAAAGTAGATCTGGGATATGAACATGTTGTAGTGGATAAAGGTAACGAAGTTGGTGAGGGTGAGGATGAGGATGAGTATTTGGATGATAGTGGGAGAGAGAGATTTAGTCCAAAATGTTTTTTGCCCTTGAGAAAAGCTTTTGTGTGGAAACCATGATTTTGGCTACATTGGGTAGTTGTATTATAGGCGGTATGAGAGAGTGGTTGTGAGGAGATCAGGCTGCGACATGGTGTCTTGATTGCATAAGATGATCTGATCGAGTGAGTCAACATAAAGACAAAGTTCCCTGATGAGCTTCCTACTGTTGCCATTGCCTACTGTTCGTCAAAGTTAACGATGTTGCCTTCCGCTATCGAGGTGAGTTGTATATCTCCCGCTATGTTCAGGGCAAAAAAAAAAAGAAAAAGGTTGTTTATTGTAGTAAAAAGCCACGATAATCTTGCCACCAAATTTGTTGTCTTATAAAGTGCTGTGCCAAGATCAGGTGATAAATGGCTACAGGAACATTCTTGCATGCCTTACTCATTAACTTCAAAAGTAATAAACATCAAAGAAGAAATTAAAAAAAAAAGTAAAAGGAATTTGTCATCTGAAAAAGAAAATATCATGACAGAAGGAACGAAATCCATTACTGCTAGTCCAACAGTAACAACAACAGGAGTAACAACAGACGCAACACCAAAAGAAGTGAACAGCAACCACGAGACATCATTAAGCGTAGCAAAAGCAGACTTCTCCATTACAATTCGGTCACAAAGCACGGCCACATTGAATGCAGTATTTCAGCGACTCATGGATGTTATCCATGCAACCGTCCCAGCACGCTCAATTCGAGGGCCTATTCGTTTACCCAAGGAAGACAAAATTCATTCCCGTCGAGTCGATATTAAATTCATTTCAGAAACACAATTGCGCTCGATAGCAGAACAGTCCGGGGTCAAGTTGTCTGATATGGCTGGTGAGGATAGGATACAGGACGATGGATTAATTGTTTCATTTGATATTGAATGAAAATGTGACAATTATGGCTCTATTAGTAATAAATCATAATATATATATAATAAATAGAAACAGTAATAGTATAATGACTGAGTTATGAAATAAGGACAATTATATATGAATATGTGAATGAAAGGAAGGATAAATGGATAGATGGGTAAACGAATTAATCGGTTGATGGAGAGGGATCAGCAGACCTATCACTTCCTTTTGTTTTTTATCACCATTCAACACACATACAAAAAAAGAGAGAGAGATCAGGTCTAACCAGGGTTAAAGCATTACTGTTGGATTTACTGTTTTCTTGAAATGAAAGCAGTGGATAAAAAAGGCGGGAAATTATTTTTTTTTCGCTGCGTTTAGGATTCAAAGTAATGCTGACAAATAGAGACAGTCGAGAGCCACCTCTGAAAGAAGAGCAGTAGGAAAAGGGGGGCCATGGAGGTCACCAGGACAAGTGTGTATATCACATACAGACAATGATAATGGCCGATAGTAACAACAAATGAGCATGCTCTATCTCTTACTAGCGAATTCATGTCTTTTTTTTAAGTGGAAACATAGGTTAGTGATAGAATAATAGCCCTAATAAAGAGCAGGCATGTTGGTTGTAGTTTCTATCAAGAATATAGCCAAAAAAAAAAAAAAAAAAAAAGTTGCCATCCAGCTTTCGACAATAGATTCGACTTGGATCAAAGCGTCATGTCCTATCAGCGCGATGGCTACCAGCGACAGGTAATAAGATTGGATTGAGGCCCTATCCCAAAGTTCGAGTTGCAGTAAGTGATGCACTTGGACAAGTGTTCTACGTATGATGAGAGGTCGTTCGACTGTAACCCACACGGCGAAGCAGATGTAAACCATGAGGTATGCAATGTGCTGTATTCGTTGTTTTCAGGGACAAACGCAAAAAAAAAAAGAGAGTTCCCTTTACTCCTTTTTTTACCCCTATTCCTGAGCCATTCAATTGCCTATAGTGCATATTGTAAAAAATTTATGTAAACAACTGTTGACTGCTGGTAAAGTATCAATATTCGATTATTAAATAACACTATTGATGATCATACCATGCTCCTGCCCATGCATCTTCAATAGGAGTGAAAAGTCCGGGGGATCCCTTGCCCCTTTTTTATGTGCGTTGACGAGTGAGATAAGTCAAAGCGCCCATGTTGGCGGAGGGCGATGCTGCTGTCATTCGAGCGTCTATTGTATTCGGAGGGTGTGTGTTGTAAAACATTCAGGTACTACAATACCACGCAGCGCAATGCATTACACTGCAGACTGGGATGTCAAGCAAAGACATTTTTTTGAAAGTTCATCGCCTCCCCTCTCATTTTTCATCCCTTCCTTCTTTTCCTCACCTTTTTTCTCTTTCTTCCTTTCCTTATTTTTTTATTTGCTCGTCATATTACTCCTTCAGCCGCAGCCTTCAACGTTTCTATTTGAAAGCATTTTGCATGCTTCCTCCAAATCCCTCCTTTCCTTTACACCCGCATCACCGTAGCCACCACTTTTATCTCCATTTATTGACAGACCTATCCAAGTCCTTCATTCACGCTTCGCTTTTACTTTGATATACACATTACACCCATATTTACACCTGCGTGAGCGTTCTCCCTCGTCATTTTTTTTTTTTTTTATTTATTTTTTTTATAAATATTATTAATTAACGTATCGTCATTGCACCAGCAATATCAATATAAGCCCTTTATTCCTTTATCTCCTTATCCTTGAACACGAAGACGAATAAGAAGACAATAAAAAATGGCAATGGCGGCTGGATACCCTCAATCGCCACCAGCGCGAAGCCCACCGCGTCAACAGCAACAGCAACCGTCACAAATCAATTTCGGCACGTTTGCAAGCCATGTTCTGGCCCTCTTAGAAAATGGTGAGTCCTTATTGTAATGTATTATATGATATCATTTTTATGAAAGTACCTGGAAGAATAGAGAAGAGAGCAAGACAAAGAAGTGAAAAGAGGGGGGGAAAGGGAGCATGTGCGTGAGTGTCGAGTTGCGTGAAAGTCGCTTTTTTCTTTTTTATAGTTCGTTTCCCCCTTGTGGCTAACATAAAAATAAAAAAAATAAAAAAAAAAAATAGGTAAAACTTTCACGTTTACACCGACTACAAAAAAGCGTATCTCCAAGAATATGATTTCAGAACCCAAGAACTTTGAGCATTTGATCCACACAGAAACCGAAGCTGAAGCAGAGTTGATCTTCAAGGAGTGGATCCGAAATCCCAGTGCTGGAAAATTACCTGGTAAGCAAGTGAATAAGTGTATAAATATTGGCTCTGACCAAAAAATAGAAATAAAAAATTTTTTGTCATGAATGAATAAACCAAAGAAGAAAGGTTTTATCTATTCACCTATCTAACGTGAAAGTGCTCGTTGGGCACTTCTCTTGTTTTGTTTCTTCCTCTTCGAGTTCCTCCAAAAGTCTCGCAGCTCAAGTTTGACCTTGTGAAACAAGAAGATTCTGCCACATTTACTACCCCTCCGGAAACCCTCAAGGGTCCTGCCTTTTATACGAAACTTATCAACGCAGAAGCAGATATTAATGGCAGTGGTAGTGGCGGTCATCATCAGCGCGATGCCTCATATGCAACCTTCATTATTGCTGAAAATGATGAATCCGAAGCCTATGTAAAGCATCCAGGCAATTTTGATGAAATCGAACGATCCACTGTACCCTCTTTGGCCACTGTGGAACAATCATCTTCGACCAAAATCTTTTTTGAGAGTTATTACCATCGTTTATTGACTAACCCCTCGAGTCGTTCACGGCGTCGTCTGCAACTAGAACGACAACTCGAGTCGATGGGGATCTCAGAGGCAGAAAAGGCGTTGAAGCGACAGGAGTGGCTGGCAAATGAGACCGAGTACATGCGGCTGATGCGTGAGAAGATTTCTGTCAATTCGTTCTTGATATTAAAGACAATTGGTCATGGTGCTTTTGGAGTCGTCAAGTTAGTTCAGGAGAAGGACACAGGCCTGTACTTTGCAATGAAGGTCATGCGCAAGGCTGATATGCTCAAGAAGGGTCAAGAGGGACATGTCCGAGCAGAGCGAGATCTCATGACAGCGGCCTCAGAGTCTGCAGTTTGGATTGTCAAGCTGATTTATTCGTTCCAAGACGCAGACCATCTTTACTTGGTGATGGAATACATGTCTGGAGGTGACTTGCTAAATTTATTGATCGAGAAAGATATCTTTGAAGAAGACTTTGCAAAGTTTTATGTTGCAGAAATGGTTCTTTGCATTGAAGAGGCTCACAAATTGGGATACATTCATCGAGATATCAAGGTAAAAAAAAAAGAGAAAAATTATACGTCATTTTCCTACACACGTGCTGACCCCCTCTTTTTACACCCCCTTTTTTTTCTCAATTAGCCCGACAACTTTTTATTCAATAAAGAGGGACACATCAAGCTATCCGACTTTGGACTCGCGACAGATTTCCACTGGGCACATGACACAGCCTATTATGAGTCTCAGAGACGGGCTCTGCTCCGAAAGACTGGTATCGATATTGAGAACACTGACACTCTTAGATCACGCAAGAAACCAAACAATAATACCAAAGCCGCCGTTGCATGGAATCTGGATGACGATCAGTATGCACAGTCAATAGGTCGCCCACCACCTAACCAAAGCATCTTAACTTGGCGTGATCGCAACAGGAAGAAGATGGCTTTCTCAGTTGTAGGCACAAATAATTATATGGCTCCTGAAGTACTTCGAGGCACAGGTTATGACCGTGGATGTGACTGGTGGAGTTTAGGAGTAAGTTCATCTTGGCTTTTTTATTTTATTTTATTTTATTTATTTATTTGTATATCATGAAACCATGTAAATGTTAGTTTTATCTACATTTAACTCTAAGAAACTTCGATCTGACAAGCTGCCTATTATCTTTTTATTTATTTATTTTTTTTTCCTTCAAAAGGTTATCATGTTCGAAATGTTGTACGGATATCCTCCATTCATATCCAAATCACGGCACACGACGCGCCTTAAGATCATTAATTGGCGTCAAACTCTACGCTTTCCAGCCAAGCCCAAGGTTTCACGTGAGGTGCAGGATCTGATTGAAAAATTAATCTGTGAGAAGGAATTCCGATTAGGCCGATCACCTCCAGTCAATAATAACGCCACCAAACGCTGGTCAACTGTATCACCTCACTTGATGCAACAACAGCAACTCTTGCATCAGAGTCTCAACAGCCAAGGTCTCGGAGATGCATCCGAGATTAAGGCTCATCCTTGGTTCAAAGACATTGACTGGGCAAATCTCCGATCACAGACTCCACCATTTAGGCCTGCGCTGAAGGACCCAGCAGATACTAGATATTTTGATGAGATGGTGGATGATAACCCAATGGCGGCACCAGAAGGAGAGGAACGGGTGATACGGGATCCGCTTTTGGGCAATAAGAATGAAGGGAGACGGTTGTTGGATATGCGTAAGAAGCTCGCATTTGCAGGCTACACCTTCCGAGGGTTCCATGCACCAGGAGGCAAGAAGAACAAGGACGCGAGTGTACTACAAGGGCTCAAGATCCATCAGAATGCATGGGGGATGGGTGTCACAGATTCTGTGCGACTGAGAAGTATGAGTCTGTGAGGAAAGAGCGTGAGAAGTCGAGCTACAAAAAAAAAAAAAAAAAAAAAAAAACATTGTGATTAGTAACATAATGATTAAAGTACATTTATTCTGTCTCAAACCGCCTATTTTATTTTTATTCCTCGATTCATATCCCATGCCCGAACAGTCACATTCTCCGTTTTGGTGGCGTTTTAGAAAATAGAACATTGCTCTTTTGTTTGCTTCGATTCAACTTTTTTATGACATCATTTCTCAACCGAATCTCATTGACATCTTTTGACATCTCATAGAAAGGATGGGAGGATTCTGGAAACGAAGTTCCTTATCCTCGCCCCCGCTCTCACCAACTGTCAACAACTCTGCGTCTGCTTCCGAGGGCGCTGACGACAATGCGGTTTCTGTACAACCAGCTCCTGTCCCTGTTGCTGCTCTCACTGTACCCCTTCCAACACAATGGTCCCACAGCGTTCCTGGACCCCAAGCAGGAGCAAGGGCAGGAGCAATAGTAGATGGCCCCAAGGCTAATGTGCCGATACCTTCTCCAGCTCCCTTGTCATCACAAACAGGACCAACAGAAACCTCACCATCACCTAGACAAGAATTCCATCCCCTTCCACCTTTGCCTTTTGTGCTTTCACCAGATCAAAACCCAGATCTGAAGACTTTTTCAACATTCAAACCCGATCCGTCAAGTATCCTATTGTCCTATCCTCGGACAAACATTGACCGTATCCAGGACTTTTACGAGATCTATAACCCCCCAGAAAAGGGACTTTGGAATCTTGCAAGGTAAAAAAAGAAAATAAATATTTAGATCTACAAATTCTTGTCATGTTTCAATGTTGATAACAGTCTATATTTTTATCAGCATGATGGTAATGTGTGGTGTAGGCGCTATAAGCAAGACGTACATGACATTTGGCTCCTATACTTCCATTTACAACCTCAACCCGTTCCTGAAGACTCTTTATGATCCTCATCGGACACGGCCAATTTTAACCGGTAAAAAAAATTTAATTAATGCGATCACCATGATGCTGTAGAGGGGGAAAGTTTAATGGGATTAACTTGCTTTAATTTTTTTATGAAAACACATAGTCACGAATCATGCTTCAACGTAAGTAGATGATAACAAGCAGTATCCCTAGGAATCACCATTTCCACACCATATCCTTGTATGGAATTGGGAAAAATCTTACACCACTTTTTTTTTTATTCATCATATTTTTTTTTTTTTTTTTTTTTTCATAGCGCTGACGATCCGCTTCTCTGGGGTGCATTGCCATGGAAATGTTATTTCAATCCTACAAAAACTATTCGTTTTGCATTGGGTGCTCAAGAGCTGTGTTATCCCAACAAGTAAGCCTTTTTGGGATCTTCTGAGGCTTTTTACTGAAAGCCTTTACCTAACTTTTGTATCATTTATTATGTCTCTTTTTATCTCTCTCTCTCTTTTTTTTTTTTTTTTTTTTTTTTCGATTCATTTCCATGTAGGCCAGTGGGAACATTCTTCAGACTTGGACAGACTGTGCCTATTATTCGTGGAGTTGGGATTTATCAACCAGCAATAGACAAGTCTATCAACTTACTTAGAAATGGTCGATGGGTTCATATTTTCCCCGAAGGCAAGATTAATCAGACGGATCAATCGATTCGTCTCAAATGGGGCGTAGGTCGGATTCTAATGGAATATGGTGGACCTACATTAGAAGAAGGAGGCAAGCCCATGGATCAAGTAGAGATGCCTATTGTTATTCCAATCTATCACTTAGGGATGGAAGACATTTTGAGATTATATCCAGACAATTCTTCACCAGTGTTCCCTAAATTGGGTGCACCCCTGACGATTGTATTTGGAAAGCCCATTGATTTCAGATCATTGATGCAGGAATATAAAGAAGGCAAGGTTCAAGAGGTAGAAGCTCGTATTAAAATCACGGAGCGGGTGTTTGAAGCGTTAGATGAACTAAAGAAGGTGGCGATACAGTTACATCAGGAACAGATCAAACGAGTAGAGCAGGATAGGATCGAAAAGGGTCGTTGGTGGTGGGTAAAACCGTATGGCTGGGGATGGTAAGAAATGTCTTCCTGTTCGCATCAAGGATATGTTTTGATGATGATGATGATGATTAATGAACATCAACCCTAACATTTGTTTATTACTACTATTGTTATTATTTTTATAAAAAAAAAAAAAAGGTGGAACTCAAAGGACATAGAATATAATCCCAAGAATAGAGATACCTCAGTCAAGTATGAGGAACTGTAAACTACCTAATTCAACACTCTGTATTCGAATAGCAAGATTATCTTATTATAGCTACATAATTTATTACAAAATGTCAGTGTACATGCACATCACATTCACTTAAAAAGAAAGTGTATTTTTAATATTATTGTGAATATGAGAACAATCAAAAAATCAGTGATTCGTAAATGTTTCTTATTTCTGCCTTAGTGGAAGTACTTCTGCAAACTTCCTCCGAGATAAACTTCAATATCTGCAATCACTTGCTGAGTCAAAGCTTCAACCTCATGGTCATCGTCCTCCATTAACTCGGCCAAGAAAGGTATAGTTTCGGGCAATAAGATCAAGAACTCTTCACCCAGACGCTTATAAAACTCTTGTAAGACCTTAAGGGCCGATAGACGAATAAGTTTGTTCTCTTCACGTGTCTTGAGCAAAACTTGATAATTCAGAGGCTTCCACAGTGCATCGTTTGACAAAGTGACCGCCAATTGACCCAAACATGGGACCAACCAAGTGTCCATCCTGTTCACATACGATCTCCATACATCCATACCATCTTGTTCTTCCGAATCCTCAGCTCTGGCTTGTGTGGTCACTAACAATTGATCCACCAAAGGATGTAACAGCTTCTCGAACCGATCTGCATTCCAGAGCCCATCATTATCATACAGGAAACATTTCTGTAATGATGAAATCATCCATGGCCACAACTCATCCATATCTCTGCTCTTGATCTCATCCTTTCCTGCATCAAGAGTCGTTGTTTCCTCATAAGATAGAGATAATGATGCGATCTCCTTGGCCTTCTTGACATAGCCCGCCAAGGCTTCAATCACATTATCAACCACATAGCCATAATAGGGTGTAACGATTGACTTGAGTTGCTCCAACAAGGCATTGAGCAGTTTGTAAAAGAGGATCTGACGAGCTTGTACGTCTTGGAAGGATGCTTTGGCGATCTGTAGCTCTGTGGTGGCCCAATCCAATGTCTTGAGGAATAAGGGTTTGAATAAAGTCTCATTCAGCTTCATGACTAGTTTCATGAAAGCCTCCAATACTGCATCTTCAACTACAGTTATAGTTCTATTAGTAGTGGTGTCATTAGCCGTCTTCTCCTTTGTGGATATGGTTGAACGACGGAAATCAAATGCTCCCAAGAAGAACTTGAATATTTGTTTGTAATGAACTGCAATCACATCTCGAGGCATGGCTTGGATCGTCAAGCCAACGAGCTCAAACAACGCCAAGAGAGAATCCTTGCCATCCTTGATTGCGGTCTCATAATATCCAAGGACAGGTGGAAGCAGGATTCGAGGTTGAATATGAACTGCCATCTCTCCAAGTAGCTGTTTGTTCTTGTCGAGGATTTGAAGTTTGGAAGCATCATTGCCTACGTATCCTGTCAACACTGGATGTAGCGTACTTTCGAGAATCTTTGTCACATAAGGACTCACAAACTGTGGCAATGTTTTGATCAAAGCCTCCAGATGGGATACAACCGCTAATTGAAGAAGAACAGAATTGGTGTACCGGCTTGACTTCTTGGAATCGGACTCTGCGGCAGCCGCGGCCGCGGCTGTTGCGTTGGTACTAATCAAGGTGCCGCTCAAGATTGAGAGGACAACAGGCATAAACTTGGGCAAGAATGGGACCACACGGATACCAAGCTCCTGGCACATGAATGTCAGGCAGACCAAACATGAAGCCTTGACCTGTTCATTTGGATGCTGTAAACCACTGGGTCCAATGATCGTAGGTATAATCTTGGAGATCTCAACTGGATGGGAGGCACCAAACTGGCGAACAATGGTCGAAAGACAGAGCAAAGCCGTCTGTTTGTTGATCGCTACTTCCTCCGCAGATGCACCCTCGATTCTATCTTCCTCTACAGCCTTCCTCAAATTCTCACTTACTGATACCACCATATCCTGATACATTGCAGGTACTGCTGAAGTGGTGCTTCCAGAAGCATTTGAAATCTTTTGATTAAAGAGTCCCATAGCTTTGCGACGAATGGTGACATCCCTATGTTCAAAGAGCGCGACCATGATATTGATGAACGAAGGTAACGACAGCAGGATATGTACCTTGTCCAGCACATCGTACGTCACTTTGACAATCCCACGCCAGAATTTGATCGATACAGCAGAAGGTTCCTTCCGTGCCACCAGCACATTAACAAAATGACTGAATGTTCCAACAAGCGTCAACAGACGTTCTGCAAGTTGGAGATAATGCTTTTCAAGAACTGTCTCAGCTGAGGAATCCGTATTAGTTTGAGCCAAGATCTTGGACAAGAAAGATTTGGACGTCATCACATTGGAGGCGAACAACAAAACCGACAGCTTGAATTGACGGATTTGTTTGTTACTGTGTGAGTTCACATCGAAGAGATACTCCTCCTTGTCCATGTCCACATCACCATTGCTTTCCTCTGGTGAAACATCCTTTTCATTTGGCAAGGCCTGCAACATGTCCAAGAGCGTACTCACTGACTTCATCTGCACGACAGCTGAGAATTGATTTGAAAGTGCCAACGCAAAATCGCTTAATGAATCGGCTTCAGTTTGGTGGCCCTTGCTTGCTCTCTCGGTGTGTTTTCCAATGATCATACAGATCACCGCATACAAGAACTCGTCCTCACCCAAAGTTGAGATCAAAACTGAGAACAAGCGGAGACGGCGATGCTTGGGAATATGAAACATAGCATCGACGAAGACCTTGATAATAGGGCGGACCTGCATGATTAAATTCTGGCTTTCCGAACCAGTAGTGCTGCTGCTCTGATGACGGTGAGCTGCAACAAGAGGAGGAATGATCTTTTCTAGGGTTTGTTGAATAACATGGAAGCTGTAATTATCGTCCTGACGCAAGACATTAGCACCCATGAAAGTGAAAACTGGCATGATATTATGAAGGACTTTTTCAGGATACAACGATGCAATTGCAGCCATCAACAGCAGTGCTTGGTGGTGGGTCTGAGGGTTGCCAGTTGCACGAATACAGTTGACCACAAGATCCACACGAAGTATGCTTTCATCCAACTTGATGGTCTTGTCACCTGAAGGCTCAGTGGCTTGACGGATAAATGAAGTCAAACTAGAGAGCATCAGTTGGTCAATGTACTCAATTGAGACAGGAGTGGTATTGTTGTTCAGATCCGAGTTCATGATAGTCGATAAGAGTTCGAATAGAGGCGTCACCAGTTTGTTAGACTCAGCTACTTCTTTGTATTCAAGCAGCTCCAATACGGTCACGAGACGGTAAAGACTTTCTACAGTAGCGCTAGGAGTCATGGGGTCTTCTGGACCAGCCTTGCGCTGACGCTTCGAGCTACCTTCCTCATTCACCATAGTTTCCTGCATAAGAGTCGTCTGAATCAAGGCCAACTCATAAATGATAAGTTCACTGTGAATAGGAATCTCTCGAAGGACCTGCTTCACAATACGGACTGTATCCTGAGGAGCATTGGTCGCTAAATCAATGAGGACCACAAAGATATCGCGTTGAAGAGCCAGGTTGAATCCTGCAAAGAATTCACTGTTTAGTTGGTTCAAAGTCAGACGACGAATAGATGAGCTGGACTCTTCTGTATCAGTGTTGGTGGCTGCGGTGTTATCCAACTTGAGCAACTGCAAGAACACGTTCCTGTACTTGGCAGACTTGCCCTCTAAAAGAGATGAAGTCTCAGATGAGAAGCAACGGATGAGACAGCGAGCCAGTTCTGTGTCGATGTCGTCTGCGCTGTCGTTGCTATTGCTACTGGTATTATCGCTGCTTGGACTGCTTGTCTTGTTCTGCCCAACAAAAGTTGAGTGAACAAGTGATTCAATCAAAGGCAACAGCATCTTGAGTTTATTGGACGAACGGACCGGATCTAAGAGATGCAATAATTCCACTCGACTGCTAGTTCGTGTGAAAGCAAGGACATGAGAAAGCAAGAATGAAAGAACAGAATTCTTGAGTGAAGAAGCGGCCTTGGCCTCACTGGATTCATGGTTAAGAGCTTCGCCCAGAAATTTGGAGAGATAACCACCGTCGGTAATGAACTCTTCGCGAGACTTCAACAACTCGGAAGTGAATGCAACAACTTGGTCTGGCATTAAGAACTCGAGCTGATTTGAAGTCTTGCCGTAGAAGGAGTCAAACTTGTAAATGTCGGCGGCCATGCCTTTGCTCTTCTTGCCAGTTATCTTGACTTTGGCATAGAGCGATGTAATTGAATTAAGGCAGGTCACAGCGACCTCACGCATGGCTTTCATAGGATTAGCCAAAGCAATCAAAATCGTAGGAATCGTCACCTGGAAATCAATACCATCTGTTGTAGTAGCTTGCTTAACAAACGCCTGCAAATTGGCAGAGGCGATCTGCAAAGAGCGAAGTTGAACCAACGATGGTACAGAAGAGTCCGTCCAGAGACGGCACAAAAACTCAATCGAATCTGATGTTAAATGAAGTTCAAACAACTTCTCGATCATCTTTTCATAGGGCGACATCCTGACAGGACTAATAAAAGTCGAATACAATGACAGCACGACCCTGGCATAATCTGAGAGAGGCTCTTGAGTAGACAGCCATGAGACGTTAGTCTTGGTAGGCTTCTTGAGATCAGAAACAATGCTTAACAGAGAAAAACGGATCACAGAAAGTTCCGTCGAAGGAAGCAAAGACTTTGTGACAATCAGATTGAGTAATGTAGTGGAAGGCAGGCCATCATGGACTTCAGCCTTGAGAGCCTTTGTACCGGGTGAAATTGCTTTAAGGGCAACGAGAAGAATTGGCAAATACAAGCTAACGACTTTGATCTGTTGCTCTGCTGAATTAAGCTTGTGGATGGCTTTGGTGATGATAAAAATGGAGAATAATCTAAACGCAATATTACTGCTCTGAAGACCTTGTAGATAGATGTTGAGTCCCTCAGACAGGTTGCGGTGCGAAGTCAAGTTGGTGGCAAGGGTCCCAATCAATGCCAGGTTCGCTGTAACCATAGACTCGGGAGTGACCTTGCCATCTTCCTTGTTTGCGAAATCTTTGATGGCCGAGGATACGTTCTTCAAGAGAGGTTCATTTTTCAATGCAGAAATTGAAATGTTGGAAATGACAGCAACGCTAGCCTTATGGAAATCCTTGGTAAACATCATGTGGCCAAGGATAATGAGCAAAACCTGATCCTGAAGATCCGTATTGTTAGCGAGGAAGACTGTGAGAAGGTAGACAAGACAGTGGCGACGGGTCCCACGGGTAGTACTAGGGGCTGCAATAACATTGATCAAACCCTGAAGCAAATCCTGCGGTGCAACGAAAGTCTTCAATCCTTCCATGCTCAAAACCTGTTGAACAATCCTTTCATCATCATCCTGAAGGCGAGCCAGAAGCGTGTCTTTGACGAATGTGTCCTCGTTATTAACATTGGCCAACTCTGATGATTTTTCTTTTAAAATCTCGTCCAACTTTTTGACTGCAAGAAAGCGGATTGATGCTTCTGCGTGGTTGACACTGAGGAACAACGTGGTGTTGGACTCCTTTAATGGCTGATGGCGAGTGCCACTGAAGGCCTTGGAGATGAATGTGTAAAGTTGACTATGAGTCTTGGCACTACGTTCATCTTCCTTTGACTCCTCAAGTCTTGTGTGAAGCGCAGTATCAAGGTCTGCAGCATAATTTTGATGCAGGACCTGCAATATCGAATGAGTAGCTGCTTCTTGTGCTTTCCGCTGTTCACTCTGCTCCAATTGCTTTTGTTGTTGCCCATGCTCTGAAAGAAACAGATCCAAGACAGCAGAGCAAACTTTCGAGACAATAATTGATGGTTGCTGAGTTTCTTTCAAAATGGTAGTAAGGATGCGAGCGTTGTTGGGATCCTTTAAAGAGTGCCTTGCAAGTGCGGCCAAAAACGAGTAAAGGAAACGTTGGGCATTGTACTTTTGGATTACTGAGAGGATAATTGTATCAATTCCTTCGATCTTGGACAAGTGCTTAAAAGCAACTTCAGGGAACATATCAAACGTCTCCTGTGTCTGACAGATGTGAACCAGACAGAGAACCATCTGGTAGCTGTTGGTGTGTGTGGATGTCATGCTGTTGAAAAGGGAGGACAGGACTTCATATGTTAAAGTGGCGCGTTCCGAAATTTGAGAGATGATCATATATGAAGCAATCTAGAAATATTTGAAAAAGGATTTGATTAGGAGATGCTACCAGAACTGATATATAAAAAAGAGCTCTATACTATTGCTGTATGGATGTATGGATAAATTGAATCCAGTAGATGAATAGTCTTACCTGATATTCTCCAGATGCTTTCGATTTCAACCCGTCGAGAATGTATGGAAAGACAGCTGTTAAGACCTCGTCCGTGATAATTGGTACTGATGCAATATACTGTAGCATTACAGCAGCATAGAAAGAGATAAGAGTCTTAAATGAAGTCCGACGTGTGACAGCTTGTAGGACAGTCTCGCATACAAATTCCACAAGAGAACGATCCTTGAGCATATACTGAATTAACAGCGTCCTCCCCAAAGGCTGCTTGCTCTTACGAATAGGTCTCAAGAATACCCAACGGCTCGATTCCCTAGAAAAAGCCAACGCAAAGCATAAAAAAAGGTTTAATTTTATGTGGATGTAAGCATTTACATTGATGATGAAACGAAGAAAAGCAAAGCATACTCGATATGGAGAATGGACACCATGGTGACAAAGAGGGCCGTTTCATGATAAGGCAAGATGGTGCGCATGATAGCATCCACATTGAATTCGTTAATACGGAAGCGTCGAATAAGCCATTCCAATGCTTTCCCTGCGGGCTTCAAAAGAAAGTACGGTGATAGTTGACGAAGAAACAAGGAAATACTCTCATCCAACTTTGCATTGTCTTCTTTGGTCTATGAATGCATGAAGAATGAAGAAAAACAAAAAGCTCAGTTATGATACACTTCCAAATACTAAGCGATAAGTAATCAATTGTCCGAGTGATCTGATCATTCACTCCGATAAGGCAAAGACACTGTTTTTATACCTGGAGAACTCTATCAACACTCTTCATTGATTCCCCAAAGAGAGTCTGTTCGAAAGGTGCAAATTTAGGGTCCAGTTGCTTCAACTCTGCGATACCATTGGCACCAATCGAGAATATCGTGTCAATGTCATAGTCAGCTGCCTGTTTTGAATCAAAAAGGAACGAGGCACGATGTTTCGCAGACTTTTCAGAACCCTTATTGGCATCTGTGGTGCCGATCCTCTTCAGTTGCTGCGCTAACGAAGACATATTGCTCGGCATATAAATGATGGATTAAAGCAAGGCGAAAGGAGTAATATAATATAACAAAGAAAAGAGATGAATATAGATATGAATAAGAGTAAATAAATGCAATGTATGAGAGTGGTAGTGTGATGTGATGTATTGATATGAAAAATGCAATGGGCAATGAAAAAAGGTAGTATTGTAAGAAGGGGATATGTATGAGGATGACCAATTCTCGCCTGCTTCTCTCCCTTTTTTCTTTGAATGAAGAAGAGGAAGAAGAAAAAAGAGGTAGAAAAGAAGCAAGAAAGAAGAGAGAAGATTTGCACTGAAAGGTGTGCGAATAATAAAGGAAAAAAAAGAAAAGAAAAAAAAGTTGTGTTTACTTATGTGTCTAAGCCACTATAACTTTAAATTACCAACAGCAGTCATGCTTCGGATGGAAAACTCATTTGTAAGGAAAGTTCAAGAACGAAAAAGACGGTCCCTCTTCTCCCACACCCCTGGTCAGATTATTTATTCCGCCCATCTCACAGGCCGTCCTTTTCTTTCTTTTCTCTTCTTTTCTTTTTCGTCTCAAGTAGCAACAACAATCACATCCTCTGCTTCTGTCACTCGTTCATATTGCGACAAAATGCTGCGCTCTCTTGCCAGAACTGCCTTGGCCGCACGGTCTCGCTCGATCAACTCTGCTTCTGCTACCCCTGTTGCTAAAGTAAGGCATAGTCTCTTTCAGGCCTTTTTTTTTTTTTTTTTTTTTTTTTTTTTTTTTTTTTCGATCTTATAATTCTCAAAATGTTTGACTGGCTCAATTGGATGTTAAATCTTTTTGTATTGTCCCATTTCGTTTCCCTTGATTTAGGCCTACTATTCGACTGCCCTCCGATCCACAGTCATCCCTGTAGGCCGTAAAACTACACATCTTGTTCACAATTCAATTCGTTCCTTCGTCACTGAAACTGGCTCTTCAGCTGATCAGGAGCAGGAAGAAAAAGTCATTGGGGAATCCAAAAAGAAGACTTTTCAAGCTGAGACTCGCAAATTGCTAGACATTGTCACCCATTCATTGTACTCTGAAAAAGAAGTCTTTGTCCGGTGAGTAAATACGTATTTGTAGTCAATAAATAATATTGTTGGTTATAAAAAAAAAAAAGAAAAGAAAAGAAAAGAAAAGAATCTACAAACAAGTCATAATATCTTATTTGTTTTTTTTTTATTATTATTCTTATATCTTTTTATTTTTTTATTGTATGTATTATGTCCGTCTAGTGAATTGGTTTCAAACGCTTCAGATGCTTTGGAGAAGCTTCGTCACACTCAATTAACAGATGCAAGTCTCGACACTGGAAAACCTCTCGAGATCCATATCTCTGTGGATGAGGCCAAGGGTACTTTTACGATCCAGGATTTTGGCATTGGAATGACAGAAGAAGAAGCCATCTCCAATTTGGGAACTATCGCTCGATCTGGGTCCAAAGCCTTCCTTGAAAACCTGAAAGCCGAAGAAACCACTGGATCTGGTGTTGTAGGATCGACTAAAGAAAAGATCATTGGTCAATTTGGTGTTGGATTCTATTCTGCTTTCATGGTTGGATCCGAAATCAAGGTCTACACTCGATCTGCTAAACCAGGCTCCAAGGGCTATTGCTGGACTTCTGATGGTTCAGGGTCGTACGAGATTGCAGAAGCCGAGAATGTGGCCGTTGGAACAAAGATTGTCATCACTCTTAGAGAAGACTGCAAAGAATACGCTAAAGAGGACCGCATCGAAAAGATCATCAAGAAGTACTCTAACTTTGTGGATTACCCTGTTCATCTCAATAACAAGAAGATCAACGCTGTTCAACCTCTCTGGACAAAGGATAAGAACGAGATTTCAGAACAAGAGCACATTGAGTTCTATCGCTATGTCGCTGGCGCTTGGGACAATCCTCAATTTAAACTTGTCTACAAAACTGATTCCCCGTTGGCTATCAGCAGTTTACTCTACATTCCTCAGCGCCATATGGAAATCTTAGGTATGCAACGAGAGGAGCCCGGTGTCAGTCTGTACTCTCGTAAAGTCATGATCCAAGCCAAGTCCAAGGCACTCTTACCAGAGTGGCTTCGCTTTGTCAAGGGTGTGGTCGATTGCGAGGATTTACCCCTGAATGTTTCGCGCGAACTTTTGCAGGATCAATCACTCTCCAAATTGCGTCAGGTTCTAACAGGACGTGTCATCAAATGGCTTGAGAATGAATCTAAGGCAGACCCAAAGGCTTACAACCACTTTTTTGAGGAATTTGGTAACTTTATCAAAGAGGGTGTCTGTACTGAGAACGAGAATAATCGTCCCAATGTTGCCAAACTCCTTCGGTATGAAAGCAGCGCAGGCTCTTCAGGCGAAGTCTTTAGCTTGAAAGAATATGTGGACCGTATGAAGGAAGGACAGGAAAACATTTATTACACCTGTGTTCCCAAGCGTAAGTTTGCAGAAGAGAGCCCTTACTTTGAAGAATTCAAGGAGAAGGGTATCGAAGTCTTGTTCCTGTATGACACCGTTGATGAGTTCGTGGTCAATAACCTGCGCCAGGTCGGTCAACACAAGTTGGTTTCCATTGACGCTGCTGATATTCAAGATGCTGCTCTTCAGAAACCGATTAAGGATGATGCTGATAGCAGCAAATCCGAAGATAATCTCTTGTCAAAGGAAGAAGCCAAGCTTGAAGCCGAAAACATTGCAGATTGGTTCCGACAGACATTGGGTATGCAAGTACGCAAGGTCGAGGTCTCAAAGCGCCATATGAGCCATCCTGCCGTCGTCACTGAACATGACTCGCCTGCTGTTCGTAAAATGATGGCCATGATGTCTGGTGCTGCCAAGGCAGGCGAGGCAAGCATGCCCCCCACGCCCACTAGTCTAGAGATCAATGTGAACCACCCTATTATCAAGAAAGTCTGGTCTGTTAAAAGTCAGGACCCTGAATTTGCCAAGCAGGTTGCTGAACAGGTAGGGGGGAAAAAAAGTGACCATGGGCCATCTTTATTTTGACAATTTTTATTACATTTATCTTTTGGCAAGAGGCATTAATATTTGATCCGCGTAAAACTTCGTCTGATTTAGATCTACGATAATGCGCTGATTGCCGCTGGTGTTCTGGATGATCCTCGCTCTATGCTCAAGCGTCTCAACAGGATCATGGAGGCATCCTTATCTGCAGCTGATGCTTCAAAGTCCAAGGACAATGTTATGCAGTCAAAGAAGATTGAGGTTGTTGAAGGCGAGAAAGTATAAACAGAAAAATATTTATTCCACATAGACATACATTTTTTTTACAAGTATAATGAATCATAGCTAAGCACTTCAATACCTTTAAATGTATTATGTATTTTATTACTTGTAGCATTTTTTTTTTTTTTTTTTTTTTTTTTTTCATTCGCTCTAAATATAAGAAATGGATCAATCCGTCCCATGATTCGATCCTACTCTCCTGCTCCGTGCTTCTACTCCCGTGTCATTATCATTCAGAGCAGTTGTGCTTCCTGAAGGTGAAGATGACATTGCAGGCCGTGGTGAGGGCTCCTCGCTCGCATATCGATGCTCTTCATTATACTGGCCACGTGTATCCCTTCCTACAGTACCTGATCCAGCACCTTCTGCAAGCTGCTCGCCTGGAATCTCTGCAGAAATATTCGCGCGACCACGTGGACGAGTGCTATCCAATGGAAAATAATAGAAATCAAATGATTCAATTAGTGATAAGAGCTTACTTACTGGACATAATACTCCGTTTCTTAATAGTAGTAAGTATCAATCACAAATAATCAAATTTAATTAAACCTACAGAAATGATGGCGTCTGAAGATAACGTCTGCCGCCTGATGCCAGCTCCTTTGGCCAGACATCCTCAAAGAAATAGTATATATGGCCGACTGCGATGCCCATCAGATCACCTGTTGGGAAGTGGCTGTTCAACAATAGGGTGAATCCGAGTAGAACCCACGGTAGATATGGCGCTGTAAAAACAAACAAGCCCAAAAAATTGAGTGGGATTGAAGGATTGCGACGAGACCAGATGTAAACGAGTGTGAATGCCAGAGGCGATCCTAAAAACGGCATGGCTACAAATGGTGAAAGGCACTATATGTAATATGTGTTACATTTGATCCGATTTTCCATAATGTCGTGCGTATAAAACAAAAGAATTCCGAATGCGCCATGATAAGATAGTTGCACATGAAGGAAAGAAAGAAAGAAAAGCCAAAGGACAGTAAAACACCGAAGGTAGACTATTAGTAAATGTCCTTATGTCAATCCTGTACTATTGTGTCACGTAAGGCTTGATGCATGCAATGCTACATATGTCAGAAAGAAAAGAATGCGTGCGCCTATCATACCAAAAGCGAAAATGCCGAGAGGAATAACATCCAAGCATAATCCATTGTACGTCCATAGAATGATCCTTCTTCCAGCATCCTGCTGTATCGAACTCTAAAAGTTAATAAAAGGCAATTGAATGAATAAAAAACTAATTAATGTTATGTTTGTACTGGACGATATCTTTTTCTTATGACCTCATATCCTTCCACAAAAGAAAGTCGGAAAGCCATTATTATGAATAAATTCACTCACAAAAAGAACATATGAAATACGAAATCAAGGCCCAGAGGCCCAAAGTACAAGAATGTTGTGATCGGTCTCCAGAACTAATGAATAATGACAAAGAAGAGAAATAGATAAATTAGAGATGGTGTTCATTGGATTGGCTAGGAATAACAACAGAGTGAATGAGATCCAAAGACTATTCAGTAACTTTGATAGACTCTTAAATAGTTTGTTACCTGGTGCTTGTAAAAAACCAACTCATAGTCAAAGTAAAGTTGAAAAGCATTAGTGAATCCTGTTTGCTGTTATTTTGTATATTTAGAAAATAAACATTAGAAAACAAGATTCCCAACGGTCGGCGAGCATTTTTATTTTTAAGTTGATTGCTGAAGAGATGAAATGTTACAACATTT
Organism: Lobosporangium transversale; assembly: GCF_002105155.1. Taxonomy (NCBI): domain Eukaryota; kingdom Fungi; phylum Mortierellomycota; class Mortierellomycetes; order Mortierellales; family Mortierellaceae; genus Lobosporangium; species Lobosporangium transversale. The sequence continues at coordinate 207,346 of NW_019028981.1, read as the reverse complement.
ACCACAGCAAGGGCAACAAGTGCCGCGCCAGTGGCGTAGAGTCGGGTCACCAATGGTACATCATAGTACCAAGTTTCTATTGGGATGGGCATTTCTAAATTCCTGATGCTTATGTAGACTCTTCAATTCAATAGAGTGTTAAGGAGGATGGCAATTAAGGCAGGAGGAGTTGAAAGAGGTTAAAAAACAGTCAACAGAAGCTTGTGGTAGTAAGATGCACAGGAAGCAAAAATAACACAATAAGAAGAAATAAAACAATTAATCTGTGACAGCCTCGTTGTATGAAGTGGCGCAATTTGATTTGACGCACTATTCACATTGATTTATTGGTGGCAACGGCAAGAATATCCTCGCTCATTTTGTGCAGCTCTTGTTGATCAACACGACCCTTTTGCCGTACTACTTCTGCAAAGGCATTCAGCTGACTCTCATTAAGAACGACATATTGCTCTGATTCGCCATCATACACAATTAATAGCCGCTTTAGTTTTGGAAGAAATGTGCTTGTAGAAGCCTGTGCTAGCATTGGCGATGTGCTTGGACTTATGCTTATGCCAGTATTCGCCAGCGAAATTGATGTTGTTAAATTAGGTGCCAGGATGATTTGAGGCCCTGAGGTCCCGTCTGCTGCGCTACTGCTGCTGCTACTACTATTATAACTAACAGCCCTCAGCTCATCTTCCTGAGCTACTACCGCTAAATCCTTGAGCAACTGAGCCTCGGTCCTGCCTAGCCGCTTTGCGAGCGTCGACAGCCGAAACGATTTGACTCGCTACAAGGAAAGCAGATAGATAACAATAAAACAAATGAGTTGGTAGATTTCAATGATAAAAAAATCCGTTATATTCATAAATCCTCATCACCTGTATATATGCTCGAAGTTCCCGCCGAACTTTCTCATCCTTAATCTTTTCTGATTTTAAGCGTTTCATTCTCAAGTCTCTTTCCTTGGCTTCTTTTTCCTTGAGCTGTTCTTTCCGCCTCCTATCTTTCTCGACCTGCTCACGGCGCTTTCGTCGTCGTTCTTCTTGCATCATTTCTTCTTGTATTTTAAACATCTCTTCCTGTTGACGACGTTCCTCACGTTGCATGTCCATAAACTAATCGCATAAAAAATCCCGTAAATAATAATAAAAATTGTTCAGTTTTTGAAAAAGCAAATCATAAGAAAAATTCCCCGTTGGATGTACTACCTCGCGATAGGCACGCATTTGCTCCTTGCGCTGCAATTTCTCGGCCTTTTTCTTTCCAATCTTCTTCATTCGTCCCCCTGCCACAGCGCCAGTCGAGGGCCCAGCACCGCCCTCATCCTCAACTCCTTCTTCTCCATCATCGTCGGCATCTTCTTCCTCAGCTCTCCCTGTCCCTCCTTGTTGCTCATCTCCAGGAAATGGCTCAGGAGCGAACCCTGCACGAGCCCGCATCTGCTGCACCATTTCATGGTGCATCCTTAATCTAGCTGATGTTGTTGATCCCTGAGGTTCCGCCTGAGATTGATTATCTTCTTCCGCGTTGCTATCATCATCAACCTCATAGTCTTCCTCGTGTAGAAATTCCTCTCCTTCGGCACCGTCAAGATATTGATCGCCTCGCAATCGATAGAGAGCCCTATGATATGTATCTTGAATGTTGTCGAGATAACGGTAGATGAGGATTCCAGTAATGGCCAGCAAAAGCACCACTGGTGGAATGAATACAATCGGATTTATACGCGCCTAACGGAACAAGGTACAATACAGAGTAACAGAGTAACTATGCAATCCCTAAAAATCGTCTTACAGTAACGGATACTTCATGTTCCTCAAGGCTTTTGGGCCATTTTGGCGCAACAAAGAGCTTTCAACAGTCCAGAGGATTCTTCTTTACCATGAATGTTGCTCACATAAAGAATGAATGAGATGTCAAAGAACAGAAAGCAAGAAATTTAGCTCCAACAAATTCTATGCCTCGTGTCACGTGCATGCATTTATTTTTGTCATACAGACATAACCATGTCAATCTTCTTGTGAGGATCATAGCCTTCCAAGACAAAGTCTTCTAGCCTAAAGTCGTCAATGGTCGTGATCACTCTTGGTTCTTTTTTAGTCTCTTTATCGCTCTGATTCTGATCCTGATCTTGGAAAGGACGAATGAAAAGCTTTGGGAATGGCCTAGGTTCACGCTTGAGCTGAACTTTGAGAGCTTCTGTATGATCCAAGTAAATATGTGTATCGCCCATGGTATGAATGAATTCGCCACAGTCGAGATCACAAACATAGGCGATCATTTTCGTCAAGAGTGCATATGAAGCGATGTTGAAGGGTACGCCCAATCCCATATCACAAGAGCGCTGGTAAAGCTGGCAGGAGAGTTTGGGCCGAGGCTGTATTTCAGTGGGTGTGGAGATATAAAATTGGCAGAACATGTGACAAGGGGGCAGCGCCATTTTCTTGAGATCTATTTCAGATAGATTGAACGATGGAATTATCAGAGTTTGATTCCTAATGTAATGATTGACGAATTTTTCTCTTCTTTTTTTCTTTTTCTTTCTTACCGGCAGGATTCCATGCACTCATGATAATGCGACGATCCGTAGGCGTGTTCTTGATCTTCCAAATGACCTCTGCTAATTGGTCAACTCCTTGACCTGTATAATCCGTATCACAATCTCTGTATTCGGCTCCGAAATGTCTCCACTGGAACCCATAGACAGGACCCAGGTCACCGACCTTACGCTCTGTCAGCCCAATTTTGTCTAAAAACTCTCTGGATCCATTGCCATCCCAGATCTTGATCCCCTTTTCTGACAAATGAAGACCGTTGGTATCACCTTTCACAAACCACAACAACTCCTCGACAACTGCGCGAAAGAAAACTCGCTTGGTCGTCAACAATGGAAAGATATCATTCTCAAGCGAAAACCGCATAGAAGGAGGCGCAAAAATGGAACGTGTGCCAGTGCCGGTTCGGTCTGCTCTGAATTCACCATGCTCCATCACATGGCGGATCATGTTGAGGTATTGGTATTCCTCATGCTGTCCGATTGTTCTCCAAGGATGTAAGGAAGAATTGAATGTAGAATTGACCATGAATGAGTTGTGTGTGGTAAGAGGAATGGTGTCTAGTATGAATTTTAAAAAAAAGGGACGCTACATATCGATGTTTGCTTTTACCAGAATAAGTTAAATTGGCGCAGTCACAATTGACGCGTTCAAATGACCATTTTAGGATATTGTTAGCTGCATAGGCTGATGATGCCGCCTTGCAAGTACTGGTCGTCTCAAGGCTTTAGGTTCTAGTTACTAGTTACTATTACGCGCACTGTTAAATGTGCTAGTACTACTGAGCCCATGGTTTTGAGAACTGGCCGCTCTATTGTCAAGAAGGTATTTATTATCCCCATGGGCAAGAACACCACTGCGCTGCAAGCCAATATATACTCAGCAATACTTGGGATTTATGCTGGAATAGCTGGTAGTATTACATAAGCCTCCGCCACTCCATGAAATGCCTGTGGACCCTGTGGAGGGGTAATATAATGCGATACTATGCTTCAAACAATATTAATAACAACAATACACAGCATATGCATGGTAGAGTGCATTTAATTAAGGCAGCCATTAGTATAAATATCATGGTTAGGTCAGAGACTATATAATCCTGTTCAAATCAGAGGTATTTTTTTTGCACTATTATACACAGCATATATTGGCATCGACGAGCCTATTGGCAGTTTAGGTTGGTTATCTACCAATTAGGCTGGTATGCTTTGCAATTCACTGCAAACTAACAAAGTAATGCCTCCACTTACGTCTAACAGTATGTCGGTCTTTCTTTTTGTTTATTTTAATTTATTTACAACTGGTGCGATAGGGGCGAAAATATGGCACAACCTATGACGTCTGACTTAGCATTTCTGCGCAATAGCGTTGGCAGCCTGGCAAAAGAGGACGTGACCATTGCCATTGGTGGCGGAGACTTGAAGAGCAACAGTGATCTATTCATAACAATATTTAATATCCAATATAAGGTTTTGTGACCTGCACAACTTTCCAAAATGGAGATAATAATAATATTAATAATAATATTAATAATAATAATAAAAAGGGACTTACGCCAGCAGGGGCAGAGTCCTTGACCTTAATGCAGGCAGTGATGGAGGTCAGGGTGACAGGGACAGGACAAGGATGTCCCTGGGCGGCCAAGAGCGTACAGAGATCGTGGGCGTCCGTGTAAACAATACGGTTCAAGAACTTGCCAACGACGTTGAGCTTGGCGCCTTGGGTCACAGGGTGGCGCAAACGTCCTTGCCGACGCAGAGAGGATAAGGAGAGAGACTGAAGCTATTAATCGTCAAGTCGGTGGCGCCCGTGGCACAATTCTTAAAGGTAGGGACCTGGGCATTGGCTACAGCAGCAATGAAGAGGGTGGCAGCAACACTAAAGAACTTCATGATTGAACTAGATAGAGGCTTTTGGATTACTACTGGCGTTGGGCACTGCTGAAACTTCTTGAAGAGAAATGAAGAATGAGTGAGGATAGAGTGAGAAATAAACAGGGACGTTGATCCTTTTTATATGCGCTTTTAATTTATTTATTGTTATTTTTTAATAATGTATATTCAAAGAGGATGTTGAATAAACCAGGGTGAAGTAGCACTGAATAGAATTGAAAAGAACATTGAGTATTAAAAAGTTTGCTTGATGTCAAATAGAGTATTCATACCACATTCAGTTATACACAGAACACAAAGTGGTTTGCTTTCTCGCCTTTCTTCCTGGGGCACAGTATCCTCCTGAGGTATTAGTAGAGTCCTCGCCAAAAAGTCATAAACTGGATATATTTTTCAGGCTTTTAAATTGAATAGAATACTTCCACTTTTAGACGCAGGAAAAATACGTACAAACTCAATATTTTAATTTTTACGAGAGCGTTTTCGATTGATAAGAGGCTCGTCCTCAGACTCGCTATCCTCTATCACATTAAACATGCTTCCAGCATCTAGCGTAAGATCCACTATCTCAGGGCCTAGGGTAACAGCTTCAGCTCGCTCTTGATTTAGTACTCTAATGAGTTCTGCATCCCACTCACTATTGTCGACTTTGAAAGTGTCACTAAGGTCCACAATAGGCTCGTTTTCATCAAAAACCTCTTGATAAACCTCTTCGACTATTTCTTCCTGTGCATGACTCCTCTCGTTATAGTATCTCATGCCAATTTTCACAGACTTCTTCCATACAGAGTAAAAGACTTTACACGGAATCTGGGAAAACAAGCTTAGTAGCCTTTTTTTCAGCAAGATGGATGTCATTGTCACCATTGCTCTCGAGGCAATTATGTTTTTCACAACTGCCCAGATCTTCTCAATAGGTTGTAGCTCGCAATGGTAGGGTGGAGTCTTGAGGATTTCATGTCCACCATTCTCCTGGGCTATTTTACTGATAGAGAAATACGACTCATCAGGAAGAGCGTTAACCAATTCCATAAGCTCGTTTTTGTTCAGTGCTTTTCCATTTTCCCTTGTTGGAATAACAATCTCCTTGCCCGTGAGCCACTCTTTGATAGTTTTCACAGTGTCGCTCTTGGTTGGTTTCCTGTTTTTCTTGTGAAAGTGATATGAAGCGCCATCAAGATGGATTTTACAAGGGCCAAGTCCCATCTTATTGAGATTCTCACAAAGTCGCTTAAAGATACTATCGAACAAACTAGCGTTGAAGTTTCCATGATAATCGTGATCTGTTGCCACGACCCCTGCATTCCTGATCTCCTCAGGTACGTCATCCCACAGTTCAGCCTCCTGCTCTTGGCCTTTTTTTGATTGAGGCTTTGGTCCCTTTGATGGCCAAACATACACGCTATCATTAACGAATTTGCCTTCAACCTTTTTAGCAGCTTCATCATAATATACAATGAAGGCTGCAAATATAACCATGATTGGTTTCCTTCCTGCATCGTTAATGACACCACCGCCACTTTGCACCCAACGTCTTGCTGCAGCATGGTCAATGTGGCAGTAAGACTCGTCCAAGAAGACCTCTGGAGTCCTAGGCACCCAACTGCCGTCTACTAGTTTTAAATTCTTAAGACGGCGCTTCAGGTAAGTAGCTCGGAAGGCAATATTCTCCTTGGAGTCGTGCAAAAAGTTCTGTCGGATCCCTTTACCCCAATACAGTCCCATTTTACGGAGGTCGCGAGTGATTGATCTTGCTGATCTGTCGATTTCAAAGTCTTCTTTCAGTTGGTTTGCAATTAAACCCGCAGAATTAGGAGTCCCGCTCTTGTTTGATTCAACTATGATATTCAGCACCTTCGAGTTTAAATCCTTGTCCGCTTCTTTTTTAGGGCGTCCAGTTCTTCCTCGCCCTGTCATTTCGACGATGCCTGTTTGTGCATATTTAATTGCTGCCACACAAGTGTTTCTCCCTACACCCATCAGAATCGAAAGGTCCATTGCTCTGTTGTCTGTCTTCTTAAACCAGTCTTGGACTGCTGGTGGCGCATTCATTATAGCATTATATGTATGAGCTATTATCGCGTATTCGTCTTTAGTAACGGACGCTTTACTGCGTGTAAATGCCTTTTTTCTCTCTCCAGTTTGTTTGTCTGACAAGAATGGATTTAAATCGAGGGTATTGGGACGCTCACCGAATTGCTCTAATGAGGTAGAACTCCTTGGCTCGTTTCTGGGAGGAGTAATCCATTGATATTCGGTAGGAGACCTAATAGGGGAGAGATCGGCTTCAGTGGGCAGTTGTGGCGATCTTCGAGGCGGAGTGAAGGGTGTGCCTGAAATCATTTGGTCGATATTTCCTTCGCTATACCAACCACCAAGATCGTTGTATGAGAGTAGGTTATTGATATCAAAAGGGAAAGACATTTTACTATCTGAAGATTGCGAATAAAGTAGGTTGACAATGAGGATGAGATCGAGAATGAGATTGAGAATGATGTTGCCCATTTCTCGCAAATTCTAATATTTCTAATTAAAAACGAAGATTGAATTGGTTTGGTGGCCATGCATCTAATTCATTCCTTCTATTCAAAAAATATATGCATTTTTGTCTTCGTACGTAAATTTTTATTTTTCAAATTTTTAATTCAAATTGAGTATTGTAAAATATATCCAGTTTATGACTTTTTGGCGAGGACTCTACGTTTATCCAGCATGCTAGAGTCCTTGCCAAAAAGTCATAAACAAATATATTTTTAAAATACTCAATTGAATTAAAGGTCGGAAAGCGAAAATTTCACGTGCGAGATCAGAATTTCATATATTTTTGAATAGATAGAATGAATTAGATGCAGTAGCCACCAAATCAATTTAATTATGGTTTTCAATAGGAAATTTAAGCAAACGACATTCAGATCATTCAGATCATTCTGCATTCTTGATCATTTATTAGCCTCATTCACATTCGCAGCTTCATTTTCCTCCTCCAAGTATATAGCAAAATGTCTTTCTTCAATTTCGATATTAACAGCCGCTTGCCCTCATATAATGGCCCGAGTGGTTGGTATAGCGAAGGACCTATCGATCAGATGTTTTCAGGCACACCCTCCACTCCATCTCGAAGATCACCACAGTCACCCACTGAAACCGATCTCACCCCCACTAGCTCCCCCGCAGAGTATCAATGGATCATCCCTCCTAGGAATGGGCCAAAGGCTTCTTCCTCAAATCAGCAATTCGAGAAACCTTCTAATACCCTGGATTTAAATCCATTCTTAAACGAACGGACTGATGAGGAAAGAAAGTGTGTTGATGCATTTAGACGCAATAAAGCGACTATTACCCGCAACGAATACATTATGATTGCCCGTACATATAATGCTATATGCAAGGCGCCACCTGCAGTTCAAGAGTGGTTTATGAAGACAGGTGATAAAGCGAAGGACCTATCGAACCTTTTGGGCGTGGGGAAGAATACTTGCGTGACAGCAATCAAATTTGCAACCACAGGCAACCTCGAGACCTCAGGATCTGGGAGAACAGGACGCCCCAAAAAAGAAGCTGATCAAGATCTAAGCTCGAAACTGATGAATGTCATAGTTGAATCAAACAAGAGCGGTGATTCTAACTCGGCAGCTTTAATTGCAAACCAACTGAGGGACGATTATGGGATCGACAGATCAGCAAGGTCAATCACTCGTGACCTTCGCGCAAAATGGGATTTTATTGGGGAAAAGGGATCCGACAGAACTTCTTGCACGATTCCAAGGAAAATGTCGCGTTCCGAATAACCTATCTCAAGCGCCGCCTCAAGAATCTGAGGTTTGTAGACGGCAACTGGGTGCCAATAATGCCAGAGGTCTTCTTAGACGGGTCTTACTGCCACATTGATCATGCTGCAGCAAGACGTTGGGTTCAAAGTGGTAGCGGCGCCGTTAATGAATCAGGAAGGAAACCAATAATGGTAACATTTGTGGCGTTCGTTGTTTACTACGTGAGGCCAAGAAAAAAGTTGAGGGCAAATTCGTCAAGGACAGCGTGTATGTCTGGCCATCTAAAGGAGCAAAAACTCAATCAAAGAAAGCTCAAGAACAGGAGGCTGAGCTATGGGTTGATGTGCCGGAAGAAATCAAGCAAGCAGGCGTTATAGCAACAGATCATGACTATCACGGGAACTTCAACGCCACTCTATTTGACAGTATCTTTGAGCGACTTTGTAAGAATCTCAACGAGATGGGGCTTGGACCTTGCCAAATCCACCTTGACGGCGCTTCGTACCATTTTCATAAGAAAAACAAGAAGCCAACCAAGAGCGACACTGTAAAAACTATTAGAGAGTGGCTCGCGGATAAGGACATTGTAATTCCAACAAGAGAAAATGGAAAAGCGCTGAGGAAAGACGAGCTTATGGAGTTGGTTTACGCCGTTCCTGATGAGTCGTATCAGCAGGATAGCCCAGGAGAACGGCGGTCACGAAATTCTCAAAACTCCACCCTACCATTGCGAGCTTCAACCTATTGAGAAGATCTGGGCCGTCGTAAAAAATATAATTGCTTCGAGAGCAAGAATGACAGTGACATCACTTTTGCTGAAGAAAAGACTACTCAGCTTGTTTGCCCAGATTCCGTGTAGAGTATGGAAGAAGTCCGTGAAAATTGGTATGAGGTACTACAACGAGAGGAGCCGAGTGCAAGAAGAAATGTTAGACAATGAGGTTTATCAAGAGGTCTTTGATGAAGAGGAGACTGTTGAGGACCTTAGTGACTTTATCAATGTCGCCAGCGGTGAGTGGGATACAGAGCTCGATAGAATAGTAAATCAAGAACGGGCAGAGGCTGTTATCCTGAGTTCTGACATAGTAGATCTTACACCAGATACTGGAAGCATGTTTGTGATAGAGGATAGCGAGTCTGAGGAGGAGCGTCTTATTGACAACCGAAAACGCTATCGCAAAAAATAAAATTTTAATGGACAGTTGACTCCGACGTAGTTCTGCCAACCTGTAACACAAACTTTCTTTGGGGTAAATAATTCAAGTCCAGAACAGTTGTGCTGCATTTTGTACTGTACATATACATTGTGGTCTGATATTATCGCCAATTTTATTTGGTCACGATACCTTATATTTTTAATCTAAAAACGATGATTGAATTGTTCTGGTGGCATCTCACTACGTGACGGACTTGCAACAATACTCGTAACAAGCGAGCTAATTGGCTGCCAATACACTCGAAAGTATTCAAAAAATATAAGGTATCGCGACCAAATGAAACGGGCTATACTATTGTTCCATCCAAAAGTTTTGGCGTAAGACGGACTATGAAGTTACTCCACCCACATGTAGGCCCATATCTTCTTTTTTCTTCTTGAGCGCCCAATAAATAAAAATAATAAAAAAAAAGGCATAGCAAATTAAAGGAAGCAAAAAGAAATTATGCAAACCAGGACAGAGAGGAAAAACTAATGCAACAAAATAAAAAATACTAAAGCTATTTTGACAGCACTCCGGACTCCAGTGCCAAGATATTTCATCTTTCATTATGTACAGTCACATGAAGAAATTTTACGGCAAATTCTATTTTTTTTGAGCACCCTTGACAAACAGATCATAGACAACATACACAAAGACTTTATCAATCAACATGAAACTTTAGAATTCGTTAAAGAGGTCGATTTTGTTTCTTTATGGAGGTTTTGAGGATATACTGTATGAAAGGTAAAAGTACTATGTGGGTTTAATAATGAGTGTGCCCACCTTTAGCCTTCCTCACTTCTTTCAGCCTGTTGGGCATGGAATCAACAAGGCTTGCCAGTTTCTCTTGTGGCAAATTATTCCACTCCTCAGTAAGAGCTACTGCGAGGCTGGGGAGATCTCTTGGTCCTCTGGAGCGCTTATCGAGTGCATTAGCGAGAAATGACCATACACGCTCGATGGGGTTTATATCCGGAGAACATGCTGGCCAGTCTGGAATCCTAGAGATGTTGTTATTTTCACGCCATTCTTTTGCTATCTTACAAGTATGGACTGGAGCATTATCCTCCATGAGAATGCCGCCCTCTACTTCAGCCATAAACCTGATTAGTTCAACTTTATATACATCTTCCACAAAACACTGCCCATCTCTACGACCTCGTTTAAATATAACCAACCGAGACTTTTTGGTTGATGTGAATGCCCCCCAGACCATCAAGGATGTTCTACCACTCTTGAAAGTGGGTATAAGGCAATCGTGGTCGTACTTTTCCTCCGCCGTACGCCAAACTCTTATCTTACGGAAATTCTCGCCAACTTCAAATGACGATTCATCAGTCCAAACTACCCGACTCCAATCTTCATTGGACCAACTCTCGTACTTTTTGGCAAAAGCCAGTCGCTTCTTCATATGATCTTCATTTAAGTATGGTTTTGGAACCGCGATCCGGCTGAAGATACCCAGTGAATGCAATATCTCTGCAACGGTCCTTGTGCACACTTTCTTCGGCAATTGATTGGTGATGTCCTTAAGAGTGGCTCTCCTTTCTCTCTTTGTGCAGCGCACTATGCTCCTGATATCTCTTTCACTCAGTGCTCTTGGTCGTCCTGGGGCGGGGGCGCGAGCGGTGGTACCTCTTTTGTAATATCTTTGAATAATAGTGTAGACCGTTGATCTTGGTACATTACGTTTCAGCGCGATCTCCGCATCCTTCATTCCCGCAAGATGCATTCCAACCATGATAGCTTTATCCTCGATATCCAAATTTAAAGGCATGGTGGTTTTTTCAAGTTGTTATTGTTGTGAAAAATGAGAAAAAGAAAGAGAGAGGATGATTATCTTCGCGTCAATTATTTTCTAAATTTATTTTGCCGTATAATTTTTTCATGTGACTGTACATGTAAAGTTTTTTTTTTTACCATCGCTTTTCTGGTTTACGGAAAATAATGCATGATCCGAGGAATGATGACAGCAGCAACAAGACCTACTGCTGTGGTAGCAACGAGACTTCTATATCTCTTTCGAACCCTTGGTGTCTCATCTTCGGGTTCAGGGCCCTCAACTCGGTGTTCGAAGCCAATAGCCTTTTCGCCGGCGACTTCTTTTTCTGCGTCAAACTTGCTTGTCCTCATTTTTCCTAACCTCCTCCTTCAGCCCAACCATCATAGCCTCGTTGACTTCTGAATCCTTTACAATCCCTCCCTCCATTGATTCACCAATGGCCGCAATAGTCTCAAGACTAGATTACTGTTCGTCATATCAATGGGAAAATTTTAACCTCAAGACGTCGCTCCTTCCTGCTCATTGTCAACGTCTTCGGAAGCTGAGGTAAATGATACAAATACCCCAGTAACAGCCGTGACTGAGATAACCCTGATGGCGCCCTTGCAAAAAGATATGTCCAATAGAGGCTTCACAAACAAGTCGATACCATATTCTACAGCAAGGTCCTTGACTACCAGCGCAAAATGGCTACAAAATGAAAGACGAAGAAACTATTGACTTTGCAAATAGGTTGCTGTTGACAAGCTAGCACAAAACTGTATACAAGAGAGCAGTTTAAGCTTTTACCTTGTGAAACTGGGCGAGTTTCTTTCTCCACATGGCGTGTGCAAAATAAACAAATAAGTGAAAAACATAAAAAACAATAGCATGTCATTCCAGACATCAGAGAATGCATCGTTACCGTGCAGTGATCTTCACCAGTTAATCTTGCACCGCGGTGCAAGGTTTTTTTTTTTTTTTTTTTTTTTTTTTTTTTTGATGAGGCGCACCAGAAATCCTCACCACCGGTGCAAAAGAGGAGAAGGTTGGTTCTAATGAGCTTAAAAAGTAAAAAAAAAAAAAAAAAAAAAAAGATGACGGAGCGTGTTGGTCGATGGACTTATCGCATCCGTTACAAATTTTCAAAGTTGCGTTCTTTCACATCGTTAAATTAATTGGTATTTTTATAATTTTTGTCGTCTATTCTGGTATTCTGGCTGATAGTTAGTCAGAGTCACCAGGGTCAGACCCACTAACGCTACCGCCCGATGATGACGAATCACTCTGTGAGCCACTACTACCTTCGCCATCACTACTTTCATTACTACTACTGCCAGAACTTTCACCACCTGCAATCCCAAAGCTTTTGCCACCAAATTTACGTACTGGCGGCGGTTTAGCTGGAGCGGATGCTTTCTTTGGCTGCTTCTTGGCTTTGGTTGTCTGGTTTGTTTGTTGCTGCTTCTCCTGTTGTGGGCTCTGCTGCTGTTGCTGCTGCTGCTGCTGTTGTTGCTGTTGTTGCTGCTGCTGTTGCTGCTGCTGCTGTTGCTGTTGCTGTTGCTGTTTTTGTAACTGCGCCTGTGCTACCATATTAGCTTGATCCTGCAAAGCACTGCTGACCAATTGAGCAAGTGCAGAGTTGTCGTTCATATACATCGTGTTGCTTGACCCAAGTGCTCCGTTACCCGAATTATAGGGTGCACTTCTTGTGGTAGCGTTAACATTAGTGTCGTCATCGTCATCGGCGCCCTCCTCACTCTCATTATCAAAATCCTCCACTTCAGCACGTCGGAGTAATTCTTGACGATAAGCGCCACCCTTACCCTTACCTAGTCCTAGACCCATACTAGATCGCCCTCCTCCTTTGCCCTTACCCAATCCGAAGCCTCCTTTGCCGCGACCCACTCCTGCGGTGCGGCTCCCAGCCCCTGCTAAAGATTCATCGCCGTTATCCTCAACCTTCTTTTTCCGAGGCTTTTTGGGCGCGATTGGCTTCGGTTTTGGTATAACAAAAGAACCCAGTGATGCAGATGATATGTCAGATACTTGAGCATCTGTGGAGCTGCCTGCGACTGCTGTGTTAGGATCAGTGCCAAGGATGCTTCCTGGTTGGTTATGCGATGCAGATATCGAATCTAAGCCTTTAGCAATAGATTTCCTTCGTGATTTAATAGGTCCTCTTCCCGTTACCCCTGGTTTCAATGGATCCGAAAAGTCCATTGCTGAAGAAAGCGAGTTATTGGGTCCTGTCTTCGAAAGATTTGATGCACTATCTGATACAGGTGTAACCTTGAACGTTGACATTGATCCTTGATTCTTTGTTTCATCAATCGTATAACCGCCTGCTGCTGCATTGGCTTTCCGCTGCGCCAATTGTTGCTGGACAGCTCTAGCTAATGAGGAGGAGCCAGCACCTCCATGACGCTTGAGTTTGATGACTGTTGCTGATCCGCCTGTGCCGGGCGCAGTGGGCGTAGCAGTTTTGCCTGGTCCAGCCAGAGCACCACCTCTACCATGACCCACTGTTTGCATTGTACCCTGTCCCACTCGAGAATTAATATCTGTAGCTCCATAAAGCTGAGACGATCCTACGTGAGCGCCCATCACTGGTGATGGTATGCTTCCCGATGAGTATTGGCCTATTCCTGCTTGGTTCATAATCGGATCACCTTGATCGACTATAGTGGTGTGAAGGTGATCTCCTGTAATGACAATCTGATTCTTTGCATTCCTACTAACTGTTGTCACAGATGGAGGTGGTGGGAACTAGATGGGATTTGAAAGGGTTCATCCATTCATTACATTAATACTATGAGATGAAGCCATGCAGCCGCCAGGGATATATAAATATAAAAAAGGACATTTGAGAGCTTTCAGGCTTACAACTCTGTTAGGCTGATTAAAATGTAAAGCAGCCCATAATGGATAATCCCTCTCCAACTGGATAATGACATCCTCAACAATCCGAATGCGCTCCGCGATAGTACATGCAGGTACAGCAGCTTAAAAGAAATAAAAATAAAAATAAAAATAAAAAAATAAAAATAAAAAAGAGAGAAATAGAATGATCATAGATTGACGTTAATAAAGACAAATCCTAAAATAGTTCTTGGAGCAAAACTTGAATCTCTTCTATTGCAAATCTTACCAATTCGAAGGTTGAGGTGAAGTTGAATGTTGCGGAGGCGCTCATCTAGTCCATTAGTAGTCGTATTCACATCGCTAAGCTGCGTGTGTGATTTAGGGTTCGTTTTTGTCAAGGCTTCGTTTTTGACGGTTTCCAGTCTCATTTGAATGGTCCTATTGAGCTTCCGGGCATCTACTCTGGCACAGCCATCATCATATGAATCTTGCGATTCAGATCTTTCGTCATGTGTCCGTCCCTTAATGAATTCTTGACGATTGCTCATGTTGATCTGTTCACGCTTAGTGGCAATAAATTGTGCCATCCGCTCTTCTATCCCGTCTCGTGTTGCATTCTCTTGAATGTTGCTATTAATATCATCAACTCGCCTCCGCTTAATAGATTCAAGGGATTCAAGGTCAACATCCATAGATTCAAAAGTTTGTCGCTTGCTCGATTCAGGTCCATTGTCCCGCTCCATATCTGTTGATTTATCAGTCCCTGCAATTGAATCCTATATAGAATAAAAAGACCATATGATCCCCGATGTGTCATCAATTATTAAAGAAAGCTTCAATCAAGAAGTTTCCGAACTTGAAAAAAAAAAAAAAAAAAAAAAAAAAAAAAAAAAAAAGCAACCCGCACCTGCAAAAGCTTTGTGAATTTTTGAATGATCCCAATTGCGTTCTCGCTTTGCGTCCTCGATAATACCAACTCTTCCGCAGCCATCATTCGACTTGTTTGGATAAGACCAAGCTATGAAAAGAAAATATGACATGACACATGAATGAATGGTCCAATTCAAATCTATCCACATCGCATTCAAAAGGCTCCCTCGATCCTACCTCATTAAGCATACTGATCATTA
The DNA here is from genome assembly GCF_002105155.1 of Lobosporangium transversale. Taxonomy (NCBI): domain Eukaryota; kingdom Fungi; phylum Mortierellomycota; class Mortierellomycetes; order Mortierellales; family Mortierellaceae; genus Lobosporangium; species Lobosporangium transversale. The sequence continues at coordinate 192,188 of NW_019028981.1, read as the reverse complement.
CGTCTTGCCATGGACCAATTGGCTTTTGATGTGATCGGGTCTGTTCAGCGCTCGAAGGATCAACTAAGTGATCTTTAACTAAGATCGGCACAGGCTCTGCTGTGGGTCCTTCCTGTCCTGAGGCATTGGTATGTGAAATAGCATCTGTTGATCTGGGTTCAGTTCCTGGCAAATGAAATTAAGTATAAATAAAATAAAAGGGGTCGTAGATTGTTCGGTTAAAATTCCATGCCGAAAATATGATGGTGGAATTCCCTCTATATGATGCCGCGCCATACAGTCCTATTCTCCATGAGGATGAGATTACCTCCATTATCCCTTGCTGTTGATCCGACAGCTTGAACTAGTGTATCTTGAGTAATGACATTGGGAGGGTTCGATATTGAAGTAGGCTGAGATATTGAAGTTTGAATAGATGAGGCTGTAGGCTGATGATCAATTATATTTGCATCCTGGGCTATTATTGTTGAAGATTGTGTTGCAGGGGTTTCTCCGTTTGGGATTGCAGTCCCAATTGGTATTGAAGTGGTATTGTTAGGGCTCGTCAAAAAATTATCACTATTAGCATATGGAACGTTTGCGTCCTGAATAGTTGTAGTAGTCGTAGTTGTAGTAGCCTCTATTCCTTGGTTTGGAGATGCACTGACAGCATTCGGATTCGGATCAGCGATTTTGGCTAACTCTGGTCCAGAAATAACTGCCTCTATTGTAGGGCCTGTCTTTGGCGCGTCGTTGCTCATGGATGCTGTTTTAGAATTAAGGTGTTCAGTCTTGAAGAGTAATGAGCGTAGGTGTCCTTTAAAAATTAAAAATAAAACAAAATAAAGAAATGCGACAATGTGTTTGATGTAGCGCACAAGCAAGGCAGCGGGCGGATACGCTGACAAGACAGGCGGAGGTAAGAGGAATGGGAGGAGAATAAGGAAAGGAAAATTAGAGGAAGGAAGGTCAGTTATCAAAGTAACCACATAAACTAGAAAGAAAAAAAAAAAACGCGCTAGATAAAGCAGTCAGGCATCTACTCAAAGTTATGGTAAGTGGCTTGGAATTGTTTGTAAAGACATGGGTAATTCATTAGTTGCCGGAGAGTCATTCATTTCTCACACACCTTCTATTCTTCTTCCTTATAAAATCACCATGGTCAAACTAGAAGAAGTCTCGCTCGATCACGTTGAGGAGGAGTATACTGATTCTGATTCCTCTTCTGTCTATTCGTCTGACGACGATGAAGGCGATGTCGACAACATTGAGTCGATCCTTGATCGTGTCTGGGCCCTTCAGGACGTCATTCCTCCCAAGACTCGAAAATCTATCGCTGACAAATGCTCGTCCGTCTACGACTGGGGCAAGTACGGTGCAAAGTTTCTTGGAAACTCGGCTTGGGTTCTCACCACAAGTGCTCTTCTTCTGGTTCTCCCTCTCATGATCGAACTTGAGCATGAGCAGGGTCTGATCGAAATTGAGAAGATGCAGCAACAGTCAAACCAGGTAGATACAACATGCATTCCAATTATATTCATTGAGAAGGATTTTTTTTCCCACTCTCCTGAGAACGAGAGGACGTAATTCAAATTGCGCTAAGTAATATTCTATTGATACAACTCCGTAGATGCTCTCTCAACCCTCCAGTCAACAGAAGAAGCAGGCTGGCGGTATTGTTCCACCTGGATTTTAAAAAAATTAGTATGTAAACGGAGCATTGGAGGAGATTGGCAAGAGGGAAAGTAAAGACAAGGATAATTCGACATTTAGTATTCAGTATTTGGTCTAGCAACGTAATATCTGGGAAGGTTATCGTTATATTGGATAAAAGATCGGAAAATCTGGATCGGGTAACAAATATGATTCGATTATGCACCATCATATTGGATTAGACAAAATAGACGTTTTGTTTTTGCTTTTTCTTGTTATTGTCTTCAACTTCTTTACTCAATTCCGAACTTGTTATATAGACACTTCATTTTTTTGTTCAGTTCCTTTTCCATTTGTCGTTCTTTTGTACCATTAAAAAAAAAAAAAAAAAAAAAAAAAAAAGTGTCAATGATATGTATGCAAATGTGTTTATATTAGTTTATTAAGTATTATTTTGAGCTCAGTTTTCGCTTCTTGGATCCATTTCGAGCATTCTCCAAGATTTGTCTCTTTTGCTTTTGGATTCTCTTCTTTTCCCCAAACTGACTATCATGAAGTGTCTAAGAGTGAAAGGGAAAAAAAAAAAAAAAAAAAAAAAAAAAATTATACCGTTAGCGAGGAAATACGTTGCAAAGGGAAATTAAACCTTAGATCTAAAAGAGCGAATATCTCGTTTTTACCATGTTGGCTGCTCTTTTTGCTGATGTGACTTCGTTCAAAACCTCTAGCGCTTTGTTCTCGGGAATTGGATATTCGCCCATGGTCTTGTCTATTGGGGGTATAAGAAACAGTTTAGCCAGAAAAACAACATTAGAGATATATTTTAATAGATATTGGAAAGAGAGGCACATCATTAAATTGACAGAGGCGAAGCAATAATGATGACATACTTATCCTAGACTCAATATCTTGAATCAATTCAATATCCCGCTCTGACACAATCGAAATCGCCTGTCCTCCTCTTCCAGCACGAGCAGTACGGCCCACTCTATGAATGTAATCTGTAGGATCGCGCGGAATATCATAGTTCAAAACCAACTGTACGCTAGGGATATCAAGACCACTATTCAGGTAAATCATATAAAGCCTTGTAAGCAACATGATCAAACAGAATACAATATATATAAATTGACCCTTATAAGGAAAAGATCAACTGATTTTCTTCCAAAACAGCGTACCGAGAACCGACATCTGTAGCAATGAGGACTGTGGTGATGGCGCCCCTGAATTTTGCCAATGAGTTGAGGCGCTCTTGCTGTGACATCTCAGAATGCAATGCAGTGCACGCTATTCCTAGTTCCCTCAACATGACTCTAAGTGTTTCTGCTGTCCTACAGCGCCCGCAAAAGATAATTGTCGATTTCTTTACAAAATCCTCTGAGCGGAGCAAATATGTAAGATAGGTCTCACGAAGGTGTGATGGTATAAAGATGTAGGATTGAGTTAACGTTGATACTGTCGAGACTGTGTTCTTGCATTGATAAACAAAAGGTAAGGGTTTAGCTGGTGTTGATGGTGATGGTGAATCTTCAGGGTTGGGTTTTGAAAGTTCTAGAACAGCATCTGTCATGGTAGCCGTAAAAAGTAATGTTTGACGCTTCTTGGGTAATACTTCGAGAATGCCTCCTAGATCATCTGCGAATGTGTCTGTCAACAATCGATCTGCCTCGTCCAGGACCAAAAATTTGACTTTAGATAAATGCATAGCGTCCTTGGAAGAATTAATGTGATCACGGAGACGACCTGGTGTAGCGATAATAATATGTGGGCGCTTAGAAAGAGCGATCGCCTGTGTCATCATGTCAAGTCCTCCTACAATCACCACATCCTTGAGGTTGATTGACTTTCCAAGAACTTTGAACTGCTCTGCGATCTGAAACGCTAACTCTCTGTGGACAATTAAAAAAGAGAAGGTTAAATAGGATTGTTATGCAGCTTCAAGTAAAACCCGCTCAAAGTTGTCTCCTTTACTTTACCTCGTAGGAGTTAGAATAACAGCAAAAACACCATATGGATCCTCAGAAAGCTTTTGTAAAATGGGTAAGGCAAAGGCAGCCGTTTTACCGGATCCAGTTTTTGCACCACCAATGACATCCCTACCTTTGAGGATCTCAGGAATACACTTTGTCTGGATCTCAGATGGAGAGGTAATAGACATGGCTTTTAAGGCATTTACAAGCCAAGAAGCCAGTCCAAGTTGCGAAAATGACAGGTTGGATACGAATTGCTCATCCTCATCCTCGTCCTCAGCTTTTCCATCTACAGCCTTTGCTTCACCCTCTCCGGACTCGTTGTCACTATCACTGCTCACCGTCTGGTCTCCAGTCTCTTCCTCGTCGTCTTCCAACTCTTCGAAACTTTCATTATCATTTTCATCAGATTCGTTCTCGTCCTGTGAGAGTTGCTCTAGCTCAGGATCTGAGTATTCAAGTGCTTTCTTCTCTAATTTCTGGAGCTTTGTAGTCTTTGGTTTTCCTGCGTTCCTTGCCATTGTGAATGAGTACCTAATGAATATGTTCTAATGAGGAATGCAATTGCAACTTGTTTAAAGCCTGCTTTTTTTTTTTTTTTTTTTTTTTTTGGTAAAAACTAAACAATTCGACAAGCTAAGCCACGCCATGTTTCTCTAGAATTTAAATCCTCCTTTGTCCGAATGGGAACATCATTGATTTTAATAAAGAGCAAATGCAGAAGCCATGTTACCTGTATACATGTACCATATCTAGATGATATACATAAGATCAATATTGGCTATTTTTCAATAATTTCCATTTCTTTTTTTTTTTGTCAGCTGGAAAGACAAAAAAGCATTGATGTCTCTCAAGTTCGTGAAACAAATAATCCACACACTGCATTAATGCATGTTGGACATGAATAACATTATCCGATCAGGTTTGTGAATGATAAATGATGATTCAGACGCAATATGATTTTTCACGAGATAAAGCACATACCAGATCAAGGGGTTAAATGGCCTCGAGGCTTGTTATTAGGGGAAAACAAGGTAATACATTGGGAGGGACCGTTAATGTTCTGTGTTGCTCCAACACATGGTAATGAGAAAGGAATGTAAACAGTCGTGGCGCGAACATCGCGAAGAGATGTCATGTGTTTGGGCTTTTGTTTGTACACTGTCCACAGACTTGTAATCCTGAATTATGTGGAGAAAAAGAAAATAGAAAAGTACAGTATGATTATAAGACGCCAACTCTTCTTCCTTTCCGGTTTTTTGGAAGGAAGGATGAACATCTCAAAGTACATGTAAAGTGCTATTACGCATGCGAAAGCAAAAAACAGATTCTCGGATTGGACGATTGTGGAGTAGGGTCGCATTATGAAGAACTTTTTTCTCCACAAGTCTCTCAAGAGCCTCCTCCCTTTGAGCTCTAACTCCACAAAAACCCTTTAAAGTGCTCAACCGTATGTAGACACCCCTATGAAAAGACCTGTAGGTTCATAGAAAAAAGTGGTGTCCGCAGTTCTGGATCTCTACTTCTTCCTCAGAGCATACTCGCTTATTATATATTTATTATTTTTTGCCCCTCATTCATAGCATTTATACGATTGTGCAAGATTGAATAGAGAGCAAGTAAAACAGCATAATGTGGTAACACCAAGAATACATGCTTAGAAATAATTTTTACTCAGAAAGAAAATGAGACATTAACAACAACAACAAAATTCAAAGGCACAAGAAGTGGATCATTCCAGTATGGCGACTCCCATGCAAACAAAAAGGAAAAGATGTACATGCAGTATGTATATGTACACAATAATCTGGGTTTGTGTCCCCTTCAAAAACGAAGTTGCATTAAAATAATAACAAATGACCGTCTGTTACCCATGTCCACCTATCCTTGGAATAAAGAGACAAACAACCCTCCTAGAGGATTATAAATTGCTTGATAATAAAAAACATGCAACTATAAAACATAATCATCTTGGTAGAGTGGCCATGATAATAGTTTTGAACGCGCACAATAGAACCAGTTATAGAACAATTCATGCTTACCAAAGACTCATAAGGTTTGAGAACGCAAAGTAGACAGGCTCATGGCAGGTAGTAAATTAAAGAGAAGAATGAAGGGAAAGCGTGCGGCCAATTATTTGCTCCCCTATCCATAGTCACTTAAAAAGACAATCAAAAGAAAACCAATGGCCGGCGCGCATCTCAAGCTGGCCCAGAGTACAATGCGTACCTTGCGCAACAACATAAACTCTAAGACAAGTTGGGAGAAAGAAAAAAAAAAAGAGAGCAATGGAATGTTTGTGGTACCAACATCCGGCTTGCGTTTGTTTGTATATATTTGTGCAATAATTGTCACCATGGCATGGTGAAGTGCTCAATCATTTGTTTTTTTGTTATTTCACTGCACCCAACCCGGAACGAGGCGCCTGCACTGGCTCTCCTTATTGTTTTTTCCTTCTGTCATCATATTTCTCTTTGCCTGATGTTTGGAAAGATACTTCTTTCTCTCTTTTGAGCCCCCTCCACATGTGTGCTTAAAACTCATTTCCTCTACTCCACAAGCATTGAGCTGGGCAAGGGCTAATAAAGTTAAGAAAGTTCCAACCCCACTTCAAGAGAAGCGTCAGTATAAAAAGGAAGTTCATCCGCCTTTTTGAAATGTCTCTTCAGATTAACGTCTCCATTCTTTCCCCTTACTTCCCTCTTCTTCCCCCTATCTATCATCATCATGAGATTCTCATTGAAGGTTATTGCTCTTGGTGCCATTGCTGCCTCGGTTGCTGTGGCTGCTCCAGTTAATGTTGAGAAGCGTGACGCGGCCTCTGACCGCATCATCGCCTGCTTCGTCGGGTAGGTTTCCCTTCCATTCGTTCATTTTACGGTCTAAGCGGTCCTTTTCTTAGAGCCTTTCCGAAGGTTTCCCACAGTTAACACGTTGTATGTCGCATTAACGGTTTTCTAATTACCCACAATTGAACAATGTCTCTTATCATAGTCTTATCTTTACAGGAGCATGGCCAAGTCAATGCAAGGCTGCAGTTGCCGTACGTTTTTTTTTTTTTTTTTTTTTTTTTTTTTTTGTTTTTTTTTTCTTTTAAATTGCTTAACACCTTGACATCAATTACTACAATGGGATGTATGAGCTGAGCGAACCGCACAGGAAGTAAAGAAGACTAAATACTTCATGTACTCTTTTTTTTTTTTTCTTTTTTTTTTTTTTTTTTTTTTTTACACAGGTCGACCTTGGTTTGATCCGTAGCATTACCATCAACCAGATGTCTATGGATTTCACTGGTCCCAACCCATGGGTTCCTACTACTTCCTCCAACAGCATTGTCGCCACCATGCTTGGCATCCCTGGAATCTCTCTTCCCATCACCTCCGTTCGCCAGCATATCATTCTTATTGTAAGGCCTTTTTTCAGATTGAATTTTTTATTTTTTTATTTTTTTTTGATTTTTTGCTATTATTGAAAAACACTAACTCCGTATTATTATTATTGATGAATAGGACAATGGCGTCGAGATCGGTAGCATTGAAACCCCTTGGGGTGCAGCCAGTGTCAAGGGCAGCACCTTGAGCACATCATTCGGGCCCTCACCTTTGAACGTCTTCACAAACTCTCGCACTGCTTTCACCAACTTTGTGAGTGCTCTTTCGACCTCAGCTTCCCGCTCTATTACATTGAAGGGTGCTGTTGATATCAAGTTGAACCTTGGTATCTTTGGCACCATGACTATTCCTGGCGTTGGTTTCAAGGCCACGACACCTCTGAAAGGCTTGGACAATCTCCGCCAGACCAAGTACGTTTACTTCATTGACACCAACGCCAACAAGCCTGGTTACCTCGGCATGAGCTCCGTCATCAACATTTTCAACCCCAGCTCGTTGAGCCTCAAGCTTGGCGATGTTCAGTTCAGTACAGCCTCCCCAGAGGGTACTCTCGGTTATTCTGCCGTCAAAGATCTGGTCCTCGTCCCCGGCGACAACTACCTCCTTTCAGATACCTACCTCGATCAATCCCTCGAAGCTGGCCGTAACTTCCTGGGTGGACTTTACACTCATGATGGTGTCCTCACCTTGTCTGGTTATGCCGAATCATCCAAGAACCCTGCTCTTAACGCTGGCTTGGCTGCTGTCAAGTCTACATTGACCATTCCTGTAGCATTCCAAGGCCTTGTTCCCTCTCAGGCACCTTACAAGGACTGGTCCCTCAAGGTCCTCCCTTCCACCAAGGATGATTACATTGTCGAGATCAGCGCCAACTTCCAATCGCCTTACTATGGATACGGCATCTCCATGGTCACGGACAACGATGGCCTCAGCCCTAACTATGTTGCCATTGCTCCCGGTGTCTCAGACACTGCCTCTGGATCTGTCTTCTTCCGCTTCATCAACACAGCCAAGTTCTCTACCACTGGCAGCAGCTCCACCAAGGCCACCTTCACAGTCCAACTCGAAGGCCCCTTCACCGCCGATAAGAAGGCACTCTGGACCGAAATTACTAACTACGCAAGGGCCAACAAGAAGCTCCCAATCGAACTCAACTGGTTCCCTATCGTCACCATCGGTCCTTCTAGTGATCAGCACTTTGCTGACTGGTCCACCGCAAGTCTTGCTCTCGGCGCCTCCGAAATCGCTGTCGGCTCTGACTTTGCTGATCTCATTAATCTCTTCCCTTAAAAAGCAAAAAGATTTTTTAATAAAAGGCAACTATTTTAACTACTCATGCAAAATATTAGAATTAAATGTTTTATTTATCTTTTTTATTTTTATTTTTTTTTTCGGGAAGTTATTAAATGAGTATTATATTTCAATCTGTTCAAGCTTTTACTTGCAAAGCTTTTTTTTTTTTTTTTTCTGTTTACGCACATTGGATTGCACTTGTAATATATACATCAGTGCTGTTACTCTTTTCATCGGGGTTTTTGGTCATGGAGGTCATTTGATTCCTCTGATGACTCCAGTAAACTAAGTCGATAGGAAATAAACTATAGTAAGCACTCATTGATCTATTCATACTTTAAGCATTTTACATGTAGGCAATGGTGTTCAGCGACTCCAGTTCCATACCTATATTGTTTCAAAAGTACACACTGTCCACCATTCTCAAGATCGATGTTATACTGGTAAAGATATCCATCTGATGTTGCGACCATGACCTGTGGCGTCGTACTGCGAGGGTTTTAAAGAAAAAGAAAAAAGTACAAGAGGCGATCAGTAATCTCTAAAAAAAAAAAAAAAAAAAAAAAAAAAAAAGTGAACTGGTCACAAAACTTACTTGCTCAATGCAATAACGCTCTGCACTCCTGCGCTCGGCAATTTCAGATATGCAAAATCACGGGAAGGCTCAAATATTTCCGTAATTGCTCCTGGCAGATATGAACCAACACTTCCTGCAAGGTTTCTTCCAAAATGCATTGATTGTCGACGAATCACCGAGCTATTCAAGGTGTGTATTTATAATTATATTGAAAAAAAAAAAAAAAAAAAAAAAGTCAGATTCCAGATTATCTCCTTCTACCCTTTGCTTTGAACTAAATCAGACACAATATTCCTCCAAGCCCGTTAAATCGAGAATCAAATAGAATAAAGAAAAGAAACGTGTACTTACGCCACTCCTCCGCCTTTTGACATGTCCAAGGATCCTGTCAGCAAGCCTCCATTCCGTTGGTTATTGCTGGAGCTTGATCCTCCCAGCTTGAAGATATGTACCGTATCTGTATCACTAGAAACACAAAGCAACGTGCTGGCCATATTGAATGAAAGTGAATAAATCCGTGCTGATTGTGAACCCCTTCGAAACTGGTACAGTCGCTGAGCATTTGGTATGGACCAGATTCGAATGACTGTCCCCTTGTCACTTGCTGTTGCCAACATAGTGCCATCAAAGTTGATCGAAATGTTGGAGACTGATGTCTTGTGTGCCTGTACAATGTTAACAACCTGAAGTGTCAGCGCGTTGAAAATCAAAACGTCCCCTGATGGTCCATGCGAGTCGTCTCGTCCATTGTTATGGAAGGGCGAGGTTGGTGAGGGGGTCGGGGATGGGTAAGCGAGGTAGCAGTTGTCACTAGATGGTGACAACGCGCAAATGGCTATTGATATAACACCGATATATGTGAGATAGAGTAATGCATCCTAATTTTTCTGCCAGAAAATAAACATAGTCAACATGTTTTGGCGTCGAATGTTATGTTGAACAGAGTAATTTACCATTGGGATTGGGACTTGTCTCAATTGTGTGCAGTAGTTTCATGTTGCTGATGTCGTAAACATAGATCTGATCTTCCAAAACAACGATGAGGCGCTTCCTGTTGAGTTTAACTGAAAGAATGGAGGTCGGAAACGTAAGTTCGCAGATAGTTGATTGGCGCTGCAGATTTCAATAGTACGTGAGTAACGAAAAAAATGGAAAAATTAAAAAAAGAAAAAGGTAATTTGTCAGTTCTTGTAAAAAAAGATGTCGCATGATGAAGTGAGGATATAGAAAGAAGGCCCTAGAACAAAAAGGAGTTACAATCCTAGAGCTACAATCCTAAGGCTACAATCTGTTTTCATTTACCTTTGTATTGATTATTTGCAGTCTTCTTGGTGATGACACTGGTTGGTCTCCAGCACCCACAATAGCAACAAGCGAAGTGCAAAAGAGCATCTCGACAATGCCTATGGAGCTGTCCGCTATTTGAAACCATGAACATTTACCAGTGGCGAAAAAAATATAAAAAATAAATAAGAGATGTTGCTTAATTTTTAATATCATCCCACCTAAGAAGCGTGAAATCAACCACAGGTATGAGGCTTCCAATCCATGAATACATACATCTCGAATAGCACTTCCCGAACGGGTCACAATTGTAGATCTTGAATCCATGTATTGTTCCCACTGAAATACAGCTTTTTTTTTTTTTTTTTTTTTTTTTGTTCAAGAAGAGGATAAAAAGAGGATCGCAGTCCAATAAATATAAAAAAAATGTGTAAATAGTTAGCATAAAGAACGCGGTCAAAAAGACAGAAAGCTTCATTCAGTATAGCATCGCTTCACCAAGCAACATGCCTGAAGTCTTGGTTGAAGTTAATGAAGAGCAAGTCGCTTCCCCTGGAGCTGAGGTTCATGGTCAATAAGCGATGTTCGTTTTTCTTTTTTTTTTTTTTGTGATGGTGATAGTACGCTGACTGGAAAGCTGAGAAGAGAAAAAAGGGAGTAAAAACGCTCTTGACCGTGTCATTCATGCCAATGTGGTGCTCACAAAGGGTCACGTTCTCCCCAAAGAACACGTCACATGTTCGCGCGTGCTTCTGCATCAATTTTATACCAACATCCTGAGCATAGATTTTATTTTATCAACCAAGCAAGGGCTTTGGTGCGTGCGGTATCTTCCAATGTCTAGATGAAGTCTTTAAGACTGCTAAAAACCAGTACAAATGTAAGTCCCGTTTGTATACAGCAAATGAACAGAGGCTCTGTTCAGCAGCCAGCAGCCAGCAGCCAGCAGCTATTGGATATAATGGAACAACGGACATAAGAAACACTATCTTACTTTCTTTTGATTTTTTTTAGAAAAAAAATGGTACATGAACATGCACAGTGTAAAAGGATCATAGTCCCAATGACCCCATCCACAATCCATTTTTGGCGAGATTTCCCACCAACAAGAGAAACAAAAATTTTCATATTTCATGAATGCTCAACTCCGCCCATTGATGTACAAATGCAATTACTGCAGTTGAAGCAATCCTTGGGAATATAAACTGTGGCTGCACAATCCTTGGTCCAAAAGAAAACACAAAAAGGGGGTGTCTTTCATTTTTTTTCTTTTTTCATCATTCATTCATCATTTCCCTCACCATGACTCTTGCTCTCCCAGCCATTGTCTCTGCTTCCTCCGCTGACCTCACTTCCTCAGGCAGCGGTAGTCAGTTTGACGCTGTTATTGCAGTCTATCCAAAGGTTTCTCAAGACCTTCTTTCAGACCTCTCCCTTAATGCTTACAGTGCGATTGACAAAGACTTTGGCTCGAGCCTAACAGTAGTTCCTGACCCGAACGTTGCTGGTGGCCGCCTGATTTTGGCCCCCACTGGGTCCCTCAATGGCGACTCGGATGACGTGCGCAAGTTTCAGGAGACAACCAAGGCTGCTATGAAACGTGCTCAGGCTGCTGGTGCTGTGGCCCCTCTCATCTATTTCCCTTATAAGATCGATGGTGATGATGCTGAGGGCGATTATGTAAAGTATATCGAGGTTTCCCTATTGGGCGCGCTGAGCGCTGTTTTTGATCCTATTGATGTCCGTGAACATTATGAGAAGATTGGCAAGAGCCAATATACAATTCAAAAGATCGGTGTCCTTAGTTCCACCAGTTCTGAACTCACGGACGAACGCATTCAATTTGTCAGTGCTATTGAATTAGGTCGCCGTGTTGCCAAAGGTATGAATGAGCCAGTAATCAAACCCTCAATTCTGAATGTTCAAAGCGTGCGAAAAAAAAAAAAAAAAAAAAAAAAAAAAAGAGCTGTACCTTAATCAAAATGAAAAAAAAAAAATGGCATTCTAGATCTTGGAAGTCCCAACTGCGAGCGCATGACTCCTATCAAGTTCACAGAGTATGTGGAGTGCTACTTCAAACCCAAATCGGATATCAAACTGACTGTTGTAGAAGACATTAATGTTATCCAGAAGGAATATCCTCTCCTTCACGCAGTGTCCCGCTGCTCCTTGTCTGGTATTTGATAAAAAAAAAAAGAAAGATAATGAAGCCTAATCTTCTGACAATGTAGTCAACTATTTTTTTATTAACAACGATGGTGTACTCTTTGATGATTCAATCTTGTATAGTTCCCAGACACTTTCCTCGTGTTGTCAAACTCGAGTACAAGTCAGCAGAGCCATCCATGGTTAAGGAAAAGTAAGCAATTAACACAAACAATGGCACTTTATTTTTTTACAAATTGAACCTTCATCTAATGTTTATCCTTTATATTTTGTGTTTGAAGCCTCTACTTTGTTGGAAAAGGAGTCACCTATGATACTGGTGGAGCTGATATTAAGGCTGGTGGTATCATGAGAGGAATGTCTCGCGACAAATGTGGTGCTGCTGCTGTTGCAGGATTCATGGCCACTGTTGCCGAACTAAAGCCTAAGCATGTTAATGTCACTGCCATTCTGGGTTTGGTACGCAACTCTGTAGGTTCGAACGCTTATGTTAGTGATGAGGTCCTTTACTCTCGTGCTGGGCTTCGCGTTCTTGTCGGCAACACCGATGCTGAGGGACGCATGGTAATGACTGATCCACTTTGTGAATGCAAAGAACTTGTCTTGGCTAATCGCAAGGACGGTATCAATATTCCCTCACGTCTTTTCACTGTCGCCACTTTGACAGGTAAGTTTTATGTAGTTTGTTTATCTTCAGGAACATTTAGAAAGTGGTAGCTCGGAGAAGAACCATTGTTATTCACATGACAATTGCGTTCATCTTGTTATCGCAAATAGGCCACGCCATTCGAGCTTATGGTCCCTATGGTATTTGCCTCGACAACGGACCCGCTCGCAAGGCCAACATCAGTCCTCGCATTCAAGCCGGTGGTCACATTTTGGGTGATCCTTTTGAAATCTCAACCCTTCGGCGAGAGGACTATGCGTATGTCATGCCCGGGTCTTCAGCTGAGGATGTTGTCCAAGCCAACGACAAGTCATCAAGTGATACCCCCCGCGGCCATCAGTACCCCATGGCATTTATGTCCGTTGCCTCAGGGCTTTGTGAGTTTGGTTTAGACAAGGAGAAGAGGGATCAAATCGCCTACACTCATGTCGACATTGCTGCTTCAGCTGAGCAGCTTTCAGGCGTTGGCTTCAGCTTGCCAGAAGTCACTGGAAATCCTGTCCCTTCCTTTGCTGCTGCTTTCTTATTGTAAAAAAAAAAAAAAAAAAAAAAAAAGTGTGCATGTAGGGGCTACCAGCTGTATAAATATTGTACTTAAATGAGGAAATAAACATCACAGAACCTTCTTTATTCGGTGAGAGAAACGCTTTTGAAGAGTTATGCATTTCCACTCTTGTTCTTCTATTTCTTACGAACTTGGCGAAGATGAGTGACGATGAGGGTTTTGATTTTCACCATGGATACATGTCTCAATACTCTTGAACCATTCATCCTCCATGATTTCTTCTATTGTGATTCGGGTTTCAGGATTGGGGTCTAGAATTCTCTTCATCAACTTTCGACAGCCCACAGGTAGCTTCTCAAAAGGTTCATAGTTGTTGACGCCACGCATTTCAAGGAAATGTTGGTAATTAGGGTCTTGAGCCGTGGCAGAACGGAAGGGAATGCCTTGGTAAACCATACAATAATAGACAATACCACAAGCCCAAATGTCGACTCGACGAGCATCGTACTCTTTATTCTTGAACTCTTCTGGAGCAATGTAGGGCTCTGATCCACAAAGACCCTTCGAAAGATGTGGTGTCTTTTCCCAACACATCCGGAAAACGTCAGAGACACCAAAGTCCGTAATTTTGAGTTTGCCTTTGCCATCTAGTAGCAAGTTCTCGGGCTTGATATCTCTATGTGCTACGCCCATGGAATGAAGATATGCGACACCATTCATGAGCTGCTTGAAACAGCAATCGATTTCGACCCTGGACATCTGACCGTGCTTAATGGCATTATACAAATCACCGCCACAGCAATATTCCTATGAGAAACAACAGATCATAATTAGATTTTTTTTTTTTTTTTTTTTTTTTTTTCGTCCAACGTAAAACTAGCTCAGAGGTTGAAATAGAAATAGGATGGCCCAAACACTCTCAGGTGTGGGAAGTCAGGAATGTTGACGTGCTGATCGTCATAGTCTTATTTTCTGAAAATCATGTCATCATCTCGGATCAGACACGTGGAAGTATCTAATAATACTTGCTGAGAGCATCCTTCTCAAATGGACTAAATAAAACAAGTACAATAAAATAAATGAGAGACCTACCATCACTTCACACCAATGTTGTTGTTCATCCTGAACAAGATCAACAGTTTCCACAACATTCTCATGATGTAGCGTTGACGAGATACAGAACTCGCTAGTCAACTTTTTGACATATTCTTTCTCAGACTCGTTCTTTCTGCGCTTTCGAAACTCTTTGACTGCATACAACTTTTCGGAATCGTCCTGAGATGAGAGCTTGTGGGCCAAGCGCACTACTGCCGTGGCGCCCTGGCCGATGTTTCCCTTGTCACAGAGTCCATACTTCTTGAGTAATGTACAATCAACTGCTTTCTTGAGCGCATGAGGGTCTGGTGTGCCAGTCCCTGCCAAGGCGGCTCGATCACTTCCGAAATTGGAAGAAGCACCCCGATGGAGAACGTTAGCCAGATTGAAGACGTTCTTCTTTTCCCAAGGAGCAGAGCTGGATAACAAATAAGGATCCTCCTCAAGTGGGTTGGTTCGTTGGTCGGGCGAAGCAGGTGGACTGGTTGAGTTTGATTTAGGCTCATGATGAAAGATCTTGTGAATAAATGTGTGCTTCTTTGTAGGGACTGGTAATGGTGTAGGTTTACTGTTGGTGTTGGTGTTGCTACTGGGGTGGAATGTCTTTTTCAAAGCGACCTGATCAACGACTCCGATACTGGTTGAGGAGTTGGAGGAGTCAATCGTGGGGACCTGTCGAAGGGTGTTCCAGTTGTTTTCATGAGTGAAGAGGTTCTGAGTTGAAAGAGGGTTATTGCTGATATGATAGGATGGTTTCTCGGTCCGTCGGCGGACATTCACCTCCATAGCAGGAGCCCAGTAATCAGTTGAGAAGGTGACCATGGTTGATTATATGGAGCGTTTAAAAAAAAAAAAAAAAGAAAAAAAAGAAAAAAAAAAAAAAAAGAATGGAATGTGGTGCACAAAAAAGAAAGATATGATACAAATATTTACAAGCGAACAGGCAAAGTTCTAGAGAGAGTGTGTGAAAGCAAAAAGATGGAGGGAAAGTGAGGCGGTTAGGATTAAAAGAAAATGTGTACAGGGGTAAGAGCAAGTTGGGTGTTTGTATGTTTGAGAGAAAGAGAAAGGGAGAAGATTGGAGAGGAGAGAGAGAGCTTGTAAAATATATTTATGAAGCTACAAGAAGGATGATGACAAATGAGCTGCAAAAAGAGTTGTGTAGTAATTAGGTCCACAAAGGATGAACAATGACAAGGTCGTAAGATGTTGCTAGAAAGTAGAAAGAAAGAAAAAGAAAAGATAAAATATATATATATGTATTTTTTTTTTTTTGCAGTGGAGGGGACAAGAAAGAAAGAAAGAAAGAAAAAGAGAGAAAAAGCAATTCAACACACTCGCCCACTCACACTCCACACTCCACACTCCACACTCCAACATGTCGTGTGTCTTAAAACCATCATTGGACTTTTTTTTTTTTTTTTTTTGGACAGTCAAGTGAGGCATTTTTTTTAATCGCGCACATGTCCTCATTGTAAACATGCGCATCTGGTACCCACTGTTAAACACACGATGTAGCAATCTAATCATTGGCCATCTTTTTTTTTTTTTTTCTTTACTTTCCTATCCATGCTCATGCATGTCATCAATCCCAAGAAGTTGGCCAAACGGACAAGAACAATCTTCATTTCATCACTCTCTTTTTGCGCGCATCTGCATCTTCCTCTGCCCTGTGCCTTTTTATTCCTCCTGAATTTTCTTATTTCTTATTCGTGCAATGCGCATGTCAACATTGTTTAACTATCACCCTTATATCTTTTGACCTCGGTCAAAGCGTGCATGGCTTGTGATGACAAAAAAAAAACATACAAACATCGACAAGGAGACTATATACAGTTCGCATTAAATGGATGTGTACTTTAGATGTTCATGCATCTTCCCAATCACAGGCTTTTATCTTTTAGCTCTTTTGACAAGTTCCTCTTTCAAGAGTCTTTCAATTAACCATATCCAGTTCGCTCAAACGCTCATTTGAGGCCTAATAGATTCTGGGAAGGATCTAAAACGAACCTTCGATTCACATACCATGATTAAATTATTACTGTTGCTTATATTGATATCACCCCTTTTTTTATCCTTTACATGCTCCTATATCTATCGTGGGAAACGCGCTCTTGCCACTTGCCTGCTTTTTTTTTTTTTTTTTTTTTTTTTTTAAAAAAATATTGCGAATAGCGCGCAGTAATCTACTGAATACACCGATGCGCTTCTTGGCGTCTCTTCCAGACGAGGACTCACTCGCACTCTCAGAGCCTTTTTTCGCTTTTTGAGGCTTCATTTTCTCTGAGAGAGGATGATTCTGTTCCAAATTCTGACGCTTTTTATACTTGCTCTGACCTTCCTGGACAATCTTCTCAATTGCAACAAGTTCCTTGGGTACCGTTGTGAGATTATCAATAGAGCCATCGGGTAATACCAAGACAACGTCCTCGATCCGTACCCCTCCCACAGACATGTAATGACGTAATTCCTGCTCATCCAAGAAATCTTTGAACAACGGGTTCTGGAGCGCGTATTCGATCTGTGCGGGGTTGAAATAAATCCCAGGCTCAACTGTCAGCAGCATTCCAGGCTCCAAAGTAGTCGACGGAGTAGCATAGAACAAGGAGCCCACAGCCTTGTTTCTGCGGCTGGAAGGTGGAGGCAACTCTTTTGAATAAAGATGACCTTGTCTCTCGCCAGAGACATCATGAAATTCGACCTGCAAATCCTTCCGGCTTTCCTGCAGTGCCTGTACAGCTTCCTTTGGTGGACGCTGGACCTCAAGACCGAGCCCGTCATCATGTACATTTAGACCTAAAAGATGGCCCAGGCCATGGGGATAGAATACCTTGATGATATTGCTTTCAAAAAGCTCTTGGTCATCACCCTTGAGAATACCAAGGTGCTTCAAGCCGCGGATGCCGATCTTTTGAGCCAATATAGCCATGTCGCTCCATTTAACGCCCTTCGACATTGAACGAATAACAGTCTATAATTTGTTTATTGCATGACATTCGGCGTTAAGAATAATGACAACAATAATAGTTTTTTTTTTTTTTTTTTTTTTTTTTTTTTTTCACTCTTACAGTTTGCATTTCCCAGACCAGAATGTAGATAGCAGCTTGTCTACTACTGAAGCTCCCATCGACTGGGAAGGTTCTCGTGACATCGGATCCATAACAATCAACCTCACAAGCGGCATCAATCAAAATTAATTGACCCTCCTTAATCTGAGTGTCGTTTCTGGTATAGTGCAAATAAGCACCATTAACCCCTGTACCCACAATCGGAAGATACGCCTGGGCCTTGGCTCCTTGACGTGCACATTCATACTGGAAGAGAGCCTCCAGTTGATACTCAAACATTCCAACACGAGCAGATTCCATGACAAGACGGTGGGCATCTGAGGTGATGCGAGCCGATTCGCGTGAAAGGGCAATCTCAATAGGTGTCTTATTAATACGGGCGAGGATTAGTGCCTCAAATAGAGTGACTTCCTTTGGGTCTTCTGGCTTTTTGCAGTCGTCATGGTCAG
Organism: Lobosporangium transversale; assembly: GCF_002105155.1. Taxonomy (NCBI): domain Eukaryota; kingdom Fungi; phylum Mortierellomycota; class Mortierellomycetes; order Mortierellales; family Mortierellaceae; genus Lobosporangium; species Lobosporangium transversale. The sequence continues at coordinate 174,090 of NW_019028981.1, read as the reverse complement.
AGCGAAGATCAACACGCTCGTAACCACACCGGTGGCCGTTGTGATCACCATAGGGTCCATGATGGTGTGGACGATGGGGACGATGATTAGGGAAGTGCCCTTCACCTTTATGGGATTCATGTTTGGATCGCACTAAGCGATGAGAGATGTAATGTTCGAGTTCATGTTCTATTTTCTTGTCACCAAGAGGGCGTCCCTTCTCTGGCCGACCCCATCCATGGATTTTCTTGGGCCGCAGCTTATTCTTGAGTAGACTCAGCAATCCAGAGTATCGAACCACATAATCCACATCGTATTTCCGCAGCAACTCCTCATCTGTAGGATCTGGACCTTTCCAAACAGCCTTGATGGGGTCGAGATCTGGGGCAATCAAATAGGATTGTTTACGAGAAAGGTCATAAATAAAGTAATAGTCGGCTTCCTGGACGCCTGTGAGATAAAAGAAGTTGCTCTCTTGCCGAAACTCAAGCTCTGTGTCAGTATTGTCTCTACACTGGACCTCAGTGCCTTTGGCAAGAATAATGGCGTCCTTGCGGGCTTTGTCCGAGAGATACGAGGCAACCTTCTCGCTATGTAGTTTGGAAGGGTACTTTAAGCCAGTTCGAGCTAGCATGGTTTAGAGAAAGAGTGGCTGTAAGATGATGCAATAAGCAAAAGGAATGGTGGTCGAAGATGATTGCGAGATGAATAGATGTGGAATGAAAGTGAATTAGAGAAAGACGCCGTGAGCAGAGAATCCGTGGCAAAAATGTCGTGTCTGTTTGATAGAGCTATTAGGAGATATGCTTTCCGTTTTTGGCGAGCATTCACACCCAATCAGAGAAAGGTCTTGATCTCCATTCACTCAAAAGTGCATTCATTTATGAGTATCATTCTGTGGTTAGCTGTTGGCCAGTACTTTATATTTTGATGACACTATTAATATCGCTTCTAATTACAATCCCTATCAAGTTAATGATTGACGGTCATGATATTGTAGTATACAAGTGAATGCACTGCACGTAGAGAGGCCCCACATGGGTACATGACGCTTACTGTCAAATCGGTCAACGCGGCAACACCAGATCGATTTTCCTCCACATGGCTGACCACGTTTCAACTTGGCCTGGTGCGAAAAATAAAAAAAGTAAATTGGGTGTGCCTGGCAACTTTCTCACAGTCACGCATGACCTCATTTTTGGTAACCTAGGCTGGCCAAAGCGTCTTCTTTCTCATTCCATGTTCTTCCTCTTTCTCATCTCTTCATCAACGAATTCACCTTCACCCATACCTACTCTTCTCCTTTCATTACTTTCCTTGGGGACCCTCGTGCGCTCTTGCCTACCTAGCCCATAAAATTACCTCTGATCTTGCGAACCATGGTTGCAGATAGCACTGTTTTGACAACCGGGAGGTTGCTGGTGGCCACCTTTTTCCTCCCTGAAACTATATCCTTTCAAGTCCCCACTCGTGACAAGGATGGACGCTTTCGGACCAACAGCAAATCTTCTAATGATGGCCCTGGTGTTTCCTCGACTACACAAAGGCCTGCAACCTTAATTCCCCCGTTGGCGGCTGTTGACACTTCGAACGGAGCCATGTCTGATGAGACTCAGCGATCTGCTCCAACAAGTAGAGGCGCACCTAACGACATGAGCATGGCTCCAAAGGGCATTTTGCCGCCTTCCACTCCATCCAATCCGCCCAGATACTTTAGGACAACGTCATCGACAGGCGAGGCTGTTACCACTATACCTAGGCCAATCGCCAACAAGGCTGAACGACTGAAGGACCATGAGAGACCAGGGCTTCCTCAAAGAAGCTCTTATCACGGTCAATTGTCTGTACCCCCGCCATCCATCTTGGCGCCGCCTGCAGAAACCAAAGAGAAAGAGAAGCTAGTCAGCGTCTTCCCTGCTGCTGCTCCTCGCCCGACCTTGAATCAGCCTCGAAGCAAGGCTGGAGACCATCCTTCGATTAGTATTCACAAGAGTCAACCTCACCGGCGCCCATCTATTGACTCGGCTAAGGTCTTTGCAGAAGCTGCATGGACTGTTGAGAAGGCTTATAGCGGTAATATTGGCCTCCATAACGCGGTGAATTCGATTCAAGGACAGCTCTCAAAGAGGATCTGGATTGGCACGCTCGGCATGGCTACTGATACGCTGAATGATCGCACCCGAGAGGATATCAAGGCGGAGCTGGCGCTTAACCATAGCTCGGTCCCTGTTTTTGTTCATGACTCAGATTTTGACGGCCATTACCATCAATTCTGCAAACAGGTATGACATGGCCTTGATGATGTGCGGTAACGGAATATGGAATAGAGACAGTAGAGGAGATGAATTTGTCTGCACCCCTTTCAAAGGTGACGGGCGAATGCGCGAGAGATCCTTGTCTCAATTTTCTAGATGTTTCACATTCCCCATGATGACACTGTCGCGTCACTGTAAATTTCTTCTCCGCCAAATGCAATCCTGGAGATGCATGTCTGTACTGATTCTTCAATCTTGCTATCCATTGAATAATAGATTCTGTGGCCAATCTTCCACTATGTTTTGCCTGATAACCTTCGAAGCAAGAGCTATGAAGATGGCTCCTGGAAGCACTACGTCGCTGTCAATAGGGCATTTGCTGACACAATAGTCGAAAATTACCGACAGGGTGACACGAGTACGTTTGCTTGTTGTTTTCTGTCATTATTTATGGGATAAACCTTTTACCTTTATTTATCTAACCATGATGATCTGCCTTCTTTTTCAGTCTGGGTCAATGATTACCATCTGATGCTTGTCCCCAACATGATCCGCGAGCGTTTGCCAGATGCATCCATCGGTTTCTTTTTACATGTTCCTTTTCCAAGCTCAGAAATCTTCAGATGTTTGCATGGTATGTAAAAGCAAGCTATCGTAATGTCTTTATCTACAAAATGTCTTAGAGATATCGACTACAAACTTACAAACCCATGTTTACACTTTATATTATTGTATGCAGTACGCAAGGAGGTCTTGCAAGGTTTACTAGGCGCCGATCTGGTCGGATTCCAGACCTATTCATTTGCTCGTCACTTTGTTCAGACATGCTCTCGTCTCTTATCTGTAGAGTCAACTCCAAAAGGGATCCAACTGGAAAGCACAGCAGTTAATGTCGGTATTTTCCCCATTGGTATTGACACTAAGAGCCTCAGAATTAAGCGTCAAGACCCGGAAGTCGCACAGTGGGTCAAGGAGCTCAAGGAGAAGTACCAGGGTATGAAGCTCATTGTGGCTCGTGATAAACTCGATTACATTAAGGGCGTTCGCCAGAAGATGCTTGCATTTGAACGGTTCCTGAACCTCCATCCGGAATGGCTAGGAAAGGTAATGTCAGGCGCCGTCCTCCTATTGCTCGTCTTACAGGTGATGATAGTTTTATCTAATGTACATTTGGGACCTATTAGATTGTCTTGATTCAAGTCGCACTTTCTACATCTGAACAAAACGAGGTTCAAGGTCAAGTCTCAGATGTCGTGACTAGAATTAACTCCAAGTTCAGCAGCCTATCATATCAACCTATTGTCTTCTTGCGTCAAGACATTACGTTTAGTCAGTATCTTGGGCTATTGACGGCTGCAGATCTGTGCTTGATTACTTCACTTCGAGATGGAATGAATCTGACTTCGCATGAGTATGTTGTCTGCCAGGAGGAACAAAAGAATCCTCTTGTACTTAGTGAGGTAATGTGTGTAGCATATATGTATAAAAAGCCATGACCCGCGCTGACTTGCCGATATACTAATGTGTATACATATTTGTGCTTTACTATCCTAGTTTGCAGGAACTTATGGAAGTTTAGGTGCTTGCTTAAGAGTAAACCCATGGAACTATACTGAAGTCGCAGAGGCAATTTATGAGGGCTTGACCATGAAGGAAGAGGAGAAAGTTATCCGCTGGAATGAGCTGAGTAAACACGTTTGCACTAACACTGCCCAGTTCTGGGCTAGCGACTTTGTATCCGAGCTGGTCAAGGTGCATGGAGACGTGCAACGGCGGTACTCAATCCATATTCCATTATTGAGTATGGATGTCGTTCTTCCAGAGTTCCGAGCAGCTAAACGACGGCTGTAGGTTATATTTTCCTTTTTTATATTACAGGCTTTTGCCTTTTTGCTTATTTTCCTTGGTCAGCTCGATCTTGGGATCTGACTGAAGATTGCGTTTTTAAATATATTTCTAGGTTACTACTTGATTACGATGGAACGCTCCTACCATATGAACGCGCCTCGTCTGTGAGGGCCAAGGGGAAGACGTCACACGAAGATATGTTCAAAATCATCCAACAGCTCACCAACGATCCTAAGAATATTGTTTATATTATGAGTGGCAGAGTCCAAGAAAGCTTGGATGAAGCTTTTGGGGCTATTGACAATATTGGCCTCTGGTAAGATACACTTTTAAAAGACGTAAAAAAATCAGCTTAAAAAATTGTCAAAGTTTCTAAAATCCACTTGATACTGATCTGCCCTTTGTCTATAGCGCTGAAGGCGGCTGTTTCTTAAAGCCAGCAGGCAAGAAGACATGGGAGACTCAAGTTCAAGAGGGCGACACACAATGGCGCAAAAAGGTCATGGAGGTAAATCAGAGTCAATTATGAGATATTTGGTGGAATCGTATTGATGAAGAGTATATATTAATTGGATTTGTTTGGCTTCTGTTTTCAGATGTTTGAATATTACAGGGAACGAACTCCAGGATCTGAAATTGAAGAAAAGACAATCCCAATTGTTTGGGTATGTTATACAAATTTGCTTTTGCAATTTTGATCGCTAAAAAAACAGCTTTTTAAAAAGTTTTCTGAATATCTCTCAATAGCACTATCGCCAAGCAGACAACCCCAGCTATGGATTATGGCAAGCGCGTGAATGCCAGAATCATATAGAAGAGGCTATTGGATCAATTTATCCCATTCATGCAGTCGTGGGCCGTAAATGCTTAGAAGTGATGCCACGCGACGTCAGTAAAGCACAGGCAACCAAGACTATTGTGGAAGGTCTTCGCCAACAATACGGTACGGATGCTATTGACTTCATATTCTGTGTGGGTGACGATCGCTCGGACGAGGACATGTTTGAGTACTGCAATAGTCAAGCATTGGATGGCGAGCAGCGAGTGGTGACCTGTACGGTCGGATCCAAGAGTTCTGAAGCCCGGTGGTTTGTGCCTGGAGTATCGACAGTCCTGCAGGGCCTGCAGGCTTTGGCTCAAAATGCATAAATCCCAAAATTACTTAATTCTTAAATAAATCGGTGTTAATCCTAATGCACGTGCTTGTGAATAACACTTTGGGCAAAGTGTGTATGAGTGCAATTGTTTAATGAATGGGGTTTTCCATGACCTCATGATGGGGGTAAAAAAATAGAAAAGAGTGAACACCTCTCTCCAACCGCTTGTCTTTTCTTTTCCTACAATTAAGCTCTTCTGGAAAAAAAAAACTCATCGTTCACATCCTTTCATCTCTGTGTCTACACATTTGTCCTCATTTCATCACTATGTCTAATGGGTTTACTTTACCCTTCACACGTCCACATCCCTTCACCAATAAAAGCAACACCTCCATCAACAGCTCAGCTTCTTTGCCAGAACTTATCACTCAGCAGCCTCTCCGGAGACAGAGTATGACAACGCCCTCTACCGCCATAACTATGGCAACGCATGCAGAAAGCTCAATTGGCCCCACTTTATCCAACTCGGCTTCTAGTTCCAGTCTACTCACAACGACTTCAATCTCAACATCGATATCAACTCCTTCCGAAAGCACAATCGCTATAGAAAACTCCGATTCGACAAGTACAAACAACAGTGCAGCGGCCCAATTGCTGTCTAGAGTATCACAAGAGATCAAACAACGACTCTGGAGACCATTACCCGATAGACGACTTCAGGTTAGGATCATGTTATTTTTTGGTTCCAATGGGCACATGATACTCTCAACCTGAGACTTGATGTTTGACACAAATGGTTTTTATTTTATTTTGAGAAGATCATTGTCAAACATATTGAACTGAATCAAGTCTTGCAACGACCATACGTCATTTTATCTCTTGGTGGTAAGAGACGAACCCATGTTTGAACCTTGGAATGTAAAAAAATCTACCCGATGCTCACTTTTCTTTTTCTCAACTCAGATCAAACATATCAAACGTCAACGTCTGAACGCGAACGCGGCGATTGGAATGAAGGCTTTGAGTTCCGTGTAACATTTCATACACAGCTTTTTGACAGTCTTCAAGTAAGTAAGGAGTTGTAGCATGTGAAATCATGGCCTCTTTTTAGTAGAGATGTGATTTATCTTACTCACGCGTAATCTTATGACTACTTGCTTATTTCTTTAAGCTTGATCTGTATGATAGAAACATCCTTTTGCGTGATAGACATGTGGGTCGAGCCGAGATCAAGCTTTCACACCTGGAAGGTCTCCCAGAATCATTCACAAGGTAAAGGTTGCACAGACGCGGATCAATTTTTTTGTACAACTTTACAATGATGTCAAAGCCAATAAAAATTTGGTGTCCCTGTAAAGTTTTTACGAGATTTGGGATAGGACAAAATCTGTCAGCACAATGTCCAATCTTGCAGGAAAGAAAACCCTTTCGTCCAATATCGGCGCGATTCAACTTCGGATAAACTACCGATACCAACGGTTACCCCAATCAGCAGATGATATGGCGCATGCAGACCCTATAGTACCAGCTCCTAGCATCTCCAGGCAACTAGAAGATGATTCTGATTTCTTGGCCCAGCTATCAGAGGCCATGATGGATGAGGCATCAGATACTCGGTTTGAAAAGTATGAGGATCCAATGACCAAAGAGAGCAGCGCAAAACAACAATCAGAACTTCGGTTTGCGACAGTCACCGAGGACGATGATGACAGTGTGGTGCAATACCCTCTTTTAGATATGGTTGGGGCATGGACAATTGCAGCGGAGACAAAGAAAGTTGTCAAAGCAGTTATGCGTCTGGCATCTGCCTATGTAAGTTATAGCTAAAAAAAAAAAAAAAAAAAAAAAAAAAAAGCAACCATGCGCCCGTATGGACGTCATCTACTTGAGGGCTTATATCAGCTAACCTTTACTCTGCTAACTGTTGTTTCGCTAGGGTCAAGGGCTTGAGCTGACGAATGCACAGATTTTGACAGCAGTTGTAGTTCTGGAGAGGTTTTATCGTGATATTACGAGTGAGAGAATGGACACAGGGCTGGCCACACTTGAGCAAGTGGAGCATGCTGGATATTTTTGGCGCTTCTCTATGGCCTGTTACGTATGTTAATATCTCAGATCTATCTCCAACTTCACTTTTTTTTTTTTTCCTTCAAGTGCACCAGGTCATATCAACTGATTTTATCTTTTTGCCTGAAATCTCCAGGGATGGGCAGGTATTAATTTTGTGGGCAAGGGAAATGGCATTATTAAGGACTTTGTCCGATGGCGATCCGACCATGAGTGTGCGATCGATTTTCTTCGCATACCCAAAGAGGACTTATTAGCGTTCGAATTCCGTGCATCCAAAGTATTTCATCCGAGCTACTACGTAGCGCTCGATCGAGCCACCAACTCGATTGTCCTTGCTATCCGTGGCACGATGGTATGGTTTTAAGACAATGATTGGGACGTGGCAAGTTGTAAATGGTGATTTATGAGCTTTTAAATCTGCTTAAAAACACAAAACCAATTTTTTTTCCTTATCTAGAGCGCGTTTGATACCTTGACGGACCTTGCTTGTGAATATCAGCAATGGAAAGGAGGACTGATACACGGCGGCATGAAAACGTCAGCAGATTGGTTTATGAAAAATTTGGTTCCGCAACTTGTAGCATATATCTCGAAGCACAAGGTCTCAGCGCTCAACATTGTGGGTCACAGTCTCGGTGGAGGAACAGCTTCGATTTTAACCATGATGCTTCTTGATCATCAGCACGAGTTCCAGTCGCTAATGAATGGGCATTTTCGGATTCAGTGTCATTCATTTGCTCCCGCTTGTAGCGTTTCTAAAGATCTGGCAGATCGGTATCGTGACCACATTCGATGTTATGTCTATGAGGACGACATTGTGAGTCGTCTCAGCTATGGCAGTATGATGGATGTCAAAACCATGATGCTGGGCGCGGTGGAGGCAGCAGCGCATATGGGATTATCCAAAGTCTTTTTGACGGGTACGGAAGAAGATTGGAGACCCACGCTGAAAGCGGTTGCAGAAGTTAGAAAGCAGATCAAGATTTCACCCGTTCAACACCCTAAGGTGAGGAAAAAACGAACTTTTTAGGCATTTTTTTGTTGCTGTTGTTGTTGTTATTGTTGTTGTAGAATATTCATCTTATGTGATAGCTAACTGTATTTTTTTTTGTTATTCTCTACATCGATGCTCAATGTCGTTCAATGCCTATTAGCTTTATATCGCAGGAACTGTTTTCCAATTGTGGCGTCAACTTGAAGGGCAGGACGGTATCGAGATGAAGCCGGCTTCTAATCGACTATGCGAGGAAGTTTTGATTAAACCAGCAGCGCTTTCGCAGCACTTACTTGGTATTCTCGATAATGCTTTCCCGAAGGCTAGAGAGGCCAGTATGATGATCCCCTCAAACAGACCAGCCTCACCTACCTCTCTTGCTCAAGAAACTTCTATCCATCTTACACGTAAAATGTCGTCATAAAAAAAAAAAAAAAAAATAGATCCAATAAAACAACTGTATTTGTATTCTCGCTTGGTTTATTTTTTTAGCTTCGCCCATTTTATGCACTGGGTCCACTGCACTATATGAAAGAATAACACTGGCTTTTCTAATAAAATCTGGCGCCTTCTGTTCATTATCCAAAAAAAAAAAAAAAAAAAAAAAAAAAACCTATACGGAAACCATAACAACAGATCTTTATCACATGCACCAAAAAACAAAAGAAAAAAGACATGCCTGCAGTACAAGTTAATGTGGACCCATTATCGCCGACCGTACGCCGTCCACATATTTTCTCCCAAGAATGAACTCCTTTTATAAATAGTTCCGACCGATGAAGCAAAAAAAAAGGATGCCAACTAGGTCGAAGCAAAATATCGTTGTTGCCTGTCACAGTTGCTCGAAAGAGCTAACAACAGGAAATGAGGAAATGAGAAAATGAGGTCTCTGAAGCTGTGGACCAAGCATAATTTAAGGTTTCAACACAATGATTACTTCTGAATGTACATGTACATGTTCATGTACTGCATTACGACCCCAAGTTGCACTGTTGAATGTCAATCATCAGCCGAGACGCAACATCGTCCAATGATTTAATGTGCAACAAACACAATCGACAACCAACACAGTGATGGGGACAAAACTTTTTCTTTTTTCCCAACAGCCTCCTTCTAACCTTTTCAAACTCCTTTGTGTCGTTCCTGACATTCATTTCACTTCACTCTTTCTCATTCGATCCCCATTACTCTCTCTCTCTCTCTCTCTCTCTCTCTCTCTCTCTCTCTCTCTCTCTCTCTCTCTCTCTCTCTCTCTCTCTCTCTCTCTCTCTCTCTCTCTCTCTCTCTTCCGTGCTCTTCCATTTCTTTACGTATACGCACTCACCTACTCTTCTCCTCTCTTTCCCCCTCTCATTTTTCTTACCTCAGTTGCCGTAGTTTTCTTACCATGAGCGACAACTCACCACCGGTCCCTGCACTGCTAGCCAGACCATCTAAACAAAAACCAAGCAGTATCAACAGCGACGACAACGTCAATGATGCACGCATAATTACAGTTCCTGCAGGAATGCTGACTCCAACGGCCGCTTCTCATCCTACTGCTACTACTGCAACGACTCATGTCACCGCCACTGCTACTACTCCACCTTCTAGTACCATTTCTTCAACTGCAGCACTTGATTTCGCCGTCAAAACTCCTACGACTTCATTATCATCAGTAACAATAACCGTTGCGGCAGGAGACGGCCCTGGAAATAATATACCCGTGAGCAATCTTTTTCATAGGAACCCCTCGATCCGTATCAGGCGTAGCAAGGACAAGAGCAAGAGTAAGAGCAAGAGTAAGGACAAGGATAAGAATAAAGTCAAGGCTATCACTTCACTAGGTGAGCCAGATGTTCCCAAGCTGTCCCTAAAACGGTCCAGGTCGCCCATCAAGATGCTCAAAAACATCAAATCCTACCTTCATATTCACAAACATAAACATTCGACCATGCAAGGAAGCAGCAACGGAAGCGGCGGCTCTTTTCAACACCTACAGCAAGGCGCCCATAACATCCACAACTCTAGTTTCTCCAACAACAGTGTTAATAACAATAACCTTGCGCCTCCTCGGTCTTCGCTCGATGGCTATTCTGGTGTAGGTTACCAGTATCGTTCGGCTTCACTCCCATCGTCTTCTATCCTATCAGCCTCTACACACTTCACACAAAACAACAGTGCTGCTGATGATATTTCGTTATCACGGATGCCAAGAGATCGTCAAACACCTGAATCCCTCAGCCCTGAAAAGCAAGTGCTGCTACTTCAGGTTGTATCATATTTTGAACATGCGGGCCATCGTGCAGATGAGGACACAGCTGCATATTTGCTAAGTTCGTACCAATGGGACATTGATCAGACACTGCAATACTGCCAGGACCTTGTCCAGGCTGTTCAGGGAACCCTTGTCCCTGTACAACAGGAGAAAACACTCAGTGGAGCTGTAAATGATCAAATGACCAGCTGTTATATCGGTAAGGATCGTGCAAACACAATTAACATTCGCATAAGGAGAAATAGAGTTTCTTTACTATGTGATCATTAAATGACCACATTGATGATCGAAAATTAACTAAAAAAAAGCGAGCGTCTGACCCTGTGTTAGTGGTTTAGCGATGTTGACAGATATTTAACAATCTCGTATTCTATGATCTATAGACTCCCTACTATTTGCTATGTTCGCTCGTCTCTCCGCCTTTGAAGGTCTTTTGAATGTTAGCCTTGATTCCGACACCGATAGTGATAGTGAAACAAGTGGTAGTGGCACTGAGAGTGCCGATACTATTCCAGAACCCCGACGTGAGGGAGATAAACAAGAGACTTTACTTCACTCGCATCTATTACAGACCTGGCTTCGTATGTTTGTCAATCAGCTACGCTCTGGAAGACTGGTCCAGGCCCATGTAGTCAAGGAGTTGCGTCAACATCTCTACAGTTGTGGATGGAATTGTCCAGGGCCGTACGACCCACCTGGGAGTAGTCGACAAGAAGATGCCAGCGAGCTGTTCATGTTCTTGACAGAAAAACTTCACCTTCCTTATTTACCCTTGGAACAGAGACTGCTACATGGCGCCAAGACTTCTGCTGATGATGACAAAGTGATTACGGAACGAATGCTGCAGATATCAATACCAGTACCAGAGTTGAATTCACATACGTCACAACCTATCACACGCAGACTAGAATCAGCAATGTCAAAGCTATTGTCATCTAAATCATCCAACGATAATAATGAGGATGAGATCAGTAGTGCAGCTTCATCAGTATATGAGATTTTATCCCTTGAGAGCCTATTGGCACAGCACTTTTACGATAATACGCTTACGGGAATCCGACGACTTGTCTCCTCAGGGACAGGAGTACCGCTTTCGCCAGAGGTAGAGGTCCCTGTATCAGCTTGGCAGGTTCTGAAGCTATTACCATTTTACTCATCATCTAACGAGCAAGGAGGTATCATTCACGCCAGTCAATCGCAATACCCTGCAGACGTAGTGATTCTACCGCTAATTCTGAAGCGATATTCGTTTGGACATGATATGCGGGCACGTAGGATTGGTACACCCATCGATATCCCCAGACGAATTGATTTTTCAAGGTTTGTGAATCGTCAGACATTCGGACCATCTGCAACGTCTAGTTCGCCTCCTCCACAAGATACCTGTGCGGATAACGAGCGTGATGCAGGCTCAAACACAGACGCAAGAGGCAACAATATTGTTAACGATAACGAACCTAAAAATGCAACCGGAAGTAACTCAATAGTACTGGAAGAACCGACAGCGCCTCATGTCTCATCCTTGTCATCGTCATCGTCGCCGCCATCATCGCCAACACTCCGAGTCGAGCCTGCTTACTGCGATCAAATTCCAAAATCGCCATCTGTAGGGACAACTTCCTCAGGTCATGATATCGCCTCCATAAGCATCAATACTCATCTCCCGCCTGTTCGTAAATACTCTATATCACTTCTTCAGGCTGTAGATTCCCCAAACACACCTATCACGCCACCACCTCAATACTCCCCTGCTTCATCATCAAAGGCTTATTCATCTTTCAATAGCACCACATTGGGAGATGAGAAGAAAGGATGGTCACCCCGCCCGCCACCAGAAGAGCCATTTGGAGGAGACTATATGGACTGCAGGCAGCCCAAAGTCAAGTACATGTTGGAACTCAAGTCTGTGGTGTGTCATATCGGATCACGTCTGGATTCGGGACACTATCGTAGCTATGTGGCAGATCAGGTTGGTAAAGACAGTACAGTCGCCTCAGATGCTACTGGTGGGTCTGGATATGGTAGCGCTGCCCACCCACTATCGTTTCAGGAGCCGAATTGGCTTCGACATGATGATCTAGATCCATCAGGAAATCGCGTGAAGCTGATTCTCAGGGACTCGGATGAAAACATGGAAATGGAGGCTGACTGGGCTCAGAATGGCTATATTCTGTTCTATGAGCTCCAGACCATCCATCTTTAAACATTTACGGATACTCATCATAAAAAGGAGAAGGGAAAATATCCTTTCATTATTACTACTATAATAATATTGTTATCCACTATTTACCATTACCAATACCATGTCCACCATTCCTAGCATCATTCTCGCCATCATCCAAAATAAACGCATCCTCATCATGCATCAACCTATCTTGGCTCGATCTATTGGGATTCTGAGTAGATATTAGGCCATGATTCCAGGGCAACTCTTTGGAGGGACGACTCTGAATAATAAGATCATCTTCATCATCCTTTCCCAAATCCATAATGTCCTTATTAAGTAGGCCAGCGCCAACGCCAATATTTACAACACCACGTTTTTTCTGCTCACGGAGCAATTTCTTTGCTATTTTGCGTTCTCTCTTCTTTGCAGCGTTTGCAAGCTCTGTGTCCGAGATTTCTTTAGCCTGCCGCCGAGCTTTGGCCTTCATCTCCCGCATCTTCATGAAATGATAAAATCCAATGCCAGTTAGTGTGATGAACAAGCCGAGGATATTGACGAGCGTCAATTGATCACGGAATACGAGCGCTGAAATTAAAATTGTCATCACTTCCTGGAAAAGCCAAAAAAAAAAAAAAAAAAAAAAAAAAAACGTCAAACATTTTTTTTCAACACATGTCATCATTGAACTGGTCAAAAAAAAAAAAAAAAAAAAAAAAAGACTATTTTTTACTCACCTTGACGATACCCAGCACAGATAATGTAACGACACTGGTCCGAGCAATCAAGTTAAACTCCGCCAAAACCATCATGAATGCGAACAGCCCTCCCAACAAGAGTAAACCCATAGTCTCGAGCGCAATTAAAGGAGCTGAGAAGAACACTGATCCAAAAATGACCCCATATCCTTCAAAAATCCCTGCCACAATGAAAAGGCAGACGCCCATAATTGGGGATAAGAAAAAGATTGTCGAAATTGGATTGGCAAGCGATCCTGATTTAGTGTCACTCCTCTCAAGCAGCATCTGCGTTAACGACCAGCGAAGCCCACCTAGAACAGATGCCAGCATTACTTGAATAAACCTAGAGGAGAAGGAAGGAATATTGTTAGAGAGCTATAGTAGCAACATACATGAAGTCAATGATGAACGCTACGCTTTACAAAAATCAAAATTAGATACTGACCCAATAAGCACAAAATCTACTTCAGACATGACCATCAGGAACAGCCCAACACAAATAACTGTAATAACACCCGCAAGCGTCCAAGTTGGTCGCTCCAGCTTGAACAGAAATGCAAACAACAACACGAAAGCCAATGATGAGGACTTGCACATGGCTAATATTAGAAAGAGAAAGGAGGAAAAAGAAGCAATAAAAAAAACCATATATCAGAACAAGTACCTCAAAATCGTCTATCAAGGGTAAGGCGATCAATCAACTTACTATAGAAAGCGAGTGTGATGGTCTTCAAGCTACTATTGCTAAGCCCAATATCCAATCCAGATGCAACAGCACATGGTACGATTTTTGTTCTACAATTTAAAATATTAACATTAATGAGGAGTTTGAGGTTTTGATATTGATTAGATTAAAGCTGAGATACACGTTTAGTTTTTTTTCTTCTTTTTTTTTTTTTTTTTTTTTACCCAAAATCCTTAGCAGAAGGAGCTGCTCTTGGTCGTAGAGCAGGCAGTAATGTCAGGGTAATAGACGAAAGAGAGAATTGGGCCACCATATGCAAGCTTGTCGTGAACAGTGGAAATCGAAAGTTGTGGTAATTGGGCGAGAACAACCACTTATTATAGAATGATAAGGCTGTTGAGCACGAGTACCTATTTAAATACAAATAAAAGATCGGATTGGGTAAATAATCCTGAATTTAGAAATAACTGTCGCCTATTGGAAATGAGAGGGAACCTTTTCTTTTTACCATGCAAAGACATAGAAAGCGTTCCAGGCAAGTTGAACTCGAAACTGCTTCTTAGCAATGGCTGCCATCTGTTCTGTGCGAATGGCACCGAGTCCAAGAACGGGCCCTTCATTAACATTCGCCTTCTGATCTCCGCGTTGTTTTTCTCTTTTAACCCTTTGCTTTCTTTTTGAGCTATTTTTGCTACTTTTCTTCTTGTTGCCACCCTTCATGCGATAACTATCGACATCCATAGTGGAAAGTGGCAGGGTGTCGTAGTCATTATTCTCATCCTCATAATCGAGCTTAGAGCCACTATGACGTCTGCCATAAGGATTACAGTCACCATGTGGTTCAAGATCAAGCCCAATCATGGTACCCGTTCCGGTCTCGCCTACACGCATGCCCATACCCATGCCTCCGAGACGTGTATTGTTTGAATTCAATAATAGATGTTGAGTATCATCCAGTCCATCATCTACATCTGCTGACCCGTGGTATCCTCCTGTAATCCGATCATGGCCATTATCATTATCGCTATCGTCTTCACTGTCGCTATCATAACTACCAGAGCCATCACTATCATTATTATCATCGGTTTGGGAGTCGAATGAATCATCATCGTCATAAGTGGCTAATTCCTTATGCTTACGGGCCACCGCTGTTGTTGTCGTTGTCGTCATTATGTAGCCCTCAGGATCAGCAAAAGGATTCTTAGGAGCATGATAGCTATCGGCGGTAGGATCGATAAAAGACTCTTGCTCATCCTCTAAATTGTTATGGTTACTATGATCGACAGTAAGGAAAGAGGACTCGTCATCGAACGGATCGCGCAAGTTTGCCTGCCGTGCTCGTGCCCCTGAAAGAGCAATTCCACTTCCAGTTCCAGTTCCAGTTGCAGGTCCAGGTACAATTTCAGTTTCTACTACTGCTGCTGCTGCTGTAGCTCCATCGTCGTTTTCGCTTGGTAGTGGGTGTGTCATAATGGTCCTTGGTGTATGAATGGCGTAGGTGGAAGAGGTGAAGATATAAATGGTGTATAAGCAGTGGTTGGCGACAGTCGGTCCTCTGCATCAAGAAATAGCAGTATAGGAAGGAGAAAAAGAAAACAAAAAAGTGAAAGAGAAAAGAGAAAAGAGAAAGAGAGAGAGAAAGAAGTTAAAAGTATAGTGATGAGAGGAAAAAAAGATGAATGAATAAATACATTTAAAAAAGCAGAGATGATGAGAGTTGTGTCAAAGAAATAGAACACATTTGCACACTCCCTTTTTCTCCTCCTCTGAACACAGGAAGAGAAAATTGGTACCACCGATCGTCAATTGCAATGGAAGCTTTTTTTTTTTTAATAGCCCGTTGCCTCAAACAAATTGTTCAAAGAGACATTTTTCCCTTGGTCTTGGCAGTATTTTTCAAATTATTTTTTCTTTCTTTCCAGCCGCTGAGCATATCGGATCACTGAATGTCGATCCAGGGTTCTTTTCAGCATTCTAGAGATGCAATTCTTTTTGGAACAAAGTAAGTTGGTTGCCTAACAGGGATGTGATCTACGTGTACACAAATTGCATGCAGTCTTGCTGTCCAATCCCAAGCGCACATCTCACACGCACACACCCAGATGCAAATTCTCTTTGTATCAAAGGCGTATCTCTATACAAAAGTCGCAAGGAAATCGATTGAGAACCGACATTCACCATGGCATCATCCAGATAACCGTCTCGATTGAATCTCAAATCAACATTATATCAGCCCTTAATCCTCCTCAGTAAACATGGATCTCAAAACATACATTCCAGAAACACTACGGCGTCTTCTTCTTAGCTACATTGGTTCCCTCCAGGAACAAAGTATACAGTCAACATTTGGTCTAACCTTCGTCAACAACACCTCACTCCAGCAGCTATCCTTCATCTTGTGAGAAATATTTTCTTTGTATACCTCTATCGATCTTTATTGTTACCATGTCTAAAACTTGAAAACTTGCTCAGAAGTAAGACCAAGGTCCTTTAGTGCCCCAATGAGCTCGCCCTGCGTGAGATCGGGATTCTTGGGTCCACTAATTGCGTTCATCATACCTGGACATCACCAAATAAAAAAAAATAAAATAAAAAAAATTAGATGTGACAACAAATGGAAGAAAGCTCTTTTCTTGAGAAAAAAAAAAAAAAAAAAAAAAAAAAAAAAGCCTACCTGGAGGACCGCAGACAAAGACTTTATTGCCTTCTGTTCCAATTTCTGGAACGTGTCTTCTAATCATTTCAGCATTCACACGTCCAGTCTCCCCGATCCAACCTTCAGCAGGGGGTCTGCTAACCACATAGGTCACCTTGAGCTGATCTGGATGCGTCTTCACCAACTCGTCGAGAACATCTTTGAGGATAATATCGTCTGGAGTAACATTTGCAAAAATAAAGTTGATCTTGGTCACATCCTCTTTGTCATGAAGGATACTGTAGATCAATTGAAGGATGGGTGTCAAACCAGAACCACCAGCGATCAAAGCTATTGACTTGTGCTGATTCACCTTCAAAGGATACTTTGAGATTGGGCCTAGTGTGAAAACGAGGGCGTAGATTGAGATTGGTGATTAGTATTTATACCAACGGCTAATTTGACATCCCAAAAAGCTTCAATTCACGGCGGATCAGGAGAGGGATAGTCGATTCTTTCTCTCTCTACTTTCCTTCCTTCATCATGTGCTGCATCTGTATTGTGTATCTTTCTGATGTAGATATATAATTCGCTTTTCGTTGTCATATCCAGCCATTGATTGGATAGGATGCCTTCTTTTTTCTTTTTTTAGTTTCCTAGATTGCGCCTCCTCCAATGTCTCTGCTATCTTCGTACCTTTCACTGAAAGGGTGTCACCAACCTTAAGATTGTGGATATGTGAGGACATTATGCCAGCTTTTTACATACAGAGAAATACAAGGTCAAAAAAAGCCATTGGAGTTAGTTCATCCACTCTAGTTGTTTTGTTTTCTTTTTCCTCTCCAGGTTATGAGTGCCGCAATTATTATAATTTTTTTTTTTTTTTTTTTTTTTTTTTTTTTTCATTTACTATCATAGCGCTTGATGATCAAGTCCCACGATCCCTTGACATAGGTTTCCGAAGTGGGGGTGTAAGGACGAATGACCGGCTTGCCATCAGGGCCAATGAATTTAGTAAGGATGCAAGAAGCTACATGAAGACCCAAAGACTGGTGCTCGGGAAGTTCAAACGTGAACCTCGAAGTATTGTGAGTCAAAGACTCAATGTTCTTGAGTTTGAAATCAACAAATTCTGAGGGATTCAAAGCGATAGCAGTAGACATGAATCGACGTGCAAATAGGATGGATCTGTGGGTGTAAAGAGGATAAAAGGAGGAGATACGAGAAGTGAACATTGGAAGAAAAAAAAAAAAAAAAAAAAAAAGAGAAATGCTATCTTGCAAGGTTTCCGATCTATTCTTTTTTTCAATAATTGATAGATCACGTTCTTAACGACGTGCATACCTGTGCATAGGAATTAACACAGTGCCATGCGATTGGACAAAAAACATGACCTTATTGGATTCTTAGGATACGCGTCTCCATTGGTATATATCGTCACGATCATGCATTTCCTTCGTCATGGCCCTTTGCCCTGACCCTTTTTTTGTGTTTCTACGTTCATGTTTGACAACATTCAGTACCAAAGTGCAACGCTGGGCGGGAAGATGCAACGCACTGGCTACAACTTTTCTTCTGATTCATAGTCCCCTAATTCTCCTAATCGAACCCCGCTTTTTGTATGGTTCCATTGTTGTTTCTTTTTTTTATGCAAATTGGTGTGTTTTATTACTCGGTTGCTCCTTATTTCTTGCCCCGTACATGTATATTAACGATTAAAGGAGACATAAGGAAATGAAGGAGCTGTTTGTTCAAAAGGAGGGGGGAAAGAAAGGTACACACAGAAAGAGGAACAGGGCAAGCACGCGATGGACCAAAAAATAAATAAAAAATAAAAAATAAATAAATAAATAAATAAGAGCAAAAAGCAAAAGCATGCGCAAGAGCAAAAGACAAAAAATAAAATAAAAAAAGTAATTGTTTGCTTAACTTTCAATCTTGCTTTTCATTAAAGATAGAGTGATGAACCAAACTTGTTAATAACCATTGCATTGGTCTTCAAGAAGGACGCATGCGTTGCATGCATCCTTGAATCCATATCCACATAAAGTTCATTGATGTTTTTGTCTTCCACCTCTTCTTTCTCTCATTTACACTTTACCCCACTGTCCTTTTATCTATCCTATTTCCTCCACACTCAAAACAAAACACACTGACCAATTTGTCCCGCGCTCATAAGCGTTAATAATATCCCACTTTCCCGCCTTTGCTATTGAAACAGAACCTCTTTTTTCTCTCATCTCCACAGTCCCAAGTCGCCCTCATCTTGTCATCATCTCTCGTCCATTTGGACCCCATTTCCTTTTCTGACATTCTTCTAATACCTCATAATATCCTACTCTAACAATGGCAGTTGCTATGCTCTCCAAAAAGAAGTCAAAGGTAAAAAAACTAGGGCAAGCATTCTGATCCTAATAAGGAATGATAACAAGCAATTGGCCTTTTCTACATGAAATTTTAAACATAATTATCCGACTTTCCACTCTTTTCCTCCAACTCAACTCATTGATCCAGAGCCGTTCCAGGCGCCGTTCAGCAGGCGCAACAGCATATGGGGAAGAAGAAGAAGATATGATGATCATTAATCGTCTGGAGAATGAACCCTGGCAACCTGATCTCTTACTTGAGCGCCAGATGGACAGATCATTAAACACCATCAACAATACCACGCAGCATATTACCACAACCACTCTTGATCTCAGTTTTTTTGATCGACAGGGCACATTTACTTCACCTGCTACTGACGTAGAGGATGCTGGCACTATTCGAAATAATTTCTCTATCAATGACACTGTAGATATTCCCAGTGATTTTGGAGATATGGTTCCTATCATCACTAAATCCCCAACTCCCCTAGTCATGACAACCGCTGCAGATACAGAGCCCCTTGTTGGGTCCACAGCCAAGGCCCACTCAACCAAGATCGAGGAGTACCTTTCTAAGGCACATCAGGAACAGCAACGACAACAGGAGATGCAGATGCAATTGAGCCTGCAATATCAACCACCATCACATCTATACACTAGCACTAAAAAACAACAGCAGGAAGCAGAGCAATCCTCACGGCCAAAGATATACCACGGTACGCTCTATGATCATTCGCTTCCGAGTCTAGATGAGAGAGGACTACCGCCAAGGCTAGTCATACGTCCTTGTCCAATATCAACCTACGAGCCTTGTCCGGTTACAGGTGAATCAGTCTCAGAGAACAAGACTATGACTGAACAAGAGGTAACGTTGTGATGATTATATCAGTTCCAGGCAATGGCCCAAGTGAAATTTTTTTTTTCCCCTTCTTCTTTATCATCATCACAATGTGGTTGAGTGACTAACGCAATGAAGACATTTGATCATCTTTATTACTTCACTTTCAACCGTATCTCGGATGATGACAATGGCCATACAATGACATTAGGAGGTCATTGAATCGCTACAATCGCTCAAGAACATAACTATGCTAGCTCTGGATGGATTGCTGCAACAGGTTGTTTCTGATGTTACCGCCTGTGATCCCGTTCATAATCCAGACGAAACAACCATTCAAGCGCGTGCTTTTATCCGACGCAGCTCCGCTCCACTACTTGATCTACTCAAGCATGAGCATCAATCTGAACTGCTTCAACAGCCGCAACAACAACAACTACAACAGACTCAAAACCTAGAAGTTTCACATTCAATGTTGGGATCGTCACCGCCTAGGAAACAAAAATTCATCTCAATTACACCAATCGCGGGAATAGCAACCTCTTCGTTTGAGCGACTGGATGAACTGGAACGAAAAATCGATCAACTATCTGCGTTGGGCGATGAGCAGCTTTGTCCATCAAAATTGCCCGATAACCAAGCCCACGAAGCACTACTACATGAATCCTTTGATATACCCACAAGCCGCTCACAAGAGTTGGTGCCACAGGATGAGCAGCAGCAGCTCGAGCAGAAAAGTCTGACCTGCACAAAATTGTTTGATAGCCAGGAATACCAATTAGCCTGTGCTTTGGCTGCGATGCTAGCCTGCATATACCGTATTCTCAATAATATACAGCAGCAACAACAACCACGTACGCCACAACGCACCGAGTCTGCGGATTCTGGCTTAGATCAAGCAGCACGACTCTGGAAAAGACTCTCGTCTAATTCATTTAGTACTAAGAGTACTCTTCGTCAACCTCTGTCCCCGCTATCAGCTTTACCTTCCACTTTAACTTCGGCTTCAGATTTAGTATCTCAAAAGAGTAAGAAATCAATGGTCCCGCCTAGCCCTTTATCGCCACTGAAAGGTACTCTACTCAAGGATTCTATAGGAGCAGCAGCAACAACACCGTCATCAGCGACAACAGCGGCTGGGGGAGCTGGGGTAACGAATAGCTTTATGCAGTCTTTTAATAAGCAAGTTCGAACGCTCAAAAGCCGCAGAACACAGTCAACGTCCCAGATAGAGGTAACAACGGCTTACAAATCCTTACAGGGTAGAGTCCTATCAGGTCTTAGGCTAGAGTCCTCAAACAAAGGAGAAGATCTCTATTCTGAGAATACATTGCAAGCTAGCAGCATAAAAGAGCTTGAACATGACTGGGCAGAGCTCGATAAGCTCATGGATGAGTTGACGCATTTGTGGAGGTTTTGCGAGAGCCTAGAAGACATTAGCCACGATGATGAAGCGCATAACGGGAATACAGAGGGGGCTGTGGACGCAAATGGGGCTGTGAACCCCTTCCATGACCGCAATCAAGTACCTGCACTTTCCTCAACAGCCTCCGTCACACACTCATTAAAGCTGTTGCATAATTTTGATCAACAGACACTAGACATGGCCGCATTAAATGATGATCTTCCAGAGTATGACGAAGACCTCGCTCCACAATACGTCCCTGAAAAGTTGGACGAGGAAGCTTCTATGGTGTCCAATGGGAATAGTGCGATTCGAAAGGCGACCACCAACCAAAACACTTTGAATGGTCACATGAGTGTAAGTGGCACTCTTGATGATGAAAAGACACGATTCGATCTAAACAATGTCATGTCAGCCATCGAAAGGCTCTCGAAGGTGGCACCGCGATTGGATAACCAACGAGTGCAGTTCTCTCCTACTCTAAAAGAAAGAATGACGCGAGCTAATATTGCTCACACGCTTGATCGGTTATCGAAAGGACATACGGACAGAATATCACCTACGCGAATGTCATCATCATCATCATCTGCTAAACAGCAGCAACGACTGAACGCCGAGCGCAACAGGGACTTGGATAAGCTAGTAAGCCAAATTGTGGAGTCTGCGGCCAAAGCGACAAGCTATTCGGCACAGCGTGCAGAGTTCAGTCCGCGCCTCCAATGGAAATTGGACGGCGCACGAATGGTCGATACAATTGAGCGCGGTGAAAGGCTGCGCATGTCAGATCAAGTAAGCATTGCCCTTTATCTCCATATCTCTGAACCTCTATGTATATATTTTCTCTTATTTTTAGCATTGGCACCTTTTTGAACATATTATATCTGATTCAATATTTATAGGACTGGCAATCGCCTGAAAATGTGCTGCTTAAGGATATGACCCGTCTCACAAACACGCTGTACCAACAATCAGCTTCTGCTACTTCCAAAGCATATGCTATGCAGCGATTCACGTTAACAGAAGGGAAGGCTCAAAGCATGGCGCTGCAAGGCATCATCAGCAAAATTGAGCGAGCTTCTGGCAGAAGGATGGATAACCAGGATGCTGATATGCCGTCACCATTGTCATCCTCAAATCATCAAAATAAATCCAAAACCGGTCTCTCTAAACTGACATCCACCTCAGCAATAGAGGTCATAAGCGAAAGCAAGAGCAAGAGCAAGAGCAAGAGCAAAAGTAAGAGCAAGAACGAGAACAAGAGTAAGAGCCAAGATCATGATCTTGACAATAGTATTTGTAGAACCAAGGAACTCCAAGATATGATCAACCAGGTGGTAGAAAGCGGTGGTGGGCCAACTCGTAAATCTGCGATGGCTTCTCAGCGTGCACAGCTCGATTCCAGATAGATGAAAACACGCGAAATATGTATGAATAACAATACAAATCAAAATTATTCGATGATCCCATTCTTGAAAGTCACTTTTATTTATTTATTTATTTAGCTGCTTCCCTTTACTTTGATGAGGATGAGGATGAGGATGTAATCTTTGCGAATTCAATCAAAGCTCTCGCAGGACGGCCCGTCATACCCTTAGCATAGTATCCACTGTTGCTCTGTGTATCCATGACGCCAGCAATATCGATATGTGCATATCGCACACTACCGGGCTTTAAACTCTCGGGAAGAGTGGATCCTTCTTCGTCTCCATCAAGAGGCTTTCCAACCTCAGTGGAAGGCTCACCCTCAACTTTTGCGAAGCCATCGTCCCTCTCAATACCATGGACAAACTCTCTCAAGAAGACGGCTGCAGTGCAGCTGCCAGCACTTCTGCCTCCGGTGTTTATCAAATCTGCAATAGTGTTAGTTGTGATCTGCGGTAAGTAGATACTATGAAGAGGCATCCTCCAGAACGCTTCGTGAGCCTCTTCGCCAGCAGCATCTAGCTCTGTCCAGAGCGAATTACTGGTGGAGAAGACTCCAGCATAGGCGCTACCAAGAGCTACATCCATGGCTCCGGTCAATGTGGCTAGATCGATTAGTGTATGAGGCTTGTAGGTCTTGGAGATGTAGGTGAGTGCATCGGCCAGGATGAGACGACCTTCTGCATCCGTATTGTCAACCTCAATAGTTTTGCCAGACATAGAGGTCACTACATCACCAGGCTTGTTAGCCCTACCTGAGGGCATGTTTTCACAGAGAGGGATTCCAGCGACAACATTGATGGGGAGGTTTAACGCAGCAATACCCCAGATAGCTCCTGCTACTGTAGCAGCGCCGCCCATGTCGCCCTTCATCATCCCCATGTTAGCTGAAGGCTTGATTGAAATTCCACCACTAAGAAAGAATCCAGACACGATAAAAAGCTCCTGTCAGCAGAGTATAAAAACACGAATTGACGATAAAAAGTTGGCTGGAAATAACCACAGGAGAATAGGGCCTTAAAATACTTACGAATCAAATGTAACACCCTTTCCAACAAGGGCTAAAGGTCGATCATCCTTCTTGCCTCCTTGATACTCAATCTCCAAAAACCTCAATGGCTCATCACTTCCTTTTGCCACACTCAAGAAAGCACCCATTTTATTCTGCTCTGCCCACGCTTGATCCCTTACTGTAATCTTAAGTTTCGTGATATCAATACCGCTATCGGCACCCAAGGTCTCGATCTCCTTTTGAAATCTCTCGACGAAGAGAGTTGGCGTCATATGGTTACTAGGGGTTTCCATCAAGATCCTGGCCAAGTTTTGAGCCTTAGCCTGAATCAATCCATTTTGAAATGCCCGGATTTCATCAGGACTTTGACTATTGAGATCAAGCGCTGAGATCTTGATGTTGCTGGGAGCACTCTTCTTACCGGATTTGAAATAGTTAAAATTGTACAATCCTAATGATGCGCCCTCTGCTGCTGCTTGATCGTGACCCATTCCAGCAAGTCCAATGTCCTTTGCTTCCTGTGCTTTTAATGCCTTGACTCCTGTGGCAGCCTATTAAGAAATAAAATAAATTCATTTTATAAGGATTGGTAATTATTGTTGATACCAAGCGCCATCATTTGATTAGAGAAAAAAAAAAAAAAAAAAAAAAACATACAGCCATGCGAACTCTGTCCTTCGCAGCAGCACTTGTTCCTTGTTTGCCCAAGCCTACGACGGCCACTTTCTGAATATCAGAACCCAACCCGAAATTGCCATACAGAACACGACTCTCGCCTGCTTTGCCTTTCACACCTGCAGACTTGACTAGTGCTGCAAGGGCCTCCTTGCCATCAGAAGCAATGGAACGAGGGATCAAGAGCTGACCATCCGCATGCAAGCCAATAATGGCAGAATCAAAAAACTGTGAAACGGTGTTGTGGAAACCACGCCCACATCCGACCCGAAGGACCTTGGTCGCAGTGTGAATGCGGAACATGGTGAAATGAGAAGAAAAAAGTGAATTCTTTTTTTAAAAAATTGGTTCCTATTCTTGAGGAAAAACCCGCGAGGATGATGAGTGGCTTTTTGTCAACCGCTTCTTCGATAAAAGATTATCTGAACTAATATTTAATAAGATAAATGTCAAAGTACTATGATATTGGATCTTCAACTCCTTCTATCTGTTTTCAGGGATCTTTAATCGTCTTCATAACGAGACCGTATGCGGTTGCCGCCCACATCATCTGCTCTGTTTGCGGAACGTGTATGCACTGTTGCTTCAGCTCCAAATGAGATCTTGGAGTGATCGCCAATGATACTATAAAAGAAAAAGTGGGTTTTCCTCAATGTTAGATACCCAACCAGTAAATATCAAGAACTAGACAATGCACCAAGTACTCTCATTCTTACCGTGGTTTAATGATGTGGAATGCAGTGAAGATGACTCCCAAACCTGCACAAAGAATGGCGGTCACAATGAATATAATACCCAAAAAGTTGTTACGCCCTCCAATGGCACCGATGGTCGAAATAACAATATACTTCTTTCCACCATAAGTCTCAATAGGAAAGTCTGTCAGAATAAAACAAACAAGACAAAGACAACGGTTATTAGCAAATTAATTTCGTCGGCAAAAAGAACCTCGTTGAATACAAAAATCAAAAACTTATGAGCCATGCATACTCATATCAATCGACATTTGATAGTCTCCAGCTCTTAGGATATCCTTGTCGTTACGGCCATATGGCTTCAAGAAGGTGGGCCATCCTGAAGTCCTCATCCAGACTTGAAAATGCTCGTCAGTAGAAAGATCAGGAGGGGGGAAAATTGTGGAATATTCTCCGCCTGGCCAACGTCCAGCCCAATAAGGAGGTGGACGGACGGTGGTAAAGTCTGTATACTTGGTTTTACCATATTTCCCTTTGTCTGCAGCTAAAGCGATTCCTGTGTGCTCAAAAGCGTAAATAACCCCATGACCCTCACTTGCCACCTGAAATAGATCACTGATAGTATCTATACGAACAAATGTGAATAGGTGAATTGCTGTTGTTTAATAATAGCTCTGTCATGTGATTGTCACTGGAGCAAGGAAAAAAAGGCAAAAAAAACACAGGATAGGCATGACTACACCCTCTCCCCTTTTTACCATTGAACATTGAATTGGCGATAAAGCCGCATGGATAGATCAGTTCATCGCTGGGAGGACAGCCTTTCCTCGATCTTATCTCCTCCAATGAACTGGCCTCACCACTAAGTTGCTTGTGATCGAGGCTCTTGGTATATTTGCGATGATTCTGATAAAAGTTAGTGAGTTTGTAATAAAGCATCACAGGCGGTTGCAAATCTACTGGAATGGTAACCTGGACTGAGCATCGCTGAACCGTGTAGACGTAGGGTTCAGCGGAATTGTCAATAGGTGAACTAACAGATTGGTTCTGGTCTCGCAGAATCATATATGTAGGCTTGTCGAACTGTCCAACTGCTGAAGAGTGCACAAAAGTTGATTCGGGAACTACTGTCTTTGTCATTGCATCTTTGCAGGCTGTATACTCAAATGACAGCTCTGATACCTAAAATAAAAATAAAATAAAAGTATAGCTTAAGTATGCTATTCATGTTCACCATGCTGTTGCTTGTTGACTCTACTACGTCGGCCGCCATTTGGCCTTTGTGCTTTAATAAAGTCTAGGAGGTTTTAGTATTCTAAGCTCATACCTGGTTATTCCTCCACACAAGTAAACCACCTAACGGTGCGAACAAGATGCCGATAATGAAATAGGTGGGAAGGACAGTCTTTGCAGTCAGGATTGGTTGCCATGCCTTCAAGCGCTGTTGCTTGAATGAGGTATCTATAAGCAGATGAGAGTTTGTATTCGCATCGTTAGAGGATTGCTCTAACTGAGACTGTGATACAAGTTCAAAAATCGAGGCTCTGCCATACTTGGTGGCCGTCTCTTGGGAACTTCATCCATCACGTTATAGAGAATATGGAAAGTAGGTCAGTAGGTGGGAAACTGCTGCTGTTATTGTTGTAGTGTGAAGTAGAGTTTGGTATGTTCCGTAAAGAAAGAGGAAGTCGATAATGGTCAAAGCGAGATGATGAATGGAGGTGAACAGATGAAAGTTGAAGTTTCTCTGTGCTAGACTGAAGGTAGACACAGCCATCGCATGGGCTATATGCCCCTGTAGTGGCTTTTGCACCTAATTCTGAAGCAAAAAAAACTTTTGTCCTCATTCTTTTTTTCTTCCTCTCTTTCTTTCGCACCATCCAGTAAAAGGTACCATGGTTCATCATTTTGTCATTTCTCAGGATTTCGACCCTCAAAATCGCTTAGACTACTCGCAACATTTCCACCGGATTGTGTTCTTTTTATGGCACAAGTCAAAAATCAACATTTTTTCGGATGACCCCATGACATTATAGGAGCTGGAATAATGACTCAACGCCTTAATTGTTAGATCAAACAGATCAAATGACCATCTGATTTAAACCTTGTGTTGATCAACTTCCTGCACTTGGTGTATGATAAACTATACGGTAAAAACTGCCCCAACTTACAATTATTTCTATAACTGCTAGAACATATATTCAAAATGGGTCGCATGCACAGCCGTGGCAAGGGTATCTCGAGCTCTGCTCTCCCTTACAAGCGCTCTCCTCCTTCTTGGTTGAAGGCTACTCCTGAAGATGTCTGCGAGTCAATTTTTAAGCTCGCCAAGAAGGGCATGACTCCCTCACAGATTGGTGTTATTCTTCGTGACTCCCAGGGTATTGCTCAGGTCAAGAACGTTACCGGCAACAAGATTCTTCGTATCTTGAAGTCCAACGGTCTTGCTCCTGAGATTCCTGAGGACCTTTACCATCTGATCAAAAAGGCTGTTTCCGTTCGCAAACACTTGGAACGCAACCGCAAGGATTGCGACGGCAAGTTCCGTCTCATCTTGATCGAGTCCCGTATCCACCGTCTTGCCCGCTACTACAAAACCGCTGGCCAGCTCCCTCCAACCTGGAAATAGTATCAATCACCTGTCTTCTATGTTGATCTTGTTTTGCTGTCTTGTTTTGTTTGCTTTATTTGTTTTGCTTGCTTTATGTTTGTTTTCTACTTTTGCTGTTCGCCCTCAGCTGCACAAACCAGAAATCTATATTCGACAGTACGTCAGAGTGTCAAAGGGAAGAAATGTGAGATGATCAGCTATTCGCTGGGCGAGACATGTAGATTTTGGGTAGCGTCTTCGCACCCAAAATTTACAGTGTCGCACTTCATCCTCATTGAATCCTGCTCGGTATTCGTCTGCCTTAACTTGATCAACCACGATTTTGCACACCATGTTTTTTTTTTTTTTCTTCCTCCAATAGTGAGTCCGCCACTGCCTCCGCTCTTGTCGCTTAAGTTGACAGATCTACGTAATTACTGGTTCTCCGATTCGCTAGCCATTATTTTTGTCTTTTTGGCTTATTCAAAGGCCTCAATAAAGATTCTCAAATCTTTATTTATTCCCCTTTCAGTGCTTGGACCATCTGAACACCGACATGTACCTTGATTTATTAATATGGAGAAGAGTCAAACAGAATATTTGTGTCGGAGATCTTTTGCATTGAGAAGCATGATGACAGAATTATCAAATACCGACAATCCATGTGGTTTTGCATTCACACTCTGACGCCTTCTCGCAATGATCTCTGTAACATCTTCATGAAACAAATTTCGTGGTAATATAGATTTGTATATAATAAATGATTGCTCCGCAGCAGAATTATCTTTAAGCCACGTGATCCGGACATTGTCTTGTTTTGGACAAAACGCCGAATATGGTCCAAAGTAAAAAATATCAGCCGATGTTCGAATCAACGGTTCGAATCGCCAAGAGAGGTGGAGTGTCACTGAATCATGAATAACACCCTCGGTTTGTGTTTTCGCTGGCTCATCACTAATGTGCTGCGACATCGGCCTTGAAGAGAAGGGACCATCTCATGGCCTGAGGTAATGCCTGTCACTCTCATCAAACGAAAGTGAGGCACTATAAAATAGCGTCCAACGTCTGACACTTGCCCTCTTCTCTTTTTCATTCGATCACTCAGCTTCAGGCAAACCTCATCGACACTTCCCACCTTCTCTCCACTCCTACAGCTCAGTCTATTTATTCGCTTCGAGACAAAGAAACATCCTATACAGAATGTCGTTGTCTACAAGATTTGCTGCTCAAGTCCGAAACAAGGCGATGTGTGGTCTCCAACGATCTGCCTCTGTAAGCCTTCTTGCCTGCACTTCCCTTCGAGCGGTCCAGAACATTCGATTGCTCCGCCAGCAGCAGATGTCTTCTGCAGGAACAAGTGTTCACATGCGCGGCTACAGCACAAGGCCAGCCGAGGCTGATGTTCTTCACGGTATGCCAAATACAGACACCTTTCGCCCAACAAAAATCAGGGCGAGATTAAAAAAAAAAATTGAGGCACAACATTTAAGTGCACAAGCATTCTACCCATGTGGCAGGTCAGAATTTATCTTTGCAACTAGTTGATGCATTGTCACTCCATGTGTTACCTTGTACCTCATTCACTCATTGATTGATGGTGAACCAAGTTTAATTACTGCAAAAAGCACACACTTTGTCAACAACAAACGATGTGATTTAGCAGTGTGAGATCGGGTTTTTAATTGTTGTAATTCGTTCCTTTCTTGTGTTGTGGATAAATTAAAGTTCCAGCCACGCCTAATCACTTTCAACCAATTCCATACCCACGGAGCACCCAGTTCCACATGTAGTAGTAGTACAAAGACTTATATGAAACCCCTTTCATTTCTTTTGTATTTACACCTTCCCTAATAATGCTACTATCCGTCCCATGCTTTATCAATAGTCCGTCCAAAAGTTACTCTTGCAACTTTACGCAAGTTGTACAAGCGCCGTGAACCAATTACTGTCATGACCGCCCATGACTTTCCCACAGGAACTCTGGTTGACAAAGCTGGCATTGACATGACCCTTGTCGGCGACTCCCTGGCCATGGTTGCACTTGGCTATACCTCCACCTCCGATATCACGTTGGACGAGATGCTTCACCATTGCCGTGCTGTCGCACGAGGAACACGCTCCAGCTTTTTGGTTGCCGATATGCCCTTTGGTACCTATGAGGTCAACCCTGATTTGGCCGTTACAAATGCTGTCAGAATAGTCAAAGAAGGCAAGGTTGAGGCTGTAAAGCTAGAGGGTGGTAAAGAAATGGCCCCTACTATTGCACGTCTCACTCAGGTAGGCATCCCTGTTCTTGGCCATATTGGCCTCACTCCTCAGCGTCAGGCCAGCTTGGGAGGATACAAGGTCCAAGGAAAAACTGTTGCCAAAGCCAAAGCCTTGATTGAGGATGCCCTCGCTCTCCAAAAAGCTGGCTGCTATGCCGTCCTTCTCGAGGCTGTCCCTGCACCTGTGGCTACACATATTACCAATATTTTGAATGTTCCTACTATTGGTATTGGAGCTGGAGCTGGATGCTCTGGTCAGGTTCTCGTCCAACAAGACATGCTAGGGCTCTATGGTCGTGTCCCTCGATTCTGCAAGACCTATCGTAACCTTGCAGACGAGATTGTGGGAGCACTTCGTGAGTTCAGTGCAGATGTTAAATCTGGCTCCTTCCCTTCTGAGGAACACTGCTACCCAATGCCCAAGGAGGAACTTGAGCGGTTCATGCTCATGATTGGTGAGGAGAAAGTTATTGAACAAGAGGAGGCACGAAATGTAGCGACCCTCACAGCTTGAAACCATTGATATCAATTCGGCTCTAGGCTTTTGTAATCAATATATGAATTTGTACTCAATAAAAGATTTTTACTTTATCTATTTAAATTTCGAATATATTGGATAAAGCAAATAATAAGACAATTATGTTACCGCTGCCAGGGTCTGTCAGAAACACATCTTCCAGACTGTGTCTAGGTCGAAACGTTCTATTTTCAGCTCCAGAAAGAAAATCAGGGTGATGGCGGAGATCAGAACGAGCACTGAAAAGAGAGGACAGGAACACATGCATGCACAGGGGATGATCGACGGTAATGAAATCTGAACATTATCTGAACATTCATTCTACTCCTCTAATTCGAACCTTTCATGATCCTTCTCATCTTTCTCTCTTTCACTGGCTCGCTCATCCGAGCCCCTTGCTTCATTTAAAGCATATGTCTTTGAGCTTTGTATCAGTAGAGAGATTTCTTGAAGCCATATTCTCTACAGTCCTAGAAATGCTTTTTATTATTCTTCTATACTTCTGTCCTGTGCACCATTGAAAGTCCGACCATCATGATGACATGATTGAAAGAACTCCGATATGAAGAGGGAAGCATGGGCCATGTCATGCCATGCTGTGATGGAAGGTGCACATGAGCAAAATACTCGTTTAAGAGTGAACTACCATTGCTGTTACTCACTGTGTTGTGAATTCATTCTCCTTTTTCTTTTATCTTTCCGGCAAAAACGCAGCGTGTACTCAAAGGAGCTGCTGTACTTTATTTAATTATACAGCGATTACGCGAATAAAACCACCTACTAGAACATGTGCTAGTTGTGTAAATAATCAATACCGCGAAAAGGAGGCTACCTGTATTTATTTAAGGAGAGGAAGATGAACAATTTACCGCATTTTGATGGACACGTCCATCCAGCCCAACCGAATTTCTAGTGACCTCAATGGGCTTATAGGACCTGTAAAGACTAATTTATATTGTTTCACCATGATTTTTAGGACTCAAAAGATTTTTAATTCTCCAAAATAATACTTCAATTGGGAAAGCACATTGGCTCACTGGTTCCGCCCAACTTTCTTTGGCCCAATGGTATGTATGGTTTGTGCATCACCGATATCATTAGTCACATTCAATTGGCTCTGAATCTAGACCAGAACTAAGACAGACAAACCGAGAAA
Source organism: Lobosporangium transversale (assembly GCF_002105155.1). NCBI lineage: Eukaryota > Fungi > Mortierellomycota > Mortierellomycetes > Mortierellales > Mortierellaceae > Lobosporangium > Lobosporangium transversale. Next base: position 142,423 of record NW_019028981.1, on the reverse strand, counting down.
GTACATTTCGGATTCTAAACAAAAGAGAGGAAATGAAGTGACACCAAGAAGGATCCGGTTCGTTATCGATGTCATTGTGAGTTAGATCGAGGCCATACTGCAATAGTGTATGTTCCATGGTCTTTTTTTTGCACACATGGTCCAGAAAAACAAACGGCCTTATTGCTATAGGACAAAGAAATAACACAGCTCTATTAGCTCAGCTTATTGACCTACGTACATGGATTGTAGATAAATCTGGCTCAAGATGTTGTCATTATCACCTGGTCAATCCTCCTCCTTTTACAACATGTTAAACATGCTGGTAGATAGCGATAACGGGAGAGTTAGAATATAACTGGAATAACATGTTGCATTTCATTTGCGGTTAATAGTTTCCGATAGCTGGAATAAGGGAATGAACTGCCGTAGTGGCAACGGACCACTGGACCCGATGTTGCACACAAAGAATTGGTCCATTCTAAAAACAATAAAAAATTATCAGGAGACACAAAAAAAGCAGCAGGGGAAGGGGAGGACTGTGTTTAATCAAAAGGCTTTTATTTAGTCTACCACTAGTATGACGATGATGATACAGACAGATGGACACAGACGTACATGTTCAATGAAACAAAGAAAACTATTTTTTGATTGAATAAATAATGGAGAGACATTCGGCGGGAGACAACTCTACCATTCCATTGGGCATCACTGGTTCCATTGTACAACGATTAGAAATATATACATGCTCCTTTTATTACATGTCATAGGTGGCAAAGTTATAAAAAGCAAAGCATCCCATTTCTCTTTCTTTCTTTCTCTTCACGCCCACTTCCCCCTTCACTCTATTTCGATTCTCTTTTTGTATTGATATATTCCCACCTAGAATCATCCTTCACATTCATTCACTTCTTACGCTCCACTGCATTCTATATACTCACTTCACCTTCCTCTTTCCTGCACATACGTAACGCACGCACCACACCCATTCCACCGTTCAAGACAGAAATTAAATCAAGTCACGAAGTGATCATCAGTTTATCCCTCAACTTTCTTCACATACACCTGCAAAGAACTACGCACTATGTCCGCTGATACCAAGACTCTCAACGACCTTATCAAGGCTACCCAGGACCAAACCACGTCCGAGGCCAGAAAGGAACAGGCCGAGAAAGTTGCTGAAGAGGTTAAGAACCTAGGCATCATTAAGGCCTTCCATGATGGCAATCTTATTAAGACTGTCACCACACTCCTCGAGAATAAGAAACAGGCTCCTTTCCGGGAAGCAGCATATTACATCCTTGCTAGTGTAAGCAAAACAGTCGGTCAAGCTGGTGAACCCTACCTGATTCCCCTAGTCCCAAAGGTATTGGATGGATATGCTGATAAAGTCACCTCTGTGCGTGATGCAGCAGACGAGGCCAGCAAGGCAATTATGGCCTTACCTTCTCGCTATGCCGTCAAGCTTCTTCTCCCTGTCCTGTTCGCTTCGATTGAAAATGGACGGTGGCAATCGCAAGTCGGAAGCCTTCAGTTGCTTGCTGGGCTTTCCAAATCCTCTCCCAAGGTATGCCTCATGTTTTGTCAGCAAAAAAGAGCGCACATTTGATCGGCACATTTCACATGAAATCAACATTACGTACAATAAATACAATTCTTCCCCTGGATGATGAGGTTCATCACTAATCGTATCTCTTTTTTTTTTTTTTCTATGCCCGCAGCAAATCAGCAAGTGTCTCTCTGAGATCGTGCCTGTGTTGAGTGCAAGCATGTGGTCAACACGCCCTGAGGTAAGTCCGTGCTTTTTGCCCCTTGTTTCTTCTCTGCAAGAGTGCAAGAGATGAGAGACAAAGATAATTATACTTATTCATTGAAACATGTCTCTCTCTTCTCTAGGTCCGTGCTGAAGCCACCAAGACAACAACTGCATGCTTTGAAGTTGTTGGGAACCCTGATTTGATATCCTCGATTCCTTATCTTGTTGGATGCATCAACCGCCCAGAGGAAGTCCCAGAATGTATCCACCAGCTCGCTTCTACCACTTTTGTCACCACAGTCGAGGCACCAACACTGGCCATCATGACCCCTCTTCTAATTCGCGGTTTGGCTGAGCGTACGCCCTCTATCCAGCGCCAGACTGCTGTCATTATTGACAATATGTGTAAACTTGTCGAAAACCCTGCTCACGCTCACCAGTTCCTGCCCAAGCTGTTACCCGGCTTAGATCGATTAATTGAAATTGGCGCCTCACCTGAGCTTCGTTCAGTCGCTGAGCGCGCACGTGCAACTTTGATCCGTGTTGGAGGAGGTGAAAAAGCCCAGGAGGAGAGTATACTAAACATCGCCTACGAAATCAAGCCTAATGAAGTGCTTGAGACATTAAAGAAAACAATTGGATCAAGTATCAAAGTTGACGATTTTGTTCAAACTAGTTTGAGCTACAGCGCCACCCTCTGCTCCGAACTAATTACCAGTCGCGACTTTGAATCTGATGCCTGGGACGCCTCGATCACCCCATATCTCTTGACTTTTATCTCTAAGGATGAGGCTAAGCGTATCGCAACTTCGGTCCACAAGTTTTATGTCGATTATGATGCTAAAAACGCACTTAGCAATGCCGCTGTCGCTGATGTTGAGGAGGGAGAACTCCTTTGTGACTGTGAGTTCTCCCTCGCTTATGGTGGTATGATTCTACTCAACAAGACTCGTCTTAATCTTCGCCGTGGACAGCGTTACGGCCTCTGCGGCCCCAATGGTGTCGGCAAATCCACACTTATGCGCGCCATCGCTGATGGCCAGCTTGAGGGCTTCCCTCCTGCTGACGAGTTGCGCACCGTATTTGTAGAACACAACCTGCAAGCTGAAGAGGCTGATTTACCCGTAGTCGAATTCATGTTCGCTGATCCAAAGCTTAGTGACATTCCTCATGAGGAGGTCGTCTCCAGGCTATCTAGTGTCGGCTTCACCCCCGCCATGCAGCAGCAGGCTGTTGGATCTCTGTCAGGTGGCTGGAAGATGAAGCTTGAGTTGGCGCGCGCCATGTTGATGAATGCTGATATCCTCTTGTTGGATGAGCCCACCAACCACTTGGACGTACACAACGTTGCTTGGCTCGAGAGCTACTTGACTTCTCTGACCAATGTCACGTCAATGATTGTTTCACACGACTCAAGCTTCTTGGATAATGTTTGCACTGGCATCATTCATTATGAGAGCCGCAAGCTCAAGAAGTACCGTGGTAACTTGTCCAAATTTGTTGAGCAATACCCTGATGCCAAGTCGTACTACGAGCTCAAGTCATCCTTGATTACATTCAAGCTCCCTGAGCCCGGCTTCCTGGATGGTGTCAAGTCCAAGGATAAGGCTCTGCTCAAGTTTATCAACATTTCGTTTACGTACCCTGGAAACACAACTCCAACTATCAGGAATATGTCTGCTCAGGTCTCTCTCAACTCTCGTGTTGCAGTTGTCGGCCCTAACGGTGCTGGTAAATCGACCTTGATTAAAGTGTTGACTGGAGAAACAATCCCACAAGTAGGTGAGGTTACCAAGCATCCTAACTTACGCGTCGCCTACGTTGCTCAGCATGCTTTCCACCATGTTGAGCAGCATTTGACAAAAACTCCTAATGAGTATATTCGCTGGCGTTACCAGTTTGGTGAGGACAGAGAATTGGCCGCCAAGGCTTCCCGCCAGATTTCACCCGAGGAAGAGGCTCAAATGAAAAAGGTTATCCAGTGGGAAATCAATGGCAAGATGGAGAAACTTCAGATCGATGATCTCTATGGACGTCGCAAGGCCAAGCGCTCATTCGAGTACGAAGTTCAGTGGGTTGGTCGCACTTATGATGACAACGCCTGGATTTCTCGTGAAAAGCTTGAAGAGTGGGGATTTGAGAAGCTTCTGCAATCATTTGATGACAAAGAAGCCGCCCGCGCTGGAGCATGGACTCGTTCACTGACAGCGGTTGAGGTTGAAAAGCATTTAGGAGACTTAGGTTTGCCCGCCGAATTTGCAACCCACAATCACATCAAGGGCCTCTCGGGAGGACAGAAAGTCAAGGTCGTCCTTGCTGCTGCCATGTGGTTGAACCCTCACATTTTGGTTCTGGATGAGCCTACCAATTACTTGGATCGTGATTCGCTTGGTGCTTTGACAGAGGCATTAAGGGAGTTTGGCGGTGGAGTTGTTATCATTTCACATCATCGTGATTTCACTGAAGCCATCTGTACCGAGACATGGAGTATCAATGCTGGAGAGCTCACAGTGACTGGTAACAACTATACTCAGCGTGTTGAGAGCAAGATTGTCCAAAAGGAGGCAGAGACCAAGATTGATGCTTTCGGAAACGTTGAGAAGGTCAAGTCAACACGCAAGCTGTCGCGCAAGGAACTCAAAGATAAGCAAAAGCGTCGTGCTGCTGCCAAGGCTCGTGGAGAGGAAGTCTCGGATAGCGAGGACGATCTGTAAAAACAAAAAAAGAAAAGGGCGATATGCCTTTTTGTTCATGTATTGCATTTATTAGTTCAATCAACCCATTTCACCATTGTAGTGGTGTGGCCACCATCATCGCAAAAACTCATAGTTTAGCACTGTCATTTGTACGTGAAGCATTAAATTCTATTATCGAATATTAAACACTTTTGTATGATAATCTCAAAGGCCCGTAATTAAAGGAAAACAACGCAAATTCACGGTTATTCTTATGATACTCTTTATCCGATCATGGGTGAGAAAAGCGATCGAAGAAGGGGAATAACATAACCGGATTGAGTCTCCTTAGTTCTCGGCCTTCAGGGTCTGAGCGTCTGTCAAGGACTTTGGCAAGAAAAAAAAGAGCATCATTATTCTATACCGCAAATATTCTGCTTTGAGGGAAATACTAAGCTTGTTTATTTTTGACGCCAGCGAATAGCGCGATTTTGACACTAAAAGTGCTTTTGGAACGACCAGCGAAGAAAGATTAAATGCAATGGCCTCCAGGCGTCCACAAATAAGAAGCAGAAGGAGTTGAAACGTAATTATCTAGGCTAATTCCAGGACTTTTGCATGACAGTAAAGAATAGACTGTAAAAAAAAAAAAAAAAAAAAAAAAAATCATGTCGCAGTGGATTAACAACAATGGAATGGTGATAATCCGTGCGGTACAAAACCGAGATTTCTACATCTTTGGCCATATGAACTTTTGATAGTCTACTTTGTATATCGTAACCAAAAGAAAAAAAAGGAGATAATGTTTAGAAAGAATGGTCATGTCTACTAGATGTGAAAGAAAATTGTGTTTTGTTATTACTGCTATTACTGTTGTTATTGCTGTTATTATGTTATTGCTGTGATCTCTAGTTCATTAAGGTTGTACTTCATGGCGTCAATCAAAGCATTAATTAGAAAGTCAATTGCTGAATTTTTTGATATTTTATAATTTGCCAATAAATACCTGTAAACATGACCACATTGTCACCACCAACTCGTTAGGATGTTGGCGTCTCAGGCCTGGAGTACAAAAATAATTGTCATCTCTACTCTCGTAGTCATCAGGATTATTTATTATAATAATATAATGAGGTGATACTTGACACAAAAAAGCGTGATTTCGTTCAATCAACCGTTCATAATTGCTTTGTTGTTGTTTATTCGTGTTTCTTTCCTTCTTTGCATCTTTTTACAAAGTTACTTGGTGCATGCCTAATGCAACTGCATCGAAAATGAGTTTTGCTGTACCCCTTTTATTATTTATTATTTGCTAAATTGCTGGTCTGCATCGTTTTCCTTATTAGATCGCACAATCCGACTTTTACGAGTCTTTACACTCCCTGCTCGGTTCCTACTAGAGTCTAGGTCCAAGAGCTACGGTAAATAGATTATGAGTATGTGCTTCACATGTCTTGACAGCTAACGGACCTATTTGCATCTTATAATAAATATATTGGTCTGAGAAGAGGTGAATGAGCATGACATTATGTGAGACTCTATTTTTTCCTTCTCCACGATCACTTTGTGTTCACATGAATAGGTAATTGAGAAATATTGTTTACAAACATGATCGAACCAAAATTTATATGATAATATGCAAAACCTAAACTCCATAAGCAACGGGCCAATGCAGACAGAAGACATCATTGCTGCAGGCGGAGAAAATAAAAAATTGCAGTGAAAATTCTCCCCCCTTGCTTTGGCTATTTACCACCAGAGTAAACAAATCGATTGGATCAAGAAGATTTCGGGAAGAACAAAATAATGGCTAGGCATTTTCCCTTCATCTGGTCCATCCAGCTAATGAACCAACTACAGCCACCAGATTTGAATTTAAAAAGCATTGACACCCTTCTTTTTTTTTTTTTTTTTTTTTTACCCTCAATGTCTTTATTATTCTTCTCTGCATCTTCACATCTTTAAGTTCCTTTTAACTTCCTCTATACCCCCTCTTTAATCCTCACCGTGGTTGTGAACTTCATTGTTCTGTAATTATTCGAACATCTAAACTTTCCTTCATCAATATTGTCTTTCCACCCATCACGATCTTATCCTCTCAGGACCACACCCACTTTGTACATTTTTTTTTCTTTTTTCTTATCTCACCCCTTTTTTACTTTTTCTTTTGTCCAATATACCCATCTGAAAGTACAAAAAAAAAAATTCAAGATGACGCACATGTCTGATCTCTCGTACCTCCAGCGTGGCGTCAGCACAGGCTGGACCTACATTTGGTTCATCATTTACGTCTTTCGATGGGACCGCTTTGGCGCCCTCAGTTTACGACGCTTAGGACGGTTCGAACTACGCAGCATCGTCACAATACTTGTTTTGATCTCGTTAGGACTTCAACTTGCGTAAGTGCACCTTCCCTGTTATTGTCTTACAACTGTCTTTTTGAATATCAACCGCAGCACATCACACGAAAAAGCATATCCAACAAATATCTTACTGGTGGCAACAGCAAAGTCTAGACACCTTCACATTTCAATATAAATCGATTTCCATTTTCCACAACCCGCCAATCCACCTCCTCCTGCTCTTCATGAATATCTTTCTTCTTCTCCCCTATTTGAATTCTACATGCTGACAACAGCATGCAGCAAGGCTTACGAGTGGATTGCTCTTTTTCCTCCGTGTTGTGTGTAACGTCTGATTAAGGCAAATGCAGGATAGTCAAAGGAAGAAGAGCACGAAGACCCAATTGTTTTATATTTTTTTCTCGCTCATTAATGTTCTTTTATGGTACAAATAATTTATTATGATTCAAAAACCACCGAAAAGAACCTTTGCGTCCTAGGCTAAAATCATAGGTGCTTATGCACTATAGCTCCCAATATTCAATAGTGAATATCTTGGGCTAAAATGCTTTGACCTTCATTTTCTTATTGGTTCACTTAAGCTTCTGTTCCTGTCCTTATATGTGTCATATGCAAATTTTGTTCCTGAGTTTTTGGATTACCCTATCACCCATACACTTTACATTTACCGCCAAAAAAAAAAAAAAAAAAAAAAAAAAAAAAAAAACCTAAAGCAAGCACTCCAGCTTTACCTGTCATATCTTTCGTAACCCTAACACCTCCGTCTGCACCTACATTTCCGGCCTCCAATATTTCATTAGATATGACCTTGGAAGCGCACGTCTCAAATACATTGAAGGTTTTTGGATTAATCCTCACACACAGGAGATCCAATCCAAACCCGCCCAAGCCTGGAGTGGACAGGACATTGAACATGTTGAGCCTCTCTACTATACATTAGCTTGCGCCCTCGCTCTGGAGACTTGTGTATTTTTCTTGCTTCAGGCGTTCTGGTCTTACATTTCCAAGTCGGTCACGAAATCATGCTTTATGACTAGTTTTGAATTCAAGGTCAACATCGCTGCCTCCTGCATTGTAGTAGCAATCTTCCCTACAGTTCAGTACCTCTTCCGAAATGACTTTGTTTATCGCGAGGTGATCCCTCAGATGATTTTCAGCATCTTGATGTTCATCACTGGAATCCTGGGTATCCGAACTCATTTCAGACTAGTAGCTCTGATTAAGAACGCAGGCACTATCTCGAGCGAAACTACACTGAATGTCTTACAGAAATTGGAATATTTCAAGGACATGGTAAGACACTATGCATACACATGAAAATACGCATAAACGCTCAAAAAACACTCATGGAGAAGAGGTGTTTTCTACCGCTTTATTCTTTATTGCAGTCATTATCAAATATTGCCTCCCCGCGCCTTCCTGTGCACTAATTTACTGAACCTATTACCATTACCTATTGTCTAATTATTATAGAATGTGGTGCTGACGTTCAGCTTTTTTGGATGTGCATTCCCCCTCAGCATCATGTCTGTTGATGGTTTGCTTAATAAACCATTGATCGCAGAACATAAATTTGGGTCAGATTTTTTGATTACGAATCTCAACTTTTTCGAATTCATCATTTGGTAAGTCCCGAGGACAACTTTCTATGCATGCACCGCCCAATGCTGAAAATAGATTACTACCGCATAAAAAAATAAAAAAAAAAAAAATGTGGCGAAGCTAACATGGCTGAAGCTTTTGACGTCAATTAGGGTGACACTGACTCTCATTTTTTATCCTCGGAAAACTGTCACGGGCTCACACTTTGGTTCCACCAACATGGATTCACAAGGTCGAAACGCTCGTCAATCTGGGGAGACACATCTCCCTCGATTCAACACAGTTAAGCCACAGGATGACGATTACCACCGCAAACCACTACATCCTATGCATTATGACCTGGACAATGATCCCGTTTGGAACAACGAAGTTATTAGTGTAGGCAACAGTCAACGCAAGAATCAGCACAACCGTACTCTCAGCAATGACAGCCGCCAAGCAACCTTGGTACCAATGGTTCCAATCATCACTACTCCTCCTACTGCAGCAGCTGTTGCAAAGACTTGTTCCACGTCCTTGAAGCTTTCCAACAAGAAGGCAGCAAATGGAAATATGAGCAACAACCTTAGTGTCAGTAATGATAGAGCTGAGGTCGTTTCAAATACGATCTATTACCAGGATGGTCTCGCAAAAGCGCAGCAGCAGTTTCAGCAGCAACAGCAACAACAGGATAGCGGCCATGAAACACCCAATCGCTCTTTTAGCCAGAATAGTCAACACAGCGTCAAGAGCAGCCAACGAGTCTCCGACAACATTCCTCAACGTTCAAGCAGTCAGCGTCCGTTGGTCCCCAAATCTAACAAGAACTATACGAGACACACGCCAAACAACTCTGCCGACTATACAGACTATAGACCTTCGCGCGAATACCCCTCTCTGACTCATGAAACTTCCCCTAACCATTCCGACAACAATCATGCCACACTCTCGTCTGGCAATTATCGCCATCAGCAGCAGCAATACCATCCACACTACGCTCATCAAACCTCGATGTATAATGATGACAAAGCGGGAATGACTAACAATACTCGTGCAGCATCTGCGTTAGCTCAAAGAAACCCGAGTGAGGAGAGTGATCGCAGCCTGATACAGATTGGTTACATCCGCCCAATGGAAATCCATGAAGCACAAGCCTATCAACATACTCCACTTTCGCCTGTCTCTCTTATATCTCCTAAATCTTTTAATTTCCCTGCTACGCCAAAGTCACCTATCTCGCCGAAGTCACCCACCTTTACATCGCGTGGTGGCAACAGCTTTTATGACGGTGTAATTGAAGTAATGTGAGACTTCAACGTCAAATACAAGCCCTATATGATAGCGCACTCTTTATGATAGACTAACACTTGATTCTTCATTTTTTTAATTGTTAACGCCAAATGCCCTCCTAATGACAAATAAATTTGCATATAATACTACATTTGCACATATAAAACATGGTGCAAAATGCACTTTACAGTTGTTAAGCTATAGAAGTTCATGTGCTTAATGGCTTCCATGGTACTGAACTAGGCGTACGATATCTTGCTTCGAGAAAGGCTAGAATAACTGTCGTCTCATTGAACCTTGTCATTCATACCGTCAATGCTTTTGCTTTACCATAGCCATTTCGACTGGCCGAATATAAAATATTAGAGCTTATCTTTAATAATAATAATAAAAAAATAAAAATAAAAAAAGGCATTTTTTCTATTCACTATGATTGAATAATGTCATATCAATATCAGTTAAAGAGCTTCTCCACATTGTGGAGAGTTCAGTCTTTCTTTTTCCGAAAGCCATATGTATATATATCTTGAAATCACTTCTGAATGAGTCGGCTGAGTGCAAAGTTACTTTCTTATGATCAGCACAAGCAATTAATATGATCACTCAACATTTTCACATCGGTTTTGATCGAGGTTGAGCTCAATAACTTAAAACTGTGCAGCTTTCTCCGACCAGGCATAAATGCAATTAACATACTTTGAAGCGAGCGATTGAGTCCAGCCCACTCCACAAAGGCGTATGTATCATTGGTTCGTGCTTCAGAGAGCCATGAACTTTGTTGCATTTCATACTTTTCTGAATCACCTCCTCCACTTGGTGCCTGCGGAGCTTCCACATGTACAATAGCACATGTATATGTATGCAATCCAGTGCATTAACTATTAATGAAGATGAAAAAAGAGACAATGATAGCAAGCCTGAGAGTCGCTTCGACTATTTCTATAAATCTAGTCTAATCCCCCATTACCCTATCTTTCTACAACTTTTTTTTTAAACCTTTCCTAACCTCCAATACCATCATCCATCATTTGGTGGATTCCCCTATTCTACCTTTACGCTTCCTTTACCTTGTTATTTCATCGTTGCCTACAGCATTTCATATAACATTGGCCATCTTTATACACTATAGCGATACCATGACCCATCTATCAGATTACTCTTTTACACAACGAGCCATTGCAAATGGCTGGTTTTACGTTTGGTTTGTAGCATACGTATTTCGATATGACCGCTTCGGTGCACTAAATCCCAGACGCATTCTGCGTTTCGAACTTCGTAGCATCGTCACATTGCTATTACTGATAGCCATCCCATTACATTTATCGTAAGTAGCCAGTGGGAACATCGGGCAGTCTGGCCCCTTTTTCTGATTGCCTCGTGTTATTCGATGCATGGATTAAGGGAGCACATGTGTATGCAACATGTGTATCTAACAAACAAAATACACAAAAAAAAAACTTTGAGCTTGTTGGCAAATTAAACTAAACTGCAGTTACGCCTTCTGCTTTTTTCCTTTCTACAATAATAACAAAAGATATGACATAGGATGTGCTGTTATTAAATATCAAGAGGGCTTTTGGTCTAATCCTAACTCAGGACAGATCATCTCTCGACCATCCTTCCTTTGGGCTCCATCAAATCAGGACCAAGCCTCAGTTTTGGATTATGCACTTGCATGCGCCATTGCACTGTTGACGAGCATATTCTTCTTGCTCCAAGCATTCTATCACTATATCTCCAAATCCGTCACAAAGTCGTCCTTCATGTCAAGTTTTGAATTTCGACTCAACATTATTTGCTCGCTGATAGTCCTCGTAGTATTTCCAACCATTCAATTCGTTTTCAGGAATAATCATGCGTACAGAGAGGCTGCACCGCAGATGGCTTTCAGTATCGTGTTGTTGGCCATTGCCTTCTTAGGATTCAGGACTCATTTCCGATTCAAGTCTTTGCTCAAGAACGCTTTGCTTACAATCAACGAGAATACACAAGGTGTGGCTGAGAAACTTGAGTATTTCAAGGATATGGTATGTGTGCTACTCGATTATTTTTTTTTTTTTTCGAGTATGGCCACCATTATCGCATGCTTTCATATGCAAGGGCTGTCTTTGAATATGCTCTCTTTTTGTATGTTTCCAAACTGATTATCCATTCTTGTCACTTTACTTGGTTCGCATTATGTAGAATACAATTCTCACGGGTGCTATGCTTGGGTCAGGAATAGCACTGGGCGTGTCCTCTGCAGATGGCCTGACTCCAAATCCAGTAATTGCTCATAATAAGTTTGCATCCGATTTTTTGGTTACAAATGTCAACTTTTTCGAGTTTATTATCTGGGTAACCTTGGTCTTGATCTTCTATCCACGTCGATCTATCGTTGGTACTGCGTTTGGAGTATCCAGTGGAGGAGCAGGAAGTGTCACACGCACTGTACCCACAAGTACTCGTCCTCAAAAAAGCCAAGTTGACAATAGCGACACAAAGTACAGTAATGGTAATGGCACCAACAATGCACGATCTAGTCTTGTTCCTTACAGAGCGCCAGATGAGTCAAACATTTCTAAATCCGATTACATTGATATTGAGAGATCCGGCTCCACCCGTCACAATCATGGCGGTTATAATGACAACGATACCTATCCCCTCACAAAAGCTGTGGGACAAGATGATAGTGGCGATGCTATGCAACTCAACACGTTTAAAATAATGCACGATGAGCGGTCTTTGAGCCGGAACTCGGTTGCTGGCTCCCTATCTTCAGTCTCTCCCCGATATCAACAGCAAGTCATCTCTAGCGTACCACAATCCCCTCGCTCACCAGTTTCACCAACTCTGTCTTCACCACGTCGCAATGGCGCAACCTCACCAACACCATTTGACCTTCCATACCATCAGCGGATTGCTGGTAGAGGTACTATGACAAGTCCAGGAAGTCCATCATTCGGCTCTGCAGTACCTCGTCAACCTGCTTCTGCTGTTACTGCCCCTGAAATCACACATGTAGGGCAACATGCGTTCATTCTTGAAGAAGCACCTAGAAGTTCACGTCAACGCACTAAACTCGCCACGCAAACTCAATGGCAGGAAGGACAAAGACAACAACAACAGACCACAATAACTGATTATAATCAAGCAAGGCCTCTATCCCCTTCTACACCCACTACACCCACAATACCCACTACACCCATGCGTGTCAGGAAAGAATTCCGGAGTCCTCCTACCTCTTGAATAAAATACACTTATTTATCATTAATTATGCTTTGTAGGGTGTGCATAGATATATTTATGGTTCTATACAAATGCATTCATATGACCTTTAACGAATGAGTTTTTCCAGTGAAAAGACCTGTGTTCTTGTGTCTGTACGTGAAACCATGGCATACACTGAGGCCTTTTCAAGACCGAATTGTATTGAGCGAATGCTAATTTCTATTGGTTGGGGAGTTGAGAGCGAATGCTATTTTTTTTTTTAGGTTGCCCAATAGAAAAAGATGTAAACAAAAGAAAATGCAATACGGTATTCGATGGCACAATACGCATAAGATGAGAATTGTGCCATCGAATGCTATTTTTTTTGGATCGAATGCTATTTTTTTTGGTTCTCACGCCAACCCTTAAGATGTCTTCTATTGGATGGTCTTCTTTAGTGTACCTGTTCCTCCTTCCCTTCCTTTTTTACAAAATGCGTTCTAAACGATTGACAGAAAGACAACGTCTTTTGAAAAAGTGTGAAGACGAATATATTGATGTCTTTCGCTCCAACATCCCCTGGAGAGTCAAAGAAGAGCGTTTGGAGACGCTCTACAATCTTTATGTGTACATACAACAAAATCGGTACTTGAGGCCGCGTGTCCCTATACCAACGTCGTCGGACATCCGGGATAGAGTACTGAACAGTTATCAGTCTAAACACTTCAAACGGATTATGCGGGTTTCTCGCTCTCAGTTCGATCGTATGTTGGGCTTGGTGAGAGGAAGCAAGTTCTTCAGAGGCTGCAGCAGTTCCGTCGATCTGATTCTCAAAGTGACCTTGTTCCGCCTAGGTTCTTCCGGTGTGTCAATTCCAAAAGTGGCACTCATGTTCGGCATTGGCAACGGCACGGTCCATGATTACACTTGGAAGGGTGTATATGCCATAGCGGAGGTAGCTCCTAGGTTCATCATCTGGCCTGACACCAACCAGAAGAGTGAGATAAGTCGTTGGTTCAAAGAGAATAAAGGATTTCCAAAGTTGATAGGTGCTCTGGATGGTGTTCCTTTTCCTTTGTTTCGCGCGCCATCCTATGATACTAACTCTTGGATAACACGGAAGTGTAACTTTGCCATGGGCGCTACTGCAGTATGTGATCATCGAGGCATCTTTATCTTCTTCACCACTGGATATGTTGGTTCCATGCATGATGCTCAAGCATATCGCAACTCTGATCTTTTCACAAAGAGAGGAGAGTTTTTCCAAGACCAAGATTACTTGATTTGTGACAGTGCGTACCCAATCAACCCCACAATCATCCCAAATTACAAAAATGCAAAAGAAGATCAGGTCATATTCAATCGGCTTCACAGCTCGGCCCGTGCAATCATTGAGCATGCATTTGGAATGTTAAAGAACAAGTGCGAATCCTTGAAGTGCTTGCCAATCTCGATCAACTCGGAGAAGGATATTAAGGATGCTTCGTTTTGGATCATGGCTTGCGTAGTCCTTCACAATTTTACAAGGATATATCAGGACTTGGATGACGATGAAGATCTTGAAGAATATGTTGAAGAATATGCTATTGAGCCTTCCATAGCTGCCGTCAATGATGCTGTTGTCAATGGTGCTGTTGTGAATGATGCTGCCATCGATTCTGTTTTTGATATATCGGATGAGGACAGGCGGGAAGGAGTACGGAAAAGAGATCAATTGAAGATGTGGGTGTTGAATGCGAAGAATAAATGATATACCATATTTATTTATTTTTGCAGTCTTACAGTCTTCAATGTCTCTAATTCCTTTTGCAAAGCCGCTTTCTCGCACATAACAGGGATGAGCTGTTTTTCTAACACTACTCTATCCTTCCTTTCTTCATCACGTTCGTCTCTTAGTTTTTGTTTTTCTCTTTCGTGGTCTTCTTTAACTGATTTGATTTCTTGCTTCAATTTCTCCAGCTCCTCATCCTTTTCTTGCCTCAGTCGCTTCAACTCCTCATCCTTTTCTTGCCTCAGTCGCTTCATCTCGGCATCATTTTCTTGCTTCAGTCGATTCAACTCGGCATCCTTTTCTTGCCTCAGTTGCTTCAGCTCCTCATCCTTAGCTTGTTTCAATTGATCTACCTCCTCATCCCTTTTTTGCTTCAATAGCTCTATCTGTGCATCTCTTTCATCCAACCTGCGTCTAAGGGATTCTTCTGTAATTTCGATCTTAGTCATCTTGTCTCTATATAGTTCCTGGAGCTCACTCTCTCTACTGAACATCACATGCTCCCGGTGGCAGACCGCATTCTCTCTGTTCGTAACAAGATGTCGACGATCACTCGTCCATTTTACATCATTCTCTTGTTTTTTTCTGGTTTCCTGCAATAGCTGCAGCATTATTTCTGCATTTATGTGTTCCGAAGCTTTTCTACTCCTCTTTACTATCTTTCCAGTATTGAGCGTCTTGACAACATCTATTGATAACATCCTGTTAATATTAATTTTACAGACCACAGCCATGAAAATAAAGCAATTACGATGCTAACATTACCTGTTGTTGACTCATTCTCGTCATCCTCGATATCGATGATACTTGTCTCTGTTTCATTACCATCGTTACCATCGCTATCAGAGATCCCCGGATTGGCAAAATTTGTCGATTGAATCGGACGCGGAGGATTCACAGAAAGACTGGCGGAATATACACTGTCAAGTTTTTCAAATGCTGGACAGATGTTGAGGACTCTAGCTTTGAGAGTAGGATTATCGTGCATATTGCCTTCACCAGCCTTAGAAACAAGGGATTTTGCCTTCTGATATTGTTTTTTTAGATGCTGAAGTTTTGACTTGACAGTCTCCTCAGTCCAATTCGCCTCAGGATGTAGTGAGTTAATATGGGCGGCGATCTGTTTACGAACATCGATAGGTCTATGACCCTGTGTCGGACGTACTGCATTAAGTCTCTTGTAATTGTCGTAGTCTGATATCCAGTCTACTAATGTCAACGATGGTGCGTTTGTCCAGAATCTTTTCCTCAAGTCTTTTGAGTTTTCCAAATCCTCCTCTTCTTTTAATTCAGAGTGTTTGCGTTTGCTGGAGCTACTCTCAGATGACGACGGTTGCGGTAGAGAAGTCTGAGGAAGCGGCGAGATTTGATACGATTGATCTCCATGATTATCTTCCCCAGATGGTTGGCGTGATTCTAATTGCCGTGGAGATTGCCTTTGAGGAGTACCTTGGTACTGGTGAGGAAAATATTGAGGTTGATGGTATTGCTGAGGTTGATAATATTGCTGAGGATGCTGAAGGTTTTGAGCGGTCTTTTGATAGTGAAGAAGCTGTTGGTCTTGAGAGTATTGTGCTTGCTGCTGCTGACTCGGCGCAAGAGGAGTGTAACGAGTTTGAGGAAGGTATTGACGTGGACCAATGACTGGTGAAAGACTCGGAGAAGCTATTCCAGACCTAGTATTGTACGGGATGGCCGAGTGAAATTGATATGAGTTATGTTGAGGAGATTCAAACTGAAAAGGCTGAAACGCAGAAGCAAGAAGAGTATCTGCTTTTGTATGTCTCTGTTGAATAGAGGGAGCGATAGGAGTGAAAGGCAACGATGTATGGTTGGGACTTGCCATTATGGAGCTTTCAATTGGAATAAGAATTATAACAATTATTGAAGAATGAAACAAAGAACAAAGAGTAAAAAAAAAGGCTATGGAAGCTGGCTTAAGGGCTGGCGTGAGAACCAAAAAAAATAGCATTCGATCCAAAAAAAACTAGCATTCGATGGCACAATTCTCATCTTTTGCGTATTGTGCCATCGAATACCGTATTGCATTTTCTTTTGTTTACATCTTTTTCTATTGGGCAACCTAAAAAAAAAATAGCATTCGCTCTCAACTCCCCAACCAATAGAAATTAGCATTCGCTCAATACAATTCGGTCTTGAAAAGGCCTTAGGAGCATTCGACGGCATAATTCTTTTGTTTACGTCGCTTTCTATTGGGCAACCCTAAAAAAAATAGCATTCGCTCAAAAGGCATTAATTATAGCCCAACGCGGGGATCGAACCCGCAACCTTCAGATTAGAAGTCTGATGCTCTACCGATTGAGCTAGCCGGGCAAGCTAAAGTTTCTCCAAAAAAGAATATATATTAATTCACTATAGTAAATGTGACTATTCACGTGATCATATCGCAATTTGTGTGACGTAAGCGGGTCAAGACTGCACCCTCCTTTAAAAAAGTACTTGTTATCAAAAAAAACTTCCAGCTAATCTCAAGCTGTAGCTGACGATTGATCCAATAGACGATGTCAGCATTAACGCAGGCATTCTGCTCTCGGCTTTTAATTCGAAATCGAGCAAGGTCTCTATTTCTCAAGAGACATCAGTCCACGTTCAGCTTTTTCTCCCGTAGTTTAGACCCTGTGCCTCCGACAAATCATGCTCTTGATAAAAATTCATTAAAACATAAGTCATCACCCATCGTTTTGTGTACTTTTCCCAATGCTCTCAAGATCTCCCCTGCATTTGAGAATGCCGCTCTTCTTTTGAATGCTATTCAGAACAAGGATCAGGAGACTGCATGGATGGCTTATTCCGCACTCGGTCGCTCAGGCCAATTATCAAGTTTGCTGCCTATCCATCATTCGCTACTTCTCAGAAGTATTCGTCCTGTAGATCCCAATCGCTTCACAAAGGAAGAAGTCTCTATATTAGTTGATCGGTTCAACCAGGTCTGGGAAGGGATGATTCAGTGCCATATTCAGCTCGACATGAACGATTACACTGCTCGCCTCGAGCTATCAGTTGCGACGAGGCAGTACCCAATGGTGGATTCGACGTGGGCTGAAATGCGGAGAAAAGCCGGGCTAACAGGAGATTATAACAATAATATGTTTGGAGGAATGAAAGGTTCTGGAGGAGTTGGAGGAGGAGGAGGATCTCTGATTCAGCCCACATTGTACACATACAACCTAATCCTCCAATCATGTGTACCTCGAAAAAATATTGGGCTGGCTATGGAAACTCTCAACTTGATGAAACGTTCAGGGATCAAACCTGATAACATGAGCTGGGATTTTATTCTACAGATCCACACTGCGATGAAGAATTGGAAAGCAGTCGAGTCAACCTATAGGGCAGCATTTGTGGCAGCACCGCCAGGTGGCAATACTGGAAGTCAACTTTTGCAGCAGCAGCTTGAAGCCCAAAACACATTTCTGACACTCCCGCTTGGTCAACGCGCAAGGACGTTGAATGGGGGTGCTGTGCTGTCCAACAAAGGCAACATGAACAAGGATAAGGACAAACTCATCCCTACTCTTGACAATGTCCATACACTTTTTTCCTACTATGCTTATACCCAGGATCTTGAGGATCTACAGCATATGTTTGATAGTCATGTTCGGCTTTTTGGTCTTGTCCCAATCACAAAAACCTACAACGAGATGATCAAATTTGCATTCCTAGCAAAACGTGAAGAAGATGCCATGGATCTCTTCCGTGAATTGGTCCAGATTGGCAAAAACTTGGAGCGTGCTCAGCTGGGGCAACAGAGTACGAGAGAGAGCGCTGATGACAATAGCCATAGCGTCACAGATGGTCTTAACGAGGACAGGGATGAGGATAACTTATCACAGACGATAGCCTCGTTAGCAGCATCAATGTCAACCTCTGTTACACAAATTGACTCCACAACAACTACAGCAGCGCCAATTCATCCTCCATCGGCAAAGATACAGGTTTCAGGGCCAGATTTTTACACATTTCGTGTATTAATCAATAATGAGCTCATTGACGCAAGGAACAGGTGGGGACGCGCTTGGAAATGGATCCAGGTTATGCAGGATGTCTATGGAATTGAGCCCAGTGACTCCATGTTTCGGAGGACGCTTGCTTGCATGAAGCGTCGAAAGGCTACGAAATCAGCGGATGAAGCCACGATCCAGGCGCTTGAAGAAAATTGGGAGCGTGTGCGTATTCAGCGTGAAGTCAGACGAGCGGCACATCGCCATCAAGCGGAAGATTCCGTGGCAGTAGCAGCAACATCTACTAGCGACCATATGCTGGGTTCGTCTTTCTTTGCTACTTCGTCGTCCTCATCGGCACCTGCTGTAGAGGGCGGAAGGAAACAACACTTGGAAGAACCGGCACGGGCTACAACTAATTTATGAAAAAGAATATCATTGGCTAGATTTGTCTTAAATAGAATGACTTAAAATATTATATAATGAATTTACCATACTCTTACCATTTGATACCACTGTGATCAATGGTGCCAATCCACGGGGATAAGAAGTAAATACATAGCTGAGCCAGGATAGATCCAAGAATCCCACTCTACTACCTCCATGAATAGCGTAAGTTGAGCGGAGCTGTTGCCATTGCATACACTTTTCTCCCGCTTATTAGAGTCTTGAATTGTATTACTAGAGCAATGTTAATATGGACTGCTTGGCACATCTTTAAGACTACTACTTTAGCCTCTATGGATAGGGCATCGCCGTCACCTCTCACTACTACTGCTGTAAATCTGTTCACGCTTCTTTTTTTTATTCTAGAAATGCCTCTGATAATTTTAGCCGTTAAGGGTCTTTCTCTATCGCGCATCCTGATCAGAGATAACATTGTGTGCGAACTACAATATTAACGTAGATGATAGGGATCAATGTCTGTTTTATCCAGCGTTTGGTCGTTCTTTCCGGGTCGTTCTGTGTGGCATCCAAGGAGGTTCATCTTCTAGAGCATAAAGCAGGCCCTATCGCTCGACTTCTCTCTCGAGATATTGGCTTTTTTTTTTTTTTTTTTTTTATGATAACGAGGACTCACGAGGTCCCCCATCTGCCTTAACCAGGACTCGAACCCAGCATGCGAAAAATATATTAGTCGACAACTTTTTGGCGAGCCTATAGCTATTTTCAGGTTACTTTGTATCGACTAATCGGGACATCCTGTCGACCCACAGCTAAAGGAATCTTTGCGCAAAGCCTTATAAGCTATAGGCGAGTCCACCTTACCTAGAAAGCGCCACAGTCAGGCCTGTAGGCTAGATTATAAAAGCCAGAGAAACTTCCTTCTCAATAAAGTCTTCAGTTTCCCCCATATGTCTTGTTCTTGACCTGCAGTTTGTCTTGCCACTTATCTTTTTCCCTTTTCACAACAAGCATTTGTCTCCCTGTGACTCAGTTTGTGAGCTCATCTATAAAGCCACATCCTCTCTTTTGACATCCTATGGCGCTGTTTGTCGTCAAGGTTATTTGCTTTTTTTTTGATAACAAGGACCCATGAGGTCAATATTTGCCTCTATTTTCTCTTGTTATTCTTGCTGACACTCTTTGTCCTATCCTGATTTTATGTCCATTTTTTTTTTTTTCTTTTCCTGTTAACAAGAACCCACAGAGGTGAGGAATTTTATTTCATAATCTCGCTCTAAAGTAATGATATCGCCCTCAACTATGAAACAAGCGAAACTCTCAAAGTTCGCACGGGATGGCTGTGAAGAGCCAATTCGTATCCATGTTTTTCTCTACCAATGTACACCGTGATCGGTACTCGAAGTCCATCCTTCCGATGTGGCCTGTTGCGCCCGTGAAAAGCCGCGGAGGCTGGCGTGCCGACTCTAGCTAAGGACGACTTTTTAATTTTTTCTATTCGATCAAATCCACTGGCATGTGGACCCAAATCTTGCGGGATTGGTCTGAAATTTCTACTTTGGACTCCGTCAAACTTTGTGATCATCGCTGTCCTAGTCAAGTGGGTGGATGGGGGGATGTGCTGCCAGATGTACCGCTGGTTCGGCTGGGGGGTGGAATATATAACTAAGACGTGTGGCCAGCCAGGCGACTTAGGGTAGTGCACCCACGATCTTAGCCTTAGCGGAGAACACTAGGCTGTCTCGGAGAGAAAGTATAAAAACTCAAGCAGATCCCTGACCTGGCACATGTTTGCTTCACTTTATGTGCCTTAACCAGGACTCGAACCCGGCCCCTGGGCTAGACAGGAGGGTGCCCTGACGAGTATACTACTCAGCCATTGGGCTATCCTGATTTTATGTCCAGCTTTGCCCCTTAAACAAAATACTCATTTACAACAACCATTTGGAAATCACGTGAAATGTTTGATTATGAGTTAATAAAGTTATAGACATACCAAATCCATGAATCCAAAACATTGATTGGCTTTAAACCTTCACCTGTCAGTATGGCCGAGTGGTTAAGGCGTATGACTTGAAATCATATGGGATCTCCCGCGCAGGTTCAAACCCTGCTGCTGACGCGACTTTTTATTAAGATGGTACGGGACTGTGCAAATAATTTTAGAAAAAAGATATTTGCACGGGCCCGTACACCTCTTATTTGCACGGGGGCCGTACAAATATTTAAAAAATCTATTTGCACTGCCCCGTACACACCTTATTTACACCGCTCCCCCCGTGCAAATAAAAAAAAGTTATTTGCACGGGGGGTCTTTTTTTTTATTTGTACGGGGTCTTTATTTTAGCCCTAAACACCATAACCAGGAAGCCTTCCATGACACAGGCTTAGATCTAGAGCCGCTGCCTAAGCATCAAATACTGACCAGAATATCTTATCAAGTTCGTATGTAGCTCAGAGTAGATGTTGGCATTCTTTATGCGACTGGGACTAAATACAGAATTACAAATGATTTATCTATAGTTGAAATATACTATGCAGCTTTACTTTGCACTTTTGTTGGTTGCATTGTTATGGTTCCCCGATGCTTTCTTTCATTTAACGCGTGCATACATCTTAGGTATTTCCGTACACTATTAAGCACACAACGATGAATTCAGTTATTAGGAATCTCTAACGTGTAGTTTGTGTCGGTAGATGTACAAACAATCATACAATCATACTCATTTCTACGATGTATAGCGTGCCGTGTTACTACCTACTCTCTTTCTTTTCCCTTTCTGTTTATCAACTTCATCAAAATACAATGGGTAGACCTCAGCTTATTTTGTGGAATATCTATCCTCTTACCCGATATTACTTGTCTTTTGATAGTTGGTGACAGTTCGCACTCAAAGCCGAACGTGCACAATCACCTATATCTCTATATCTTAGTGGCTAAAATACTTTAATAGCATAACCGTGACTAATAGTGATAGAAAAGAGACATAAATATTCTTTTCTGTTATTGAAATATGCCAGGGTCATAATAAGTAGCGAGAACGAAAGAAAGATGTCTTTATTATGATCCAGGGATCTTCGTTAAATAAAAAGGGTAAAAACCTTAGCGATAGTAAAAACCCATATAAATGACTGCTAATCGCAATAATCCTTAGTTTTGTCTCATTACATTCCAAGTTTATTATCATAGCCAACTTACCTTGGTTCGTCTTTAGCACGCAGTATTGCATACTCAGCAGCACATGTAGATGCTCACTGCGTCTAAAGGACCAGCTTCATATTGTACAATCACTTGAAATGGTAATGAAGAGAAGCACTGTCTTCAATCTTATTTCTTGCCGTTTTCCCTCAGCCTGTACTGCCCAAAAACTTCAGTGATTATCCACATTGCCTCATTAATAAAAGGTGAACTTTAGCTCCATATTACATACATAGTAAGTTATATCAATTAGGTTAAAACATTGCACCAACTAAGGAGGACAAAGAGAGGGTTCTTGTCTGCCCCACGTGAGTGGTAATTTAAATCATCGTATACGCTATATGGGTCTAATGGTAGTATTTTTGTATGTCACAAATGAGCTGTTTGGCAGCTCCCACGGCGCTGCAACTTCCACCAGTAATAATTCCAGACCCCTCTCTACTCTAGACTCACCTCCACTTATTTATATAAAGCCAGAATCATGTAGTCTGTAGGATACACGTTGCTGCTTGTAGATAAAAAAGAGACCCCGTGCAAATAAAAAAAAGACCCCCCGTGCAAATAACTTTTTTTTATTTGTACGGGGGGAGCAGTGTAAATAGAGTGTGTACGTTTCAGTGCAAATAATTTTTTTTGTATGTGAAAATTTATTTGCACGGGGGCCTTACAAATAACTTCATCCATAATTTTTTGGATTAATCTATTTGGCAGCCCATATCAAATACAGTAATTTTTGCTATTATTTGACAGCTTATTTTTTGGGGCTGCCAAATAATGTTTTGCAAAACTAATTTGAAAAGGTTGATTGGCCACACACTACGCCTTGTTGCACTCACCATGTAATTACGAATATTAGTGTTTGTCAGAAAGAGTAAAACCCATATGAATAAGTTGCGCTTCGATGCCTGTTAGCGGCTCGGATGGAGCGACGACAATTGGACTTGAAATGAGTGACTTTGCTTACAGCACCAAGGTATCAATATGTCCATAAATAAACACTCCGCTTAATTTTTTTTTTATTTCCAAGGGTGGAACAGTGTAAGTAAGGTGTGTACGGGACCGTGCAAATACTTTTTTTTATAAGGGTGCTATTTGGCAGCTGGGCTGCCAAAGAGATTTTTCAAAACTGATCATATTTGGTAATGGGCTGCCAAATAGATTAATCCTGGTATAAATACAACTGACCATGCGTATTAATGGATCAGACATTCCTCAAAGAATTAGTCTAATTGGTAGCTCAGGTACCATATATTATTTGGCAATCCATTGCCAATCAACTTTGAAGACTCTCTTCGGCACCCCAGCTATCAAGGAGCACCCTCATGATTTGCTTGGCAACCTACCTAGTGTTATTTGGCCTCTATTTTTTTTTTTGTTATATCTGTAAAAACTCTTGTATCTCGTTTACTAAGGAGAGTCCTGTATTGATGGGAAGCACAAGAGCTCCTGTTGAACTTGTTGACATCCAACAGAAATAATAACCCTCGTGCAAATAGCTTCATTATTTGGCAACCCAGTTGCTATCCAAGTGTGTGAAATTAGGTGACAGCCTCAGAAAATAGGCAAAAATTACTATGTTTAGAATGGGCTGCCAATTAGATTAATTCTTCCTCGAATTTAGAGAGCTTGATTTTCGGTCATGATACGGTAGAACAGATCAAACAGTGTGGTTGGTATTAGTGAGATATAGCAATAGGGAAATCGGGATGCTTGTTATCAGACCAACCTATACCGACTTAAACAGGTTCAGAGCACCCAGAAAGCGCCTTTTTCAGCATGTAGCAATCTTTTCATATGGATGAATGTCATTTTTCCATTAAACAATGCCTCATAACCTCATAAAATCTTTTGTCCTAAAGCTTTGGTAAGATAGCGTAGGATTGTGGCATTTTTCTAGGATTTCGGGCTTTCCCCTGGGCGACTGCTGCCCTCTTTTGTCTTAAGGCCGCCAAATAGTCTCAAAAAGTTGCTGAAGCTTCAAAGACCCGATTTAATCGATCCTGACAGTTGTAACCCTTTTGAAGGCAATTTGTAAGGCTATTCTATGTAGCACACATCCTCACAATCTGACTCAGACAGGCTGATAACTATCAATGTAATCTTTTGTGTCTTTTGTGCTAAAACAAAAACAAATCACGCAAGGCATATTTTTCTGTACATAGCACATTGAGGACAGCAAAAGATACTTTTATTTATTTATTTACAAGGCTCTGGCAGTTTATAGAAGAAGTGTGTGAGTGGATAAATAGTAACAAAAAAAGAAGATATGGCCAGCCGAATCTTCATTTTTTTTTTTTTTACCCAAGCAGCGCAGATCCAATATTAATATGTGATAGGTCATTCTGATCTAATATGTGGGAGGAGTAGAGAACAACATTCATGGTGGTATTTTTTAGGGTCAAGTGAAGCGTCGCTTTTTGAAGCGCGCATCAGCTACATCAGGGTTCAGAAACGAGTCACAGACGGCCAGGACGGAGTCAATGGCGGTTATCACCTCGCGCGCGGTAGAAGCGGGTTTGGGTGGCAGCTCAGGATGGTTCGTTGCATCGTGGTCATCGCTCTTGTTCTCCATGTTTCCCCCTATGTTCTTACTACTGTCTAGCGCAGTAGTCACCGACTGACCATTATCAGCACCTTGCGTCAATACAGGTGAAGGTGTCGAAGTAGGAGGTGATGCCATGACATCATGCTGAGAGAGGATCTCTGGAGAAGCAGACTTGGCAAAAGCTTGTGTACTAGCACTACACGAACCTTTAACGCTGTCTGCAAATGACCCCATAGATACGGTTTTCATTGATTGTGAAGAGGGCTGGGACTGTAGTGACTTCTGCGACGTATTATGACTCCTGATTCTGCTGATCATCTTGTGAACTTTGGGTTGGCCATCGGCGCTAGTCTTTTGTGATATTGTCCCTTCATTGTCCTATATCGTCAATGTATTGAAAAAAGAAAGAAAAAAGAAAGAAAAGTAAAGAGCGGGGAAAAAGAGAAAAGAAAAAGCTTAGAAACCAGGGTTGAAAACATTTACTTTGAGCGTATATTTGTTTTATACAGAGTTATAGTTTCGCTTGCTTCATGATCGTTACCTTAAGCTGCATCCAGATATGCGCGAGCGCAGCATCCACAGTGAGTCGCTTTCCCGTGTCTTCGTGTAGAAGCGCCTCGACCAATTCCATTGCTTCGTCTGTTATCTCATCCCAATAAGGCATGGGGAAAGTGTATAGGTTCTCCAGGACTTGAACTCTTAATGCTGGTGGAGCGAGATCGTCTAGGACATATCAATTTTAGAATATGACGGGGAAATTTGGTCGTTAAAGTAGAAGATGAGAAAGATGCGTAAATTTTAACCCATCTTACCACTGAACGGCGGAAATCCGCACAAGAGGATGTAGAGGACAACACCAAGACTCCACATATCGACCGGTTTCCCATATGCCTCGTTCCGAAGCACTTCTGGGGCAACTAATGATAGATCAAAAGAGCGAATCTAAATTTCATGAGAAGCTGCCCTATAATATGGTCCTGAAAAGCATTGGTATTTCTAAGTACCATAACTAGGCGTCCCGCACACGGTTCTCAAAAAGCTCTGTTCCCCAGTGACAGTAGATAGCCCAAAATCCGAGATCTTGACTGTAAGAGTTTCCTTATCCATGAGCAAAATATTTTCTAGTTTCAAGTCTCTGTGGACAATCCCTCGGTCATGGAGATATTTAACGCCTTGAAGTATCTGTTGAAAGACTAACCTCGCCTCTGGCTCTGTGAATTGACCTTTCTTCTTGACGATGTCAAAAAGTTCTCCACCTTTAGCACTAGGCGATACAAAAACAAACGAAGAAAAATTAGAATTAGTAGACTAATGGGTTTTATTTTAGGTCGTGATATATCAGCATCCGGCATATGCTTACTATTCGATCACCACGTAGTGATTGGTCTCTTCACTGAAAACCTTATATATTTTTAAGAGATTTGGCTTTAAAGATCCATTATAATAAGGAATGGAGGTTGGGGAAAGGTTAGCTTTGGTGTAAAGCAGAACATAACGACGATGGTGACGACAAAAAAAAAAAATAGCCCAGGACATACGTGATCAATGCTCATCAAGGCTCCAATTTCGCGTTGGAGACTTAGGATCATTTTGCGGTTAAAGTTTGTACTCTTCTTGTAGACCTTGACCGCATATATTGTATCAGTTTTCTTTTCTGTTGTTTTGTAAACAATGGCGAAGCCTCCACGACCCAGTGGATCTCCAAGGACAAATTGGCTATCGAATGTCTAGTTCTCATTTCAATGTTGTTGCGAATTGTGGATTATTTAGTTACATTTCATTGGACATTATGAACAAACCTCTAATTCATGAACAAAGAGTAGTAGAAAAAGCAGACGGACTAACAAATTTACCAAGTCATCGTCTTGATCACCATTTTGAAATTTATAAACACGTCCAAGGACTATAAACCATAGATCCAGTAAAAAGTAAATTAATGAAAGATTAAAAAACCGTTGGGATTTGATATCGAGCAAGCTGAGTAGTCCGTGAATAAAGTAAGTAAAGAGATGAAGAAAAAAGTTGAATACTTGCCATCTTTATCATCTTTGCGTGAATGCAAGTAGCTGATGGTATCACCATGTTGCAGCCGAATTATTTTTCCTTGCCCAATAATTGTGCCATTCACAAACGTGCCATTGTCACTATGGAGAATTGTTATTTAGCTGAGAATCAAAATTAACTTTGCAAGAACTTTCACTCAAAAAAACTCTTTCGGTTACCTTAAGTCACGCAAATAGACACATTCAACACCACAATCAATCTCTTTGTATACAAGAAACTGTTGTACGCTGATCAAGTCACTTGTAGCACTTGTAGGAAGACTAAAGATTGGATTAATGCGAGAAAAAAATAAGGTAACTCATACCGTAGAAAATTTGTTTTCAAGCACGAAAGCGATCATGTGGGGCCAGGAAACTATAGAAATAAAGGTAAATAATAATAAAAATAGCTTAACATACACAACATCACAATCTGAACGGCAACCAAAGATGTAGCCAAGGGTGCCTGAGTAGCCCTGGCCAACATCTTTAGTAAAGCGAATTGTATAAGGCTGGCCGCTGCGGGTGTATTGGAAGGAACCCCAGGCTCGCCCCTGATAAAGGATGGGGTGCCGTCGTTCTTTAGGTTCTTCTTCTGACATTCTTGAAAGTAATGAAAGGATGAAGAATGAGGAGTTGAAAGTATACAAGTAAGGACGACCAGCCACGAATGAATACTGGATTGGGTAAGTAAATGCTGTGTGGTGGATGCAAAGGTGGCAAGACAAGAGAAGTAAGTGAAGTCTAATATGTTCCAGTCTGTTTCCCCCCTTTTTTTTAGCCTGACAGTGGCATATTTGATTGGTTGGAAAATATTACTTTTTGGTGGCGTCGTATAAAGTTGTTTTTTGCAAAGCTGTTTGTTTTAATACCTTTATTAATGCAAGCATATCCTGCAGTTTTAACAAGAAGATCGGATTTGTTAGCATCAATGGACATTCTAATTGACTGCTGTACAATGTGAGGTACCACGTATAAGAGAAAGAGATAAACAGCAAACTCAAAGGGTGATGTCCCTTTTCGACATATTCAAATGACAAGGCCCCTACCCATTTCAGTCCGCAGCATATAGGCATATAGTACCAAGTAAAAAATATGGCATAGTAACGGTTAAGTATCGTCACTGCGACAGGTATAAAAACGTCTTTACTATAAATATATAATTCTCTTCCTTCTCATTTCTATTTCTCATTTCTCATTTCTCATTCCTTTCTTCATTCGTCTTACGACTCAACAGTGTTACAATATCAAAACCACCTTCCAAAACCAATTCTATTTCCTTTCTCTACCTCTCTTTCACTCTCGCTGCCACAACAATGGACTCTGACTGGTGTCTTTTCTGTGAAAAACACGTGTATGAGCTTGATGCAGTTTACTGCTCTATGGAGTGTGCCCGAATGGATAAACAAACTGCGGTTGCCAGTAACTCCTTGTCCTTTGGCACATCCATGTCGACAGACCGAGCAATGGCCTCATCGATTTTCTACAGTCCGTCCATGCTCCCCCTTCGACGCCCGACTCAGCAACTCATAACGGTATCCTATCCGTGCATGTTCCGGTCCTCAAATCTGGCCCCAAAATCCATCTCAGGCCGTGGAGGCGTTCGTAAAGGTAGCCCGTCTTCCGCGAGCAGTAGTGGTGGCCTCTTAGCCAAGAATGTTGAGTCACTCAATACAAGGGGCTATATACTAAATCGGTGTGGCGGCGGGCGTCGGTATCAATATACTGTGTCGCAGGGATAGTTGAACGGTAATGAAAGTGGCCGGTTGCTGTATGGTCACTTCTCACCAGAAGCTTATCATTTCAAGACACGGTAAGTGTCATCATCCTGAAATAATTGCCACATACAACAAGATATCATTTTTCAATTTATTAAGAGAAAAAAGAAAAAAAAGACAAACAGTAAGCTGATAACGCATTTGTTACTATCTTTCTCCTCTTCATCATCACAAAGCATGGGAATATTCATACTGTTTGCAGTATCGCAGCGCAATATAAATACCTGTACACAATAGCAACTTTGTTTACTGATCGAATTGATGTTTGTGTTGAAAACAAAACTAAAGAGGAGATTCACAAAACTCCAATCTATTATTTTGCCTTCTTGCATTACTGCGGCGGCTAATTGCCGGCCATTGTTCGAAAAAAAAAAAAAAAAAAAAAAAAAAAAAAAAAAGTTTCAATCTTATCGGCCTTTGTTTTGTTCTTGAAAAAAATTGCTTTGTGTTTTTAAAAGGTCTTGATCAATTGTTAAATACCAAATCCATAATTTGTTCCGCTATCAGTCAATTACCAATTTTACTTTTGCTCGCTGATCTCACATTAAAAAAGAGATTCAATATCCTTCAGGGGCTGTCGCAGCAAATAAATATAGAGTTTAGAGAACGAGAGATAGATATTACAGTAATTATATTTTAAATCTCTAGAGGTAAGTGACCAAGATACATATGTTTTTATGCATCATTGGATCCTATCCCGCTGGGTAAGCTTGGGACATCCGGAGAATTTGTTACAATGGCTTTAGTTGGCTCTCTATTTGAGGGAGCTCGTCTGAGACGGCAGTAGTGTAACTGGGCGGCTCAGCAGGGAGACCATGCGGAGGGGTTATAGGGTTGTCAGTATTGTGGGCATCATATACCGGGGGCGCATCAAAGGCATATTCGCCATAGAGTGTTCGATTCGTGCCCTTGCAGATCTTGCGTTGCTCAGATGAGATAGTTTCCAGTGAGATTACAGCAGTTCCAAAACAGGGGCGCGGCTCTTGCTCTACAGGCAGTTTTTTCTGTATGAAATGTTTGTACGTAAGCTGTGCGGCGGTACCCAGACCAAATACATAGACAATGGCCATGGTGATGAGCACAGTATCCGAACCTGACTTGGAAGGATTGGGTTGAGCCGGGGCGCATCGTCAAAGTAGTCGGTAGTAGTGAAAAATATCGACTCTTCCTGATAATCTCATACATTGCTCCCGATTTTTAAGCCATATTGACGCACTCCATCTACGATTGTCGTACAGAAAGGTCAAGTACCGTTCTCTGGGACGGGAAAGGAGGGCGAGTCATTCACGTCATATGTTATTTCTCGCTCAACAGCGATTGATCCCGATTTATGAGCATGATTTCCATTAAACTAATAGATTCCGTATGGAAATTGCCCAAGATCACTAATGGGCTTTTTTTATTTAAAAAAAAAAAAAAAAAAGCCTCGTTTAACGTTGTTGCCATTGTTAACATGCCAGCTGCAATAAGTGGCTATCATAACTTTGGCAGAGCCTTACGTTTGCGCGACAGCGCATAATGTACACGGTGCCCTTGTTGCCATACGTTTCAGTTTTGTCACCTGCCAAAGTGCAGTGGGGACAAGCTTGGCCATAGAAGGGTATCGTGAAGGGATAGATGTCGAAATATTCAGTGGGATGATGGATGTTTAAAAAGTGTCGAGTGTTGTCCCTAGTTCATAGAGAGTGCCATTAGAGTGGGCAAAGGCTCAATCCTGCTCAGTGACAAATGGTTCCTAAGCAGAATTATAGCCATTCAATGGTATTTTAGTTTCACATCAAGCTTGCGTTAAGGTATTTTTTTTTTCTGTTTTTGTTTTCTTTACCGTTCTCCATGAAGCAGTCGGAAGATCAGGATACTCCTTGTAACTTCAAATAAATTGAACCTCACGCCAGATTGCTTGAGTATATTTGAAATCAACAGCCAGTAATGCCTGCCTGGCCATGATGCTTCACTGGCAAGAACAATGCGCGGCTGGCTTTTAGTGCCTATACAGGGATGGCTGAGAAGTTTATGGGCTGTTTCACGATAGTACTTTGGTTGGAGGGGGAAATACCCATATAGAGCCGAAAAAGCCTGGAGAATAACTCGTGTAGGGATTGAGTTATGTAGATAAACCGAAACTTGCAGTCGAGAGGTTTCAAGTACAAATGTAATTGAAAGCATTGCGGGGAAAGAACGCTTGGGCTGGGCTTCCTAGGTCGACAAGATGACATCCCATTCCAGAGAGGTTACAGATGTCGGATAAGGATTTGACCGAAAGAGTATCAATTCGAGCTTTAAAGAGGTGGCTGCTATATTAGTCATATATCCGAATGCAAAGGCATAGAGGTATGTTCCATCAGATGTGTAGCAGAGTGAGGACAACATGAATACGTGGATTGTGTATAGACAAACGCGGAAGGGGATGAGAAGGGATTTTGTAAAAAATCAAGAAAAAAGAAGTGGAATGTAAAGAAGGAGGGAAAAGGAATGCAAGTCGAAGAAAGGTTATCCACCTTTTAGTCCGTCGTTTAAGATTTCCTGGAAACTGAGTTCTCGAAAATAGAAAGCAAGGAAACGGAAAAAGAAGGTGTGGGCCCACGGGGTTTTGCTTGCGATCCTCATCTTCGCTTCCACAACATCCCTTGGTGTATACCTGGTAAATATAGTTGATTTGGTTCTAAAGAGCGTGAATTGGTGCTCATCAGGGTATACTCGATATTGGCGTATGCTTCCTCATCCCTAAGATAATGGACAAATACACAGGAAATAAATGTATATACATATACAACGGCGTTTTGCAAAATATTATAGTTTTTTATGTTTATTTGTTTTAAAGAGCTTCGTGCGCGGGTTTTGAAGATCTGCGCCGATTTATGATGCAGTAGATTTATTTTGTCTGACTTTGACGCGTCGTCCATTGAAGGCAATTTTTTTTGCTTGTCACATGGCACGGGCAAGCCACGCACAAAGTAGAGAGAAGCGAGCCTGTTAGTTCCTGACCAATATGCAGGATCGCACCATTCCCACTCGACATCCCAATTAGCGTGCCTGCGATCGGGCTTTCCCGACATGACCACTGCCAGACCTCATCGCTTGTTGTGGTCACCTCACCCAAACCACAATCAGTTTCTGCTTGGCTCAACTGAGCTACGTCTCTTTCAGTGGACACCGGAGGTATTTTCTTTTTTTTTTTTTTTTTTTTTTTTTGGGTTGAGAACATATAGGTGTATGGCATAAATATGTAGAAACATGTGCTTGTTTTGACAATCACTGCCCTCTATAAAAATACCCTAGGATTCAGAAGGCAAACCTCATGCTACACCTATTGCAGTCAACACTGATGTGTCCTTAATGAAGGTAAAAAAAAAGAAGCCAGGCGCAGGATTGCTGTGACTGGTATTGGGCGCAAGACGGAATGTAATCGTGGATTGACACGATATATATGCTTTGATAGTGCTTTACATGGTCGCCAGACCCGAACTACTTGGATCTGACAGCTGTTGGATTGACTACTGGAAGGACGCTTCTTATTCGCATGCACAGATCAGAGCCATGGGTTTTTGAAAATCAAGGGAATGAGTTTCGTCCAGATACGCCCAGACAAGTATCTGTAGCTCAGAATCAGAGAACATATCCTTCATTCAGCGCTCGTCACTCAAGAGCCTGTAATGTTGTGGCATTTTCAAAAGAACTGCCTAATTTTCTAGCGGTTGGCTTGGATAAAGTACGTAATGACTATTGTCTGATGGTATGGGATATTGGGCAGTCCACGCCAGCACCATCAGAATCGAACTATGCTCCATCTGGACCTATCACAGCTAGCCACCGCTCAACTACAGGGAGCTTTCAAACTTCGAGATTCGGAAGAGGATCGGACATTGCTGAGGGCTACTTTGACACTCGTCTATCTATGAATCCACTATCGCTTGCGGAAAACACTGGAACCGCACGAGCCTTGAATGCTAGCAGTTTTGATCACTCTGGCAGTAAAGAGGCAATG
The DNA here is from genome assembly GCF_002105155.1 of Lobosporangium transversale. Lineage (NCBI taxonomy): Eukaryota > Fungi > Mortierellomycota > Mortierellomycetes > Mortierellales > Mortierellaceae > Lobosporangium > Lobosporangium transversale. Next base: position 109,903 of record NW_019028981.1, on the reverse strand, counting down.
CGGCAATACGGTTCCAGCGAAGTCATCTCTTCCTGTGCTTGGTTCACACGTGCACCTAGAGTGCTAGCGGCTGGAATGGGTATGAAGTACATTCGGGTTTACGATACCAGAGAGGATGCTACATCTCCATCATCTCTGGTAATTTCAACAAAAGCTGTTCATGGGCTCTGTATGGATCCTTTCCATGAAGATCGGATGGCTTCATGCACAGACGACGGCAACATCCAGATCTGGGATGTCCGCAAAGCCTCACAACCAATTCTTTCATTCGATGCTGGTCCACAAAAATCACCTTTGGTCCGAATACAGTTTAACCCACAACGGTCCGGACTGATTGCTTCATTAGCCAAGGAAGCATTATGTTTGAAAGTTTGGGACATTCAAGAAGGAACAGTTCGTGCTCCAAGGAGTATTTCTAGGATGGACAGTAATCATAACTTGGAGGCTAATTTACAACAAAGCTCAGGAAGCACGAGCGGCTTACTATCAAGATCTCATGACAGAGAAGGTCTGCAGACTGTCCGAGAATCAGAGTCGGACGAGTTAGAAATTGGGGTCCCAATCCTATGGAAATCGCGTCGAACAAAGCCCTCTTCAAAATCGCTTCAATCATTCGCCTGGATCCCATCCTATGTATCCAATTCGACTTCAGGGCTCATCTCAATCAATAAGGAGTCGCTCATCGAAACTACTGTCCTCAAAGAGACGTCTCACATCGCTTGGGAGCCCAGAGGTGCGTTAGTGGTGTCGGACGGAAACAAAGTTTCTTGCTTCCCAAGCCAGCGTTCACTCAATGCAACCACTGCAGAACCAGCTCCACAGCTGCCGTTTTCAGAAATGCGGAAGCGCAATTCCAAAATCCTTAATCTACAACTTCCAGCTAACAGAAAAGTGAATGGAGAATCTCCTTCAGATGGTAGTTCTAGCAACCCCCCACCACCGATCAGCGTTATGCTTCCTGGTGGCCATCCAGCGCCATTAAGTACGGAAGCTTCTAAAGTGAATGGCATTGCTAATGGCGTTGCAGAATCAACGCGAAGGCTTCCACTGACTACCGTAGTCAATAACGGGTGGTCCTCAGCCACTGCTGCGCAGGTGGATGTTGGATTAGAAGAGGATGTTTCAGTCACAATGCGGGAAGGTGCTATCAAAGGATATTCTATGGATGCCGCTGCAAATCTCGGCTTGGTTGGGGCGGGAGCGCTTAAAGATTTTTGGGCTTGGATGCTACGTGCAGAAAGGATTGCTCAAAGGGATGGTGCACGTATCGGGAAGTTTGATTTTAGCTATCAAGGGGTCTTGCCAGTGCTTCTAGGAAATGGAGGTAGATATATTTAAAGCAATGTTTCCTTTTTTTTTTTTTTTTTTTTTTTTTTTTTAGCTCGATGACCCATCGCGAATCTAAACTTTTACGTTTGAATGATTTTCTTTATGTTTTAACTTTAGTATCAAGGAGGTCTACACCTTCGAGCACTCCTCGCACGATGTCACCTCTACCACGCGCCTCCTCTGATCTATCTACGCAACTCTCGAAGCAGGCGGATGAAATTCCTATCGTCCCTACTTTGAAGTTGGCTCAGCGTAAGCTCGGTTTAAAGCTTTGTGGATCAGAGCTACTCCGTTCCGACCTTAAAAGAACAGTTGAAAGGTACTAATTGGAAGGCCATGCACAATTCATTCCGCCCGCCAATTCCATTCCCTTTCTTATCTGCTTTTGTCTCCCTTCCAAATCTTTGCCATTAGGTTGGAGGATGAAGGAAGTTACGAGGTTGCTGCGGGATGGGCATTCTTTCATGGCGAGCTGGATCTCGCCATCGAAGTCCTTGGTCATGGAGGTAGGTGACGATCATTAGTCACATGGAAGCCTGACTAACGAAATGAAAGGATGATAAAGAGCGTGTGATGCTGACTTCAGTTGCTTTTAACGAATCGCCGACTTCAATATGTTTTAGATGACAAACTCAAATTGATGTCGATTGTTGTAGCTGGCTTCAATAAAAACCACATTAACACACCGTCAGTTGGACTCGGGATGAACAACGAAAAAGCGTCAAATAACACATGGAGAGCACAATGCAGGATTCACAGCCAATCTCAATCGAACCCATATATTCGAGCCATTTTTAGCTATATCGCTTCAGGTGACTGGCGAGATGTATTAGAAGAAAAGAGCTTGTCGCTTGCTGATCGTGTGGGGGTTGCGTTAAGGTTCTTGAGTGATGATGAGGTAAAATCAAACAGATACGTTCTTGAGACCCTACTTTGGAAGTGTTACCATGTGAGAAAAATAAGAAGATAGTTATGGTATTTCTGACATATTTCGGAAAATTATTAATTTCTGCAAAATAGTTAATGGCCTATATCCAATCTACGGCAGAGACGCATATAAATGCAGGGGAAATCGATGGTATTATCCTTACTGGACTTACAGAGACGGGTTTGGACTTGTTCACTAACTATGTTAACCGTACAGGCGATATTCAGACAGTTGCACTGGCATCTTCTGTCGCGGTACCTCGGTATTTCAAAGATCCACGTGTTGAAGAGTGGGTTGAGGGGTATCGGGATTTACTCGATCGCTGGCAGCTTTACTATACACGGGCACGTTTTGATATCGCTCGAGGACGGTGTATACAGCAGAGCACCTTGAGCGGTGTGTCTGCAGCTGACGTGACGCCGACCCAGATTTACGTTCGCTGTAACTTTTGCAACCAGAGCATTGCAAGGAATCTGCTCATTCCTGGAGTACGCGGCCGTGATGGCCGTCGCTTACTGGTTCAGGGAAGCGGTGGGCCAGGAATAAGCGGACATGGCAGCGCCCTGCATGGCCATGATAAACAAGGATCCATGGGCGGAGGGATGGGAGGTCAAAGTGCAGGGGGAATTCCTGGAGGTGCGCCTGGATCAGGACCCTCTACCAGCTCAAAGGCCGTTGTGTGTCCCAGTTGTAGCAAACCGCTTCCTCGATGTGCCATTTGTTTGCTTCATCTTGGTGTACCAGCAGAAGGCAACGCATCACTGGGTGCATGGTCTAGCCTTGGCCATAAAGTAACTGGCGAAAGTAAGTGAATGAACAAGCGTCTCGACTGATTATCAATCAGATGATTGCTCTGGGTCTAATTACTTTTTTTATTTTTTTATTTTTATTTTATATATATATATATATATATATAAAGAACCGACGAGTTTTGATTTATGGTTCACTTGGTGTCAGACTTGCCGGCACGGTGGTCATGCTATGCATATGGCAGAATGGTTCGACCGACACACACAATGTCCTGTCAGCGACTGCAACTGTCTTTGTTCCACTCATGATGCCCTGTAATTTATCATCAAGTCCTTTTTTCAATTATTTTGCAGAAAGAGCCACAACATAATAAGGAAAGAAATAAAAAATATACATTCAAAAGAAACGCGATGGTATATTTGTTTATAAATGGGTCCGGTACTTGATATCATATTTTGATTTTGCGGAGTATTTCATAGTCCATGTGATAGTTCAGATGACGTTGCAAAGCAAAGCAATGAGTGAAAGCACTTCTCTATTTCTTTTGTAAACATAGGTTTATCACATGTATTCAACTTGACGACCTCGCCAATCTCGTTGTCTGAGTGCCCCAACTCGTGAAAATGTGCTCATTTGAATCCCTACCAGAGCTTCTGCATAGGCCATAAAGACCTGGTCGACCATCATTGGCCCAAAAACACCCAGAGTTTCGATGGTCCTCATGGTCTCATGGTCCAAGAATTGCCAGCCCAGATTCGCAAAGCGTCTCAGCTCTTGAGGGTCTCGTTCATTAGTAGCCACAAAGACTGGAAGCATTTGAGATGGATCATCTAGAGTAGGGTTCAGTTGTTCTTGGATTTGATTGACTCGCTCTGCAATCTGGTCTGTAGTGGGAAGACAATGAATCATCTTGGCTCCTGCAAAGTTCCCTTCACAATACTTTGCAAAATCACCGCGACGAACATGGACCGCAATATATCGATGACGATCAAGGGTAGTAGCAGGGGAACCTTGGCTATTATCTTCATTGTCTGATACTGTTGCTGGTGTTGATACAGATACTTCAGAAGCTGAAATTCTGTTGACACTCAGGGTTTTGTCTAGGAACCGCTGGACAAATTGTTCTAGTTCCTGCGTAAAATGTAGGTGTTGGCCAAATTTCTCCCATTCAGACTTGTCTTTGACAGCAACTTTGTATGTATTCGAGACACAGATGTGCTTATCTGTATCATAGGGTTCCAAAGTCGAGAGAATCGTCTCGAGCTTCCCATCATCCACCGGGAGGGGTGTCAGTGTGGCATTGAGACGCCATTGCCTTAGAAAGGCTTTCGCAGTGAAGTCGATCGATCGCTTAGATCCGAATCCACAGGTGATGCGGCACAGTATTTGGTTGTAAGGAGTCCGTTCCTGGTCTCGTAATTCATGGAATTCGACCACGTTGGCCCCAGTCAGCTGAGAAAACTTTTTCAGATCTAGAAATTTGGACCAAGGTTGGTTCTGCTTAGACTTGTCGTGGCTGGAGGAAGTGATCGGAGGAATGATTAAGGTGCGACCTAAAGCTTTGGCTATTTCCATGCCACGCAGCATTCCATAAAACTGATTTGTGATGCCTGCGTAGGGTAGATACGTCAAGTATCGAGTCGGTGCTTTGATGTTAGCGTTAGCGCCAGCTTGTTGCTGCAAGATGTCTTCAAACGGGCGAGGATCCAGAGCACTTTGGCGAATGTATTCATCGTCGCCACTGCCACTACTGTTATTGTCTTCACTATCACTTCTTCTATCATTAATAACACCCTTGTTGCTGTTGATGTTGTTACTAGGGATGTCAATTAATTCTTTCAGGCTTGATTCCTGGCCGGATTCTGTGGAAGTTTGCTCTTTAGGAGTTGACGAGTGGTGTTGATGTTGACGTTCTTGATCTTCTTGACCTTGTTCCGATGAGGCAATATGAGGTGGTATTGAATCTTGCTGGGCTTCAGGGATCTGTTCATGTGAGCGCTTTAGTTGCTGTTCTTGAGCTTCAAGCTGCTGTTGCATCAACATTTGCTTTCGCTCATCATTAAATGTGTTGCGGTGAGGTAATGCAGCCCTAGGTCGGCCAAACGTTGTCCGATATGGATCCTTTTCAGGATTGTTGTGGATGAACTTGATAAAGTCTTTGTTTTCATCTTCCTGGTCTTGATCAAAAATTTGCCTCTGGTCATTCCCTTGGCCTTCAGTATCATCGTAGCCATCAAGTACCTTATTCTTATCCCAGTGTTGATGGTTGTAACTTCTACTCTTGAACCCTCCAGCGGTCCAGCGAGTAATAGAGGATGAGCTGGATGAAAAGGAGGAATAGGGATCTTGGAGTTGACTTGTACTAGTTGATGGGGTATGGGTCAAATGCAGGATCACTAACGATCCTGAAGAGATGAAAAGGAGTGTAGCAAGAAGAATTAAAACTCGATGATGGGTACGACATATTCGTGGGGACCAGGGGAAAAGCCCCTTGAATGATTTTGATAATGTTGTCATACGGATTATAATTCGTGTTTCACAAAGAATAGGGATAAAAGAGAAAGTCTGTAGGAAGAAGGGAAATGAAATGAGTTCCACGACTGAATGTGAATGGAGGAGTGAATGAGGTGTGGGGTCAAGGAAAAGAGTATGAAGAAAGAGTGAAGATGAAAAGCAGAGAACGATCGAGAGGGAAAGAAGGAAAAAAAAGTTATGCAGCTGAGCGCGTAGCCTGCCTTGTCGTTTTTACCCCTACCCTGTTCTATTTTGGCCTTGTCCTAGTTGAAGCCCAAGCATGTCCCTTGCTCTTATTCGATTCGATGAAGCAACATTCTTTTTGTATTTCTGTAAATAGCGAAAGCGATAACTTTTGACTTTTTATTTTTTATGCAGAGCACCTGCACAGTCCTTGCCTTGTGGACAGCACCTTAAATTGAGTTCGTTTTTTTCTTATATCCTTCATGATTACTGCACAAAAATATATAATATGTATAGACTGGGAACAGACCTTAAAAGAAAATAGGGTATAGTTTCCCCTCCTGGACCGATCTAGACTTACATTATGACAGATGCCTAGTACCCTCACCAGACTTTTCATCCTGTTATGGCACGAAATCCCATTAAAACTAATGTTGTTAGTTTCCTGATAGACAGGATGGCTTATGGATGTAGAAAGATATGTGAAAAGAGTAAAAAACCGAGTCCTTTTTTTAGGATATGATCACGCTCAATGAATCTCAAAGACATCAGTTTTTTTAAATGGTCAGAGCTCGCCAAAGCAGCTTCAGTAGCGTCTGAGATGGAGCAACATCGGTTGCATTGTAATGTTGGGTTGGGGAGGACATCGCTTCTGCAACAACGTGGTAAAGGCACTCGTGAAACCTTTTAGTTGCCTTCTGACACAATTGAAAGGGGATCCAAGGTACCAACGAGACCATCCTGGTATCAGATAAACTGAGTCATGTGATGCAAATCCGGTTTACGGCATGTATAACTAAACATTCCCATCTTCGTTTTCTTAGCCATTTTCTTCTATGTGGATCTAAGTTATAGGTACCAGCCATGTATTGTTGGATGTCCCTTTCTTCATGCCTCAATAACCCGTCCATTTTTTAACAGTTATCGAGGAGGGTCAGAGATTAGTAAAAGTTGCCCTTCTTTGAATTTTCATGCTCCGTGCATTAATAAACGCCGCTGATGTGTTGTTTGGAAATTGATATCCAGTTTAATTTACTCCGAATAAAGAGTGTCAGGTCCAAATGACTTGTTGTTGTTATGTTGGTCAAGAATCTGATGGCCCTGATGGCTTGGTTTTTGAGCCAAGAGTAATTCCCTTAAGGTATTTTACTCATTCTATCAGTCGGTCGTCGGCTTCTACTTACTGGTCAAAAGTCCATTGGTTCTTTTTTAGGATATGTCGCGAGTTACGCGTTTTCCCCTAGTTGTTCTGCAACGTTATATGTTAGTTTGTTCAGTCACATGTGTTCTCATGAATTCATTCACCGAAACTGAATTAGTCTTTTTTTTTTGCTCTTGAAGGAACAAAAGATGTTAACGCTCTGGTCCATAAGATAACCATGCATAGATATGAGGGCTTCGGGGATTCTGGTCCTTTTTTGGAGGCAAGAAATAAACGACTACACAGCATCCAACTTCCGATCAATCAATAAGTAGTTGTGGTGGATTCTTGGTTAAGGTCGACTATCCTACTACGGGCGCACAGGCATCTCAACTAAACATTCTTTCCTTTCAGTTCGAAGCTGTAGTTTGAAATTATAGCCCGTTTCATTTGGTCATGATACCTTATATTTTTTGAATACTTTCGAGTGTATTGGCAGCCAATTGGCTCGCTTGTTACGAGTATTGTTGCAAGTCCGTCACGTAGTGAAATGCCACCAGAACAATTCAATCATCGTTTTTAGATTAAAAATATAAGGTATCATGACCAAATGAAATTGGCGATAATAGTAGTTTTAAACATAACCAGGGATGTTGCTATTGTGCCTAAGCGTCGCATTTCCTTCTCATCCGCCCTCTCTACATTTGCTGCTTCGCTTTTCCTAGTCTCCACTTTTCAATTAGTTCCCATCGAACATCACAGTGTTAGGCAGGAAGATATAGCCTCTTGCGTTATAGCTTTAGCATTAGAACTGGAAATGGGTTATAAAAAAACAAAGGGTTTCTTTGAAGCTATTTAGAAAACCATGCTAACCAACTGTCCGATTAACTATTCCTGATAGCCATAGGCATAGCAGACAAAAAAAAAGCTTCTAGCCGCCGTGTATCCATTATGTCAATTGGTGCAGGTTATCATCTTCTCTTCACATTGCTTATATCTCTCCTTTCTTTGCTAATGTCTCAGTTTCTAACTTTTTAAACACTATTTTTGTTTATAAATGGCAAGGATGATCAATACACATGGTTTTATATGACTAGAAAATGACTTTAAAGCTGTCTTAACGCGACTAAGATGACAGGGACTGTATTCTTCGTAGTAATCCCGTGCTTTTATGGGTGTCGCTGCTGCTCGCTTTTTACATTTCCAGCCGGTTTGAGGGTGGGGACGGCTCATTTGGTAAGGAATTTGGATTCCATTCCAGGGTCAGCTTATGCAACATTGTTCCAGAGCAAAAAAAATCTCGAGGCGACTATGGCTTCATATATTTTCTGGAAAGGGCTGTGATATTGCTGTTGTGATCCATGGTGGCGGATTTACTGTTCATTTTTCTGGACACGCATAAGAGTCAAGTGAAGCATATGTACACAACAGCATCATGGCGTCAGCAAGCAAAAAAAAAAACCAAAGAGGTGATCGAAACCAAAAAATGGGCATGAGAGCCCAATAGACAAAAAATTGATCGAGACAAGAAGGGTTTTTCATCTTGCAGTTATGCTCATGATTGTTTGTAAATATAACTTGTAGATTTTTACCTGAAAATACATATTCCATAGCCATGAACGAGACCATTATCGCATACCAGGATCTTATTACATAACATGAGGCTGGGTTAAAAAAATTCTAGGGCGCGTATGCTGATGTTTCCATAAGCAAAGCTTGAGAGCTTCAATGTCTTGTCAGACAAAATAAGAGCCATGGCTGAGACTGGCATTTGTCATTATTGATGCAAACTAATGAAAATTCATTTTTATAAATACTGTACAATTTTTAATTACTGACACACACTATGCAGGAGGAAGCGTCTGTTTCAGTACACTGCCCAAGCTAGGTGACACCCTGGGCTTGAATCTTTCGTAGGAGGGATTATTCATGGATTCGCAATGCATACCTATTAAAAAACTCGATCTTTAACGTTATTAGGATATATCCTCTACGCCTCATTCTTATTGGAGGCATTGAAATGTCACACCCACCCTTGGAGCTTTTTATAGACAAAGCATAAACTTATAGCGTCGAAATAGCATATTTCTGAAGATTGTGCCCATAACTGGCTTTTGTTGAACGGTCTCTTGATCAAGCGGGGCCTTGAGGAAGCTCATCAAGCAATGGGAGATTCTGTGCTGACAGAACACCACCGACTTTTCCCTCAACCAATAGATGTCAATTGAGTAATTCAACTCAGTCCTTTTTCTTCTTCTAAAATACTCTCTGCTAATGCCTACCCGGGATATTAAACATTGTAGTTATTTTTCTTATAACGTTCTAATCGACAACAGTAAAAAAAAATATTGCTGCTGCGCATTAAGGTTGGTGGCACCTACTTGGTGTTAGTCTTACGAACGCACAGACGCTTTTGAAGGGGCCGTGCAGATTGGTGGCGTTTCAAAGAATGACGATCAAATATAATTGCCATTCCGGGGATGGGGACTTTTCTTTTTCTTTTTCTTAACAAGCAATGCAATGGAGCTCTACTAGGATGACTATGGTGTTGAAAAAGTACTATTTCAGTGCTTTAATGGGCCAGCAGGATTAAATTATCACCGCATGTAGCCATATGGACGAAGATTCGGTAAAGTCACAGATGATATGAAGAGATCAATTCAGAACACCAGTGATAATGGTAGCAACAGTAGCAGTGGTGAGTGAAGAGGAAGAGATAAAGAGGAGTGGGCGGCATCGGGTTAAGAGTTAATAAGAGAGATGCACGATCCATTAAAAGGCCCATTTAGTCAACTCTCCGTAGAGTTGTCACCAAGGTAAATACTGAGTCTGTAAGAAAGCATTGACAGTATATCCATTATTCATAGACCAATTATCCATTTCAGGGGTGATGGTAATTAGGCTTACAGGCACTTCCTGCATAATGCAAAGGTATAGGCTGAGGGCCGGGTCCTTGAAGGCCCCTGTTGGGGTTGTATATTTATATAAATGCTGAGGCCTTGCCTACGGGAAGAAAGACCAATCATGGTAAACATTATTTACTTCTAAAAAAAAAGGTGTTGATTGATGGTTATGGATGGTTCAATGAGTAGCATTATTTAGAATGCGCACGAAGAAATAAATGGGCGTAAATAAAAATAAAACGTTTCTCAATGTTCGCGCATGAATGTTTCTAGGACGGACGATAAAACAAGTCATCTGATAAAATGGGGCAAAATGTGGTGTAGTGTAAGGTTGGTAATTTAGTGCTTGAGTGCTTGCGGTACACGACGAAGAGATTATCTATCATGAAACGATATCAATCTTGGCGTCAATTTTTTGGCTTTAAAGGACAAAAAGAGGATCCCAGCATTATTATGCGCACATGAATGATGGTTCATGACGGTAATAGTTGATTGAAAAAATGCTCAGCAGTCGCGGGAAGCCATGGTAAAAAAATATATGCAAATGTAAATGCAATAAAATAGGCTTTTAGAAAGCATCAACAGCAAAGAGTAAGCATGCATTAATGCTATCATGCAAGAGAAGGTTCGCTGACATTGATGGTCATGCACTTTCTTTTCCTATTTGCCTTGGTCCTAGGTGAAACCATAGGGTAGGGCTCACTTACAAACAATAAGAGAGAAGGAGGATGAAGGATAAAAGAATAAAAGATTAGAGGTAGGGGTGAGGAAGGATGAGGAAGCGGGTTTGAAAGCATTGCTCAAAATAAAAGACACTGCAACACTATTTCATTCCAAGGGACAGAGGAGTATGTTAAAAAAGAGGAGAGGAAATTAACAACAGCAACCAAAACCAAATGCTCTTCATGACTTACCGCTGTTGGCCCATAGTTTTCCTGTTGCAATGAGTCAATCTAAAAACCGCACGTGCCCGTATTACCTTTTGACAGGATAAGGATGGCCTGGGTAACCAGGTTTTCTATGGTTCCATGAATTTCCCGCGCTTTTTTTTGTTATTGTTATTGTCATTGCTATTGTTGTGGTTCTGTTGTTAAATATTTACTATGACGGTTACAGGATTGTTCATTTGACCTTGTTACCGGCCAGACCAATGATTGTGCATGGTGTAGGGTAGGACAAGTGGACCTGACACAAGTGTACATCTATAAACATGTTTTTGAAATTGAATTATCGATGTATTTATTTCTTATTACAAATAAATAAAAATTTATAGACATATTGCATGCAAACATTACGGCATCACCATGCATGCCATACATCACCACAGAAAAAAAAAAATCAATAGAATAAATAGACCGGAATATGAATACTCAATGTAAATATGATCTCCATGAAGAAATAAGTCAGGGAGTGAAAGGAAGCGGGAAGAAGACCACAAATAGTTATATTATATACATGGTGTATACATGTAATTAGAACGAAAGAAAAAAAAAGAATAAGAATAGCTCAATAACAAAACGATCACACCAATGAGCTGCCTTTTTAGCTTTCCAGCCTGCTGACCGCAACGCAATGCAACGGATGAGGCAATGATTGTATACATATTGCATGTATTTTTAACAGACTGGCCAGCATTGCGTGTATGCATGCGTATTTACTGTTCACACATTTTTCTTCTACTTTCTCTTCTCAGCTTCATCCCATAGTCCTCAGTGGTCTGGTTTTTCCCTCAATGGTCCCACATGAATGTGTTGCTAGCCTTGTAAATTGCACGAGAACATGGCAAATCAAAACGGGTTTGTCACCATTGATCTTGCCTCTCGTTTGCCTGCGCCTCAAATGCGAATGTATTATTCGACTCATTTCACTTTATTTTATCTTCTATCCTTACAATGTCATATGTGCGCCAACCCAATATTATCAACAACAATAAACATCAAGAATTAGATAGCACACCGAGAGCCTCTTTATGACTCGCGCTCTTACGTTTTTTTTTAAATGTTCCTGAACAAAACTGGTCAAGCTGAGACCATGGTTAAACTAGAAGAAGCACGGCATTTAAGACTAGAAAGTATTCGCGTTGCTCTTTTCTTTTTCCTCCCGCGTCAAGAGCCCGTTTACTCGTTCGGACGAAAGGGTTTGGACTGGGGATGATCTATTTTGCGTTCAGATACCCTTTTTCCTTTTCGCTCCACGCATTCTTTTATTCTGGCGGCGCATTCCAATCAATGTATTCTAATCAATGTACTTGTAAATTGTACACATTGGTAGCTTTGCTTCATATCCATGAAAGTATCAGAAGGAAGGATGAACCGATAGTTTTTGGTAGAGCCTCATTAGTCATCCAATAAGCTTACTTCGCCCTTTCGCTTGACCTTAAATGGCACAAACCCATACCCCGTAGACCATGAGGGTGAATGTCATCGGTATTGCTAAAAATATAACATTACATATCAGACCAGGTGACCTTTTCAACAACATATTACGCTTTAGAGGCTAAAGAAGCTGATGACCCTCAAGATCGCTAAAGGAGAAGACACAAAGAATTCACTAGGCCAAGTATCACTCATTCGCAGTTTCAGGCACCGCATTAGGATCTTCTGTTAAAAAACAAAATAAGTAAGGTCGTTGCATGGCTGTGAGAGGGAAGAGGTTAGATATACTAGGTGAGAAGGGCACAAAAAAAGAAGAAAGCCCGGAGATAAGAGAAAATTGAATATGGTACACACTCTGTAGAGTAGACATGGTGACCATTGCCCTTATCTTTTTCCGCAGTGTAAAAAAAGACGCCCACTCTTGCATTTCCCGATACCCTTGTTTCCTTAAATAATTAGTATCAGTCGATTTTTACTTTTTTGTTCTAGACAAAGATGGAAAAAAAAATGGCGGGAAAACTGAGAGAGACATTGAATGACTAGATCTATTGACAAGGTATGACCCTCTCTTAAAGGATGGGGTGAATGACCTCTATCCACGTAAGCTTTATTCTAGTGAGTCGATAAACATGTGTATCTATTTCTTTTGATCTTTTTTGCGGTACTAGGATTCAATTCATAAACCTTGTTATTCTATTATCTTTCTTTTTTATATTGTTTGTTTGGATGTGTCTTTTTTTTTTTTTTTTTTCCCGCCATTTTTTTTTGAGAGTGCGTGTAACCAAGAAAGACCATCAACAAACATTCCTATCCTAATCCTCTTGCGAAATCGAACCAAATGAGGCAGTTGTTTGTGAGTGATATTGTTGAGAGCCGAGAGCGATTTTTTTTTTGTCTGTTTTGTCGTTGCTTCTCACCATTTTTGTTTTGCTGGCGGTGTTGATGTTTGAATGTTTGTTGCTCTTTTTTTTTTTTTTTTTTTTTTTTTTTTTGTTTCAAATCCCCTTTCCTCCCTGTTCCTTCTCTGTCGAAAGAAAAATAACAACAAATATAACCCTCGTGTTTTTCCCGCCCTTATTTTCATTCTCTTTGAGGTCTTCTTACTAACACGTTGTTTGAATGTCTCAATTTTATTTTGACTCATTCAATAATATTTAAAAAGACAGAAACGTAAACACGCTCAGACCAAGGACCAAATTCGTGGGTAACCAGCATATCTGAATGGTTATTGGTCAAAAGATCCATCCAGACGAGTGGTCAGTGAGTAAGCCTAAAAAATAAAATGTCGGCTCCCTAATGATTATAATAACAATAAAAGCAGTCTTGCGACGAAGCAAAAACTGGGAGTTTTCCACTTAATACAATGGGCTGATTCCGTGAGTGGCAAAAGACCGACGCCATATTCACATTTATCACTAAATGTTTTCAATAAAAAGTAAGAGGCTGAAATGTGAGGGGGTCATTAGTGACCAAAGGTATGGCCAATGGAACTCTGAGCATCATGTCACTATAATATTGTGATACTTTACTATCGTATGACTGAGGAGTTGGGGTTGGGGGGTTAGGGAGCGAAGGAAAGAAGGAAAAGCTCAGGGATGAGAATTGAGACAATGCAAAAAAAAATTCATGCTTATCGTCATCGTCATCTTCCCTCCTTCGCTTCTCTCTTGCTTTTTGCTGTGTGTGGGTTTCTCTCGTCCCTTCCTCCTCCTCAGGATAGGGTAGTGCTAATATTAATAAAGCAAACTAAGCATTGCATAAAAAAGCGCGGGAAAAGTCATCATGTTTGGACAAAGCATGGGCGACACTCTAACGCCCAAGAAAAAAAAATCTTCTTTTCAGGACCACGAGATAAACTCTAAGTCAATGATAGGAGAAAAAAGCTGGCGCCCATGTTATCCATGGTAGGCGGATGGGATAGGATGTCTTTTTTAGACAAAACATTATCGACAAGATTAGGACAGTAATGGATAGTGTAATAAATAATGCGCACTTTTCTCTCTCCCCATTCCTCTTCTTTTTACACACTCTCTCTTCGCTCTCTTAACAATGGTTATTGTATACGGGGTGTACTAGCGTCTCATCAGAAAGATAGAGACACTCTATTTCCTTTATTTGCAATCATTTTTTTCGAATGTGTGTTGCTGTGTTAGAGAAAGCCTGCTCCTTCAAAGTCAAGACCAAAGCATAATGCAAATGTCATTTTTTCCCGCCTGCAGAATACCATAATTTTGAACATGTGTGACCCCTTCTTTGTTGCAATATATTTCTACCGTAAATGCAATTAAGAAAAAGAATGATGTTCTATCCATCCCGCTGAACATTATTTTTTCTTTTTTTCTGAATTTTCATCATTACCTCTCCTCCCTTCCTTCTCCACTGTAATCTTGCTAGACAGTCTTTAGCTTGATAGAGCCCACATTTATTATGCGCTGTGTCGAGGAGAGGGAGGCCCCGATTACGTGGATTCTTTCTTTATTCACTCACAAGTTTCGATAGGCTCAACAGACTTGTGAGCTTGTAACACAGAGAGACTGGGAGGTATAGAGAGAGCCTGGCGATCGGGAAAGAGGCTAGATAAATCTCTCCAATGGCCATTACTGGCCTGGTTATTGTTAAAAAAAAAATAAGGAGTACGAACCGTCTTCAACCAACCGAAAACAAGGTCTAGTAACTCAAATAACTATTTAATTAGGAGTAAAGTTGATGTTTATAAGAGTTACCCTGCGCAAACAAACATAAGCCCTGTACTGCGAGCGACCTCAGTGCCTTTTCCTCATTTTTTTTTTTCGACCAATATTCTATACACTTTACACTTTCTTCATGATCATCGCACGTTTTTTCAAAAATATGGTGTCTGTCTCTTTTATTTTGTTTTATTTTTGCCGCTTTTTTTTTTTTTTTTAGGGTTTGGTGCTTATGCCTTGTTTCTTGTTATTGTTGTTTATGTGTTTGTGTGATTGTTTTGACTGACTGATTACAATATATTCACTTCACTTGTAGTCCAGATGGATGCGACCATTGCCGTCATACAGCGATTATGTGTTGGTTATATTTACAAATTACGCGGGAAAAAAATATTTATTTGTTTATTTTATATGTTCATTCTTTTCGATATTTAGTTTCTATTCAATAGAACTAAGAACTAGGCGTAATCTATTCGTCCTTTTTTAAGAAGTAAATAAATAAAACAAAGTGAGTCAGTTAGTCCAATTAAATAGAGTAAACAAGTCGATTGAATTCTTAAATAATTTGAAAGTAAACAGTGGCATGCATGCTCCGCCAAATAGCTTAGATGGCAACAATGGCAAAAAACATTCGAGGAAAAATGGCGGCACATATAAAAAGCACCTCATCATTCCCCTCTTTCCTACTTTCCCAACAAATAAGAGATTCCTTCTTCTCTCTCCTTCTCTTCTCTTCTTCTCTTCTTCTCTTCTTGCTTATAGCATCGCCCGTCTTACATCTTCAAATTATACATTTTTTTTTTAATAGTAGTTTAGTCCCTTTCCTCTATTACATTGCTCCCTCTATATATCTATCCCTTACATTTTTTACTTATACAACTTCTTACTTATTTGTAACACCCACTTGGACTTCAATACACATCATTCCTTCCCCTGTACATTCTGACCTGCCCCTCCACAGCTCTTGGGCTGACTCTTTCTTTTATATATTGCTCTTTTTCTTCTTTATTCCCTTCAAGGTGTGTATTTTGATCCTTATTGTCCTCTCTCTCCCCTCAGTACAAACGATTGGATTTTACCAGCATAAATAAAATAATAACGTTCTGCTCATGACCCCTTGACCCTTGATTTTTCTCTCCTCCTTTTCCAATCCCTTTGTTTTCCTTTTCTGTGTAGATCACCTTTTTTTTTCTCTCTGGGTGTTAATTAGGAACCGAGAAGGTTTTTCTAGTCTCATCTAACAGAATCCTGTGTTGTGTTAATCCTTTTAGCTTGCAGCACTTCCCCCTCTCCTCCCTGTTTCCTTATTGTCCAAACATCCAATTGCCAAACAATCCAAAAAGAGCACGTCCTGTCCTTGTCTTTTCATCTCTTGCCACTCAATCGTTCCAGACCAAGTAAAACTTGTAAATTTGCTTCGATACCCCAGGTTAATAGAAACAAAATTTTGGTATGTTGGAATACATTGGTTGATCCTATTTTGTCATCACATTTGATCGATGCAGCTGTTTATGTTTATATTTATATTCTCCTTAACCTCTTGGCATTTGTCAACCAAAAACCTTTTCTTATTGCACGTAACCTATAAATTGCTTCGTTCTGACTTTTTTTTTTTTCTTTGTCTTTTCTTTTCATCACCAGAACAACGGCTTTAATCAACGTTGCCGTCAAGAAACCGACCAATCATAACTAATATCGCCACTTATTTCCATATTCTCTCCCTCTTCGCCACCTTCGCCACTTTCCTCTCTTCATGGCAAATACCTCTTCCGAAAGTTCATATTATAGTCTGGGAAGTAATACAACGATAGATCCTAGTCTCGATAACATACATTCACATCTCGAGCAGACACAGCCCATGCATCCATCCAACCATCTCTACCAAACAACTTCGTCTACTGCAGACGAATCTACCGCATACTCAATCGCATTTTCCTCTGCACCCGCTGGAGGATTAAACATTACATCAATGTGTACCCCAAATCCCAATCCGCTTTATTTCCATCATCAACAACAGCAGCAACTTCACCACTTTCAATTCCCATCTCAAGCTCAGCGGCCCTTCCATCCAGACTTTGATTTATTCACAAGTATGACCACAATACCATCAGTGGTGCCTTCATCAGCTCCTCTGTTCCAGTTCGAGACAAACCTGTCATCGAACACAGTAACGTTTCCGAATGGTTTGACGCGTATACAGCAGCAAGGTAGTGGCGCTCAAGAGCTTTCGAATCTCCGAATGTTCGTGCCCGCGACAACAACGACTGCGCTTTCTCCATCTTCCAACGCACCTTCGCCTTCCACAAACTCCTCTACCGCGTCTTCTCCTGTTTCCGCAGACTTTGATGAAACAATGACCATGATGGTGACACCTGTTATTGCATGCGCAAGCTGCAAGCGGTCCCACATTAAATGTGATGCTGGACGACCTTGCCAGAACTGTCTTAAGCATCCATCCAAAGCATTGACTTGCCGAGATGCGATCCCAAAGCCAAGGGGTCGACCCAAGGGTGGCAGTAAAGCTGCCGCAGAGGCTATTTTTTTGGCTAAAATGCAACAGCAACAACAGCAACAACAGCAACAACAGCAACAGCAGCAACAGCTTCATTATCAACAACAGTTCTACGAGCAACCTTCACAATCTCAGCAGCGTCTACAACAAGCTCACCCTTATGTACGTTCAAGAGTCACGTCAATGCCGCATCAAGCAAGGTCTCCAGTCCCGATGTCGCAGCTGCATCAGTTTCAGCATCATCAGCATCACCCATACCTCCTCACGCGAAGCTCTCCTACATCTCCAGCGGCGGTTGAGCATCGTGCTATCCGTCTGATGAGGAGACCTTCCTTACCAGCTCGGCACCATCATCCATACTCGACGAACCACACGATGGCATCTTCTGGATTCTCAGCTCCAAATCCGGGTGTTCAAGTATCGTGGACATCCGCAATGACAGGCGCCGGTGCACCAGTGGGTCATGAGCTAGTCCAACAGCCGTTGACAAGCTCTGATATGGCGCATAACCTAATGGTTGGAGCTAATTCTGGACCACTCAGGTACAGTCCCCCACCACCACGACCTGCATCATCATTAGGTGTAGAGCTCGAATCTTGTGGATTCCAGTTGCAGCATCAGTACTTTGATCTGCAGATGATGCACCAGAGCAGAATTAAGCAAGAGCCTCTGGATGAGATGGGTAGCAACAAGAGCAGCAGCAACAGCAGCGAAAGTAATGCAAT
This sequence comes from Lobosporangium transversale, assembly GCF_002105155.1. Lineage (NCBI taxonomy): Eukaryota > Fungi > Mortierellomycota > Mortierellomycetes > Mortierellales > Mortierellaceae > Lobosporangium > Lobosporangium transversale. The sequence continues at coordinate 91,856 of NW_019028981.1, read as the reverse complement.
GATGATGTCTGAAGCGGCCACAGTAACATCTGATGGCACATCATCGGGATCGACCATTACAACAGTAGAAGCGGATCAAGAAGACCCTCTTGTGATGAACGCATTACTACAAGAAACACAGGCAGAGCTGCAACGCGTACAGCAACGCCAGCATGAATTACAAGAGCAATTTCAAAAACAGCAAGCCATGCTTAACTTGCGGAAAAAGCAGCAGCAGCAGCAGCAACAACAACAGCAACAACAAAGACGTGCATAAATGTTGCCAAATGTAACCCATGCGCTCTTTTTCTTGATCCCCCCTCTTTTTCGTTTCTCGTTTCTCCATCTCCTATCCTATTAGTCTTTCTATCCCTTTTTGTTAAAGCATATTTGTGAACACTCATTTTTATTATTTTTATGAACATCATTTTATTATTGTTAATTATTATAATGATTAATATTCATTCATTCTTGTAATCCAACGCCAGCCTCCGCCTCTGTAGCATTATTTCTTCAAATAGTAACAATCATATTCATTCTAAAAAAAAAAAAAAAAATTACTTTTTTCCTACTTTATTAAGAAATAAAAAGAAAAAAGAAAACAAATGAAGACATAATAAGCCCAGGTCCCGTCCAATTCGATAACCCCCCAACTTTAAAAAATAAAAGCTTTTTAGTAACATCCACTCTCCTTTCATCTTATTTGTTTAAATTATCGTCAAGGTTTATTCTGAATATTCTTAAACATTGTGAAGATACATTTATTGGTGCATTGCCTCTTTGTTTAAATGAATTTATCCATTTTTGCAAATGCATAACTCCATCCCTGACGAGACAAGCAAGAAAAAAAAAAAAAAAAAAAAAAAAACGGCATTTATAATATACATTATTTTTTTTTTTTTACTTTTTTTTATTTATTTTATTATTCATTTTGATTGATTGAAATTGACATTAAAAATGTTTTTCTTTTGGGACCTCTTAACAATCTGATCTCCTTTCTCCTCCTTTTCAAAAAAAAAACATTCTAAAAATGGGGGAGGGAAAAAAAGGAACCAAAAAAAAAAAAAAAAAAAAAAAAGGCAGAACAATGTCAGTTGACATATTTTTCGATAATACAACATGAATATGAGGTTTGGAGCATTGGAGAGCATGGACTCCATGGGTCCAAAGACCTTGGACCGCAAGTAAATAACAGAGCAAACATAGCAAACATTGCAAGCACAGCAAGGAGAAGGATCAGAGCAAATACAAATGCCCTTGCAAAAGCGTTCGCGTTCCTTTTTTTTGCTCAGCAATTTTATATATATTTATATATATTTGTTTGGTCTATAGAAAGCGTACTTTGTCTAGACCTATGGCTCTACGCACCTGTGCAATCGCAACAACTTCTTTGACCACTTCTTCCAGAATCACTACATTCGTCAGTAATTGACTAAGGGTCACCATCTTTTCCTTTTGAACCGTATTCTTTTGGACAGGAGTCGATGACTTTCTTGCTCTCCTTGTCTTTCTTGTATTAGATATAATGGTAGGAGGGAGTGAAGAGTCGGCTATGTCACGTTTAATTTCCATGTGAATACTTCTTCCTCCTCCTGCTTCTCCTCCTCCTCCTCCTCCTCCTCCTATTCCTACTTCTGCTCCCGCTATTTGATGATTCAAAGGCTCCTGCGCTTTAAATTCGGCTTCATTTACGGTGCTGGCTTTGTGGGCTCTATTGGTATTACTAGTGTCACTATTATCATTGCTGCTGCTATTACTTTCGTTGTCGCTCACGTCCTCGTCCTCATTATCTTCCTCACTCTCTTCTTGATCGCCCCTCAATTTCGCCCTGATATGTAGATGATTTTCAAGCTCACAATCTGAATCATCCAGAAAACCATCTGTAAATAACGGCCTGATCATCATCGTCTCCATGATATTGCTCAACGGCTTGGTTCCAGGTGATTCGGACCGAGTTTGAGTCTGTAGCATGGATACTGTACTAGTCGGATTGTGGGTTGCATTGTTGCCCCCGTTGCTAATGTTGCTACGTCCTTGAAGAGAGGAAGCACCAAAGGCGAACATACCACTGGTTGATGTGGGTTTAGATGGCGACCCCGTACTAGACGTAACTGACATCGTTAGCAGTGATTTTGATAATGAACTGGGTCTTATCTGTGACGTTGAAGATGTTGAAGAAAATCCTCGGCTCTCTGCTTCTGTAACAGTATCAGTACCAGCGTTTGTAGATGGACGGCGTGGCATAGCTGGGGCCTCCGCAGTACCGCTAATACTACCTCCTGCAAGGGGACTGGCGCTGATAGACCTCCGTTGCTTGCTGTTCATGCCAGGAGGAACCATGAAAGGCAGGTTGGACGGCGTGGCCATTAAGCTTAGTGGCGAACTGCTCTTCCTAGCTCTCGACGTGGGAAACATGGTCGAGCTTCCGGGGGAAGCAGGTGTCTTAGTGTTGGCTTGCTGTAGCACTGAGGATGAAGCTATAGAGTTCGTACCGGCCTTATTTCCATCCGCAACGACGCTCGGATTGGTTGACCCCACTGCACTTGCAAGCAAATTGGATAAGGATGGTCTCCTTACAACGGCTGAGACCGGCAAGCGTGGGTTTACTGCAGGGTCTCCTGAAATAGAAAAGAACGAGTCATTTGATCCATACATGCTTCCCATGTTAGATGGATGGTTCGGCAGCAGTAGCTGATGATTATTCAAAGGAGTTGTTTGCGATAGAACTGAAGTACTATTAATCGTGCTATCTTCGTCAGAACACAAAAGAACTCGCCGTTTTTCTGCCAGGTAATCATCAAACCCATCGATTTCGCTTCGATAATAGTCCACCTGCTGTGTGAGCGTCCTAAGCATTGTGAAAAATGGAGGAAAGGACTTAAAGTGTGGTGGGCAATGCGATAGCGCGTCCGCTTCATTCTTTATGAAGATAGGCATGGAGTCCTCGTCATCTGAATCATAGAAGGCATCACCAGTCAACGCTTCGAGCGCTATCGAATTAAAGGCGCTAATAAGGCCAAACGATCCTTCCTCGGATAGTGCTTTCTGATAGGCTCCGTTTCCGCCTTCGGATTCATCTCCAGACTCACAATCGATGTCGGGTTTCTCAATATCACTCGCTTTGAACAGTAACCAGCCCTCTAAAGAACGGCTAGGACAAACCGCCAACGAAGTGATCACCCCCGTGAGTGCAATATTGAGCTCAGCCGTATGGGCAAAAAAATGTGACAGTATTCCCAAGAGGATTTGAAGTAGTGGCTCAGAAGGTAGCAGTCGATGCCTTGGGGTCGCGCTGCAACTACAACTTGATGGCGCCCTACTCGTACTTGATATCCTACCATGGCCTTGCACAGGTGTCTCTAGGGACTGATGACCATCCGAAAGATCCATCCTGTCTCCATATTTCATACTACGTCGCCGTTGCTTCTTGCGTTCAGCTTCTAAGTCTATTTTGCCATCATTCTGCAGAGCATCGCCATTATTTGGTTCTCCAAAACGTTCATGTGTCCACAAGGCTCCTTCAGCATCTCGTAAATAGGCATCGTAGCCACTGCAGAAGCCTTCAATATTATTATAGGGATTGACAGCGGCGATAAGCGAGTAGAATAGGTCTAGTTCATGGGCGTGATGATTAAACATAGGCACATCTTGGTAAGATCCTGGGACAGAAGAGTTGGCATTATTTAGACCCCGGATGTCAAAGGCCCTATTTTCTGGCTGAATGCTGAGCAATTTGAGCGCATATTTGCAATGCCGGGTGATGAGTGTATTGAGGAGCTTTAGTGTTGCAATCACTGTTGGCTGCGATTGCGACTTGAGCCGCGAGAGCACCAAGTCTTTTAATGTGAATCGTCCAATCGCCGTGAAATAAGGTGATGTGGTCTGAAGATTTTGAACTTCTGTAAATATCTCCATATTTTCAGACAGCTTTCCATGCATCTCCAAATCGTCTTCAGATTCCATCAGGAACCCTACCACTAAATCTACGAAAGCTTCATGTTGCAACGTTTGCAGAATTTGGTCGATGTAACTGATAACTGCTACTGCACTTCCATCTGTGTCTGCGCACTCCATGATGGATGGGTATAGAATGCTTTCCAAAAATACTACCTTGAACGATGTCAACAAAGTCCTCGCAATCGCTGTGTTTGGGCATCGTACAAGTATATCTTGACAAAACTCAAGGGCCTTCAAAAAAGCATCCAGGCGAGATCGAAACGCAGGAGAGGTCGATAATTCAATATTAGCTCGTCGAGAGGGAACCATGGGCGCTGGTGCTACTTTTCCATTATTATTACTGGAGCCGCCTTTGACGATGAGTTTCCGAGGCAGCTGTGAATAAAGAGCACCTATACCTGCGATCAGATATGTGGCGAATTCAGAATCCTGGATATACTCGCCTAGTGAGCCTGTTGCAAGCTCCATCAAAAATAGAAGTCCTGTTCTCGCAAAATCGCCTACTTTGCCTTCGTGATGCACAAATTTTGAAAGATAGGTGAAGAGCAAAAATTCATACTCCTTCTTGGGTGGACATTTTGTCTTTGTTGATTCTGTGCCATCTGATGAATAATCGGAAAAATTTGACGGGAAATCCATGTCAACCTTGTCATCGAATATAGGACCGCCTTTTCCCCCAGACATTATAGGTTCTGCTGCAGGTTTCGGAGGCGAGTCATTATCCAAGTTTGTAAACGTCGAATCTGAATGCTGACTTATACTTTTCAGGAGCGCATTCGTCTCCCTGTTCTTCTGAAGTCTTTGTGCATCTACAAATCTCGTGGATACTGTCTGCCATTGTTTGTCGTGGAAGAAGATGTTGAGGAGTTCAGGGTACCCATGAATCCTGGAGCAAAGAACATACATCAAGTCAACCAAATCCTCATGGTAGCCCTCATTGCCTTCCATTTCTGTCCCAGAGGCACAGCATGTCCTCAATAATTTGACGATCGGCCTATGAACGGCATTGTGAACTAAAAAGCGGTCATAGAGCAGGTTGATCATAGATGCTATAGTACGAATGGTCTCGATCACGATCCCACGTGGGCTATCGCCCTCCGCGCAAGCATTGACTAGTTTGGTTAAACAGTCATTCTTGAGGAGGTATTCCATGCAGACTCCTGTTGTCTCCGTAACATCATCCAGACGAGATTGCTCAACTACAAGTGAGTCGATCATATTCTTTAGATGAACTGGGATTTTGGTCTGTTGGATGTCTAGTTTTCTTTTCTCGGGTGTGGAAATTGCAGCCTTATTAAATCCACCACAAAAATGAAAGTGACGATGAGCCTTATCAGTAACCTTTTAATTCCCAGGGTTCTGATTCTCATCCTCTGAAACACAAACAATATGTGTTTTAATGTTACCTGGACCCTTAGCCAGCACTCGTTGAATTGTGATAGTTGCATGGCACTAGTAGACTGTGCCTTGGGTGCTGTCATCATGGTCTTTAGCTTATTCAATGTATTCCAGACACCATTTTCCATTTTTGATAGAGATGTCCCTCTATTTTACTTTAGTCCTGTGGAGAAGGGAAATCGTGTACAAAGCAGCCAAAAAAAAAAAAAAAAAAAAAAAAAAAAAAGGTAAAAGTAAAAGGAAAGGCCTGGAATTAGGTGTCTTAATTTGCGAGATGTCAGATGGAATGAAATGGAAGAGGAGAATGAACAAAAGTCTTTCCTAAACATATCTGTGCTCTTCACATATTCCGGAAGTAGCTCATTTGCTCACCCTCCAATCATACCCCTTGTAAGGAAAAAAAAGGGGGAAGGGACAGGAGTGCACATGGGACACGAGAATGGTAGGGATGTTGCAGTTTTATTAACGCCCAAAGAAGAGGAAGGGTCCTCTATATAATCTTCCTCTTCAGAGTCGCAGTAATTTGATGGGTATATATTTTTTTCTGGCTTAATTTAAAAGGCCATTGCACTATGAAACCAGTCGCGCTCTTCCAGTACCGCAATGCTGGCTCCGACAAACCAGCCTGTCTCATATCCCTTGAGCTTTTTGGCCAATACGATCTTCCTGTTCTTTGGGACTCCATATCCATATTCGAGTAAACCATATATATAGCTCAAATCCATGCACAGGTCGTTAGATTTACGAATCTCCTTCATCGCCTCTGCAGAACTATGAAATTCTTGGAATCCATTTTCATCGCCAACGCATAAGCGATCCGTCAGCTCCTCTAGCTCTTCAATCGTCATCTCTTGTGCCAATGTAGCACTACCATGTCTAAAAGGCGCCGTGAGATCGAAAAAGAATGAAAACGCATAGATATCGTCCTTGACAAATGACTGGAACGACGGCTGATGGACTCCGTTGAAGGAGCATGGTGGTTGCTGGCACAGGCCCTGCTTGTTAAAGATGGCTTCCACAACTGCCCTACACTGCCCACCTGGATCCGAGACTCCAACTAACACTACACTCTGACCCTTTTGGGTTATAAACTCCTGTCGATGACCTACAGGAAGGCAGGGATGTGCGTATTCATTCTCATTCAAGTTCATGCTATGTTGGTGAGCGAGAGGGCTATCGACTAAATAGTTGTTGATCCTGGTCCGTGCCATCATGAGTCCGTAACCAAGATGGGAGTGCTGATATAGAATATACTCGTTTCCATTGAAGCTCATAGGATATCGGTGGGTGCCCTGAGCAACAGAGTGACCATCAACCACATGTGGTTCAAACACTACTTGAGTTGAGGCACCACCAAGATCTAGAATGGCAACCGTTGCCTTTTTTTTTAAAGAGTTGAATCGACCTAGTAGATAGTTAACCGTGACCCAGGCAAAGACACCTTAAAAAACCATGAAGGTATAATGCTTCAATTAGCAACATTTCAAGGTTCCTCCTCGTGATACTAAATTAGCTACGCAGTTCTTACCTTCATCAGCTCCGTCCATAACGGCAACCCCTTGCTCTTCGATGATTGGGAATGGATACTTGGATTCGAGTCTTTCACGTACGGCGGCCAAAATTCTATTCGACTTTTCTTCGCCCAATAGTCTCAGACCTGCAGTTGCCTTGACTGCAATAGGGGTACGTCGATGAAGAAATGGAGGGATGGTCTCCAGAGCGGCATCCAGCAAATGATCCAGGCTCATGGCTGCACCTTCAGCATCATCAGCATAAGACGAAAGACCCGGCTCTACATGATCAAACGTTTCGCTTTCTAGCTCTGGTGTCGCATTACAGTAATTAAACTTGTAAGCATGGATCCTAGACCCCATAGATCCAGCGTCGACCATGAGAACATATTGAATCAGAGGCCTCCCTGGATACGCCTTTAAACATTGGGCGGATGTGATTTCTGGTGGCCAAGCAATGGACGAGTCTAAAGAAATTAAACAAAGATAGTCTCAGGATGAGTATGTGTTTTTTTAATTCTTTCTTTTCAGCATGGAATGGCTTACCATGAGCCCAGGATAAATATACAATAAGTTACCTTCGTCATTCATGATAGGCGATCGTGCCGGAAAGAGTGTGAAAGCCATGGCGATGAAAAATAAAGCAATTGCCCAGTACATGCGATATGCTATGATCGAATCTTTCAGGGTATCGGGTCTTTTCAGCCGTCGATTTGTATGTTTTGCATGGGAATGAGGAGTAGCACCATTGCTAACCCCAGTCAAAGATGGGGTCAACATTTTCTTTGGAGGCAACGACTCGACAGGTTTATTATTTTCCTTTCTTAACGATTTTTGCCGGGAAATCCGAGAGGAACGTTGTCTACCCACCCTTTCAGGGCTTTTGGTTGGCTGAGAATCGTGCATGTTGTGATCGCTTTTCGCCTGCTTCAAATTCGATGCATCAGAAGTGAGCATTTGAGAAATCGCTTATAATCGAGTCTAGGATTGTCTTTGCTTTTTTTTTTTTTTAAAGCAGAAATGAGAAAGAATGGGGAATGATAGGGACAAAAAGGAACCTTTAAGTTTTATTTTTCAGCGCTAATTAAAGAAGAGAAATGAGAGTTTGTATGAAGCTTTTGTCAAAAAAAAAAAAAAAAAAAAAAAAAAAGCCGTTTAACAAAAGAGAATGACTTGACCCATAATATTTGTAAGTCAACCCAAGTCGGCAAAAATAAGGTTAAAAAAATGCACAGTTTCTTGATGATATCATGAGGACAGTGCAACGGTGCGCCACCAAAACAGGAACAGACTCTTATTCACAGTAATGTCAACAATTGTCTGTGGTGTTTCCTCTCCTGTATCCACACCACACAACACGCGTCAGTGCACGTGTAGTAAGGTGTTAGAGCAGTTAAGATGGCGGACAGTTCCGAAGCCACCAGAGCAGTAGAATTATTACTTCACAAGGTTCTGCTTTAACTTTAACGGCCTCTACCTGCCTCACTTACGAGAAACGCATCACTCATGCCATGACGAATCCTAATAACTATCCTCACGCATCTATTCCTGATCTTATCTCTGAGGAGACGCAGGAAATGGAGGATGATGAGGATGACATCATTCGACTAGTACGACACAGACCGCACCTCCAGCTAATGCATGAGCACGAGACTAAGAAACATACCATTCAGGTTCCAGCTCAGCCCCAATCAGCTGGTCGGGACTGGCAACCACATGAAACTGCTTTCATTACTACCACCGCTACTACGAACAACAACCCTAGCAGCACCAACACCACCAATAACAATAATAGCAGCTCCACAAACAATACTGCGCATAACACCAGTGTCAATAGCAGCATCGTTATCATTAAAACCAACCCTACCGTCAATAAAACAGCAAGCGGACATACCAACAATCCTAGTAGTTCAATTAATACTGGCAACCACAACAACAACACAGGTTCTGTCAATCGTGTCGATCCTAGCTATATCAGCAACCCCAGCAACAGCACCAGCAGATATTCCAATACAAACATTATCACTAATAGCATTGGCAGTGGTGGAAACAAAAGCCCGCGTAATAATCCTTTTAGGGATTTACGAAAACGGCGGATGCTCCTGAGTGCTGTTGTTCTACCACGTAAAAGTTGGCTCGTGCATAGAAGGCCATCAGATCCCCTCCTCATGTCTTTCAAAGGTAATAATGATATAAATCTGAAATGAAAAATCGCTCCAGTTGAATTAATCATCTTTTTTTTTTTTTATTTTTTATTTTTTATTTTTATTTTTTTATTTACCTTAGACTATCACCAACCGACAATCCATAAATCACAATCGAATGCTGTTATTAGAACTTTGAATGCAACTCGTAAGCGCTTCAGCGATAGTCAGACAGCGAAATTGGAAAAATCCTTTCGTATGAATCCTTTACCATCCACTGAAATAAAGAGAAAGCTCGCTAATGAAATCGATGAACCGGTTGAAAGGGTTGGTATTTTAGTTTTTGCGAGTTGCGTAAATAATAAACAGTCATACGATATGATAAATTAAAAGTAGCTAAAGGCTACTGTTATACATCTATATAAATATCTCTCTCTCTGCTGCTATGTCTTTGTAGGTAAATCAGTGGTTTGCTAATCGACGGCACAAGGAGCGCATGAGTGAGCTGAGTTTGCTTGGTATCAGCCCTGATTCCAGTCCAGTTGCTTCAGCAGCATCAGGTAAAAAAAAAAAAAAAAAAAAAAAAAAGTTCCAAAGTTTTTTTTCTCGCAAGAATGGAAAATTAATTTGATCCGCATTCTAACACCAATTGTTATTGTGTTCATATTATTGTCAGATAGTGGAACAGAGTCAAGCGACGATGAAGAGTGAGTTAAATTATGTCCAAATGTGCGTATAAAGCTAAATGACTTCTTTTAACTTAGATAAGGAACGACAAACAATTCATTAGATTTCAAAGGGAAGAAACACCGGGATATGGCGACCTTGGTAGTTCGTCTGTCACGTATCGGACGCATACTCCATTCATACAAACTCAAGCCAAGAAATTGTCAGTTGCTTCCAAGGCTGACTCGGAAGACAGTGGATCTAAAGTATGTATAGTGAAAGTTGCAAGGCTGAGCTTTATTGATGAAAAAACAAAATAATTCACACCCTTTGCTCCCATTATTACATATTTTTACGATACAATCCACAATGAAACAGCTCTTAGGTAAGATCGCTCCGCATGTTCGAGGAGGATCGATTTATAGTCCAGCAAGTGTTGAGCCGATAGTTGAGATTATGCTTCAGGCTGGTGATGCGAAAGGAAAGCGTTTTATTCTGAATACACTTGTGTTAACAAAGCTGCCAGCAATCTTGGAAAGGTGGGTATAGGTATTTGGCTGACATATACGTTATTGCAGTCTCAAGTAGATGGGGTCATATCTGTTTATGATATTATGTCCTCCATCACTGACCTCTTTTTTTTTTTTTTTTTTTTTTTTTTTTTTTTTTTTCATTCACCTTGGCCCACTTGAACGAAAAATAGATTTGTAGAGTCGGAAGGGCCTGAAGTGATTAGACTTTGGATAAAGGACGCTACATTAGCAAAGAATGAGCCAGAGTATGCAGAATTACTGATCACAGCTCTTCGTGCGCTCAAGAACCTTCCATTCAAGCGAGGTACTCTAAAGAGCAAACTACGGGAAGCGGTCGAGGATCTGGCGAGTGATGATAGTGCGCCTCGAGGTAAGCAAAGATCTACTAAGTTTATATTTTGAGATAGGCTCTCGATACTTTTAGACCAACCTTATTGGTTTTCTACATCTGTCTATGGTTATAGAAATTGTTGCAAACGCGTCTGATCTTGTGCGGGCGTGGGAGGGCTTCTCTAGAGGCGGAGCAAGGTTATCGCGACCTGCCTCCGGGGATCATTATGAGACCGCAAGGAAGAGAACTAAATCAGATAGGTTCCAACTCTCAACGGTGAATCAACAGGTAATGGTGATTACATGGCCGTGGAGGTAAAGGCATAGAATATCTAACTGCTCGTATTCCTTCTGCTACTGATTACATAAACTATCATTTATTGGTCATCTAGAATACCAATCGGCAAGAACTTTTTCAGCTACCAAAGTTTAATAAAGCAATGCCTGCACCTCCGCCACGTATCTCTGTAAACCCAGATTTTTTCCGCGAAATTAGGTCTCGTCAATATTCCTCATCATCCCCAACATCACCGCGGGCCGCTGCTACGAATAGAGACAGCGCTCGTCAGCCCACTAGCCCTGTCAGTCAAAATATTGTGGTTGATAGGCCTACAAATAAGCAACAGCTACAGCAAGCTATACTATCCAGCCCACCAGCAAATAGTGCTCAATCCTCTTCAACATCATCTCAAACCACGCCAACCAAGATTCTTGTTGAGGATAGAGCAAAGGTAGATTTCGAACAACCAGCATATCAACACAACAGGGAGACAGATACTCATAAGAAACAACACAAAACGAAAAAGACTGTCCGTTTCAGAGATGAAGATCTTGTATCTATAAAGCTTTTCGAGCCTGTGTTGAGCGAAGATGAAGCGTCTGAGGAAATGGGCTGGAATGATGGAAATAATGAGCATTACAGCGACCATGACAACTACGATGATGAGATGTCAAGGAGCCTAGATCTCGGAGATAAGATGTCGCTTTCGCCAACTATCACAGCTAAGACACCAGCATTTATAATACCAGAGTATGATCAGGTTGATCTTCGAAATGATGTTTATTGGAGACTTCCTCACCCACTGGCTCTTGAAGTCCCCAACATACCTGATGGACATGAGAATCTGGGTGGAAAGCAACAGATCCGAGAGAGTGATATTCAAGCAGCAAGAGAGGCTCGAGTGCCTGCCACGATCTATAGAGACATTGCCGATATTCCGTCTTCACCTTTAGAACCAGATGAAGAGGTGAACACAGCCAGTGACCCTCCGCGGACAATTGGACAATTTAGTGTTAGTGTTCATTCATTTTTAAAATTCATGCATGCATTATGTGCTCTTTTTTTTTTTTTTTTTTTTTAAAAAAAATTAATTCTGGCTTTCTTTCTTTTTATGGACACATCATAGCAAGCAGCAGACCCTGTGTCGATTTTGTTCCATACGCTGAGAATGGTCTACGAGATACTAGCCTCTAACGGTAGTCGCAAGTAGTTTGTTCATGCTCCTCACAATTGAAGCGACTACGCGAATAGAAAAGGACGTTTTTCTTTTTTTTTATTTTTTATCTTACTCCATGTACCATTACTTTAATATGTATATTACGCAAAATGACAATAGTAATAATAAAAAGTGTACTGAATAAAGAAAAGAAAAGAAAAGAAAAGTGCACTCACCTAGACACACATGTATACCAAGCTGACGACTGGTTCATGTTCTCTGGTGTAGTCTCCTGGGATCAAACCTTCTTTTTCATGTCAACAACATGTGAGGAGACTGGTAGAATGGTTAGCCAACAATTGTTGCATTGAACATTAATATTTGTGCTTAACACTCCAAAGGGCTCTTGAGCAAGGAGTTGGATTTTTTTTACACTTTGTTCAACATGTTTAGACATAAAGTTTTCCCTTTTTTTTTTGTTGTGCCCAACTTTTCATTTCTTCGAGCAAGTGTATGTAATATTTATTTTAAATTGACAATCGGACAAATTATGGGAATGAAGTAACAGACACAATGTTCTTGATGAACAAATGAGAAAGAAGTTAGGGTCGAGATAGGAGGCCGAGACGGAAGGTTAGAAACAGAAGGCGGATATTCATTCCTCTGTTTATTTATTAAAAAATAAAAAAAATAAAATAAAACCACAGGCATAACAACGACAATAAGCTGCTCTTGAATATCGTCTTCATTCCCAGAATGAATTACGCCAATTAATCTATTAATCAAAAGACGATTGTTAAGATGCAGGACGAGAGGAATAGCATCAATTGAGGATCACTTTTTTTCCCTTGCTCTTCATCTCCATCTTTTTTTTTTTTTTTTTTCCTTCTTTCTTTCCTTCTTTGTCCTCACTCTCTTATCCTTCCTTCGGTGATCCGATCCACTGTTCTGATTGCTTTTGCTCCTTTCAATATCAGTCCCCTTCTCTGTCCCTGTGGGTCGGATCATCGTTCCTCTCTCCGCCTCATGCTCTCACCCTTATAGACACAAACACAGCTACAACGCGCACATAAACTTGCGCAACTGTTGACAGGCATTCTTGCCGTTTTTTTTTTTTTTTTTTTTTTATATATTCTTGCATAGTAACTTACTTGTACATTACCACTTCTTTATCCTCTCTCTCTCTCTCTCTAATCATTACTATTCCAATTTAACTTTATATACACATTCACATTGAGATACTTTTCTTATTACAAACGGATTTAAGATAAAGAAGAGAAAAGAAAAGAAAAGAATGTACCAACCCGACGCAGAAGAAACTGGGTCGCTTTTTATCTCATTGGCATGCATTTCACTCATGGCTATGCTCTTCGGTCGTAAGACCGCAGGGACAAAACTGAGTACGATCAACTATGCGCGCGGTTTAGTCGTAGCCTTGTATTTGATCTCTTGGGCCTTTTCCGTAATTGCCGCTTTATTGATCCAAACCAATAATTACAACCTGCTGTCATGTCAACTGTCGATCCTGTCCTGTATTGCACTCTATGCGCTTTCCAAGATCGTCATTTACTTGTTCCTGATGGAGAAAGTGTATGTCGTCACTGCCATCGGCGTCACTCGATCAAATTTCTTCCTCTACAAAGTGAACTTGGTCTTGATGACACCCTACGTCGGTGTCATTTTCTGCATGGTCTGGTTTCGAAATGCGACCTTGGAAGAGGGAGGGCGTTGTTACATTGGCTTGCGACGAGCGGGTGCACTGCCCCTGATTTTGTACGACATTGTGATGTCGACCTGGTTGACGTATTTGTTCCTAAGAGCGCTGATGAGCTCAAGCTCGTTCTTGCAAGGACCTTCCAAGGGTAAACTTCGTAATGTGGCTCGTCGAACCTTGATAGGATCATTGATTGCCTTAGCACTGAGTTCAGCCAATATCTTCACGTTGGTCTATTATGATGGACGCGAACGTGGACTGATCTGTTTAGCATCCTGTACAGTCGATGTCACTTTGAATGCCATCACAGTTCACTGGATGACTAGTCGTGGAAAGGGAGGCCGCCCTGTCACCACGAATATGGATCGAGGCACAACTGTTTTCAATGACCGTCAGAATAGAGGCTTTTTTGGAAGATTTGGTGGGGGGAAATCAGGCGACCGTCATACACAGCAGTTTGGTATGGGGTCTGATAAGCAGGTTGCGGCTCTTGATTCTCACATCTCCATCACTGTCGAATCGTATGTAGAAGAATACCATCAACTCCACTATGGTGATACCGACTCTCAACATTTCCATTAAACGGACAAATTCTTTTTTTATTTTAATATACATATATATACCTCCACTGTAATTAATCCAAGTATTATTATAGTAAAACAAAAGTCGAATGTACAAAAACTAGCTTACAGTATTCATAAAGAAAAATATTTTTTATTTATACATCTGTAATGTAGGTGAGACCATGCCAGCAAACCGGTAGGCGTAGGATGAGAGCTTTTTTTTTTTTTTTTTTTTTTTTTTTTTTACGCGCAACTTATGCATACACTACACTACACACATACACGTTGCGCATTTTTTTTTTTGAATATTAAACCCCGCTTATGGCTACTCTTGCTATTGGAAGCAAATATGTAGGCGAAGGAACCGAGCTAGTATCACCTCTATTCCACTTAGCTGGAAAGCTGGATTCAGGACCTTGCATGAGAAAAAAAGAGATCTGGCCAGGGAACAACGGGCAATACGTTGGCATTGGTGGGAATAATCATTTCCAGTTACTGAAGCTTGGCGGGCGTGTGTTTATTGTTAAGAGTTCCAAAAAAAAACAAAAGTGTTTCTTCACAGATACAAAAATTCATGCAGATTGGCCAATTGTTGAACTGATCCAGGGAGTGGATGTGGTCAAATTTCGTGATTTTTTTCCGTTCCCTCCCCATCAATGTTCTTTCTCCACCCTGCTCTCTACCTTACAATAGCCCTTTGTTTTTTAACGTCATGCTCAACAACACGATTGTCAAAAAGTAAGATCCCATGCATAAATGTTGGATACATCTGACATCCGAGTCTTCCGAGAATAGATTTTATTTTATTTTTTAGGTGATGAAGCCAAGCTATGATGGACAGGGAGGAGTACGACAGACAACCTCACCTTTCTTACCTTCGGAAATAGGGTGGAAAAGAAAAATAAAAGATTCTTTAGGGGAATGAGAGGTCTGTCCTCCAATGACTCGCGCGATCGGTTGACGCTGAGGTAATCGAAGCAATTTGACACCCCGTCCAAGGCTCTCTCCATTCACATGCACATTGAAGTGTCATAAAAAACATTTTGTCTTCTACCTATTCTTAAAATCAATCATCATGTTGTTTTTTAAGAAATCCTTTAACGGGATCAATGGTTCTATGAAGGACAGAAAGATAGAGCTGGGAGGGAGGAGAAGAGAGATGGGGGGGGTTTTTTTTTTTTTTTTTTTTTTTTTTTTTTCGCAAATGGACCATGACGATTTGTATCCACAGCTTGCGCAAAAAGTTTAAATAAATGCTCCCGATCAATGGAAATTTATCCACATGGCTTCCTCAAACTTAAAAAAGACCCCAGAAGATGATTCATTCTTAGAAGACCATTTTGACAGCGCAAGGTTTCCTCAACCTGTTTCTCCATGCCGAATAATTATTGATTTGTCTAATTACTTGGAAATCCATGTCAAAACATTTTTTTACATTGTTGCTTTTTTTCACCTTGATTTGCTTGACAAATATTCGCTTTTTTATTATGTTAAAAATGTTCCTTGTTTTGAATGCTGTATGATTGTGTCTATGAGATGTGCGATGCAATAATATACACACAGCCGTACTGCGAAGATGCTGAGAAGCACAGAATAAATGAATGAAATAACGCTATAAATACAGAGTAGGAAAAGATAGATTGGCAATGGGTGATCCTTCCTTTCAAAATGCTGTGTGTTATGAACATTGATCCATGGACCCCATGAAGGCTTCAAATGATTAAAAGAAAAGTGAAATATGGGGTATATACAATGTAAGTGCCACCAAAGCATCCTGCATCCATAACGTAGAAAAATAATAAAAACAAAGATTGAAAAAAAAGAGAGTAGAGAGACAGAGTTGACAAGGAACATGAGTAAAAAAAAAAAATAAGATTGCAGCGTCAAGAGCATAGCAGCTTAGAACCAGCTGTTGCCGCCGTTGCTACCGCCGTAGCCACCACCGTAGCCACCGCCATATCCACCACCACCACCGTAGCCACCACCGCCGCCTCCCCCCCAATGATCAGATCCACCACCACCACCACCACCACCACTACCGCCACCACCGTACTTGCGATAGTCACGATTGCCTTGATGGCCACCACCACGTCCACGTCCACGACCACCACCACCACCACCACGGCCAGATCCTCCACCGTATGATGACTCTCTAGCAAGAGTCTCGAGCCAGCCGGGAATTTCTTGGTTAGCCTCCTTCAAAAGTTCAAGAAGATCACGGACGACACCCTTATTGCCACGATTCAAGAAAGCGGTGGCAATTCCAGTGTTACCGGCACGACCGGTACGACCGATTCTGTGGACATAGTCGTCAATGTCAGTAGGCAAGTCGTACGAGATGACGTGTGTGACGTTGGGGATATCCAAACCACGGGCAGCAACAGCCGTGGCGACCATGACGGGGCAACGTCCGGAACGGAACATGTCCAGGGCGCGTTCACGCTCACGCTGGGTGCGATCTCCATGAATCGAGGTGGCAGGGAAGTTTTGACTGAGTAAAAAGTCTGATAGAGTGTCTGCCATGCGCTTGGTTTCAACAAAGATAAGAGTAAGGCCCATATCGCCCTTAGGCTGAGCATGAAGAATGTCGAGCAGAACAGAGCGTTTGTCCTCGTCCTCGACATACTCAATCTTTTGTGTAATGTTCTCTGAGGTTGATCCAACACGACCAACTGACAAGAAGATGTAGTCACGCAAAAAGTCACGTGCAAGGTGTTGGATGTCACGAGGGAAGGTGGCTGAGAACATGAGCGTGTGGCGGTCGTTAACACCAGGCATATCTTCCTTCTCAACCAAACGTCTGATCTGAGGTTCAAAACCCATATCCAACATGCGATCAGCCTCATCCAAGACGAGATACTTGACGTTAGCCAAGGAAACACGACCGCGCTCAATCAAATCAACAAGGCGGCCAGGGGTGGCAGTCAGCATATCACACCCTCTGTCAATGGTGCGAAGCTGCTGTCCAATATCCGCACCTCCGTAGACGACACATGAGCGGACCCAGGAACGGTAGGAGAACTTGCGAGATTCTTCCCAAATCTGAGAGGCCAACTCACGAGTAGGGGCGAGGATCAGACAAACAGGGTGTGCCTTGCGAGCACGACCTGCGCCGACATGCTCAGGAGGAGAGGAGGGTCCATGCTTGAAAAGCTCAGAGAGAATGGGGAAGAGGAAACCGCCAGTCTTACCCGAACCAGTTTGGGCACAGGCCATAAGGTCACGGTTATTGCCAACAATGGGGATAGAGTATTTTTGAACAGGAGTAGGTTGAGTATACTTGGAAAGTTCAATGTTCTCAAGAAGAAGGGGATCCAGAGGAGGACTGGTAAAAGTCAAGACAGGCTCGGGAACTTCATTTCCAGAAGCTTCGACAGGAATGTCATCGTACTTTTCAAAGTTGATGCCGGTGCTCTGACGCTCCTTGTCCTCTGTACCGTACAACTCACGTTCCAAGCGAGGATTACGGGCTGCGGGGGTCTGGACACCATTCTTGAAAGTGCCAACATCTCGGTCAAGGCGGGGATAGCCTGAAGAAGGTGCTTCACCGCGGCGACCATAGCCACCGGAGGAGGCACGGTCATTCCAGCGATCTGAGGAGCCACGGTCATTCCAGCGATCCGAGTTGCTGTGCTGGCCAGGAGAGTCGTTCCAGCCACGGTTGTAGCCACTTTCAGATGCACCACCCCATCCACCAGTAGAGCGATTGGTATTGTGGGAGCGAGGAGGAGCATCCCAGCTATTTGAATTGCCAAAAAAAGATTTCACCATATTAGAAAACAAAACAAGGATAAATAAGGGAAAAAGGAGATATCGTGATGGTTAGGGAAGATTGTTGGAAAAGAAGGGGCTTCTATGAGTTATTTTAGACGAAACCAGAAATGCCACATACCTATCAGAGCGTTCAGAACGATCAGAACGATCAGAACGATCAGAGCGGGTCTGTTGGTTTCTGATGTGAGGGGGAACATAAGTAGGTCTAGTGCCCGTAGAGCGAGAGTTTCCGCGAGATTCATTAACGCCCATACCAGCTAAAATGGAGGAACAAAGAGCAAAAGAAAAACACACAGATCGTTAATAAAACTTTGATCATTACCGATAATGCTATCCTTGTTAATATGTCAACGCCGCTATTACTGCCGTTGTGATTTGTTGCTTCTTTCTCTAACTCCTCTTTTTTTCTTTTTGTTGTGGTAATGAGATCTTGTTGGGGTGAAAATTGATTTAACTCTTGGCATTGTTAATCGTAGTTGTCATCATCCACATAAACATGGAACTAGAGTCAGATCCAACGCAGCAAGCATTTTTCCAACAGAAAGATGAGAGTGAGACTCCGGAGAGTTCCAATCAGATCAGCACAGACGCACTGACATTACTGTTCTTGTGAATGACAAGTGAGCAGCCTGACTTTGAGACTGCATGACAAATATATTTTGACCTTTTGTTTTTGCTATCTCCTTCCAACGATCAAAGAGATAGCCTCAAAGAGTGCGTAAGTATTATTTATTTGAGTATACACTTACCAAATTGCTGATTAAGGCCGTTCA
This sequence comes from Lobosporangium transversale, assembly GCF_002105155.1. NCBI lineage: Eukaryota > Fungi > Mortierellomycota > Mortierellomycetes > Mortierellales > Mortierellaceae > Lobosporangium > Lobosporangium transversale. The sequence goes on along the minus strand of NW_019028981.1, from coordinate 73,078 downwards.
GGTTGTCATTATGGCTCATTGGATGAATTAATTAACAAAAGAAGTCGATGAGAGAAGAAAAGAGGATGATCTGATTCGAAATGTTGCTGGTGCCCTTTTAAAAAAAAAAAAAAAAAACACACACACTGCGGGACGCTTTACGTACAAAACAACGGATATGTACGTTTGATCCACGTGATAAGTACATTGTGATGATGCACGGGAAAAAATAGCAAAACGCTTTAACAGTCAGCTTACATGTGCCACTAAGAGAAGCAGAAAAGTGAGCCTTGAACGAGAAAAAGCGTTTGAAAATAATTATAAAAGTGGACTACTGGAGAGCACAAGAGACCACATGCGCTGATGGGTTGTGATAAATGAAGCTGTTTAAGAAATATCAACCAGGTTTATTGACTGAGCAGTGAGCATGGATAATGGATTAGCATTCATTCACTCATTCAAAAAAAGTACTATTGAGGTTGGTAATACAAAAATTGACAAGATGAACTATCCCGTAATTAAGATTCATTCGGTGAACAAAATATCCACACGCAAATTAACACGAAGCATCATTATCATTCCCATTTACTTTCTTCCTCTCTTTCTCTCTTCACTTTTCTCTTCTTCATCTCCACACACATCTCCTTTCATATTCTCCACAAATACACATTCATACCATATCCCAGCAAAATACGAAAACTCACATTCATATCACGCACCCGACACTTTCATTCGTTTTCACATAGTACGACATATTTCTATACAAACACATTCATTCACTTTCCTCTTTAGCTGTAGCACACTGTTGCTAATTTTTTTTAACCCCTTTTGTTTGTTTGAATCTCCACATTCTAAAGCAAAATTGATTGTCAATGAACCACACCTTCTGCCTCATGTATTTCTCACTTTAAATACAACACTTTTGCTGTTCCTCTGAAAGAAAAAAGAAAAGAAAGAAAGAAGAAAAAAAGAAAAGAGGAAAAAAAAAAGATATACTTGGGACAGAGAGCGACCCATCGAGCCAACCTGTCATATGCTGAGCGAAAAGATGCTGACAACCTCTGCCCTTAGTCGAACACAATCTTTTGAGGTAAAAAATTAACTACGCCATTGAACTCTGAGTCCTGAATCTGTATTTGGTCCCTCAATATTGTTACTTTCAGGAATCTTTCCTGGCGCATTTTTTTTTCATTTTTCCTCTTTTGGATTCTTCCGAGGCACAACAAACAGAGCTAGATGCTATAGCCTGAATACTTTTTTTTTTTGTTGGGTCAGAATGAACTATTATACATCATCTTTATTTTGTGCTGTGAGATGATTGCAGAGTACAAAATAGGACAAGGTCAAGGTCAAGGACATGAAAGACAATTGATAGGGCACCACAGGGGAACAAAAGAGCATAGGGCGAGCAAATCGTATCCTTTTTTTTTTTTTTTTTTTTTTCCTCCTCTTGGCTGGACCCATATTTTTTTTTTGTATTTTCTCTTTCTTTCCCCTGCGTCTGTCTGTTTTTATCCAGCCGTCCTGCGCATTGCATCTGATTTTAGTTCGCGCCCGCTTCCCCTACAGATTACAAATCTTACAAGCCTTTAACCATCTCAAAACACAAAAGGAGATTTAAATAGGAACTGTCTCACTGGTTCTTGAATCATAAAAGATGTCATTTTAATTTTTCTGGAACTTGGGGATCCAGACGCCTTTTAATCTACTATCTTCATTGGTTATCCAATCAGGCCCTTGACCTGTCTGTCTACTAGAAGGTTAAGAGGAAAAAAAAAATCTATTCATAAGATTGCATTAAAACAAGCAAGCAGAGAGAATGTGATTTTTCTTTACTTGGCTTAAAACTTGAAAGCGTTTCAACGTCTTTATCGAAGCACTGTTTCATCCACTTCCCACATTCAACGATTTAGGATGAAAATACTATGAACAGAACAGCTGACAGTTAACATATTTTGGTTCTATCCTCCCCCTTATTTCTTTTTTTGCTGCTTGTTCCTCTGATAGAACACACCGTGTCCGCCGTATAATCTGTCCCAAGAAGACGTCTTGGGTAAGTAATAGATGAAGATGCAAGAGCAGGAACGCAGATGTGAAAAAAACAGAAGGGGGAACCGTGCACTTTGCATAATGGTCTTCCCTATCTCGAAATCTGTCCAACATTCAAGATGCACTTAGAAAATATCCCCTCATTAACACATTCATGGCATAAACAAAATATAAATATACACAAAAGCAGCACAGGCATCGACTGAAGAAGACGATCTTTGGGCTGAAATGGAAAGAATCCAGGATCCGGGGATCTTGAAACAGAAATTCTACGCTGAACACCAAATGATGAAAGAGCAGCTCAATCTTGCAGGACGTTTTGGATTGGAGCTACAACAAAGTCTAGAGCAGGCCCAACGTGCAGAGCGGCAATCATATGCTCAGGTAAATAGAAGCCTTTTTTTTTTTTTTTTTTTTTTTTTTTCCCTCCTCTTCCCTCGAGCTAGTAAAAGCTTTACTACCGTGGCTATTGTTATTTGGGGACAAAGATTGCCCAATCAACTCTAGATTCTTCATCGCTCTTTTTTTTTTTTTTTTTTTTTTTTTTTTTTTCCCTCTCCTTTTGCTCAACGATATCATTTATATATCTCTATTTGCATTCCCATATTGACAAAAATAGATTCAAGCCTTACAGGACGAAAACATGATCCTTCAGTCTCGCGTAAAGCAAACTCAAGCGCTCTCTGCGCATTTGTCCGGATCAGAAGAAGAAGTCCATGCTTTGACAAGCGAGAACGAGTCTCTTCAGAAAGAACTCGATGGATGTCGTCGTGAGCTCCGAATGTTCCGGAAGGAGCTGGATGGATTAGTGGACCAAATGGCAGAGATGGGCACTGAGGTTATGGATGCCAAGAACAAAGTCTCTGTTTACTCAAAGAGATTGAATGAGGTTGAGCAGGAGCTGAATTCAACTCAGGAGCTGAACGTCGATCTGCAAGAGCAACTTCGAATTGCGATGGAGCGCCAGAAACAGGCTCAATCGAGCACTGCACAGGTAGTCAAAAATATGCAGTCAGAGCTTGGCAAGGTCCTCTCAGACAGTGGTACGATCCGTTCAACATTAGAAGAATTGGAAAATCGTCAAGAAAAATGTGAGGGAAAAGTTGTCGAGATGATCTCCAATACAAAGGAGTATGCACAGTTGCTAGAAGAGGCACAGACAACCATTCAAACGTTGCGCACAGAATCGGACATGGAAGGCCGAGGCTGGGGCGCTACTTCACCAATATCGTCCAACTGGGACAACCAGTTGAAGAGGGGTACTGGTCAACTGTCTACATTGGCAATGGAGGATCCAGAGTTGAACGATTCTGACTTTCCATCGGAAGAGCAGGTGCCTCATACATGGGGTCATGACCAAGCACCAACTCAAGGCATGTCACTGGGAATGGAGCTTGGTTTTGGGATTGCTGAAGAGCAAGTTGAGCCCGAGGCAGAGAAACCAAAACAGAATGTTTTATCTTCACCGCCTGCTACCCCGGAGCTCCACCAGCCTTATGTAGCCCCAAAGCCACTCACACTTGCACCATCGCCTCGGCCACCTATACAAGTCGAGAGCAAGGAGACGCAGACTCCAACGCCAATGGCTCAACCTCCATCACAACAGCAACATCAACAACAGCAACATCAACAACAATCGATACCCAAAGATACCCGAAAGTTCACTTCAGAACTTCAGCAGCGACTAGAAGAGCAAAACATCTTGCAGACCCCTTATACCTCATCATCTTCCACATCGACTCGACCTCCTTGGAACCCTAGTGTAGCGCTGGATGATCTCTTTCAGAACCAGTCCCATCGGATCAGATCCCGAAGCACACCCATAGCACCTACTACAAACAGCTCGTCCAGGAGCAGCTCACGGTCAGTCAGTCAGGCCAGCCTGTATCCTCAAGGCTCGCCTGCTTCGCCTGCTTCGCCTGCATCCTCAACAATGAGGAATGGAGGGAAGAATGGCGCCTCGTCCTCGTCTGTGGATGCTATTTCCGGGTATTCTGGAAAGCGTCAAGGAAGTATTAAAGGCATTACAACGGGCAGTGGCAACAGTAACAGCAACAATAATCGACCCAGAAGCCGTACAGCTGCGGCAACAGTGGAAAAGAATCTAACGTCAGGGCTGAAATGTTTGTTATCAGCCAATAATAGCTCAACAGATTTGTCGCCAAGTGTCATCACTAAGACCAAAACCAATTCCAATTCCAAAGCAGGATCGACTTCGTCGACTGCATCTGCCAGCACAGCCAAGCCCAACAAGGCATCAACATCAGCCGCAGTCGCAACACCTTCAAAAATCATTACGACAACAGACAATGGTGGCAAAAACCCTATGGTCAAGAGTAAATCCAACAACGGTTTGTCAAATGTTCAAAAGACTGGAAGTAACCGCCGTAATTCGACCATCGAAGGCATAGGCAGCACCACTCCTAAGACTGTTCCACGACCACCACCCTCACCCAGTCATAGCAGCGGCACAATTTCCAAGAAGCCCTCCCTGCCTTCTCTGTCCACTAGCCCTGTGCCCGGGGCAGAAACGAGTACTACAGGACGTACAACGCCTCGCTCCCATCCCATCTCGGCTACGCTCTCGCCAAGAGCAGCATCGAGTGCATCCATGACTTCTCCATTACTATCGCCATCAGTGACATCGCCGCAACTTCCGACTAGTCCGTCTGTAGCATCCAAGAAACTAAAGGCGATCCTTATGGCGCAGCCCGATGGGAATAAGCCCGACTCAGGGTCTGAGCTTGCTTCTGAGTTAGTAGTTGTTTCCTCTGAAGCAGCAAGTAATAATCAACACTAGAGAAGAAAGAAAAACAATAATAATACAGGTTTATTGGGCGATAGTTTCTGTTGATTCAAAAGAATTATTCTTTGTGAACTCTTTTTCTTCAAATATACCCTTTTCTTTCTCCGATGCATATGGTGCACTTCAGAATTGGTTATTCAGATTGAGCTCACCGCTTTGGGTTTTAGGCTGCGAAGTTCTCTGATGAATACAGCCTCTGCTATATTTGGCATGATAATGCAAAAGGGGATAACAAGTCCATTCTATCCGGGTGAAATCTGAAGGAGATTGTTACTGTGTAGGCGTGTATGTTATGACAAGGATAGAATACGTATTTTCAACAAAAGTTTACTTGCTACAAGGATGACTAAGGCTTCTCTAAAGTCAACTACTCGTATGATTTTGAATAGTTGACTCTCACAGCACAAGTGTAATGACACCCTGTACCTCAACAAATAACTTATTTCAAACCATTTCCTGGTGACACAGTTTTATTTCTACATTTGTGGTATTGTGGTATAAATCTACCTGAAAAAAACCTGAAGAGCTTGAACATGAATACTTGAGTAGAACGTTTATTGTTTGGTTTCCAGATCAGATTTAAGTGTCAGTGCGCTTGTAAGACCTAATGGACCTGATAAAATTGATTGAAAATGGACCAAAGCAGTTTACAAGGGAGTTGCAGGAAAAGGGTATTAGGCAGTGTCTCGGGTTAGTCAGGGGTTTATGTCAAGAAAGCACAAGCCTGGTAAAGCAAGAGTCTTGGAGATTTTTTTTTTTTAACGGGTGAAGAGAGGGAGGAGAAATGGAGGGAGGTGAGAACGTGTAGATGGTGTTCTATGTAGCAGCATCTTAATATACAGGAGGATTGGTCAGCTAATTCTGTTTGGGAACTGCCTGCGTTCAATCCACCAATTGAGCTTAATAAACTGGTGAATTGGTTATGATGTTCTGAAATGTTATGCATAAGCTTCGACGAGAAGTTATTGGAACTAAAAAAGGAATTGAGAAAATAGTAAATTGTAAAATATATATATTTCCTTCTACGTATCACACACATGCATGCACACAACCGATTTGATCCGTTTCAAGAGCTATATTTTTTTTTCTGGTTCCCGCAGAATCAGGATAGGATAGCCATTTTTAGTAGACATTTAATATTGTGCTGTCAACAGTTTTTTAAAATACACTGCGTTTTTCACTACGCATTACTTCGCAATGAATCGCAAATTATTACACAGCCTTCTCACGAAAAGAAAAAAAAAAAAAAGGCTATGCTTCTGGATTGAATTTCTGTTAAAACTGAAGGTCCGTGCCTATTCAACCTGACATGTAACAACAAAAAAAATTGGTGATGATACATCATTGCATTGATCCCATCTAATACTTTAATACTTGCCAAGAAAGGATGACCAAGATGTAATACATTTGTTCATACAAATGTTAGGGGAAAAGAAACTAATAGGGGCGATGTGGATTCCAAAATAGTTTATCCACGTTAATTTGAGCAAATTACAGGTTTTTTTTCTTTTTTTAATAGACAACAATTGGCATGGATTGAAATGTTTTGATATTTTTTAATTGTCACTTTGCTTCATCACAAAGCTTTATTGATTGTGAAAGTCCTTTCATTTACTGTCTTCCCTCTTGCCTCCCCCTCCCCAAAAAAAAAAGCGTAATTCACATGGAGTTTTAGATCTAAAATCAAGGCTGATAGTTTTTTCCCAAGCTGAGTTCTGAATCTTGGCGTTCAAGAATACTGCATGTCGTCTAATTGGAGTGATTATCGTGTAGGAGCACTATTGGACATGCAGACTGCACATAGAAATGTATTTGAAAGACTTGGGCTTAGAGTTCACGGGCTGCCAAGGGACGTGGCTTAACAGATTGACAATTGTGTTACATGAGCTTGTCAGACAAATGGTCCGAAAGAAGGGCACCTTGGATGGGTCCAAAACAGCGTTGAGCAGGGTACATGTACATGTATAAAGCAATCAGGCCATGAACACCTTTCTTCTCTTTTCGTGTATAGACTGACTGTTCTTTCATTATCCTTCACTCAAGTTTATAACTCCGTCCTTTTTTATAATTCTTGTTTTATTTAATAGAGCATAAACTAAAATTTTCACTTTAAACATTTTTATTTCCCATTCATTCATCTCTTCTTTTCTTCTTTTTTTTACATTCACTTTCATTCATTCATCTATTCACAACAAACACTCCCTCTCTAACCCAGCCATCACCATGTCGGACGCAGTGATCGACACTCTCGACATCGCCATCTTGGGTGCAGTGCTTGTGGGCTCTGGCATCTATTGGTTCAAGGATAAGCTGATGGGATCAGGTTCCTCAAAGCCTCTGTCAAAACAACCCCTTGTGCCATTACAAAAGCCCAATGCCCCTGCTCTCAAGATTAACAAAGTCGTAAAGAAGACTCGAGACTTTGTTGAAAAGATGAAAGAAACGGCAAGTGAACTCTTTTTTTTTTTTGTGTGTGTGTGTGTGTGTGTGTGTGTGTGTGTGTGTGTGTGTGTGTGTGTGTCAATGTATGAAAAGGTGTTGCAAGTGAGAAAGATGAAAGTGGTGTGATCGAGGGTTTTATTGCACACATCTGTTTTTTTTTATTCGCACGAGATTCATCAAATAGAACAGAACAGAGTAGAACAGAACAGATGTTCTTTTTTTTTTCTGTATTGGGAGGATCGAATGGTGTCTGACTTTAAGACAAGATCAGTCTCATCAGCCTCATATTCGATTTCTTTCTATTTTCTATTTCCATACATTTACAACTTATGTATTTTTAATGGCCCCACTCTCGACAACGTTTCATTGCAATATTGAAAATCTATTCACAGTAGAAGCTTCAAATATAGAAGAGGAACGAGGGAAGGAAGTACATTTGGAGATAGGGTGAGAAAGTAATAATAGAATACAGTAAAGAGAGTAGAGAAAAGAATCCTCCCTCCACCCGATGCAGCCGTACCGGCCGATCCGAGAAAAAAAAATTAGACAAAAAAAAAAAGAGAGAACTCTTTTCTTGAGACAGGGGAAAATAAAAGGTTTTTAAAGGTTGTTGGTGGTACATTTGGCAAGCCGATCACTTGTGTTTTCTTGTGCCTGTCCTGCATGCATTCCTGAAAACATTGTGCATGTTCACATCCAAGCCACATCGCCATCCATTCATCAGCTGCAATATGCGCCTGATCTCACATCATTTTTATGTTTTATGTGGCAAGCAAAAGGCTAACCTGCATTTTTGTTCTTTTATCAACTTAATTTTACATATTATAGGACAAGACCGTTATCTTTTTTTATGGATCACAAACTGGAACTGCCGAAGATTATGCTTCTCGCTTGGCTAAGGAAGGAACTCAACGCTATAACCTCAAGACCATGACTGCTGACTTGGAAGACTATGATATGAACCTGTTGGATACCCTGCCCTCTGATCATCTTGCTGTATTTGTTCTTGCTACTTATGGTGAAGGTGAACCTACTGATAACGCTGTTGAATTTTGGGAGCATTTGGTCGCTGGCGAGGATGTTCCCGAGTTCTCGATTGGTAACTATGATGATGATGAGAAGCCTCTTACCAACTTGCACTTTGTTATCTTTGGACTCGGTAACAAGACCTATGAACACTACAACACTGTCGGCAGACGTGTTGATGAGAAACTTCGGAAACTCGGTGCTACCCGCATTGGTGAGCGTGGAGAGGGCGATGATGATGGCTCATTAGAGGAGGACTTCTTGAGCTGGAAGGATGACATGTGGAAGGCCGTCTGTGACTTTATGGGCATCGATTTCTTGGCTGGCAACTCTGGACCTCGTCAGGCTACTTACAAGATTCAAGAATACACTAATGAAGAGGCTGCTGGCCTAACAAAGATTTACTATGGTGAACATCAAGAACCCAAGCTTATGCTCGGCTCGTAAGTTCAACTGAAAATGAATCTTTATTCAGGGAGAGATATGTTCTTTTGGTTAGTATTGATATTGATCGTCTATTATTGTTTTTATTATTGCTTTTTATTCTCTCTATGACATGGAATGTCACTGCATAGTCGTCCTACCTATGACGCCAAGAATCCTTACGCTGCACCTATCGCCGTCTCTCGTGAATTGTTTTCTGCTACTGCTGACCGTCACTGCTTGCACATGGAGATCGACATTTCTGGGTCTGGCATCACCTACCAGACTGGTGATCACATTGCTGTCTGGCCCATTAATGCTGAGCTAGAAGTCGAGAAGTTGGCAAGGATCCTGGGTTTGACCAACAAGCTTGATACCGTCATTACTGTTTCTAATGTTGATCCTGCCTCTACCAAGCTGCCCTTCCCTGTCCCTACAACCTATCGTGCTATTCTTCGCAACTATATCGATATCACTGCTCCCCCTTCGCGTGCCTTCATTGGTCAATTGACGCCTTTTGCCCCAAATGAGGAATCAAGCAAGACTTTTGCTCTCTGGGGTTCTGATAAAGAGGCCTTCCGTATCAACGTTGCTGACGCCCGTCGCAGCCTGGGCGCTGTTTTGGAGAAAATTCTAGGACCTGGTCAGACTATTGAAATTCCTTTTGATTTGGTGATTGAATCAGTCCCACGTCTTCAGGCTCGTTACTATTCGATTTCATCATCACCCAAGGCTCATCCTACGACAATTCACTTGACTGCAGTTGTTTTGGATTATAAGCCTATTGTCGCACCTGAAGAGACTGTCTATGGTTTAGCTACAAACTTTTTGCACAATTGTCACGCACATATCAACAAGAGTGGTGCTATTGAACCAAAGTATGAAATCTCTGGACCTCAAGGATCGCATCTGATTGGTGAGAGTGGTGTCAAGGTTCTTGTCCATGTCCGTCACTCCAACTTCAAGTTGCCCCGTAATGCTTCGCTGCCTGTAGTCATGGTCGGTCCCGGTACAGGAGTCGCACCCTTCCGAGGTTTTATTCAGGATCGTGCACAGGATGTGAAGAATGGTAAAACAGTTGGTCCCACAGTTTTGTTCTTTGGATGCCGTCGTGAGGATGAAGATTATATGTACAAGGATGAATGGCCCGAGCTGATGAAGGATATTGAAGGAGCCCAGATAATCACGGCTTTGTCGCGTCAACCAGGCTTGCCCAAGGTCTATGTCCAACAGAAGATGGAAGAACATAAGGAACTTGTCTGGGATTTGATCCACAACAAGGGAGGCTACTTCTATGTCTGTGGAGATGCCAAGAACATGGCTCGTGAAGTGAACCAAAAGTTGATCAACATTGCTATGGAATGCGGTGAGATGACGGAAGAGAAGGCTACAACCTATGTCAAGGAGTTACGTGCACGTGGTCGCTACGAGGAGGATGTCTGGTCATAAAGTCAATGCATAATATATCCTCTATAGCATATGTGTCCTGTTTTCTCTCTCTTTTTTTTTTTTTTTTTTCCTTTATCTTGACATAGATTGATTCACAAATCTTTTTATTTTTATATTTTATTTCCATTACAATAAACTGTTGATATTTTTTTTCTGTTCAATTCATTGTACTCAGAAAAGAGACTTTGTTTTAGCGATTGTATTCTCAAAGATTACATTGACTTGCAAATAGTACAAAACGGAAGTGCAAGTGCCAAAGTAGTCAAACAGGGCTAGACAGATCCTAAGGAATAAGCATGTGAGAGAGTGAACGAGTATTAAAGGTCAGACCTTTGTAACCCCTGAGAAGTGAAGTGAAGACGTGAAAATAGTACATTGCTTTCTAAAGGAAAAAAAAAAAAAAAAAAAAAAAAAAAACTCCTATTAGAATCAACATGAGCCTAAAATGTTAATGACAATACATTGATGGAAATGGGCAAATGCATTTACATCTGAGAGTCAAGAGGACAACGGTTTTGCTTTCCAGACCATTCGCCCATATACCCCTCAATAATTTACCTGTAGACTGTGAAGGTACAACAGCCAAGACCAACTGTTCCAGCCACAACAGAAGCGACGATAACTCTTCTTTCTTTCCTTCTTCTTCTTCTTCTTCTTCTTCTGCTAAATCATTCTTTTTTCTTTTTTCACTCTTTGGATTCTTCATAGCTTGATAATTACTAGTGAGACTGTAATATCAAGATCACCATCAGTGCGGACATGACCGTTTCAAAACTAGGTCCATCTTCGGGGGAAGCGGCAGCAACAGCAGTGGCAGAAACAGCAGGATTTGGCAATGACCTTACAAAAAAAAAGATATCCGATTTCGATGATATGACAACCAGCCACGGCATTAGTAGCAGCATTAAGACCCCCACTTCAACAACAACGACTACTTCTAGAACGACATCGTCAAAGACCAGCGACAGCTCTAATGTTGAGGGTGATAAGAAAGGCACACTTAGCGAATGGGCAGAAGATGATGCGATCAAGAAACCTATTCGCAAGTTGGGGCCCAAGATGAATCCCGTTTATAAAACGGTCCGAGCGTTTGTATGGGCTACATATTTCGTTCTGGGTGCTACATTGATTTCAATGACCCAGGTGATGGCTATACCGTTGTCTATCTTGGCTCCTGGAGTGTACCGTCGTCATATGAAGAGAACGACGGTGTATTTTGGAGCATTGATGCTGAAGATGAATGAGTTATTTGCTCCGTCAGATATTATCTTGACAGGAGATGAGAGTATCCGAGAAATTGTGAAGGTCTACCAGGGTAAACGAATTCATCATCATCAACATCAAAAGAGCACCAGCGATTGTAACGGGAATGAAAACAAAGACGACGGCAATGAAAAGTATCATCCGGACGAAACTCTTTTGGATCTACCCGATCGTCTTATCTTTGTCGCGAACCATCAGGTACTTCAAAAAAAAAAAAAAAAAGAAAGGACACATGCACATGCATCTTCAACAAACAAGCGATATTTTTTTTTTTTTTTTTTTTTTTTTTTTTTTTCAATTGGGGGAATGGGAATGTTGATTGATTAAAATCATTAATTCAAGGTTATTGTCAAAGCGCAAAAATCTTCTCTCCTGAAGTGCTCAAGTGACCTTGGACGAAGGAGAGAAAGGCGCAAAAGCACATTCAACATGCATATCAAGCCTTCCTTTTCTTTTTTTTTTTTTTTTTTTTTTTTTTTTTTCTTTTGAACTAACAGAAAAACGATGGGGTTTGGGTTTGGATTAGATTTATTCGGATTGGATCTACCTCTGGTGCTTTGCTCATCTTGCGAAGAAGGACAGGGGAATCAAGATTATTCTTCGTGGTGACTTGACCTGGATTCCGGTCTTTGGCTGGTAAGTTTTTTTTTTTTTTTTTTTTTTTTCTTCTAACCCAACCTTAATAAAGACTCACATGCAATGAAAAAAAAAAAAAAAAAAAAAAATTACGGGGTGTCAAAATCACATCCTTTGGCAAACGTTTTTTTTTTTTTTTTTTTTTTGGGGAATGCCAAGAGCAAACAGATGCATTGATGCCTGGCAATTTGACACGATTCATTAAGAACAGTGACACGAAACTAAACGTTTTATTTTATTCTACTTTATTTTCACTTTACCATGCCTCGGTGTTCATTCATCCTTGGAATCTATTCCTCTGTATTCCGGTTTCTTACTCTGGGCTCCCGGACTTCTTGGCGTTCTGGGAATGTTTTTTTTTTCTCAAAGGGTAAGTGCATTTTAGAGATCGTTGTCTGTTGATCGTTTACACTATATCTTGTCATGCTAAGAATACACAGCTAATCCACTAAATACACTAATAACTTAATTTTTAAAATAGGGTATGCGTTTCTTTGATTTCATTTTCTTGAAACGTAACGACTGGGCACATGACAAGAAGGCAATTGAAAGTAACTTGGAGCGTCTTCGTAAGGATGATCCTCTTTGGCTCCTTGTCTACCCTGAAGGAACCGTTGTTTCAAGGGGAACACGTAAGCGCTCAAGCGCATTTGCACAGAAAGCTGGTCTGGTAAGTATTATATCCTTACGAGTAATAAAAAAAAAAAAAAAAAAAAAAAAGGCGGCAGCTTAGGTTGGAATGGTCTAATGATGATTTCATTTCCTTTTTCTTTTTTTTTTTTTTTTTTTTTTTTGTAGAAAGATCACCGTCATGTTTTGTTACCCCGTACGAGCGGAATGTTTGTGTGCCTCAACAAGTTGCGTGGATCAGTGGAGTACGTTTACGACGCGGCTGTAGGCTATTCAGGAGTCCACTATGGCGAAATTCCTCAAGAATTGTATCCACTGCCAGGATTGTATGTTGACAAGGCTCAACCCCGTGAGATTAATATCCACCTTCGTCGATTTGCGGTCAAAGACATTCCAGAGAGCGAGCCAGAGTTTGTAGAGTGGTTACGAGCAAGATGGCAAGAAAAGGATGATTTGATGGAGAAGTTCTATACGACTGGAAAGTTCCCATCTCAATTGACAGCTGAGGATATTGGCATTAACAGCAAGGAAGATCAGAAAGGGCAGAGTATCAGGATTCCGCTCAAGACAAATGCGGGGTACTCGTTGCCTACATTGATTGTGCTTGCGCTACCTGTTCTTGCGCTTGTAATCCGCTATGTGCTTCAGCACACGTCATGAACCATGGGGTTCTGGTTCTTCAATATCTATCCGGATGTTTCGCGGTTCAGATATGTATATTTTCCTTTTTGTATGTCTCCGTGATATTTAAAACATCAATATTCAACTACAATATCAACCTGAATTAAAAAAAAAATATATAGGACGAACATTTTTGTGTCTGTGAAGAAATAGCTTCCTCCCTTCTCTCTTTCAAAGACATGTAGACCCTCTTTCGCATTAGCAGCGAAGGAAATGGAAAACAAATGTCTGGATCTGTTTTTTTTTTTTTTTTTTTTTTTTTTTTTTTTAAAGTTGGGCTAACATGTGCAAAAAAAAAAAAAAAGAAAAAGAAAAAGAAAAAGCTCAGCAAGGCGTATTGATAAACAAGTTGAAAAGGAAGCAAAAAAAAAACGTGAAAAGTCTTTGTCCTCAAGAGAGCAAACATGGAAAGAATGAAGATGATTGTGGAAAATTACTTTTATTGAGTCCTTTGTCATCATGAGCTGTTTACACTGGCGAAATTATTTAATGACACAAGATTGTCCATCATCATTCACTGCGTTCAGTCTTCAATATTGTCCATGAATGTTTGATACTGCACAGATCCATAGCTTAGCAGGCATGATGTGATAGTAAAAATGAAGAGTGGAGTAATGTCCACCTCCTTGTATTGGAGACATCTGGATAAAGGTCTGTGATACATGGGAAGAGAAGAGAAGGGAAGAGGCGGAGCATTATCCCATGCTCGGAGAGATCAGCCCAATTGCATTTGGACTTTCTCTTCTCTCACTTCTTTTTCTTTTTACTTTTTCTTCATCTCTTTGTTGCTCACTTCATTCTTTTCACTCATTCATTCATTCATTCATTCATTCATTCATTTCGTTTATTCATTCTTTTTATTCATTCATTCATTCATTCATTCATTCATTCTGCCTTGCATTCTTAATCACACACGCTTTTATTAATATTAACCTATCCTGACAATAACAACAAAAGAAAAAAAACAATGGCTCTGACAAAAGTAGGCCCTGAACAAGTGCATGGTGACACCGCCCCCTCCACTCCTGCAACAACAGCATGCACAGACTCCCCTCCATCCACCAACAAGAAAGATGTTCCTGCGACTCCACAAGAACAACAACGTAATTAATTAAAAAGGAGAAGAGTCGATTTGGGCTTTTTTTTTTTTTTTTTTTTTTTTTTTGCCATTCTTTACTAATAATTGATCTTCTTGCAAAAATCTTTTTCAGCTGCCCACCATGTCATGTTTGTTGTGCATGGCATGGGACGTCAACTGGAAGAGTATGGAAATTACGAACGTAACGGTATGTGAAAAAAAGCTGTCGGGAAAATGGTCTTTCCGGGTGGAAGGGAGACTTTTTTTCTTCAGTTGCACATGCTTTCTCTTCCAAGATCTAATCTCAATGATACTACATTTGATCTATTGACTCCTTTTTTAGTTGGACATCTCGTGGAAAACACAAAAGCAGTTCTACAAAGCGTTTTCCATGAGGTTGAGACAAATGTTCATATCATTCCTATTGAATGGCATGCTAAAATACATTCCTTGGTGGACGATCGCATGGCCTTGGCCTCACTTAAGACCGTGCCTAAGGTCCGTATGGTTATGAATGACTACTTGGCGGACATCCTCTACTGTAAGCAGATTGTAGTTTATAGTCGGTATCGCGTTGGGAATTCATAATGACATGTACTACACTTTGCTCTTTTTTCTTACACCATTCCATTATTCCATAATACTAAATAGACTTTAACAACCACTTTGGAGGAATTATGGTTCAAATGATCGTTGATGAGCTGAACGAGGCATACGATACATTTGTAGAAAAACATCCAGATTTCAATGGCAAGATTTCAGTCTTTGCACTATCCCTCGGTGGCATTGCTATGTTCGATATCCTGACGTGTCAGGATGATGACAATGAAGAGGAGGCAGAAAAGGAGGACCTTGCAGGCGATAATAACAAAGATGATGACACTAATCAAAAGACAGTGCGCAGTGAATCAGCTGACACAACAATAACAAGAACTAAGATGCAGCATGGCCAAGAAGAAAGTACATCCATAGAATCCTCTTCCTCGCCCCAAAATACGGCAGTGCCAGGTAAAGGAACATCATCTCCAGCACCAGTAGCAACAAGTGCAACTGAACAGAGTAAAGGAACCCAGAAATCCCAATTCGGCCAAAAATGCAAGAAGAGTAATAAGGGTGATAATGTCAAAATCAGGAAACAGGACGAGCCTAAATTCCTCAGGAAGATTCCAAAACTCAAATTTAGACCCCATTACCTCTTCACAGTGGGGTCACCCCTAGGTGCTGTGTTGGTGATGCGGAACCTTGATTGGGAGACATTCCATCCACCGGACGATATTATCCATCACAATCTTTTCCACCCATTTGATCCTTTGGGTTATAGGATTGAGCCTTTGATCGATCCAATTTTTGCCAAGGTCCCAGCAGTTTTGATGAATTCTTATAGTAGCTCTCAAGGGGCCTTGTTTTCATTGCCCTCATTACCATCGTTACTACTTCCAGGGTCTATTTCTTCATTCTGGGAGAACAAGGTGCCCACGTTGCCAAGACCATCTATCCCAACGTTATCGAGTCTTTCTCAAATGACCATGTCATTAAAAGCAGGGCGTTGGCTAGCTGGAAATGTGAACACGAATACGAACAGTAGCAATGGCAGCAATAGTAACAACCATAACAACAGTGGAGAAAACACGGCTGTAGAAGATGAAGAAGATGATGAGGACGGGCCTGCTGCTACTAGAAATGATGATGAAGTTGAGCAGCGTACTGGTGAAGAAGTACAGGCTATTTCGTTTTCATCCTCTTCAGGTCCCTCAGGGAATGAGCACAATATAAAAGAAGACCCTATGATTATGGATGGCGATGCCTCTTGCACTGAATACATAGCCGCAGCCACTGTGGCAACGTGTTTAGCGCCAAGAGAAACAGGAGAGACATCAACATCAACAAGCTCTCCAGCGGATATTGATACAACCACTGGATCACCATCGCCAGCAACATTATCAGCCAAACAACGACCAACCTTGGGTCCTCGTCGAGTTAGCAGCCGAGTTGATGGACAGCACTCACGTGAGCATGAGCAAAGGGTAATGGCCGACGCTGCAGAAGAAGACATGAGGAATGTGCTGTCCGGCAACAGCAACAGCAGTAGCATTGACGAGTCCGTTGAGGATGATTGCACACCATCATTAATGGATATGGAATATTATTTAGGAACGGAGAGAGGTGCAACAGTCCAGGAGAAGGCTCAAGGTGTTGGCGCAAAGTCAAATGTTGTTCAGGAACCCATGGTTCAATCAATTTCGTCTGCACAAGGCCGGACAAAGAATAAAGAAGATGAGGACCACCAACAGCCACATGCTGATACGTTCCCACAGGAGATTGAGAACGTAGAGGCGGCTAAACAGCAAGAGCAAAAGAAAGACAGGACAGTCCATGTAGAAGGAAAGGCTACTAAACTACCATATCGAATTGATTATGTCTTACAAGAGTCAACTGCGGACCAATATACGAATGAGTATCTTTTGGGGATGCGAAGCCATTTCCGATACTGGGGTAACAGGTAATGGCCAATACTTTTTTTTATTATTTTTATATTTTTTCTGAGCAATGTCATTAACAACCCCTTTTTCATTTCTTTTGAACGCGTCTTGGATAAATGAAAATTTTTAGGGATGTGGCATACCACATCCTCAGAACCATGCTTCAGCCTGTAAAGAATCTTGGCTCAGAGGACGAAGTCCTAGATCTCAAACTGACCACTCCTGTGTCATCAACCTCAGCTGCAAATACTAAGGGAGGAGTAGAAGTCAAAACCAGGCTCCCTGCTGCTACAGCCCGTTCACGAAGTGAATCTTCAGCATCAACTATGATGAATGCAACAACAGCGACAGAGGCAGCAGCAGCAGTATCATCGTCATTGTCATCAACATCTGGCGCGACAACAGTAGTACCAGCAAGACAGCGGGCCAAAAAGAAGCATCATCGGAAATCATTCACGTTCTCGTTCTTTGGGGGTTATGACCATTCTTCCTCCTCTGACGACGACGACGACGACGAGCGCAAGCGCACTGACAACCAAGAGGAGCAGCAGCGAAGGAGACGAAGGCAGCAGCAAGAAGAAACAGATCAGAATATGGCCATGATGGACGAGGAAAATCAGTTATTTGGATATCGATACCCAAGAACGGAGACGGATATGGACATGGACATGGACATGAGTATCGGTAGTGACGGCAAGGACAACAGCAATAACAGCAGTGCTGATACATACCAACGTACTTCAAGCTCTGCTAGGCCAAGGCTAGTGTCAAAGACTTACAGCGTCGAACCGTCGGAAGACGTGTCGATGGCCAGTATTAATCGAGGAAGTAAGAGGCGAATGAGCTCTTTGACCAGAAATAGGAGGAGTATAGATAGTAAGGAGTTTGAAGCTGTGGTTGAGACTGAGAACAAGGCCGAAACTAAAGCCGGGGTTGCAGAAAAGGCTGTTGGCGTACAAGGATGGATCCCAGCGCCAGTGGTGCCTGAATTAGCCCGACCAGCTAAGCTGCATCATCGCTCCTCGCGTGTTTGAGGAGGACCAGTAAAAATATAGGATTAAAAATAAAAAAAAAGTCTAAATTCGACACACCCTGAATCATATTTCAGTAAAAAAGCATTCATCCATACGCGGTGAATTTCCTGGCTCCTTTCTCCATAGGGATATACACATGCTTGATAAATGTCACTCTTTCCTTTGTCCTCACCACAGATTGCCGAAAAATAAAAAAATAACCCGACTTGCGCATGCATAATCCTGCGTGAAAAGCAATGAAAATAAAAAGACCGTTAGGTCATGATTGAGTTGTTCTTGTGACAGAAGGATTGAACACATCATCTTTTTTTTTTTTTTTTTTTTTTTTTTTTGGTCCTCCTACATGCAGGAGCCGACCCATCCTGCGAGAATAGTGAATGCTCGTTGCTCATGTGCCAAACAGAAAGAAAAAAGGTGATAAGGCTCACATTATGCTTGCGAGGAGATTGCGCACACGCCTTTTTTTTTATTTTACGTTTTGTACCCATCGACAAACGAGAGGGAAACCTCCAATAAAGTGTACAGAATTCAGATGTAACAATTATCCCATACTGACTTGGCTACTCGAGAAAATAAAGGCAGAAAAGCTACCATTACTTCTTTTTTTTTTTTTTTTTCCATACTTTCTCTATGAATCAGTCACTTTGGCCATTTATCTTGTAAGCTTCATGCAAAAAAATGAACGTCGTAATATGGTCCCTAATCGCGTTTTCCTTGGCATCCTTTTTTTGTGCTCATTTCCTTTTTTTTTTGAATGGCTCCATTGGCATCAATGTATCAATGCATTGATGCATTTGCATGATACATAAAAAAAGAGCTCACGTTGGATGGTTGAGCGTGGTTTTGACATTTTCGGTTAGTCCTGCCCAAAAAAACCAAAAGACGTGTACAATGTACATTTGTTCACCATTTGTGAGAGCAGCACTGACCTTCGATAAACGTTTCTTACTTTATCCTTCCTTTTTCCTTTCTCCTCCAGAGAACAATCACGATAATAATAAACTATAAACTGCCCACCTCCTCCACTTGTCAATTACTACCCACGTCCATATTTTCCAACTCTCAACAGCCAATAACACCATTTTTCTTTTTTCTTTTTTTTTTATTTTTTTTTTTTTTTTTCTTTTTTTTTCTCATCAATCCACTCACCTTCCTTCCTCATTTATTACACTTACTATTATTTACTTTCTTTAACACGCATTCTGCCTCTTTTACAACCATGGGTTTCTTCGGACATAGCTACCCACAATATCACCATCACCAGCCATATCAATATCATATGACACATTTATCATGATATTGCCCATATTTGCCAAAATTCCTCCCAAAACAACTCTTCTCAATGGATTGCAACCCCTCCGCAGCATCAACCTCTCAGCTCCATGTTGCTGTTGCATGATCCAAATGTCGATCGCGAACTGAAGCATATAGCCCGTAGGATGCTTCTGAAACAACGCAAGGCTGGCATTCCAGATGATCATGATAACGACAGCGATAATGACAATGATGATAGTTCACGTAGTGGTAGGAATGATGGTAATTCGGCAACAACAGTGACAACAGCAACAGCTGCTGCTGCCCCAAGTTTATTTGTGATCTTACCAACCCTCAAGAGCTACAATCGCTATAGGGAACGTTGGCTGCAGTCAACATATGCGCATGCACATCCATATGCACAAGTACATACACATGATACGCATGATGTGCATGCATTTGAGACAATGAATAACAGGGCGTCTATGTCTGCAACGCAAGGCTTATCAGAACTAGAGTTTCGACTTTATTTCATGTGTGACTATGGTGGCGGGCAAGATGAATGGCCATTGAGACTTCATCTGTGTACAGAAGAGCACTCTCCTATGGGTCCAGCAAATGATTCTATAGACTCCGAAATGAGGGATGATAGCGAGGAACCTTATTATCATCGATGTTACCAATACCCCCATCATCATCCTATGGATGATATTGGCGTGGGCGGCTTCCGACTAGCTGATCTAGACCAATTCTTGTCTGTGTATACGATTCCAATGCTCAGCCTTTTACGTGCTCTTCAGGATAGTCATGACCCTACTGTACCCAACGGAATCACCAATTCCTCAATGTATTTTGGAAATAGCAGTGAAGATGCCATGATGAATGCACCAATCGATCCTTCACACATTGCAGGACGGATCCGTGCAGCCATCCGGTTCTTGACAACAACTACGCGTGCTCGTGAAGCATTACTGGATTTTCAAGAACACCCAACAGTGGACGAGAAAGATTTTGAGGAGTATGAATCTGCTTTCCCTAATCTTCAAGCAGCTGATTTTTGGGCCCACATGATGTGATGGCTCGATCTATTGCAGCAGCCCAAGCGGTGACAGCAGTGCCAACAATAGTACAGCATTGTGTACAGATTCCAAAATCCTAGGTGGACGAGTCCTTTGCCAGATGAGTAATTTTGCTATGAGCGAAGGGATCTTGTGGCTATGTCCATCACATAACGCAGTCTTTTGTAACATCTTTGCAGCACAGCGACTCAAGGAGTTTATTCAACAACACCATGGAGATTGTGTCCCTATCGAGAAGAGTTGTGAGATACAATTTTTCAAGAGAGAAGACGCCCGAATGTTTTATGCCATGCTGGTCGAGTATAAATGTCTGATCAAACTCAAGATCCGCTTAGCATGGCCTCGTGATGATAACGCCAATGAGTGCAAGAGAGGATTGTCCGATGCTGATGACGAAGATGACGATGAAAGGCATTTCAAAAGTGGTGTGACAGAAGAAGATCTAGGAGTTATGTGAAGCGGTTCATGCATCCACTTTGCGCGAGTTGACAATCGATTGCGGGGGCTATTGCACAATATTTGATCGGGACCCTGATGAATTGACTCAATCGGACCAAGACGATGGAAAGGTGGTGGGCATAAAAAGGCAGAAAAGACCAAGTTTCCTTCCATTGTTGGGTATATCTGCCATAGAGGATTAATGTCCTTCACAGTCGAGAAATTCGATGGTTACCTTTTCCCGGATCAAATATCGCTTGAAGCCCAGGGGCCTGTTGAATCATTTTCATTAACTGAGTTCCGGCGACATGCTTCTAAGAGCCTTCTACAGCTAGCCGAGGAACAGAAGAATACTGCTGGCAACATTATCGCCACTACCACCACCAACAACAATAATAATAATAACAACTTTGTACTGTCGCTGCACAACAGTATTACACTGCGTCATCTGGCAATCCGGCATTGGACACGGTACTTTAATGCCCAGACTTTCGCCTCTGTAGTCGCATGTTGTCGCGAATTGCGAGAACTCGAGACTCAAATTTCTGATTTGCACCAGATGATGTACTCACTCCAGGACAAGATCCCTAACTTTGGCAAGCTCACGTATTTAAACTTGAGTGTCTCAACCCTCGAATCTGCAGAGGGGGTGATTTGGCAGGTCCATGACGACCAAGATAAGGATCAACCTCGACGAGCAGCAATTCGAAAAGTCCAACGTAGGACTTGTCGACCGCCAACTGTGTTTTTACAGCATCTAGTGGGGCTTGAAAACTGGACATTGACCAAGCCCCTAAAACAGATATGGGAACATTCGAAGCCATGCACAATGTGATCCTTAATAACATTGTATCTCTTCAAACTATGGATTTAGCTTGTGAGACAGTATATTTTGCGGAATGGTGGTCATTTTTGACACAAGAGTTGTTGGAAGCAGAGGCGATTGCAGCTGCAGCTGCACTTGCTTTGGATGATGATGACGATGACGATGGTAGCGATAGTGGTGCCCTGACAGGATTAACATTTGATAAATTAAGAAGGAAAGACCACCGCCAGCCAGTTCTTTTACGGTTGAACGACCTGAGGGGTCATTGTCTCGAATCATCTTGTACACGAAGGATGGACCAAACACAATTAATGATTACATCCTATGACGACTCATTTCGCCCGTACCTACAATCATTGAGCCGAGTAGCCAAAGCCCTGAATATTGATGCTGAGTTTGTGCAAGCTCAATCTTTAGAGTTGTTGGCGCAACATGCGGCAGTTGATGGGCTTTGGTTCCATGAGTTGGTTTGGTTCATGACCCCACAAACACGTGGCAACTCTGTGTTTATGAGGGCTCTTCAATCGTTGGTTCGGCGGCCAGAAGTGCAAAAGTTCACGATCCGGATTTCTGCAGACGGAGGAGGAGGGGCAGAAGGAGGTAGCGAGAATAAATCCGACATCTTTTCCTCATCGTCATCGTCTTCATCTTCGCTGGAACAAATTCGAACACTGGTTCAGACTTGGAACGAAGTGACGGGAATGAGGTTAGGTTGGGTGGAGTATGGACAATGGATGCAAGAACTTGTTGTGCAGTTAGAGCATCCATTCCGTGAGACAGTCTGTCTGCCTACAGGCGCAGGTGAAATATCGTTTGCTTCGGAGGACAGAGTCCGGATCGGTGCTCCTTCCCCACCCGTGCCTAATGAGGTTGAAAACCCACATGGTGGCCCAATAGTGTTCTCGTTGTCATGTAGATGTATCTAAACCAGAAAATAATAATGAATAAGAATTTAGTTCCAAACTTCGAAGCATGACATCAATACTTGATCAAAGAAAAGTTAAATTGGTACAAGTACTCAACCCGTTGAATTATAGTAAAAGAACATTGTCTCATTGACATGCATGGGTAGTGATAATGCAATTCTGGTAAACATTTAGGTATACACGAAGGGGTACGAAATAAAGTAACTCTTTAATGGTAGCCCTTGATGGCACTCTAAAAAGTATATTTACAGTATATTCACTAGACGCCGCCATACAGGGTGCTACCCACCAACTCTTTCTGTTCTCAAAAGCCTTGTGGTACTGATACAGCTTGATGACTGAAGTCACTATGGCGCTAAGTTATGGATCACTTTGCTTGACAAAAGGGCTACAGAATTGATCTAAAGCCAACAGCCTCATTCTTTCTTGTAATAAAATTTTGGTTCTAGCCAAGTCTTGGGTTTTCATGTATATGCTGTCATCAATTAATATTTATTTGAGTATCCCTGGTCATACCTCGGCGTCAATGCTCCAATTCCCTGTATCTATGTCATTGAGATGATAAAATGTATTAGTATCATTAATAGATGCAATGCAAAAGGGTTATCTTGATCCGCTTTTTAGCTTCTGCGGTATATACTTTGCAACGGGGGAGGCATTCACATCTGGCAATAATCCCTGAACGTCAGGACTAAGGCTCGAGGTTGTCCACTCACGCAAGGAGGCGATCCCTTGTCTCATAATCGATGGAAGGACCAATATCTCGTATGCAATAGCAAGAGAGTCAGAGTTTGAGAAAAACACAGTTGACTTCTAAATTCAAAATACCCTAACATCCAGAAATACACAAAAAAAAAAAAAAAAAAAAAAAGGACTCCATCCAATTGAATCGTGGAACTGACTGTGAAGGAGTGCGAGAAAGACGCGGCAATAACCGAAAGAAGAGAAGTACTATCGGCCACCACGCCTCATCACCGACATTCTGCCTTATCATTTGGCAAGGACAAGGCGGAAAGGAGTGGAAAGTCTGAATAATACCCTTTTCACCACTCGCCTTTTCTGGTGTGCTTGGTGTGATGTATCTAGTACCAGAATCTGCTGACGATGAAAGCCTTACCAAAATATCATCGTGGGAGTTTCAGAGACCTTGAGCGGTTGACCATTAGTATGTAAAATGCGATCGTCTCTTATCTCTTTGCTATCCTCTAAACAGCCTACTCACATAACAGATCTATTTATTTGTGCCATTCCGTCCAAGGCCAGGGATCCGCTACTAACGCCTGCAGGGTTTGAGGAAACTTACATCCCTGACTGCTTCACAGAAAAGGGTAGTCTACCGTTTGCGGTTGATGGGGTGAAGGACTCGGGCGCAGATGTCGATACTCTGGAGGGAGACAGGCGTAAATTGTCTTGCAAGATGGGAAACCATACTTGATCGATTACTCGCCGCTGATGTGTGCAATCCTGCCGCAATTGGCTTCCTTGCTAGTGGTAGGTACCATCTCTGATTATCGGTTAGATATTACTCAGCTTCATTTACACAAATTGTATGAATCCTGACTTTGATTGCCTTCTGTTCGCGTGCTGCTGTGATGTGCTCTTCATGCCCTTAGGATATGAAGCCTTGTACATGCGTAATACCATGGAGCTGCTTGACCTCCCAATGAACAATCTTCAGTTGGGCTATTGTTACCTTTTCGCGAACCTCTGGTTGCAGCACATGTAAACAAGACTTTTTGCTTTCAATCATACCAATACTGAAATCTCTTACTACAATCCCTCAATGTTAACATTACTAATAATGATTTCTGTGCGCCTAATATCACAGCAATTTGTTATAGGCACGATTGCTGCTATCAGAAATCGGAGACGTACATGCGGGGCAAGAAAATGGCAACGCCCCTCGTATTATGTGAGGGGTACTCGAGCTCCGGTGCCCGTGACTATACCCGTTGAAATCTAAGGCATTCATCCACTCCATCTCCCCTTTCCTTTCCGACGATACCCACCGCAGGCTTGGGAGAATGGACAAATTGAAGATTACTCATCAATCCATCTATATTGATAATAAATAATACATACTCGTGTGATTTTGAACTACTATCCCTCCGAGTGATAAGAGAGACTAACCAAAGTCTAGATTTGGTTAAAAGCCTTGTTTTTCCAAAGCTGATTGGAAGATGAACTATCAGAAGCATTCTTCAAAGTGTTGACTGTAGGATTGCTAAAGGAAAGGGAAAAAAATAAAAAATGCGCCAGCAACTCCAAAATATAATTATATAGTAAAACAAATAGAACAATTGGCTAAATCTCAGTTGATTGTAGTAACAAGGCTACTCTACAACTTACAATACCCTCATCAATAACAATCGCCTATAATGGACTTGTCTCTTTCCATTTTGGGCTAGTGTCACGGAAATGCTTTCCGGCCTGCACGACGGCCCTATATAGTAAGGCTTGGGATCTAGAGGCCTATTTCATATGCACTAGGAATCAGAAAAGACGGTCAATCACGCGTTCCAGCATGGCTAAAAGATGCTCCGCCATGATTCGACAGATGGTAACTTCAAGTCATTGCTTGCTCAGGCAAAACTGAAGACCAACTATCTAGAAAGTCGATTACTGTTGCAAAAATATTTTTTCCGTAAAAAACAATCTTATTTCGTGACAGTTTAGTGAACGAACATGCAACGCTTACTGAATTTTGCTTCAACATGATTGGAAAAGCCGATAGTAAGGGAACAAAAAGCCCTAATTACATATATTTGTTTGTGGACGTTCTCATTTTCACTAAGCACTGCCCGCGCCGGTCTTAATCTAAGCGCTTGACAATGCTGGATTTGGGCTGAATACTTTTTGGTCAAGTAAAAAATTTTGCAAAAAAAAAAAAAAACCCAAGCTCAGACCTAGGGAGGTGACAAGACACCAGCTACATGCAATAATAGATCCTATATTAATAATGAGCATGTTACCTGTTGGCATGTGTTATTATTTGGTACGTGCAAGTCAATAGTATAGCAGCTGTTCTCATATCATTTTCATGCAGAGAGAAAATGAAACATTATCCCTCTCTCATCATCTTTTACCACTTCAGCATTGGCGGCGTTGTGGTAAAGACGATGAGAGAAAGGACAGTGGTTCGTTCCTCTCACCAATGAGCTTTCTTAGTTTTCGTCTTTTTTCACTATAAGAAGGCTGCAAATTACCCTGTCGAAACGCAAACACTTTCTCAGATTCCAACTTTCTCTTCTGCCAAAAATGAAGGTCCCAGTTTTTCCTTACCACCGTCTTTGCTGCTCTCTTTTTCATGTCTTCCAGCGATGCGCCTGCATCTGCGTCAATCACACGGCTGGAAAGCACTGCGGACAGTCTCGATTGCTCAGTGGATGTAAGTACGATTACATTTACCAATGCAATGGTGTCTATGGCAGCCCTGCCTATGAATATGGACCATGCAGAAAAGGCTGCATCCAAGAAAGTCGATTTCAAGGGACCACTGCAGGTTATAAATGCGCACAGTCGTGCTTTCATAGGCAAACCAGTCAAGGCTACATTTCATTATTTGCAAAGGTAATTTGGACACTTTAGAACTCTGAAATTGAGTGGCAAACATTGATTGAAACGCGACACTCGGCTTTTTTTTGTTTTAACTCTATTTAAACCAATGGCGATGCATTTGGCTTTCGACTAGGTTCAAAGGAGATCAACTTCATTGCGGTTTCGCTCCAACCAATGTTTATAGTAAAAATATAGCACTTAATAAGTTGCTACTTGTTTCTTAAAAAGTAGTATATTCTTTTTTTCTGAAATTCATGAGGAATGGCTCGACTAATCTCTTGTGCGCATGTAACTGATGCATAAAGTGTGAATTAAATACGTTTAATAATAATAATAATAATAAAGAATCCAGAGCTGAACGTGTCAAGGCACGGTCTAGATGAACATTAGTGTACCAAGTTTTTTGTTTCTTGGATGGCATTAAAGGGGAAATGGTAATCACCCGTATACATTGGCATGTGATGAGAGTACAAAGCCTTTCAGGTCTAAAGGCCAATTCCTTTTTCCCTTGCCTATTAGGGTGAATGATCTGTCAATAACATTATGAATAGACTGTAATAATAAGTATCAATTAGTGAATGTATGTTTGGCCTATCCATCAGTTTAGGGAAGGGAATGATGGTAAATATCCCTCTGATGATTCTTCGTCGTCCTAAGGGTGATTTTTATCTTGCTGTTAGGAAGAAGGGTCTTATTCTGGAAAAATATCTGAGCTTCACTTGCTCAACCCTTTCACAGAAAAAAAAAAGAAGTGAGAGAATGGCGCCATTAGTAGTTTCCTATCCTAAAATGCGCACCATGACCGTTGCAAATATAATAGTCTTGATTAAACAGTGGAACAAAAATGTTCATGTACACTCAATCCTCCGCTCGTTGTTCGGTTGTCCAGCAAATAAAATTTCGCGACTGTTCCCTGAAATCACAACTTATTTATCGCAGTGTATTGGAATTAGTTTGTGGATACATGAATATTTGACCTCTCATAGATCTAGTCTTATCAAGATTCTCTGTTTACATACCTCTTCATTCATTCTGGCCCTTCACGTTCTGTTCTTACAGGCACATACTTGACCCATTAGCGTAAAGTATACTCTAATCAAAGCTTACATTTAAGCAATTTGGCGAGACAGGCATAAAAGGATGTGATTCTCTCTTGCTTTCTCCCTCTTCCTCACTCTTAACGCAGATATCATACTCGCTCTTTAAAACAATCTTTTTCCCTCCAAAGTTTGCCATGAAGATCCTCATTATTTTCGCATCTTTTCTCATTGTTGCTGCCATCACCACCGCTCATGCACTAGACTCGGACTGCTCTACTGGTCCTGTAGATCTGAAGGTTGATTCTTATACATTGTCCCCTAATCCCTTCTGCATCGGCAAGAAAGCCTGTGCTACTGTTACTGGCAAGTTGAAGGCCCCTGTCACTCAAGGTGCTAAGCTCAAGTTCGAGGGTAAGTTCGCCGGCCAAGTCGTTTACTCTAAGACCCTTGATCTTTGTATACTCTTGGCCCAGCAAGGATACCCTTGTCCAGTCCCTACTACCTTGACCTCCCTCACTCTGTGCATGCCAATCGAGGGCAATGTAATTGCTGATGTATGTCTTTTTTTTTTTTTTTTTTTTTTTTTTTTGAAAAAGAATTACTAATGATAAATATGGTTAGCACTGATATTACCGATGGTTTATTTGGATGCTTTCATTACATAGACTCCCGTTGAACTCGAGATCGTCACCATTAATGGCAACGGTAACACAATCTTTTGCCGGAGCGCCACCGTTACCGCCAAACACTGCTAAAGGGAATGGACGGATAGGGCATGTCGACGTGCCAATATTTCAGCTTAATAGATCGACTCAAGTGAAATAAAAAATCCATGCGGAGAAGACGTTCTTCTCTTCTGCTACAACAGAGCTGTGTTGCTACACAATTATTTAGTGACATGCAATGTGAAGACTCTTCAACCTTTATTTTTGTTTATTCTGTTTGGACGACATCTATTATGTCCACCATGTCATGTCATTATTAGACTATATACGTGTCTCGCCCAAGGTGACATTTATGACTCTCTTTACGAAGACTGCTCATTTCGCCACTCAACATAATCATCTAGAAGAACAGGCCCTATGTAAACAAAAAAAAAAAAAAAAAAAGTATTGACCGATCGATCAACAAACAAGTTCATCATCTCGTACCTGTTCATATCACAGACATAATATCCATGAAAGCAAGCATGACTTACATGCAGAACTTGCTTCATCATAGTTGGACAGATCCTCAGCTATTGTCTCTGAAAAGTCCAGAAAGTTGTACCATTGGTCCTTGTTAATGACCTTGACTGGTCTCTTTGTTTCCAAAAACTCCACAAATCGCTCCTCATGCGGCCTTCCTTTCAACACGGTCTGTAGCATTGCACAGGCAACCTACAACAACGCAACAGCGATTCATTAGACCATAATAACAACTATGTTCGCATCTCATCATCATGATTGATATATTAGCAGGCCATCGCCATAGATATAAAACCATTGTTAATTACCTCCAATGGCATACACTTTTGCTCAGAGTCCTTGGCAAACATAAAGACATAGCGATAAACCTCCCTGAATTTCTTCGGATCCTTGAGTGTTGCGACTAAGCCGGGCATTGCAGCTTTCAATTGCTCCGTCGAATCCAACCTAAAGTTTGCCGTCAAGCATATTTTGGTTAAACTAAAACACTCTAATAAATAATATCCACATGCAGCGATAGTGATAGATCGATCGACAATGAACATACTCAAGCTCCTTCATTCCTTTCATCCACTCATCTTTGGTAAAAATAGCTGTAATAGATGGAAATAAATAAAATGCGACACAGGTTAGAAAGGGCTCCAATATCCTGGGTATCACGTGGCTATTGATCAGTTCTCCTAAACTTACGCATCGTGTCAGCCTGCAAATGATAAGCGAGAACCAGCATGTCAACCTATGATAGCAGCATATTTAATGAGAGGTGAGAGTGAAAATTCCAAACACCAGCAGGCAGGCAATTAATTAGCTTTTGTCAAAATTGCTGTATACTTGTTCTTTACACATTAATACTTGACTCGAAGATATCTTTTACTTTATTGTATATATCCTCAAGATTTCAATGCAAAATTCTGCCAGACCTGACGCAAGGAGAGTACTTACTGTTTCCAGAGATACATCGATGTCTTCGCACAGTTTTGCGATACCAGCAGGTCCTATTTGATCTTTATCAAAATCCTCATTTTCTTCCAGGCCTAGCAGATGACAATTAATCCAAGAAATTAATGTCGTGGCAAGATTGCAAAAAAAAGGAGAAGCGCCTTAACACCAGCAGACATTAATTTGCTTTTCTTCGATATCATGTCCATCCATACCTGTGTACGACTTGAACCATGCGTAGCACCGTTCAGGATCGAATCGTTTCTAAATGGTCAAAAAGTGAGAGCAGAAATAGTGTTTGTGAGAAGTATAGTTCCGTCTAAGATAGGTTTCTGAAGGATTGGAGTAGGAACGTTGGGTTTCTTCAAGTGGATGTCGAAA
Source organism: Lobosporangium transversale (assembly GCF_002105155.1). Classification (NCBI taxonomy): domain Eukaryota; kingdom Fungi; phylum Mortierellomycota; class Mortierellomycetes; order Mortierellales; family Mortierellaceae; genus Lobosporangium; species Lobosporangium transversale. The sequence goes on along the minus strand of NW_019028981.1, from coordinate 43,474 downwards.
GGGAGAATGAAAGAGGCATACTTTTGCCGCTAGTGCCGGCGTTGGTGTGGGTACTGGTACCGGTGGTACGGGAGACTTTGTTGCTGGGGTTCTGTTGACCACTGCGCCATTATTCTTGAGTCTACTCGACAATTCCAAGATGTCAGATGAATAGAATGAACGTTATGAACGTCAAAATCTGCATTGTTGCTGTGTGTGTAGCATGCAATCCATGGCAGGCATATACGTCCTTACGTTGAGCGGGATTTCGATCCTGTAGTTGTGTCAACCTTTGTTCCTCTTGATTTGATGATGTCTTTACTGTTTTTGCTGCCCATGGCGTTGAATTAACAAATAATTAAAAAAAAAAAAACGGTAAGGAGCGTTTCCCGAACGAAGTATAAGGTACCCAAAATGTCTTGGTGCACAAAAGGAAGGAGAATGATCCCACGAGATATTTTAAGAGTAATATTATAAGGAGTGGAAGTAAAAGGAAAAAAAAAAAAAGAAAAAAAAAAAAAAAAGAAAGGAAAAGAAAAAGGGCGGATGGTTTATGAGGAATAGAAAGCCAAGGACCATTATTTTCGTGCGGCGAACAGTCAAGGGGGAGAAGGAACTGTGTGCAAAGGGGACTGTCCTTCGCTCATGTCTAATAATCTGGACATGGTGGATATGAATGGAAGTATTAAAGTCGTTAGTTACTAACCTCTGATGCAGAAGCCTTGTTATTGGCCTTGGATACTCTGGAGTTAACTGATGTCTTCTTGGCTTTCGCTGCCCCCTTTGTGGGTTTATCATTGGCCGTGGCTTCAGCTTTTCTTTTGGGCATGATTCTAAAATCCAATATGCAGTTTGAAAGAACGCTCTCGTCAGGAACAATGAAAGAGCAAGTTCACTGGTGCATGTCATTACCGAAGACAATCCAAAAGATCAAATAATGTGTTTAACGTCTAGAATGGCTTGAAGTGGCCAATGAACTTCAGGCGCATTAGGGTATGTACTCACCAAGACGCGAAAAGAGAGTATGGATTGTAGAAATGAAATGCTTAACAAGTGAATATAAGAACCGTAATGATGAGATGTTATGGACTTAAATAAATCAGTGCTGTGCGTTTAGGAATTCGTGTTGCTGATTGTCAATGAAACAAGATCAACATGCCAAATAAAGAAAAGAGAATCGTGGTGGCAAATGACAGAAAAAACTATCGTCGTAATGCACTGTCATGATCGCCTTTGCTTTTGGTGGCGCTTTTTCGCCTTTTTTTTTTTTTTTTTTTTTTTTTTTTCAAAATCGTGACTTTGAGGACTACCCTAACTTTGAACCTTACGAGGATCTGATGAAGCTCCACGCGATAACAAATCAAGAGCCGAAAAGAAGTTTTTTTCGTTCATACCCTGCCGCTGGGTACTGATGATTAAGGGTTGCTCTTTGATCACATTTGCAACCTAGAGGTCTAGGAGATGGCTTACGCGCCTGCTGCCTAGGATCAGACAACGCCGCGATTGGACAATCAACATATTTGAAAAGAAGAAAAAGGTTCGTATTCTCCATTAGATTTGTTTGATGTGTTTGCAAATGTTTTTTAGTGTTGTCACAGATTAGTTTGGGTAAATTGCAATTTATTATTCTTTTGATACCCGTTACAGCAGTCGAAGGAAAGGGCTCACAGGGATTTGAATCCTCCACAAATGGTTCATTCTCGGTCATTAGCCTATTTCTATCCCTCAATTGTTTGAAAATTTATACATTCTCCAATTTGAAAACCTCCAATCCATGTACATGTACTAGGAGCACTAAAAAACGCAGCACATCAAGGCATGCAGCCATTTAGCGCAAACTGGAAGAAATGACAAGGATGGTGTGTACATTATGTTGATAGTATCCACAAGTAAATAAATTTGGAAAGACCTTTGACAATTTTGGTCACCTCTATATATACTCTTTATCCTGTAAAAAATAAGGAGAAAAGCCAAGTGCTAGAACAGGCAGAGCCAGGTGGACATTATTTTTCCAAACCCATCGTATTATGTACCTCATGTACTACTTTTCCGTTTCTTCAATAGTACCTCTTCTCTTTCTGTTAATCTATTGCTTGGCTGATTGGTTAGATAAATAGTACATTCCATCCCTTAGTACACATCAAGGTTGATTGCTTTTAAGTGCTGTATTTAAAAAATATGGCTATCATACACATGTTTCGGTACCCTCCCAGAAGCGAAAAGACAGTTATTAAAATGATGAACCTGAATCTGATTTATACTTTATCGTCGTCTATTGAAGTCATTTAATTGCAACTGACTTAGCTTGATGGGCGGAGGAAAGAGATCTGGGACTGATCTATCCACAACACCGACTCAATGAGCCAGCGTAACTGTAAGGAAAGTGAGTCTATGGGCATCATAGTGCCTTTTCTGTTTTCCAAAGAGTATTTATCCTGAGACAGGTTGTCGTCGCTATTACCAACCTTGGATAAGTTGTTTGTTGAACCTGCAATCTATTTTCAGAGCACAGCGATCGCTGCAATAATGTTGTTCCACCTGGACTAAATGGGCTTCTTTCGGCATTTAATATATATATTTTTTACATATTTCATACTATTTCAATCATTTTTTAACAAAGAACAGACTTCGCCTCTTTTTTAGCTTCTTTACTTCTTTACACTATACTCCTTTCTTTTTCTCTTTTCCTTTTCCTACTTTCTTCCCACCATTGTCTTCCTTCCTCATCTACCATTCGCCATTACTCATTCATTGACATTCCTTACTTTTTTTTTTTTTTTTTTTTTTTTTTTTTCCCCATTTTTGAAACATTAATCCTTTTCTCGTCCCTGCCCTGACATCAAAGTATAATAGAAGCTATGAAGTTCTCACAGCCTGCGCTCCTTCTCAGTCTTAATCTGGTAGTAGCCATCAATCTCTTTTCGACCTTTACTCATGCCCTACCAGCACACCCCTCAAAGCCAACTTCACTTGAAAGTCCATTATCTCAGCGCCAACAACAACAACAACATCGGTCACACCATTATGTCAGAGAGGCTCGCTCAGCAAAAGCACATGCAGAGAACAAATCAAATAACAGCAAAAACAATAGGAGCAACAAAAGTAACAGCAAATTGTCCACTGGTCCATCACCAACAGCATCATCCAAAATAAAACGTGCAGACAAGATTACTTCCTCGGTCATAGCAACATCGAAATATGCAGGAGAAGAGCCGCCGTTGCTTCTACTTCCAGACTCAAATTCCGTCTGGCATGCAGGCTCAATTGAATCTGTAAAGTGGTCAAAAAAATATGCTCGCAGGCTACCCAAGGATACCACAGTGGATATCATCCTTGTCGACTCAAAATCCAACAAAAAGCTCTTTTCTCTGAAACGTTTCATCCCATTTCGGAAGGGCAGTGCCCAAGTTTGGGTTCCCTCCAAGATTTCTGAAGATGGCTCCTATGTGCTGGTACTTGAGCTCTATCATGGGCGTAGTCAGAAACCTGCGACAATTGAATCAAAAGCTCAAGAACCTTCTATCATTTCAGAGTCAACAACAATAGCATCGTTCACTTCCACAGCAACAACAACGACCAAAGCATCCCAAACATCAACGGGAGGCACCATCACAGAGCCCAATAATGATAACGGTATCCCATCAATCCTTCGTCGATCCGATATCAGCATTGCCCGTCGGTCTCGCAGAGTTGAACGCGACATCATGACTTCCTCGTATTCCTCTTCATCTTCGTCCCCATCCTCTACTACATCTTCCTCATCTTCTTCATCCCATCTCGATATCAACAATGAAGACTATTACAAAGGTCATAAAGAGGATCAACCTTTTGAGTTCTCTCCAGACGAGTTTCGTCAAGAATATCCCAATGTGGCGCAACCAATCGAACTGGAGCACACTTTTGGTCTCCATCAAAAGGTCTACACCTTGACGCCCTATACCCTCGAATGGAAAGTCCCCTCACGTGTTGTAGAGCTCTTGGAATACACACAAGCACGCCTTCGTCTAATGACGGACAAAGCCATCGATCAAAGAAACAACCCTGCACTTCATAATAATGACAAGACATTCGTTGCTAAAGTGTTAGCTGAGCTGGTGCAGGACCAGACCTTGGTACCTGTTTCGGTTCTTGCGAGAAATATTCCTGCAGAGACAAGATTTCAGTATCTGCAAATCCATGATCGTGTCCCTCCAGCATTTTATCGCCTTAAGGTTCAGATGGTCGTCGTTGAAGTCCAAGGCGGTCAAGGACGGGATGCTGATGCATCCGGTTCGAGGAGCACGAGACTGAATCACAGCAAATACATGGAAGGATGGGACTTTCCAAATGGTGGTCAGGTTGTTGATCGATATGAGACTATTACAAGACGTTTCTGGGTTTCTGGTGGCGCACTGTAGCGGTTTTTTTTTTCTCATTTGTCGTCATATTGATTGTGTCATCTCTCCACTTATTCGTCTGCCAAAAAAAAAAAAAAAAAAAAAAAAAAGCCTACATTTTTTTCGCATGCATGCCCCTTGTACATTATTGGTATAATAATAGTAATAAATGTTTACTGTAACATTTGATATTTGATGGGGAAAAAAAGAAAGCAATGCTATTAAATGATGATGATGACGATGGTTGTGATAAACTATTTACAAGTGAGGATGAATGCGAAGATGGAAAGGGGAATATTTCATGGTTACAGTTTCCTGATCAGACGTCGGGCGCCACCTGACAGAAGCGCAAGGGCCACGCCTGATACTGCATGTCCCACTACTTTCTTTGCAGGACCATACACCAAATTTGAAGGCGAAAGCAAACCTGGTAATGTGACAGCGCCTGCCACCACATCTTGGACCAATGATTCTGGTTCGCCTCGGTTCCACGTCTTGAGTTGAGTTAGACGCAAGCCATCCTTGCGAATCTTTTCATAGAGTTGTTTGGCTCCTGTATCAGCTTCATTGCGGTATCCATAGACAAACGTGATTAGTTGATTCATGCTCGAGGGTTGGATTCCAAACCATGTTAGCGTTGCACGGCTCGCCTTGATCACCACCCAGATAATAATCACGATCTCTACAGATCCTGTAACAACATGCATAATCCGTGTCCGCAGCCATGTCTGCTGCCAAAGTTCATACAGTTGCAAAAGTACGCCTCGAGACCGATTCGACCCAACACTCCGACTGGTATATTGCCGTTGCATCAGCTGCTGGCGCGCCTCTTCTGGCTGTTGTCCTTGTGTTTTTTGTTGTCGGTAAGACGATGTGGATAACATTGTATCCTGTCGGGAATTTGATCCATCAATGTCAGGGTTCAAGAATTGAACCTGATATTTTTTCTTGAGTCGTTCCTTCCTGCGTTCATCTGTTTTGGAGGATCGTAGGATACCCTGCAACGGTTGCGATGATGATGTGGGCGTTGGGGGCGTACTTGATTGTGTTAGTGATGATAATGATAGATTTGATGAACTGCCTTTTGATCGTCGTGTTAAAGATCCAAAGTTTGCCTCAGAGTCATCAGAATCCGTCGTCAGACCGTGAAACCGTTCGTCCAACTCCAATGTAAGTCTTTGACATGATTTCCTATAGCGATCATGTTGCTCATCATGCTTCTGCCTCCAGTATATTCTCGAGACTTCGTCATTAGCAGAATAAAACGAGAGTGGGGAGTAATCGGAGGGCTCTAGGATTGAAGAGTTGCTATCCTGCATCTTGGTTGCAGTAAGAAGTGTGAGTGAATTTCTGGCGGGTCTACGACTAGGTAATTCATGTTTGGAGCCAACATTGTCTATAACGCCACTGTGCATAATTGTCCAGTCTAATTTCAAATGACTTTCCGTTGGTGTCTGCCGTGCCTTTGCCTCGGAAGTGGAAAACTGCTTCATAGATGAATTTTTCTGAAGGGCTGTCTGGGCTTCATCAATCAGTAATTGTAATGAAACACAAATTCGATTATAAACAACATTGGAATCTTCATCGCCCTCCGTGCTCCGTCCAATGGATGAAGTACCGTTATTGTCGCTGTTGTTAATTGCTTCTCCGGCATTTTGTAGCGTCATTTCGGCTCTGAGTGAGTGTACAGAGATACATTTAACAGATGCCATTAGAAAAGGATAATGGTAAGAAAAAATACCAAGGGAAAAAAAAAATTGCAAATATGAACAATAGTAAGCATATGTGTTGGTGCCAAGAGCTGCACTGATTAATTATACTCCCCATGTGGTGGAAGGTGGTACAGTGGAGTATGAGTATTATTGCATTGACATTCAAGTGGCACATGCGCATGCAAACATTGATTCCTCTTGGTGTGGTTCAACAGCAAATCGGGCTCAGTTTTCACTATTTTTTTTTTTTTTTTTTTTTCTTCAAAACAGCGTGCCATTGCCAAGAGCGAGAGAAGAGATCTTAACACTGAGGTGGTACAGGGAGGAATCTCCATCTCTCCCCAACAAGAGCACATTGCGCTTTCACTCACACACTCTGGTCACGAATTAGCGCTTATTCAAGATTTGTCATTGACAATTCAGTTCAAAGTAAAAGCAAAAAAAAAAAAAAAAAAAAAAATAAGCCCGCTCGATCACGGCCAAGTAGTCGAAGTCTCACGCCTGGTGCGCTCAGTCCCAATTCCCCTTTCAGTCGAAAACTACAAAACTTTTCCCTCCTGTTACTTACTCTGCAAGAAGCATTTTGAGCTCTTCTACAATGCGCTTATTAGAGTCTTCAGCCCTGTAAAAAGTGATAGGGCAAGTTAATAAGAGCATGTGCTAGAGATTTATCACCATTTGAGCAACAACATTCATATTATTAACATTGCTTACAAATTCAGTCTTGTTTCGAGGTCGTGAACTGTAGCCCGAGTGTCCTTTACTTCGGACTGAAGTGTTTGGACCAACAATTCAAGGACATCCCCCTAGATAAAGGGACGATATAACAACGGTGTTAAAACCAATATTATGACTATTTAAAGATTGTAGGATAAAGTAGTGGAGCAATTATATCAATGCAAATAGCTCTGTTGAAAGATAGATTGAAGGAATGGCAAGTGGAAAGATCCCTTTTTGATTATATGTGTTAAAACAAAGGATGAGAGAAATAACAAAGAGAACATGGGATATAGGAGAACACGGGGAAAGGGTGGAAGACAATGATCGCGACATAAATGAGTGGCGGGCAAGGAGGCTAACGTGCATACTTATAATAATAAAACTCTCAGTGGATTGTTTAGTATCTATTATTACCTCCTTGTCAAACTTTGAATCTGTCATTAGGAATACTGTGGTTGAATCTGTAAGAGTAGAAGTGGACTGGTTCAGAGGTGATTCCATTCCTAGTCGGCTCCAGGCAGTGTCTTGACTGTCTGTCTCACCGTCCTCGTCGTCATATTCACTTCCATTGTCCCTATTAAACTGATGTTCAGTGGTATTTTTCTGAAGATGCTGCTGTTGTTGTTGTTTTAATTGTTGCAAGAGTTGCTGCGACTGATAAAAGACTTTTTTATGGTCTTCAAAAAAGTCATCAAACGAGCGAGTCTCTTCATCAGTTAGTGGGAAGGAGTTATTTTTAGTCGAATTCATATTGTAAATGTCCTGCTTATTGAATTGTCTTTGCTGTTGTTGCCATGGGTTTGACACATGTTGTGTTTCCATGGTTATCCTGAGGCAAGATGCAAATAAAAAGAGAGGAGAGAGAGGAACAGGAAACAGAGAGAGGCAAGTTGATCAGATTTAAGATTAGATATTAAAATGATGAAGAGTCAGTTATGATGATGGCAATAGAAATGAGTAAACTAGTGCATGAATGCGGCAGGTGCGATTGACGAGGCGTTAGTGGAGAATGAAGATAGGAGAAAAAAAAAAGAAAATAGCGTGATAGTGTGAGCCATGGGCATAAGTGAGCACATTTTTGCGATGATTCCCGACCCTTCTGAGGGCAATCCAATGCATGCACATTAAAAAAAGTTAGATCACGTCACCGAGGGCAGGAACTGTGCAACTTTCAAGCTGTGGTTACACGAAATGACAAAAATTTAAGCCGCGCAAAGGTGCTACCACTTGAAGCTCTGGCCACGATCCGGTGCTGTGCTCTGACCCAGACTCGGCTGTGCGTCTGTGCTTGTGGCTGGCGGTGCTCTTTGTTTCATCCACGGATATTGTCTCTTCGTAATCACGAGCTGGACAGAATGGACGTTGTGATGAAATATATTTTTGCATTTACTACATGTACAGTGTTTCTCACTAGCCGTCGGTTTGTTGAAACCGAGCCTGTTTCGCTTCAGTTTAATGAAACTTTATTATGTCTTCCATTCTAATTCAATTCCCTCCCTCCTTCCTTCATCTGTTGATTCTCTCTCAATAAGTGGCGATATTCATTAAATAACTCCAAATGTCTTTGTACAGCGACCCAGCGCTTCATCAGATGAGGGCTATCGATTTCGTGTCGAGCGTTCATAAACTCCAAATAGTTCTTCATCGGCTCTCTTCATTTATCTCTTGATAATCATGTATAGTTGGACTTGAAGGAGGGGACTCAAACACATCCTCGATGCGGCTTTCAGATCGCACGGAGTCTTGGCAACTTAATTCAGAAAGGCTGATATTATAATCGACATCATCCTCATCACCTTCGTAAATGATATCGTCTTCTGCGTGGGGAATGAAACGGTGTCTGTACTTTTCAGAAGTCATTATCTTATGGACAGCATCGTTAATCATCTCAGAAGGTCCTTCACAGTAGTTCATGATGAGATAGTTAAGCACATTAGTCTCCCTTTGTTTGGTGCCCTCCTCTCTGTCTCCACTATATTGGTTAGCAAGCTTATCTTGAAGTTTGGAGATATGATCTGCTTTTGACTCGATTCCAAGCCAATGCAAACGGCTCCTTTGTTCGAAGGTCAAGATAGGAGCCTTAGCAAAGCAACTACGGATGCAAGCTGAAGTCACTGATTCCCAAGCTCTAGCGATACATGACCAAAATGTCGCGTTGGATGGCAGAGCATTAGCTGATTTTCTCTTTGCCCTTACACGCGCCACGACTTCAAGCATACTATTGCTATAAAGAGCTTTGAACGATCTTATAACGCCTACATCTAAAGGCTGTGTCATTGCCGTCGTGTTCGGAGGGAGCCGAATGATCGTGATGCTCTTGAGTTCAATTGCCTCACAGTCCTTGTGTGCTGATGCACTATCAATTAAGAGAGCAATGCGACGGCCCTGTTCCTGCATATCATCGTCCAGTTGCCTCAGCCACTTAATGAACATTGGTTGTTGCATATAACCCTTGCCAGAAAAGTCTGCGTCAATCGTCTTGAAGATGGTCCTGGTCAGACCCATTGGACAGTGCATGGCAAGCACCAAAGGCTTGCGCTTGTCAGACCCCGTTGAATTACTGCAGAGCAGGATTGAGACTCTAGCTGACCGAACGATCTTCTTTCCACGAATAGGTGCGGCCTCATGCGTTCTGTTGGACATAGCTGTGAGGAAGAGACCTGTCTCATCACAATTATAGATATCGTCAAGTTTGAAATCGGTAAGCTTGGCTTTAATAGTCTCGATGCGATCCTTCACAATCTCCAGGTCCGCTGAGTCACTTTCACCATGCCCAATAAGGCCATTCCTATTTTTAAAGCGGTGGAGCCATCCTTTCGAAAAATAGCACTGTTTGGGTGCTTGATCCGGAAGAAAGAAGGGCTTCATTTCAGTCCAAATTGTCGCTGCTGTCCCCCGTAGGCGGTTATCGGTGACATTGAGATCGAGATTCCTTTCGGCAGCATACCATTCCATCAAGGCATCTTCTATAGGTTTCATATTTCGACTAGTTTTGCGCTTGACTGCTTGACTAGCCAGTAGGGGAAGGGATTTCACGTCTTGAACATACTCCTTCCTTCGACAATAAATCTCTCGTGCCGTGCTGGGGCTCATGCCAAACCCCGCTCCAATAGAGGCAATGGAGACTTTAAATCCTTTTGCTCGTAGTCCATCAACAGTTGCAATGAAATCTGCTTTATCGACTAAGGAAAATGACTTTCGTAACCCGCTATGCCTGAGGGATAGTTTCCTTGAAGATCTTCGCTTTAACGGAGGCAACCACTTGCCAACAGCAGTCTGCTCCTTGACTAAATCTTTAAGCTTCGATTGTGGAGACTGGTTGTTAGACATTGTTTGATGATCTACTTCAGTATATGGATGAATAGTGGATAAAAAATTGTAAAGAAAGAGAGAAAGAATGACTGCACTCTTACACAAAAAGATTTCCTCAAATAAATTTAGAGGCCTGGCTTCACTAATACGTCGCCTTTGTGAGGGAAAATTGTACAAAGTGCAACACAATAACAATAAATGAAAGCTGCTTTTATTTTCCTTTCACGAAGTAGAGTTGGAGCGAATCATTCTCATAATGGCCTTGTTAGAATTGTGTTTTTACGGGCCGATGCATCCATAGATTTTCTTGAGCAGCTAGTTTGTACTTGCTCTATACTCGGCTTCCTCTTCTTTTTTCACTTCTTTTCTGCTTATTTCATAACGTAGTGCTCATGTAAAAGACACTCACAGGCCCAACGACGTATACCTAGCCAAGGCCCAGGCCCAGGACCTTTACACGCCCAGCATCGCATCCCAAAGTTGACCGCGTTCTGTCTTGCCTCGACGATGTTTCGAATCTTACTGCGATATTAGTCCGTACTGCTTATTTTGCTCCTAAGACGATTTGCCAGCCAGTTATCAGCAAGTCTTATACATGATGTGATCTAGCTCCTTTATGATGGATACCAGCATTTGGGGGGGGGGGGAGGGTGTCTGTTGGCCGCTTGCCACGTATCCGCTCTCTTTGCCGAAATCTTCGTCTGCGGACTGTCTAGATGTCGGTCACGTTTTCGAGGTTTATTTCGTCAAATGTTTTTAATCTTTAGACATTGTTGAACACATGCTTCACAAATGCACCAATGTGCCAACCAGTTGTGTGAAGTTGATTGGCATTGATGACAAACCTATAGGAATGATGAATGATAGCCATGGAATATCACAGAACAAAGACTTAGAGACAGCTCTTACTCATTATAGAACTTCTGGCACATTGACTTTTTTGGTGGTGGTGGCGCTTTCTAAAGGGCAAATTCATTGCTTCGCCTGTGTTCCATGCCGCAGAAACTATAAAAGGCGGGCTGGCGCATTCGCTCACGTCCCCAGAACTTTTCTAATCTCTTTCTCTCTTTCTCAGCCCGGTCATTACTATTGTCTATACCAAACCCAACCCCACCAATATACAGCATTTTATAATTTACAACAACTCATATTATGGCCCACAACAGCAGTAGTCAAGCTAAAGGAAAGCTTGTGTAAGTGTGATTCATTCAGCTGCATGTCCTGTGCGCATGAACAATGTCGGACAGAACAATGCTGGCAAATTTGTATAATTGCGTCTAATTACAACTGAATATTTTCATGAATAGTGAGAATGCATCCATTAGTGCCCCCAACCCTGACCCAGAGCACGACCCCGCCACAGCCATTCTTCGCAAAAAATCTGCCCCCAACAAACTCATTGTGGACGACGCCACTAATGATGACAATTCAGTCCTTGCGTTGTCTACTGCTACCATGGAGAAGCTTCAGTTTTTCCGTGGAGACATGGTTCTCGTGAAAGGAAAGAAGCGTCGTGATACTGTCTTGATTGTCCTGGCAGATGACAGTGTTGAGGATTCGAAGGTTCGAATCAACAAAGGTAAGTTGCGGATCAGAGTTTTTTTTTTCCTTCGTATGAGGCTTAATTTAAGATTTGGAGGGTGTGTACTAAATCCGCATATTTAATGTCTACTTGTGTAGTGGTTCGAAACAACCTTCGTGTGCGTCTTGGTGATGTTGTTTCGCTTCATACATGTACAGATATCAAATACGGCAAGCGTATTCATGCCCTTCCTATTGATGATACTGTCGAGGGCGTCACTGGAAATTTGTTTGAAGTCTATTTGAAGCCATACTTTTTGGAAGCTTACAGGCCTGTTCGCAAGGGCGACTTATTTTTGGTCCGCGGAGGCATGAGGGCTGTCGAGTTCAAAGTCGTGGAGACAGATCCAGCCGAGTATTGTATTGTATGTATTCCTATGGAATGAGAAATATACGATGGAATATCCAAAATAGTAACTTCGGAATGTTAACAATCGTTTGCTGCTTCTCGATCGAGGAAACTTAGGTCGCACAAGATACCGTAATTCACTGTGAAGGCGAACCCATTAAGCGTGAAGATGAGGAGTCTAATCTAGCTGATGTTGGATACGATGACATTGGAGGATGTCGCAAACAGATGGCTCAGATCCGTGAAATGGTTGAGCTTCCCTTACGTCATCCTCAACTTTTTAAATCGATTGGTATCAAACCACCTCGCGGAATTTTGATTTACGGCCCCCCTGGAACAGGAAAGACTCTAATGGCACGTGCGGTTGCTAACGAAACTGGAGCCTTCTTTTTCTTGATCAATGGACCTGAAATCATGTCCAAGATGGCAGGGGAGAGCGAAAGCAATCTGCGAAAGGCATTCGAGGAGGCTGAAAAAAACAGTCCTGCCATTATCTTTATTGATGAAATTGATTCGATTGCACCCAAACGTGAAAAGACAAACGGAGAGGTTGAGAGACGCGTAGTTTCACAGCTATTGACTCTCATGGATGGATTGAAGGCTCGCTCAAACATTGTTGTCATGGCTGCCACAAACCGTCCCAATTCGATTGACCCTGCCCTTCGTCGCTTCGGACGCTTTGATCGCGAGATTGAAATTGGTATCCCCGATCCTATTGGCCGTCTCGAGATTCTTCGCATTCACACTAAGAATATGAAGTTGGATGACAACGTTGATTTGGAGCAAATTGCTTCTGAAACACACGGTTATGTCGGGTCAGATGTTGCCAGTTTATGTTCCGAAGCTGCTATGCAGCAAATTCGTGAAAAGATGGAGCTCTTCGATCTAGATGACGAGACCATTGATGCAGAGGTTCTCGACTCGTTGGCTGTGACCATGGAGAACTTCCGTTATGCTTTGGGCATCTCCAACCCCTCTGCTCTCCGTGAGACTGTTGTCGAAGTCCCTACAATTACATGGAACGATATTGGTGGTTTGGAAAAGGTCAAACAAGAGCTTCAGGAGACTGTCCAGTATCCAGTCGAGCACCCCGAAAAGTTCTTGAAGTTTGGCATGTCGCCTTCACGTGGTGTCCTCTTCTACGGACCTCCTGGATGTGGAAAGACCTTATTGGCCAAGGCTATTGCTAATGAATGTCAAGCAAACTTCATCTCTATCAAGGGACCAGAACTCTTGACGATGTGGTTCGGAGAGTCTGAGGCTAATGTTCGTGATGTCTTTGACAAGGCTCGTGCCGCTGCCCCCTGTGTCATGTTCTTTGATGAACTGGATTCCATTGCCAAAGCTCGCGGCAATTCGGCAGGCGATGCTGGTGGAGCAGGTGACCGTGTGCTCAACCAGATCTTGACTGAAATGGATGGAATGAACGCCAAGAAGAACGTCTTTGTTATTGGCGCAACAAACAGACCTGACCAAATCGATGGTGCCTTACTGCGCCCTGGTCGCTTAGATCAGTTGATCTATATTCCCCTTCCAGACGAAGGATCACGTCTTTCTGTCTTAAAGTCTACTCTCCGCAAGTCTCCAGTGTCGCCTGAGGTTGATCTTTCCTTCATTGCCAAGTCAACCCATGGATTCTCTGGAGCTGATTTAACAGAAATTTGCCAACGTGCATGTAAACTCGCTATCCGCGAAAACATCGAGGCAGATATGCGCAGGGAAAGAGAGCGTAAGGAACGTGGTGAAGAGGGAGCCATGGATGAGGACGAGGAAGACTCTGTCCCTGAGATTACTCGTGCTCACTTTGAAGAGGCTATGAAGTTTGCTCGCCGATCTGTACAAGACAGCGACATTCGTCGCTACGAAATGTTTGCACAGAACCTCCAGAGCTCACGTGGATTTAGCTCATTCAAGTTCCCAGAAGGCGGTGTTGGAGGATCTGCTGCTCCAACATTAACAACCGAGACTAACACGGTCTTTGGCCAGGACAGCACTGCAGATGATGATCTGTACTCGTAAAAAAAAAAAAAAAGATTTTTGAATAACCCTTAAATAAAAACTAATGTAGCTAATTTATAGAAAATCAAAATGGGACTGCTTTGAGAAAAAAAAAAAAAGAAAAAGCAAAAAATAAACACACAATAGAGTACTGATCCTTTTTTTTTATTCTCTCTGTCCTAATCCTTCATCACTCATCTCCTTCTCGACCGCATATTCATTGACAAATACAATGTTGGTCCTCTACGAGACTCCTGCAGGATATGCTCTGTTTACCCTTCTCGATGAGGGAAAGCTCGAGAAGCCTGATTCCATCTGGAAGAGCTTTGAGACTCCGGAACAGGCCAAAAAGACGTAAGATTCATTTTCATTCAACAATCAAACAACAAGACCAGCCTCAGCTACAATCCATTGATCAAAATCCCCAACAGTCTATGACCGAAACACCTCCTTTGTCTTTCATTTACATTTAATACATAATTTGACACATATTTCATTCGAAATGATTTAATCAGCTATGCAATTGTTTAGTGTTCAATTCTCTCTTGGTCTGTTATTCAGATACTTTACAACTGCAATAATCCCTCTATCGGAATGGTTCATTCAACTACCTAATTTGCATCTGTCCCTGCTTTAATATATCATTCCTCTTTTTTAACAGCAATTAATTGCGGTCAATAACTTTTTTTTTTTTTTTTTTTTTTATCTTTGTATTATGTAGTGTGAAACTCCGTACTTTCAGCAAGTTCGAAAATACAACTGATGCTTTGTCTGCCGTCACTGCCCTAGTCGAAGGCAAGCTCTCCAAGAACTTGAAGGAGTTCTTGTCAAAGGAGATCAGCGAGAAGGAGATGAAGAAGGAATCGCTTATTGTTGGTGACGCCAAGCTTGGTACGTGACAGGAATTTTATCCTACCACGATTGACATGCTCTATTTTCCTCTTCCTCTTTGACTTGAGTTAACGAAATGGCTTTTTTATTTTTTCTCTTTTTTTCTTTCTCTTCTTTCTTTTGGTATTATTGTCATTTGTTTTAACCAGGTGGTGCCATTGCCAAGAAGCTCAACATGAAGGTCATCTCTGATTCGACCACTCTTGATTTGTATCGCGGTATCCGTACGCAATTGGATTCTCTTCTTTCTGGATTGTCATCATCGGATTTGTCGGCAATGGTTTTAGGTCTGTCCCATTCTCTTTCCCGCTATAAACTCAAGTTCTCGCCCGACAAAGTTGATACCATGATTGTTCAGGCTATTGCTCTCTTGGATGACCTCGATAAGGAATTGAACACCTATGCTATGCGTGTGAAGGAATGGTATGGTTGGCACTTCCCTGAGATGACCAAATTGATTGTTGATAACTTGGCTTACGCCAAGATTGTGAGGAAGATGGGCTTCCGCACCAATTGCTCAAAGACTGATCTTTCGGACATTCTTCCTGAGGAGCTTGAGGAAGAGGTCAAGGAGGCCTCTGAGATTTCCATGGGAACTGAGATCTCTGAGGAGGATTTGGAAAATATTCATGCACTTTGCGACCAGATCATCTCTATCACTGAATATCGTACTCAGCTCTACGAGTATCTTAAGAACCGAATGAATGCCATTGCTCCCAACTTGACTGCCCTCGTCGGTGACCTTGTTGGTGCTCGTTTGATTGCCCATGCCGGTTCCTTGATGACACTCGCAAAGCACCCTGCCTCGACTATTCAGATTCTTGGTGCTGAGAAGGCACTCTTCCGTGCCTTGAAGACCAAGCACGACACACCCAAATATGGTTTGATCTACCACGCTTCATTAATCGGTCAGGCTGGTCCCAAGATGAAGGGTAAGATTGCCCGTATGGTTGCTACCAAAGCTGCACTTTCTGTCAGAGTTGATGCCCTTGGCGAGACTGACTCTCCAGAGATTGGTATTGAAAACCGTGGCAAGGTTGAGGCCCGCCTCCGTATGCTCGAGGGTCGCTCTGGTAGCAACAACACAGGTGCGGACCGCAAGAAGGCAGGTGCGGCCAAGAATCAGAAGAAACATGAGTTTGTTGCGACTTCATCATACAATACCTCTGCAGATGTCACCATGAAGTCTGCATCAGAATCAGATAAGAAGCGCAAAGTTGAATCAGATGACGAATCCAGCAACAAGAAGGCCAAGAAGGAAGAGAAGAAGGACAAGAAGGAGAAGAAGGAGAAGAAGGATAAGGAAGAAGAAAAGGAAGAGAAGAAGGAAAAGAAGGAGAAGAAGGATAAGAAAGAGAAGAAGGATAAGAAGGACAAGAAAGAGAAGAAGGAGAAGAAGTAAAAAAAAATCTACTTTGTGCACTTTTTTTTTTTTGTTATTCTCTGCATTATCTCTTCTACTCTTCTATATATTAGCCTCTTTTTTTAAAAAATATTTTCTTTCTGTAGATTATGGATGGGAGGATTAACTCACGTTACGCATCACTTATTATTATTTTTTTTTTTCTTATTAAATCGATCTTTTATGCATTCAAAAATCATTCTTATCATGAGTGCTTAAATGTCTCTTCTCTCCAACGACCAGTAAGTTAAACAGGACTCGACTCCATCGGGGTCAAAGCAAGCAAAACTTTTGTGGCGATGGGAAAATACCGTTTGCAAACCAAGTCGACAAACTACTAGAATCGCCACATAAAATGAACAATGAGGTTAATTTTTTTTATTTTTTTTATTTTCTTATTTTTTTTTTTTTTTTTCTAATGCATTTGTTTAAGTTCAAGCTACAAAAAAAAAAAAAAAAAAAAAAAAAAGAGAGAAAGAAAGAGTCAAGAAGGTCAACTCTATGTGTTGCTGCACTAGTTTTTCAACAGAGGAAGCATTGCAAACATTGTATTGCTGTATTGTATTATGTCGCTTATTGCAGTATCAACTGAACCTCCTTTTCTCTACTTTTTTTCTGGCCATTTTTTTTTTCTTCTTCTTCAATACTCTCCTGAAACTGTACAAAAATATTGTTGCTCTTTGCGGCTGATGATGTCAATGTTGCTGCTGCTGCTGCTGCTGTCATTGTTGTTGTTGTTGTCGCTGTTGTTGTTACTTTTTTAAAATCCAAGTTCCTCTTTGGTATCAACACCTAACTGAGCCCTCAGAGGAGCCAGCTCATCCAAGTATTGCTTGTAAATAGCATCCGATCCAGTCTTGACCTTCAATCCTTCAAAGATACGGACAGCTGTAGGGTAATCATTGACGCGTCTAGCAGCCTTGAGAGCAGCCTCGATAACTGAAGGCGCAGGAACCAAATCATAACCAAAAGCATTATTCAATCCACGCTGAAGCTCAAACAAATCATCCACATTGTCAAAGAACTTGACAAAGCGAGCTGTAAAGTCCTCAAATGATTCCTCGTGGTGATCGGCAGAGTAATGACGGACTAGCATAAATATATATATTTACAAATGAAAAAAAAGAGGTCAACATATTTCATGAGATGGAGCATCGTTTTCCTATGAGTTGACAGCCTCCTTTTCAGTGCCAACGAGTAATAACAAGAAAAAATGAAGGAGCATTGTTTTTTATAGACAGATGTTTTATATCTCAATTGTGCTGTGTCCAAAAACAGGTTTCGGAGCTCTTGCTTCTTCCGGACAAAGGCTTCGTTTTTGTATTTCCATAAAAAAAGAAAAAAATAAAAAAAAAGGCAAAAAAAAAAAAAAAAAAAAAAAAGAAAAAGAAAATGGAGTCGCCATTGACTATAAATTTCCTTGCATCCTACCCCTCGCTCTGTATTCTGCTTTGTCAGTTAACGTGACAAAAATTCATGATAAATAGTTGCAGGTTATAGCTTGTTATATAACAAAAAAAAAAAAAGTTATAGCTTGCTATCCTTTGAAAGAGGCGCGTTCACGTAAAAACGCGCAAAATAAAAGCCATGTGCAGATTGTATGTCTTGAAGCTACATAGCTGTTGAGGGAATGCTTCCAATGCCGCTGTACTCTTGAGAAGACTGAAGATGGAAAAATAGAAAAAAAAAATAAAAAATAAAAAAAAGCTTACTCTGAATAGCAGCGCGAGTTGCAAGAGCTGAACGAGTGACTTGAACACGGGCGGCAGCGGCAAGTGGGCGAGAGAGAGCAACGAAGCGAGTCATGGTATTGGTATTAGACGCGTAATCGAGAAGGAGAGAAGTGTGTGAGAGAGAGAGACAGAGAGAGTCTATGTGTAATGAAAGATGAATTAATGAGAAAGTTGGATTGGAATACAATTCATTAAAATGATCAGAACTCTTTCACATCCGCCCTTTCTTCTTCTTTCGGACTTTGTCAATTGAATTTTTTGTCCGACAGTGAATGCGATTAAGGCCAAATCTATAACAAAACATGTTCTATCAACTATTTCCAACAATTATATTTAGTCACTAAATCCTAATTTAACAAAGTCTGTCAACTAATCTAGAGCCATACAGACAAATGTATACTTTTTTTTTGACATTTCTACCATGCTCCCATTCGAAAAAAATATATATACATAATATATATGTATATGTATATTTTATTTATTTTTAAAACGTCTTTTTTCTTTGTTTAAGCAGCGGCAACCTTAGCAGCCTTGCCAGTCTTTTGAATCGTCGCAAGAATCTGTTCCTATTGTCATGAAAAAACAAATAAGCCTGCTTTAGTCTCATCTCAAACTGTTCACAAGACATTAAAACACGTAAAAGACTAACCTCAGTGAGAGTATCAGATTCGACAATGACTTTCTGGTTCTCAAGTGAGACGTCGAATGTCTTGACGCCTGAAGAATTTCAAATAATAATGTCAGTAATATTCAGGAACAGTAGTTTTTTATTATTATTATTTTTTTTTTTTAAAAAAAAAGGCTGTGGATAGGACAACACAATGTCGTGATATCCAGAAAAAATGTCGTCTTTTTAATATTTACCATCGAGCTTGTTAAGAACGCGGGTGACAGCACCGCTGCATCCAGAGCAGGTCATGGTAACGTCGTACTTGTAAACCTAATCAGAAGCACCATGTCACATGAGAGACAGGGGTCAGCAGAATGTTGATTGCATTGTAGTGTAATGTCAGTGAACAGTTTGTGCATAAAATATAAAAGAGGACATACTGGCATGGTTATAAAAAGAGGTTGTATAATGGCAAAGTGATGACAAAAAAAAAAAAGCATTACAGTTCGTTCGTTCTAAGCTTTTTATTCCCTAAAAATCGCCCTTAATAAGAATTAAAATTAAACGAAATCCTCCTTGTGAGTAGCATCTGTGTCGTCCCATTTCAAGGCATAACGAGAAACAGGAGGCTTGTAGGCTTCCAGCTTATCAAGCACCTCTTCCGCAGTTGTTCCTGCAGCGATAATGTCAGCACTCCAATCGACGACAAATTTCTCTGTAAAAGTTTCCAAAGTAAATAAATTAATAAATAAAGGGGATGGTATTAGTAATTTATTGATGAATTAAAAAACGTGCCCATCTCTACACTTATCAATTCATTTGCGGACTAACCTTCAACAGAGTGCTGGATAAACTTGAGCAAGTGTTCGAAGTAACCCTTCATGTTGAAAAGAACAACGGGTTTATCATGGATGCTTAACTGGGACCAGGTCGTGATTTCTAGAAGTTCTTCCATAGTGCCGTAGCCACCTGGCATAGTGATGAAACCACTTGACTAAAAAAAAAATGTTTCATGCTGATCAATAAATTATCGATGTGTGCATTTACATGAGAACGAAAAAAAAAAAAAAAAAAAAAAAAAAAAAATTCTGTACGTACTAATTTGTTCATCATCGCTTTTCTAGTATGCATGTCCTGCACAATAATTTCCTCACCAAAAACTTTCTGATTGTCAACATCCGGAATTTCTGTTACCAAAGAAAAAAAAAAAGAGAAAAATTTAGCTTGAAGGAAAAAGCAGGACAACAAAGCATCATCCTTATAGCACCAGGTTTATGTTTACCTGGGCGTTCAACTTTTTTGAGGGCACCAGGAATGATTCCTATAACCTTTCCACCCCCTTCATGGATCGTCTGAGCGATTGCACCCATTAGACCATATGATCCACCACCTTTGGGAAATAAAAGACGAGGAAGGAGACTTGTAAGTTAAGCGGTGGATTATTAAGGCAAAGGATGTTTTATCATATTAAGATCAATTGATGCTTATCGATCGCAAAACACAATAAATAGGATACACATGTTTACCATAGACAAGCCCATAATTCCTCTTTAACATCTCGCGACCAAGTTCTAATATTGAGAAACACAAACGTAGTAACGTTAAATACGCGAGGAAATATTTAATTAACCATCAAAATTAATCGACAAGCAACACACACCCTTGGCCATCTTAATATAGTCCGGATCACGCCCCCTATATTGTAACAATAGAAAAAAAAAGAATGAGACTTATTTTTCCTGAACATTGTCGCTCATGACTACATTCTTAATGGCACTTACGGAGATGAACCGCAGAATACAGTAATCATTCTCGTGGGACTGGCAGTTGTAGCCTGAACCGAGACATCGTTGTTTGCCATGTTGAATAAAAAAATCTTTAATAAGAGAAAGAGAGAGAGGGAGAAAGGGAAAAAAAAAAAAAAAAAAAAAAAGGGTATTCGAATATCACGTCACAGAAAAACTGAAAGAATTACTTTATTGATATTAATATACAGCCTGCTTCCTATCCTTCCTGCAGAATGACTACTATTTTTTTTTTTTTTTTTTTAATGGTTGCGGACATGCTATATAATCCTGGAACTTCTAGAGGCGATTCGTTACTTGCCTGAAGCTGCCTGTGCTGCCTTGGCATTGCTCACGGCAGTCAGCTTTTGTGTATGCGACGCTGGTACAGTTGACTTTCTTACAGACCTGATCTCCTCTGAAGCAAATCCTGGGATCCTGATATTCCAGTTTCTCTCTAAAAGAAGGGAAATGACGCATTGTTAAAATCTATTGCATATTGAATACATATCCAACAGCTCAATAACAGTCCAATGCCCTTTTCTCTCCATAATCCTTTTGTGATCTTTTGCATACCAAGATGAAGCTGAACATCTTTAACTTCTAAAGTTGATGATTTTCGATGGACAGCGAGTTTACAAGCAAACTGTGTAACTGACTCGATAAACTCGTCCGCAAGCTCTAACAAAATCTACAAAAAGGTTGTTCAAATTTGAAGGTCAGTAAATATAACAATATATAATAAAAGTCAGTTGTTAATTATATTTGACATAAATTCATGGCTCATACGTCTTCCACTTCAGGTTCCAGTCTTTCGCTTGGGTCAATTTGTGCCACCATCTCTTGAATCTTGCGCTTCGTGATTAAGCTGGATGGATTTTCGACCAAGTCGAGCCCGCTGCTTGGTGATGTCATGACTGTTGTATCCTTGTGTTTTTTTAGTCTAAGGATGAGTTGAATTGTTGTTGTGCCTTTATTGAACTGGAAGAATGAAATGATTTTAACGAAAAGGATGGCAAATACGTGATGCTGATTATGAGATCTTCATGGTCACGTGGTCAATATCAAACGAGCCCTAAAGTTTATTTCATAGGCAAAAGAAATCTACAAACACATTCTTTTTTAAATTATGCTTTTCTTCCCACGCCTACTTCGAAGCATTTTCAGCTATGGCTGTCTCGCCGTTGTTTGAGTCAACACTGGCAGCCTTGGGCTCTGGCTTATAGGTAGTGGAAAGGATAGCTTTTTGAGATGACGCAGTAGCATCTGTTGTCATCTTGAGCAGAATCTGATCCCCACTTCTGACAGCGATCGAGGACTGTTGGCCTTCTGCACCAAACATCTCTTTAAATTCTGTGAGTTGAGCGAAGTTAATATTAGATCCACCACAGACAATAAATACAACATTCGAATCTTGATTTAGGTTAGGGAAAATGTTGGAAAGCAGGGCTGGTGTATAGGCGATAGAGAGTGCAGTACCACAGGAAGGCTCAACTGCAAAACGGTGATCATCTGTTCCATAAGGGCATCATTCAATATAATCAGTGTTAGCCACTGTCATCCTAAACCATGGTCACATGGATTAATTAATAGAATATAATGACTCACCGAGGAATTGCCAACAAGCACTTGCTGCCATGGCATCACTCACAGCGAATGGCACCACAGGGTGGACAAGACTTAGCTCGAGCGATTTAGCGGAGGGGGTCTTGGCGCCCAAGGTGGTAGCAATGGATGTGATCTTTGGAAGAGTCACCAATTCTCCAGCCAAAACAGATTGTTGGAAAGAATTTGATCCATGAGTCTCCACAGTAAGAAGAGGAACTATTAAAAAAAAAAAAAAAAAATGTTTCAGAACAATATCTCCTCTGTAAGGATCAACGTTACACAGAACATGTTGTACCTTTATCCCATCCAACCGATTGGCATCCAAGAATGATCCCATTCATCATTCCCCCTCCGCCTACAGAGCAAACAATGGCATCGGGAACAATTCCCCCAAGCTGTGCCTTAAGCTCGGTGATCATGGTTGAATTTCCTTGCCAAACATCTGGATGATCGAATGGAGGAATGTACACACTACAGATTTTTTTTTTTTTTTAAATAAAAAAAAAAGGTCGAAATACTCTTGTCATTGACTATAATAATCGAAAAGAATTCAGTCTTGAATAAACTCTTATATAAATGACTCAACTTACGCATGCGGATCATCGGCAACTACAGATTTCGCACGTAAATCAGCCTCATCCCAAGCCTGAGATAAAATGTAGCAATAGTAATATTTAGTAATAAGCCTTACTACGTACAGCCGAATGTGTAGACTCACTCACGCACAAAAAGGCATACCTCACCATGCATCTCTACATGTGCGCCTTCTTCCTTTATTTTTTTTATCATAAAGGCATTGCACGTTTGAGGAACAATAATCGTCGCCTGGATACCGAGCTGGCGGGCAGCGTAGGCCACAGCAAGGCCAGCATTCCCGCCGGACGAAGAGACAAGACGAGTCTTAGAGCCGTGCTTCAGAGCGGCCTTCTGGCACATGTGCCCAAGACCTCTACAGCGTCGAATCCATGCAAGACATATTTAGTGAATGTGATAAAAATATCAAGTCTTGATCAAGCTAAACAACAATTACTAAATGCCTATGTTCTTACCTGATCTTGAAAGAGCCGCTAGGTTGCAGGTTCTCGAGTTTGAGCCAAATATTACTGTACGAATTGTGGAATTTTTAAACTTCATGTCAACAATTGTGGGATATGCAGGTCAAAAATTATTAGCATTTGTGCCAATGTGATGTATTCCTTATCTTACGTCTGTGTCTTACGACTAAGCACAGTTGAGTGCAATAAAGGCGTTGGGTTGTGCAAAGGTTGATCTATCAAAGTTGAGGCGGTCATGGCTGCAGCAATTCTGTCAGAGGAAATCAGAAAAAACAATGAATGGAAGAAAAGGATTGAAAAGCAATGGGTCTGATGAACAGGATGAAGGAAAGCTCAAAGAGTGGGAAATATTTGTTAATCTTATTCACCACCAAATTGGCACCTTGTTTACATGCACTAAAACTCCCTGACGATAAAAGATCAAGAGCATCGGCGTAAAAAAAAAAACTTTGATTCGTTACATTCATTCCATTTTCCCATCCTTTTCAACAGACTGAAGGACAGGAAACTATATTATGGCGGCGCTGCGCGAACTATATCATGTGGAGCATTGGCAATACAGAGCCGAGGGCAACGCCAACCTTGTCTTGAAATACATTGGCCCGAATCCTCGCTTTGTAAGCAATCGGCGAGGGCTGCGCTAACGCCAAATGGTTTGCGTTTCAATTTATGCCAGGGCATTAACTGAGCAAACAGTTATCCTGGTTTTCGAATACCCTATGGCCACTATTTGAAATACGATCTGACAGTGTCTGTTTGTCCATATGGTATTAGAAAACTACCATGCTTCGCCTCCGAAAGACTGATCGTCAACAGAAAATCTGCGAAGCATCAAAAAGTACTTCAAGTGAAACCCTATCAACCGTTCTTGCAGATAAAAAAGAGAATTTGCTTCAAGAGTCCGTTTTTATATCTAAAGTCTTTAGCTTGCTTCTTGGACAGGAATATGTCGACCAATTGGTATGGTGACCCACCGTCCACTCAAGGCGTGCATCCGGGTAGCGCTATTTATTTATTCATTCGATGTATTTCTTTTGTCATTTTTCCTTGAGCTGTAGGTTGTAGTCTCGCTTCCTGATGAATTTTTGACTGCTCTCTCGAAAGCAATCGAGCCTTCACGACCTTTGGAGCGACTGCATAAAGTCATTGATTTATCGCAAGCTGCCGGGTTTCTGGCATTGGACCACACTCGATTTATTGATTTAGCTGATAGTCAAGTTTCAGTTGCTGTAGAGATCAAAGTAAAGGGCCTTAGTTGCCAAAAAATGCTTTATTTACTATTATTATTATTATTGGCAGCATGGTATCAATGCTAACATGACTATGGACAACACATGTCATCTTTAGCCTAAGTGGGGATTTCTTACGCAATCGGCTTTTATCCGTCATGAGAACATTAAACGACGCAAGTGCCGTCACTGTATGCACCAGCACTTAAAAATGAAATCTGGACATGGGACGAGTCTTAGTGAGTACTGTCCTATCGACCTATTTTCGGGTGTGGAGCCGTTGGTTCAAGATTCTCTAGATGCACTAATTCGGACCCCCCAGAACAATCTCCGCCTTTTTATCAATGGGACGCAGCAGCTGCCTATCACTAAGGAAATGATGGTGAAATGTTTATTCAAGACATCGATTGAAGAGAAACCGCCGCAGGGAAACAGCTCTCTAATCCATAAGGAAGAAAGCTCTAAACCAATCTCACTCGTAGATGTACTTACACGGATCCTTGTTCAGTCACCCATACTCAAGAGGCTTGGTCGTCTTCAACAGGCGCTGGATTCCTTAGATATAGAGACAATTCATCGCTTCTACACGCAGCTCGCTAGTCCCATGGTAGGGACTATTCCGGAACCTACGCTGGAAGAGTTTTTGAATACAGCCGAGTCATTCTTGTACCGAACCGATATGAATGAGATGATGACTAAGGATCTTGCAGACTTTTTGAGTAATAATGCCTCTAACCTTGGGTTTGGACCTGAGGATGATCTGGATGACCCCAATACGGTTCCTGATAGTTTAAAATTGCACTATCTTCGGGAATTCCTCTTGTCAGCGACTCTGAAGGATTGTTCACTATTGATTGCTGTTTGCCGTGCGGATGAAATAAGGAAGGAAGCAGACAACGCCTCTAAGGAGTCAAATTTTCCAAGGTAATGAGCGCACATGATCATATAGGAGCACCAGGAGCGTGTGTCTACACCGCTTGAAGTTAATTGATGCTGACTTTTGTTTATTATAAACCTCTTCTACAGCGACCGATGTCCTGGCATAGGTACACAAGACCCCTTATTCAAAGAAAACCGTCAAAGGATAAAGGTCAAGGACGAAGACTTTATTTACAAAATCACCTGTATTGACCTTGATCCCAAGAAGATGACCTCAATTCCTCTCTATTTGAAAAAGGATCGCGAGATAGTAGAGCATTATCTTTCAGTTGTGGGAGACCGTGAGCCACACTGCGGTATAGCCAAATAAAAATGTTTCTACTTTGATTTGCTTTTTGTCACGGGTTGGCCCTTGCACAAGGAGGAAGCCAAGAGTTTTTCCGGCCTCCTGATGACCATTGCTTCAATTCATTGTCATTAACGTTTATCAATCGCCATAGCATTTCATTAACGCATCAACATTATATAAATATCCGATTCCATTGATTGAACAAAGCAACCATGTATGTTATTGTTCGGCCTGCGAGGTCGTATGGTCCAATTCAGAATGCCATTGCGGTTCTGAATCTTCTTTCATTGGTAAGTGGAGTCATTGTTGTCTTTAATGAATTAAACAGAAGTTTGTCTTAAATGTAGGGCTCATATTCAAACTTTCTACAAACTTGAATAATAGCTCGTGGGGATGATTCTTCTATGTGTCGGTAAGCTATCATGGTTCTGGAGGTCATGAAGTCATATCGTGACTTGAAAGCTTGTTTTTATCACTTGTAACAATGGGCAACTCATTTTTGATAACCATTTTTTTTCATTAATGTACTGTATAGGCACATTTGTCTACTTTGCACCAGGCGCAGTCTTCGTGACATCGACGCTATTGCCACATCTGATTTTGGTTTTAGGTGCAACCATCTCGCTTGTCTCGTTCTTGGGTTATTATGGTACTATGAACGAGAAGCGATGGATCCTCTGGATCCATGTTTTGATCTTATTGATTGCCATTGCCCTACAAATCACGGTTGGGGCGTTCGCTTTCGCCTATAGAAACCAAGGTATTGAGGTTCTAGACAAAGCTTGGGACCAAGTTTATAAGTCAGATCCCCATGTCATTCAAGACCTTGAGTCGTTTGTAAGTCTATGAATGGATCTCCATTAGCAGCTTCCCGACTTTTTATACGACCAATCCACCTAATTATAATTTGGTAACACACACTCTTTCTTAGTTTCAATGTTGCGGATTTGAGCATGTGCTGGACAGACCAGTCCCCGTGACATGCGCGCTGGATCATCACTTTTTTGCAGGATGTCGCGAAAATATCCAAACAGCTTTCCAAGACAGTCTTCAAGCCATTGGTGTCATTGGGGCAATCCTTGGTGGTATTGAAGTAAGCTTATTTATTTGTTTGTTTTTTGTAATATAATAACATTACCACATTACCACCTTACCACAGAAATTCTCTAAACAGGTCTGTGTCAATGTTTTTTTCTACGATGATTAAACATGCTTTAACTTGGATGGCATAGCTTGTCAGTCTATTGGGCGCCACGGTCCTGTTCCACCGCTTTGACAAGCAGAGGAGCCAGCGCGAGAGTGAAGGAGAGGCTTCATTGGTCAGGGCTCTGCTGGAAGCTCAGCATATTGACCGAGAGATTGACGAAGCCCGCCGTCGACGCGAGCGACAGTTAGAATACGAAGCCTTGGCGGAGCAAGTTCGATCACAAGCATTGGCACGGGCTCAAGATGAGGGATTGTATGGCTCCCGTGGTAGAGGAGGAGGATCTCGCGACCCACCTCCTTACGGAACCTTTGACATGTCAAAGTCTACTAAACCTTAGGATACTATGCAATCATTTTATGAGCACGTGACAGCATCATGTCAACTATGTTGGCTTTTCGGCCAAGGTCTTTAGTTTATATTTTCATAAATGTATGTTTCCGTGTAAAATTGCAATGAAATGCAAGTATTGTTTCAAAAAGAGCCTTGTAGTGAAATATACCGAATATTAGACCCAAAGAATGCAGGTACACATGTCAAATAAGAGCGAAGAAATATGGGTATCAATCCTTTAGTTCATTGAAGAGAGATATATATGTCTACGGAGTATCAAATGTTCTCTGGAGACTTTACCATCAATCTCGATATTGATATGCAATTTTATGCCATCGACACATTATATATCCTAGACTCAAGGGATTGTATGTCTAGAAAAGAAGGCTTCTTTGAAATGCCTTAATTCATGTAGTCAAAGCCATATTGGTGAAGACAGGGGAAGCTTTGAGACATTGAAATATGATTATGTGGTACGATACCAGGTGCCACTAACTTTAAGACTACGTGATTTCTAATGTTCTTTTGGTCATATAAAAACCTTAGTTTTACCCGTTTGACCTTGGATGAGCTCATGACAAATGATGCACGGAGACATTGCAATCCAGTCTTAGCGCAGAAAGAGACTAAAACAAGGTTGAACAGGGTCCTCAACCATGCTTATGCTTATTATGAAATAAAAAATAAAAAAGCATTTTATTTTTTTAGATATGATAATCCCAGTTTATTATGCCATAACTAATACCTTGAAAATAATTATGGCAATATTAATGGTAACCCAAACCTCCAATATTTTTTTTTTTTTTATTCTCCAGGTGCGCGAATAAAAAAAATTCTCTCAATCATAAAAACAGCCTCATGAAAACAGACATGCTTGATTTTTTTTTTTTTTTTCTTTTTTTTTTGCTTCAGTTTGGAGATTTTCTCTCCCTTCGGAAAAGGATATGAAGTGTGTACCTTATTTTATGCTCAATTGTTGTATTGTCATCATTTGTCATGTCTTTTCTTTTTGGTGATGAAGAAGTAAAAGAAGTTAATAATAGAGTATTTTGTATATTGTCTATTGTATCTTAAAAAAGAGGATGATTTGATGTAATGATCGCCATACAGATCAAACAGATCAAACAGCAATAGTTCTTTCATGGTTTATGGCTCATGGCTCATGGTTCATGATTAATGAATCATGTTTAATAGTCTATTGCATGGTGCATAACTTTTCAGCAAGGAGGTATATTTGTACCTATTAACCGTTGCTTACAAGCATTGTCTATATTGAATAATCAAACAAAAAAAAAAAAAAAAAAAAAAAAAAGAGAGAGAGAGAGAGAGAGAGAGAGAGAGAAAGAATGAAAGAAGAAGAAACTGAATAGTAGATTCAGGTTCTTCTATGGGCAGCAACAACAGAATCATCTGGGTGAGATTTGGATGTTGTCCAAAGAGAAGCCAATGGATCAGAAAGAGAATGTAGTACAGGGCAGATAAAAAAGAAAAAAGCCAAGGAACAATGGTTGAAAGAAATTACTTTGTCATTTGTATAAATAGTTTTTTATTTTTATTTTGACATGCCCTTCAGGAACCATTCTTTCTTTCTTCTCTCCTCCACTTTTTGACCTTTATTCTCCCTATTCACTTCTCTCTGCTATCATCACATTCTTTCAGAACCATCATTCGCTTTTCTATTCCCTTGTATCTAATCCATCTTTCCTCTTAACAACTTACCTGGACAAGAAAAAATTTGATAAAAAAAAAAAAAAAAAAAAGTAAAGAGCTTAATACTGTTTCCTATATCATCATCTCTACAACAGTAACGTACACACATCCCATCAGTTGGCAACGACATCATCTCTTTCTCTTTCCCGATAAAACTTTGCACATCTCAGTTTGTCTTTTTTTTTTTTTATTTTTATCATTATTACTTTTAACGTCGATTGTTAGCTTTTATACTGCGCGCACATTCACTTTGAGATAAAAAAGATTGAGCAATTATTAAGAGTGGCAAAGCTCACGTTGTTGCCACTGATTCCAAAAGTCCATCCTTGACATGATCTCATCCCTACCATTTTGCACTGCCAGTATGAACCCTTTCAAAAGAAACAGAAAAAAAAAAAAAAAAAAAAAAAAAAAAGTAAAAGAAAAAGAGATAAGCTTTTTTATGCGTCTGCAGCCCTCAGCGCCGCTGCTGTGCCAACCTGTTGTGACTTGGCACACTGCCACGTAAACATTCAATTGATCTTGTATAGTCTATGGCTGTGTATAAAAAAGTATATATATTAAATAATGTATATTCTTTTTTTTCTTTTTTCTTTTTTGTTTACCAAGAGGTGGAGAGACAATAAAGACCACCTCAGTGGTTGATAATGATAGAAGAGAAAAAGAAACAGTTGGCGAGATCAAGGCGCCGTCTTTGGGGTTGAGGAAGAGTTGGAACAGTTGGGCTTGAGTTTGATTCAAGTGAGCTGTAGCCACTTTTTTTTTTTTTTTTTTTTTTTCTGCAGTGGTGCCCAATGCATTCAATTTTCACAGGGCACTGCAAAAAAAAAAAAAAAAAAGCACCTCATCCCCATTTACACACTAAAAGTGCAATGCAATGAAAAGAAAAGAAGGAAAAGAAAGCGAAAACATTATTTTTAGATGTCAAAGAAAAAGAATATTACAACGGCGACATTGGCCATTTTTGACCCTATTTTCTCTCTTTTCTCTCGGTCATATAAAGTCATCTCATTCTCATCATTCCATCCACCCCTTTTTTTACAATCTAAATGTAAATGTCTGTCAGCTGCTAACATTACTCCCCATTCCTTTCTCTTCTTTTAATCTTTTACTCTCTTTCTTCAGCTTCAGTCTTTGCTTTTTCCTCTATCTTTTTTTTTTTTTTTTTTTTTTTTTTTTTATTGCTTCTCCGTTGGAAACTTTTTCACTCCGTCTCTACTTCCCCCATCCCTTTCGTTTATCATTTTTCTCATCAAGCCTTTTATCTCTTGAGTTAGTTGTTCTGTGCTGCACTCCACACAATTTTCTCGTTCATGTCATAGATGACATCCACTAATAACGCTTTCTACCGCTCCTCTGCAGCGTCCTCCAGATCTACCTCACCTTCTCCTCCTCCTCTCTTTCCCGGCATGGTCCATCCTCAGGACCCGCCGCCCTATACCAGAAGGAGCAACCATCCTACCAATGTTAATGGCAACGGCAACGTGCGAGAGTATACTCTTACCCCTAATGGTCACTCTCTCAGTAGCAGTAACTTTTATTCTTCGTCCAACACCTCAGCCTCAGTCCGATCCTCAACTCTTGCTGCAGTCGCTGCCTCTGCAGCAGCTCTTGTCAAGGGTGTACGAGGTAAAAGTAACGGCTCCGTTCATGGCAGTAGTGAAACACAATCATCCACACCCTTCACCCCCCGCCATAATCACTCACTCAGTAATAGTAGTACTGCAAGTGATCTACCCTCAGCACTTGTCGATAAACAGTTTGTCTATTATCCCTCCACGTCAGCCTCATCCAGACTTCGCTCATTACGGAAACGGCTGTTCACCAAGAGGGCTCTGGGCTATTACCTCATCCTTGCCTTGATTGCATTCCTTTTGCTCTTTTATCTTCAACCATCTATTCCACTCTGGAAGAACCGTCGATCGGTCGACTCTCAACACCATTCTAGCAACCGTGAAAGGCACAGATACGATTATGACTATGATTACGACTACCCTCTCGATAAAAGCAGGCAAAGAGCAAAGGAGTTGGAGCATCAAAGGGTATCTGATCAAGAGAATAAACCTTGGAAACAGGAGCAAGGCGGGCACAATGATTCAGAAAGACACTCCGGTGAACAGACGCCAGACCAACCAGACAAAGCAGATTTGGATCAGTCTTATAGTCATGGATCAAACTCCGACCTCGGTAGAAAGGGTATTCCGCCAAGGGCAGGAGACACCATTGATCCGGAGTCCATTGTCCTCTACCGTATCCTCGGCAATGATTTGCCTCCTCGTCATCGTCCTGGCCAGACACTATCAAACGTGCGTTTCATTCTGGAGCACGAGCCTGAGTTTGAAAAGACAAGGAAGCTCTGGGTGTTGAATAGAATTGTGGATCAGCACGCAGAAGAGGCGATTATTCAGCTACTGGACCATCACCGTCAAGAATACATTCGAGTTCCCTTTGAAGAAAATGAATACCTAAAGCAGGATTTCAGGCTTGAGGACTTTCCAGAACCAGACTTTTTTTCCTCAGATGACTATTCGACTTTCTCCAAGGTAGCCAAGCTTCGAGTGCTGGACTATACTTATCATGACAAGAACAAATATGCCATGAATAATGTAAGTTGTTATTATCTTATTATTACTATCATCAGGATGAGGAGGTCTCGTGTGCGTATAGTCAGGCCTCAACCACATCGGGACTAAGGGAAAATAATGTCAAAAAAAAAAAAAAAAAAAAAAAAAGAGGTCAATGAGGCTGAAACAGACTAGGAACAATGAGGGATCCATCAGGGTTTGTTTGTGACCAACTCAAATGGTTGCACTGCCTTTGCCTCAAAATAGAATCATTTATCTATTACGACATTTTTGTGATTTTAACGCCGTCACTCTTTGTACAACATCCCCAACCTTAGAACGGTGGTCGAAATATCGCAATCCAACATGGCAAGACCAAGGTCGAAGCTCGATGGATTTTTGCCTTTGATGGAAACTCGTTCCTGACAAAGAACGCCATGAATGAAATTAAACTGTCCATTCGAGACTATGGTGATACCGTAAAGTATTTTGTTGTACCAATGGCACGACTAGTTGACAACTCACAGCTCTTGAAAGGTGTCGACACCCGTCCAAATTCCAAAGAGGAACCGCAAATCATCTTCAGAAATGATGCCACAGATATGTATAACACAGACATGCGATATGGTCGTCGATCCAAGGTAACATTCGATACGATAAATTCAATCAGTACTGATATGTGATTGTGATTACTTCCAGTTGTCTCTTACTCATCTACGACCTATTCCTTCTTTTGTTTTTCTCTTTTACAGCTTGAGCTTCTTTGGAGGTTGGGTGCACTGGAGCGCGGCAAAATTAGCAAACCATCAGTATCATGGGAGCCCAAGGAGCGTGAACCTATTCCCAACAAAGCCGATTTCAAGACTGTGGGCTGGGTCTTCCGTCTCTTTTCAGGAAAACGATCACAGGAAGAGAATACACGACAGTCTGCAGCCATTCGTGCTTACAATCGATTGCTTGCTATTCAGGATTTGATCGATGGTATTGATGAGAGGATCGCTCGTAAGACCTTCCGGCCATCAGATCTTCTCGTCTACAAGGACAGTGTGCTCCGGGCAAATCGTCAAAAGTATTGGATTGGGGAATCTGGCGTCACTATTATGGTGCAGGAACTTCAGACCAAAGCATGTGAGGTGCTCTCTAAGCGTTTGAACCTCTTGAAAAAGGCGTCTGCTGAGGACTTGATCCTTTATCCCGGCGATAGTCAGGGCAAACCAATTATTCCCCCATCATCATCCGTCAACATTGCTAACGAGGATGGCTCTTCTAAAATTATTACACTGCAAGGTCTCTATGATGAGGTCACAACCCTAACATTGGCCCACTATTTTACCGGTAACGAAACATTTGCTCGCGCTGCGGCCAATATTGTCCGCACAACTCTTCTTCAGGAGCGTGATCAATACGTTGCAGTACATCCAACAGTCGAGGAAACTGGATACCTGCTGGATCATGGTTATTCTTTCCCGGCTCTGAACCGTCTTCCAAGAATTATCCCAAAGAAGGAGGGCGCCATTGGGTCACGACCACTGCTGACGATTCCCAAAGATCTGCTGAAGGCGGACACGATGCCGGCTTTCCTGGATGCAGTCCGTATGCTTCATCGAGTCCATGTGCTCACACAGAACGAGTACATCCAACTCAACCTTGTTTTTTCTACCTGGCTCGAGCATTTGGTCAACTCGCCTGAGGGGATCATGTATGCGAGACAAGGTGATCACCGATCATCATTTATGGATCTGCATGTTGCAGCGCTATCAGCCATCACAGATGATGTTCGTCTCTTCCTCCGAGTCGTGAATCGATGCCGTATGAGAGTTGGACGTCAGTTCATGGTCGTCCAGGATGGAAAGATCAAGATGCCATTCGAAAATGCCTACGCGACTAGACAGTCAATGGAAGGACTATTGCAGCCTGGTGGTGCAGCTGCTGATGTCTCTGGTCAGGAACTAGCGGGTATGTATCTGGACGAGGAAAATGATGAGCTCGATTTAAGTCTTGATCAGTCCATAAGCCGGCCACGAGATCTGGGCTTTATGATGAAGGACTCTGTCATGGCGAATAAGGCTCCAAACTCCGATGCTGAAAAGAAAGTCGAGTCCTCTGAGAACGACGATGATGACGATTATCAGAAGAAGCGTCGTCCAGATCAAGATTTAACGGACCAGGATGTCACTGATGACGAGGATGATGGTTTCCCTGCCAAACCTCAAGAGAAGCAGCAGCAGCAACCCCTTGTAGCTTCGTCGACGCCACCACTTGTACCCGAGGGATCAGGGGAACCCATATATACAGTAGCAGAGTTAACAGAGCGTTATTCAACGTTGAACTTACAGTA
Organism: Lobosporangium transversale; assembly: GCF_002105155.1. Lineage (NCBI taxonomy): Eukaryota > Fungi > Mortierellomycota > Mortierellomycetes > Mortierellales > Mortierellaceae > Lobosporangium > Lobosporangium transversale. The sequence goes on along the minus strand of NW_019028981.1, from coordinate 9,758 downwards.
CTGGACACTTTTGACGCGTATGGTCGACAATTCAGGAATGAGTTCTGCCCCAGACCTTTGGCGCCATCGCTCGAAGCGTGGTTACAGATTAGGAGATATTGTCCGCAACTATGTTCGCCAGGATCATTACCGTTCACCAGCTTTGCGAAAGGTGACTATGGATGCACTTCTTTATACAGCACGCAGAAACTATGATCACGTCCCATCTAGAGCATTGTTGACCATGGGAGGATCGTCATCAGGATCATCATCAACATTAGCAGCCAATGATCGCCAAAAGGTTGAGAAATATGCAAAACCTTTTAATCCAGCCAATGTCGATGTTCTAGAGTGGGGCGATCTCGGATTGGAAGCCAATACTTTTGAGGCTTTAGCTACTGATGAAAATGATTTCAAAGACTCGCTTGGTGGCTCATTACCTGGCACAGGAGTTCCACCTTTCTGGATGTTGGGTGTGGTAGAATAAGAAAGCTCATGATTACACACCCTTTTTATCTCTATTATTATACACACACACACACACATATATATATATATATATTTCTCTTTCTCTTCTTTACTCCTCTCTCACTATATACCTGTACATATACCATCTCATTTTTCTTTTTCCTTCTTTCGCATGTCATAACTGCAATTAATCATCTTGTTATAGTTGTTCTTCCTTTCGTTTACTATCATGCACCTCTTGTTTTACTCTGTACTCATACAAAAACCATTCAATAAACGAGCGCACTTTAGAACGTATTATAAAATATTATGGAAGCAACAAGGACTTTGATTTTTTTTTTTTTTTATTTTTTTACTGTTTTTACTTGACGAAATGGAGGAAGAGTAAAAATATCGCTATTATTCCTTGCCTTTGTCATTTTGAGGAACGGCAAGATTACAGGTTGGCGAGAGATTATCAAAAGACATGTCAGCCATCACGTTGTCAGGGTCCAATAAAGTCTTTGGGAGGATCCAATGAGCCGCTGTGAAGAAGACAAATCCAGCGCTGCCCATGAGCATGGTAGGCAAAATGTAGTACTGAGATAGGATCATCCAACACAACAAGAGGTATAATGTAATCAATGAAGTGACCATAACCAAACTGGCACGAAGGACTTGGATACGCTTGGTTTCTTTTTCTTTCTCTTCGGAACGGTCGTTATCATTATTATCATCAACACCATGATGATCCAGCTGCTTTTGTAACTTTGCAATGGTTCTGTGAGTCTGAGTTCGCATGTGTCCAAGACCGGCCATGGCCCCACCGAGACAAAGTCCAATACAGATGGTTATAGCCTCTGTCCAACCTGGGATGTATTTATAAGCCTGAATAAAGTCGATATCAAACATGGGATCTCTTTTTCCTCCATCCTGAGGGATATATACCGGAGAAGAGACAGAGAGGTCTCCATCATGCATGATGGCGCAATGGGGTGACAGTACCCAGTCATTACAGCCACTGTCGAGCTGTTTATCGTGTGTATCAAAGAACTCTTGAAGAGCAGACAATCTCTCGGGTTGGGTGAGTGGTTGTTGTGGTTGTTGTTCCTGCTGCTCATTTTGAGGAGAGATAACGAGCCATTCGGACTCTATGATTTCATCCTCTTCAGCAATACGAACCATTTCTTTAAGCTTATTGGTTTCGTTGTCATTAACGTCGTCGTCGTCGTCGTCGTCATCATCCTCAGCATCATCATCCTCAGCATCATCATCCTCGGGAATCAAGGGAAGGCCAGAAAACGGATCCTCTGGCTGAAATCGCCAGATATCTTTGTTTTTTATAATGGTATCGTCATGATGATTGCGAGCGTCATTATCACTCGCTTTGTTTGAACATTTGTTTGGATTTTTGGCAGGCTCGATCCAGTGAGGTTTGTTGGTGATGGCGATATGACTACCACTGTTGCTGCTGCTGCTGCTGCTACTGCTGCTGCTACTGCTACTGCTACTGCTACTGCTACTGCTAGTGGCTGAAACTGAAACAGACATATCATTGATAGGCGAGATGGGGATGGAAATAACGTCGTTTAATCCCCATCTGGGGGCTGAAATGATCAGAAGAGTCCAGAGTCCGAGACTTGAAAGGACCAAGGATTTGGACCATCGAAGACTTTTATTGATATGGATTGGAGAATAATGATGGTGATGGTGATGGTGATGGTGGTGGTGATGGTGATGGTGATGGTGATGGTGATGGTTTTGATGTCCTTGATACAAACCCGTGTTTCCATTGTATACATTAAGCACACAAGAGTTGGTATCATCTTGCTGTTGCTGCTGCTGCTGCGGTTGTTGTTGTTGTTGTTGTTGTTGTTGTTGTTGTTGTTGTTGTAGTACGTGATAACGAGGTCGACTACTGAATTTTGCGAGAAGACGTCGCCTCAGCTTCTCATATGGGCATGCAGTTACACCTTCACTTTTTTGTTGCCGTTGTTCATTCTTTTTATGTAGTCTGCTGATGATTTTGACAGCAATAAGAGGAACGAAGATGCTGAAAGGCAAGACGTATGGAAGAATCCAAAAAGGAGCTGTCTGTCCTTTTCCTCCATCACCAATAAACCCATTGATACTACCTCCACTGGCACTACTGCTGTCAGTGGTGATGCCGCCGCTAGCACTGCCTTCTTCTACACTACCAGGTTCCCCACCGTGATAGTTTTCACGTAAACGTAATTGGTATCCAAGAGTGACAGAGATCAAGTATGGAAATAAGGAAGCAAAGATGATACAAGTGCATGCCAGAAACAAATTGAACTGCGCAGAAAGTTTTTCGAGTGTTTTGATGGAATGTTGTTGTCTTTGTTCTTGTAGTTGTTTTTGACTATCGGGTGTTGATTGTCTTTGGGTGGGTTTTTTGTCCTCGAAGGCAGCTTCGGCCTCGTAGGAATGGTTATGGTTGTCGCTGTCGTTGTTGTTGTTGTTGTTGACCATGATTGTAAAGTGGGTCAGAAAACAAAAAGGAAGAAAAGAATGAAACAATAGAAAAAAAGAAATCGCCTGAAGAGATAGTTGCAATAAGGAACAACTTTAATCAGCAAGAAATTAAATAATAATAATAATAACAATAACAAAAAAAAAAAAAAAAGTTGAAGAGGACATGTAAGAGGATTGTGGTCTTTGCTGAGGCTTTCTTCTTTCTTTTAAGGAGGGGGGAGAAGAGGGAGGAAAACAAATACCCGGGAGTTACTTGCACACAGCCGAGAAAAAACGATCAAAGCCATTTTTTTTCTCCAATGCACGTCCCTTCTAGGGCGAACCATAACAGATTCTCGTGGGCGATGCCAAAAAAAAAAAAAAAAAAAAAAAAACTGCATCATGTCATGAGACTAAGCCGACAACATCTTTTGGTTGTTTTGGATTATTGGATGATGCTTGCTGTGCTGTAAACATCAAAGATTTGGGCGATGATTTGCCTCTCTTTTTTTTTTTTTTTTTTTTTTTTATTTTATTGATACATGATGTCGAAAATATTTACACTATGAAAGTCTTTTTTTTTTTTTTTTTTTTTTTTTTTTTTTTTAAACTGACGAAAAAGACTTCTCATTCACCAAACAATGAACGGAAGAAGAAGAGGAGGAGGAGGAAGAAGAAGAAGTATCGGAAGTATGCATAGGGATCAATCGAGTGCCCAAGGTAATCATCACCATTCCAGAAACCAAGCCAAACATCGTCACTGACGTCGATACAGGTGTCCAGATAGATTCGCTCTGTTCTTGTCCCTTCGAACCCGACAGGGAACCATATGAGATAATCCATTGAAAGAAACACATCTGACTCCATACCAAGACCACGACCCATCCACTAAGCAAAAGCTTTTGGATCATAGTATATTGTCTTGGATGACAATCCTTGTTACTGTTACTATCGTTGTTGTTGTTATGAATGGTTACTGCATCAAAGAACCCCTCATGCTTCGCCTGACGCGTTATTTCTGAAACATCTCCTTTTTCCTTTCGCGTCGTGAATGATAATGTTCCATGAGAAGAAGAAGAAGAAGAAGAAGAAGAAGACTCTTTCGCTAGTTGTCTCTCCAACAGGGTACTACCTGCTGTCAATAATCCCGTAGCTACGCCTAGGAGCACCACAGCACCATACCAAACGATGCATAAAGGAACCAACATCGATCGGATGTTCTGTAGCATGAGAACCTGATCCTGACCCATCCCTAGTCGCTCTCTAGAAAATAACAATGTCCCATTATCCATCTCGACATTGTCACTGTTGTTGTTATTGTTATTGTTATTGTTGTTGTTGTTGTTGTTGTTGTTGTTGTTGTTGCCATTGACAGATGCAGCTGCAGATGATGATGATGATGTAAGGGAGGAAAAATTCGATAGTTTTTCTTCCACCTCTTGAACACATCCGAGGATGACCCAGAAGAGGGCAAAGGCCGCTTGACTGAAAAGGATCGCCGTCCGAGGCATTAGGACTCGAGGGATTAGTCTATAAAACTTGATCACCAACGAGCTTGAGATCAATGCCAGGAACCAGACCGTTAATGGAAGCCAGGTCGATAGGACGAAGGTTCCGAATTGTTGTAATGTTGAGGGAAACGTGTTTATGATTTCGAAGCGTTCATCAGGACTGCTTGTGCTGCTGCTGCTGCTGCTGCTTCTACAATTGTTGTCATTGATATTGCCGAGGAGGTTTAAAAAGAAAAATTGTCGACCCTGATAAACTATCAAGCCGATGGATGAACCCATGAGGGCTGCGCTTGTGAGTGAGTATGCCGTCAAGTAAAAGAGGCGTTTTGAATGTTCATCCTGAAAAATATTTGTCGCTACGGTGATGGTCATGGTTTGAATATATTTTAAACTGAAAAAAAAAAAAAAAAAAAGGTGAGGGAAAGAGAAAGAGAAAGAGAGAGAGAGAGAGAGAGAGAGAGAGAGAGGGACAGAGGGAATTGCAATTAGTGCTGGTTTTAGAATAGCTCAAGAATGTGAAAGAGTGAAAGGACGAAAGAATAAAAAGGACCGAGGGTTGAAGGACAATTTTTTATACAAATCCCCCTCGTTGACCTGTCAATGACCAATGAAAACTGCACATGGAGCGTTTGCTCATGTCAGCATTTCCCCTTGCCCTGGTTCAATCCAAAAAAAAAAAAAAAAAAAAAAAAAAATCCCCCTTTTTGCCGCCACGATTACAATTCCAAGGGACAAAAGACCTCCCAATGATTCAGTTTCAAATCCATTAAAAAAAGAAAAAGTGTACATTAATATTTATATACATTGTCATAATTGTGAACAGTTTATAATGAACCCATTTTCATTTTTTTACTTCGGATTTTTATGTACATATTCACATTTATAATTTTATTACAGACTATATATATTTTCTATTTCGTAGTAGCTCACTGAAAAACTTTCATGACTCCATCGCGTCTATTGCCAACAAGTACATCGCCATCTTCAACCTTGGCTAGCTCACTCAAAAAATCACCCAACATTGTCTGCTTTGCCTTTTGCCGTGAGCTCTCGAGGGGATGTGGGGTTTGTGATCGTAAAGAGTTTGAGGTTGGCAAGGACGATGGAAGATCTCCAAATGGAATTGTCTGACGAGTTCTACCTCCCCCTTCGCCTTCTCCTCCTAGATCACGCGGCGGGCGTGTCCCGCCAGGATGATGATGGTCCACAACAACATTGCCAACTAGGGTATGGTTTCCGAGTAAAATCACCTGAGGCTGAGAACTCACAGACTTGATACCTCTCAAACTCGTTGCACTATCACGACGTCTATCCAAGCTCTGTGGGTTAGAATCTAGGTAGGACTCATTCCGGAAACTCGACTCAAACTCCTGTGCAGTTCCACTAATACAGTGCTCAATAATAGCACTGCTACTCACACCGCTGCTGTTGCCACTGCTGGTAGGAACCCCCGTGCTTCCGTAGTAGCTCTTTGTACTACTGGATGTGCTGCTAGTAGCGCTATGATGCGACCCAACGAACTTGCCACTATCCACTTTTGGGTATACTGAAGCATTAGGTTTACTGCCTGATCCAAATGGGCGCGTCTCGGTACTGGTGATGCTTCTACTACAGGGTAGCGCCATGGCCGAAGAGGGGGTTCCGGGCGTTGGGGGCGTGATGGCGCCAATAATCGGCGTCCCATACTGATCTGCCGTTCCCAGCACTGTCGAAGCAGGCTCCAAGTCATCTACACTCGTGGTCGCATGTGTGATCGCATTGACGGTTGTCTTGCAAAATGCAGTCGAAGGGGCCGAGGGCGGGAGCGACAACCTTGGTATTGACAATCGTACAGAATTTTGTCGACTGGTACGTGTTTGCGGATGAATACCTTCTGTGTTACCCAAAGGAATGCATGAGGAAGGATGTGCTCCTGTACCTGTGTTTGCATCTGTACCTGTACCTGCACCAGAACATGGCCCTTGAGATGTCATAGGATTAATTAGTTGAGCATTTGCAGCCAAAGATTCTAGTAAAGCGTTGCCACTAACAGACGAGAAAGTCGAAGGAGTCGTAGGGGTGGCAATGGACGAGATAGTTGATGTAGAGGATGTTCTGATCCGACCTGGCGCATTCATTCTAGAACGGGACCTCGACAGCTTCGAAGTCTCTGATGTTTTGGAATCTAGCAATGGGGCTGGCGGCTCTTCTTCAACCGGAGATCCATGTACCTGAGAAGGCGAAGCCGATAGCATGGGTGAATGTGGAGTTTGAGTTATAATTTTAGAGGTCCAGAGCGATATAGGCGATACTGGCGAAAGAGGCTCTCCTTGATCTCCCTGCTTCGCACTGGGATTTGACCCAAGAGTCAATTCATTGACAGTAGAAACAATGTTCGCCGAATTGGCCCGAGACATCGGGGGCGCTCCTGAAACCAGACTGTTGGATCGTGAGTCAAATTTACTTCCTATTCCTGGTCCCAATTGTGGACTAGTAGCAGGACTGGAGTAGTTTGAGGAAAAGGACTTGCGCGTCACAGCACCCCCTGCTGCACCATATGAACTAGAATAGGTTGAAGACGCAAGCGCTCCCATACCCATTGATATTGGCCTGGCTCGACCTGTGGTGTTTTGGCCACTCATTGGTGGTGTCTTTGGTGGTGGCAGCATGATCTGCGGCTTGACCACCAGTTGTGGAGTCATACTAGGGGAATGCATAGGTTGAAGAGCAGGGCGATTGTATTCGCCAGAGATCCTTGACAAGTGGTGGTTCTGTTGTGAATGTGTATACGTGTGAGCCTGGACATTAGAAATTGAATGTCGTTGTGGCATTTGCGTCAATTGATGTGAAGGCCTACGTGGTAGGGAGCCGAACCCTGCCTCTCCCTGGCTTGAGAAAGTTGTTCCAAGGGGTGAGTTGGCGCCGGATGTGAATCGTGGGCCAAGCATTGGGCTTCTTGACCAGCTATTGTTATTGCTTGATCCATTGCCGCCTTCGTCTGCTTGGGATACTCTACGGAAACGGTCATCAAAATTCATGGATGCGGACCTGAAATGGCGTTGCTGGTATTGTTGCGAATCGCTGACTCGGGTTGAAAGGAATGGGCGCGCTAGAGATGACTCTATGGGTGGGGCCCCTAACGTACTCTTTTCAGAGCATGATGTCGACAGGTCAAACGGCAAAGCATCTGACTCTGCATTCGGTGGGGAAAATCCCCAGCCTGTTTGTGACGGGGTCCCCCATGGAATTAATTGGTTCTCTTCTACGGGAGTATTTTGATCAATCTCGATTCGAGGATGAGATCCTTGAAGCGAAACCCTTGAAGCTGAATTGAGGCTCTGAGACGACAACGGCGTCGGGGTATTATCGACGTTCAAAAGTTTAAGGGGATCGGATTTGAGGAAATTGATGGATGTTTCAAAAGTGACCAGAGCAAAACTAAGCAAGAAGGTAGAAGGTAAAAAAAAAAAAAAAAAAAAAAAAAAAGTTTAGGAATCCATTGGATTAAAACGAAAATTGATAGACAAAAGATGCTTTATATCATGCTACTGTTCACATACTCAAGGTCAGGCTTGGGTGTGTTGATACGGAATCGCTGGATGTAGAACAGATTACTGCCAAGGCGTGTGATTTTAGCTTGAATGATCACAATGGCTAATAGTGGAATAAAGTCATCGGTTGTCACAGAAACCTCTATAGTAATATCGTAAGAAAAAATAAAATACAATAAATGGTAATGTTAAGCTTCTCAACTTCAGTATACAGTCTCCGCAGCAATGGCTAATGGAATGCACATGAGGCTTTAAAGTATCAGCTTACCTGAACGTTTTTTATGAACAAATCCGAAACCTTGACCATTCATGAGGTGTTCCTCCGCTGCAGCAGCAATCATATCCAGAACCAACTTGATACAATAGGCTTTCTCCACTGGAGTGTTCCAAACTGCGTCTTCCAACGGATCGTCTTCCTCATCTTGGTCAGCTTCAGTCTCATCTGATACAATGCTGTTGGCCATTTTCCCTGACTTGTACTTGTCATCCTGAACAAGGGCCCTTAAAGATTCTCGAAGTTGGTGACGACTTCTCTCTTGTTCGGTTTCATGAAAATGATTTGCCATGGCGGTTCTTTGACTCAAAGAAAATGGCCCTGCAGAGCCATCTTGATTATCTTGATCCCAAGCTCGGAGCAAGTTTGCTGCTCCTTGTAGAGCAAGATCAAACCGCATTGTCCTCCATTTTTCAGGCAATTCTAGTTTCCGGAGTGCTTCTTGTTGCAGAGGATTACCAGTCGCAGCTAAACATTCACCAACATCGATCCCCCGATGAGCGCCAGCAGCGAACATGTAATGATGATACTTGGAGACAATATCATCGATCACAATATCACGTTCAGAATAACAGGGCACAAGTGAATGGATAAATAGTTTTTGATATAGTTTTCCAAGGACAACACTAGTGGTACATTGAGCAAAACAAAGGGTTTGATAAGTGATGCGCCTATTTGCATTCGTGAACCGGATAAAAGAATAATAAAGTAGTATAAAATAAAATAAAATAAAATAAAATAAAATGTGATAGAGACATTGGATTTATACATACTTTTCCATGAGCTCCGCAAAATTCTCTTGCTCGACCGCGATGCCCCGATCAAGCATCTTTTGTAGTTTGACCGAGTCTCCGACACAATCACGGTAGGCCTTTTCATAAATCAAGCGTAATTTTTCCAGTGTGTGTGTTGCAAATCCACGAATGTAAACATAGGTGTTCTCAAACTCCTGGCACAAGGTATTGAAATCACGTAAAGCGCGGCTAAGCTCAGGAAAAGACTCTAGGAATGCCATGTCACTGAATAAGGCAACATAATTGGTTAGTCTCTTGGCGGGAAAACCATTGCCTTTTCTTTCCCTGATCTCACCTCAATGATGAAGATAATATATATCGGAACATTCGGGGTAAACCATTACCTCATTGTTTGTCGCAACCCTGGCACTGTAGGACCATCGAAGGGTCTGGTTAAAGGAATACCATCCCCTACTAAAGGACGTTCAAGTACAAGTACACGAGTAGGCTTTTTAGATTGAGCATTATACACCATCACTTCCGTCAAAATCTTGACAGATCGAGGATGAGAAAACCCTACAGTATTTTTCGACGTCAATAGAAGGGGAAAAAAAAAAAAAAAAAAAAAAAAAAAAAACTGATGAGTGAGTAAAGTGGACTAATATAGAAAAAGGGCCCGAGATGAAGGACAGATATATATTGCTACGGTACCAGAGATCTCACGAATGAAATCCTTGTCAATCTCGACGACCTTATGATCCAATGTTAGGTATTGTCCGCGGTAATAGGGTGAAGGTGTCAGAATATG